>NC_140166.1:50224982-50234982 GCF_963971535.1 Notolepis coatsorum | reverse complement strand
GCACGCACACACGCACACACACACACACACACACACACACACACACACACACACACACACACACACAAGACACGCACCCACCATGCCGTGGCCCTCAATCTATTGTCTGCCTGTACAGGTGTGTGGGTGCTGATAACAGGGAGGGTGCCCCGTGGTTCGTTGAGGTGGGCCTGTGTTTGGGAGAGCTCTGCCCTTGGCCCTGTGCTGGCATTTCCACAGCACAGTGGAGGGCACACACCAGTGCTGCTTATCAACCCAGGGACTGAGGTGCAGACGCCCGGCTGAGCCAAAGGGGAGTTGGCCCCTGGCCCCGGGTGCTCCCGGGCAATAATATCCCAGCATCGGGCCTCACCTCCCTCCAAAAGCCTGAGCATTGTCTGGCACGAGGACCCCTGTTTGAGTCAAGGAAAACCACATGCAATGCCCCGCTCTCAGGGTGAGTCTGCCCCCCCCCCGCACACCTCTCTCACCCCGGTCTGCAATGATATCGCCGTCTGAAATGCCAAATCGTCACGCCACACACACAGTGACATTTCAGCTCTTCTGATCAGCGTGGCCTGCTTACATTTGTGGCTCGAGAAACTTCAGTTCTATTTATTTACACAGTTTTTGGAATTCTATTACTATACACAGAGTCTGACTTATAGAGAGCGGATGAATGATTATCCTGTAGTCAGCTTGATGTTAAAAACCTGAGTTTTTATAACTCGTCAAGGCTCTAATAGGCTATGATATAAACAGCGATATTATATTATACCCTTTTTGGGTTGTTTCTTTCACCGCAGTTCTGTTTTACATTATCCATCAACCATTTTCCATTTCATATGTGTGACACACGGTTGATTTAATTGACGTAATTTTTGCTTTAACTCAAAAATGCTAAAAATGAGTGTTGGCTTGCAGAGTGGTGTCCGGTTAATATGCCATGTCATTTCTTTTCAGATTTAGTTATTCATTCTAACGTGGAACTCTAAGGTTCCTGCTGAAGCCGCCCCCGTCTGGGAACTGACAGCCAGTTCTTAAAGTTATTGCCTGAAAAAGAAAAAAACAAGGACGCTATTTTCTTCTTCTATTTTCTTACATTTGCAATTAATGTGTTGTGACTTTAGATGGATGTTGTGTCTGGGATTTGATCGAGTTTCAAACTGAACTAGATCGTGACTTCATTCAAAGTAGAAATGGACTTTATCGCATTAATTTAGATTAATTAACTACAGAAAGAATTAAAAGTAAAGAAAATTGATGCATTTAATCGCATGATGATTTTTCTTTCTTTATTATTATTATTATTATTATTATTATTATTATTATTATTATTATTATTATTATTATTATTATTATTATTATTATTATTATTATTATTATTATTATTATTATTATTATTATTATTATTATTATTATTATTATTATTATTATTATTATTATTATTATTATTATTATTATTATTATTATTATTATTATTATTATTATTATTATTATTTATTATTTATTTAGAAGAATGTTACCTTTCAAAGGAGACCAGACTCGTGCATGTGCTATAAGTATAAAGTATAATAAATCGCAAATTACTTTTTCCCTTAGTCTGGTTTGAATACTGAAAAATAAGAGAAATTGAGATCAATCAAGAGTTATTTTTTTTTCTAATAGTCAACTGTTCTGGAATGTATTTGAAAGTACTGCGTTTTACTTTCACCTCGAAACTGCTTGAGTTTACAAAAGGTCCTTTGTGCTATATATATATTATTCCTAAAATTGTTGTTTTTTTACACTTTGTTAAAAATTGCATTCATCTGTTGGTCTGTGTAGTAGCTAATACAGGATTTTGCTCCTTAAACATATGTATAATGTATATTCATTGATTCACTCGTATACCAAAATCCATTTGAATTGAACATTTTAGCTTTTCGCATCAAATATTGATATGCGATTAAAATGTGATTCATTTTTATTAATTAACTATAAAGTCTCTAATTAATTCAATAAACATTTTTAATCGAGTCCCACCACTAAGAAATACACAGATAAAATAGTACTCTGGTAAAAGTAAAAGTCCTCCATTCAAGGTTCTACTTATGTAAAGTCAAAAACGTGTTTGATATTGAATGCACTTATGTATCAGAAGTAGAAGTCTGCACGATTACGTCCTCTTGAAGTTGGCAGGCTTCAAATTTTATAGTACATAATCTTGTACTATAAACATTTCTGCCATGTTTTCTATGCAAAACCTTTTTCTTCAAAGTAACTACTGTAGATGGGTTCAGATAAATAAGATATCTTATCTTAATCAGATAAATGTAGTGGAGTAAAAAAGTGCAATATTTCCTTTGAAATTAAGTTTCCTAAAATGAAAATACTCACTTAAAGTGCAAGTACCTCTGTGTAAAGAGCAAGTAAAATCACAAACGTTTCAACACAAACTTATTCAGAGTAAGAATCATGTTCGTCTTGAAATGTTAGTGATTCCTTTTGTTTTAATAATTTTATTGAACTCTCCTTTTCTTCTTTCTATTTATTTGATTGCTTGTGATACAATGTGCCCTATTACATTAGTTTGAAAGAGGATCTGTCTCTCCAGTACCTTCCTTTTTGATGACTTCTATTATGGTCCAAATCTGAGCAGCAGCGTGACTCATCTGAACAGGTTCAGCGCGTGAACTCTCAACCTCAACATCATATTTAAGGACAGCACTTGATCGAGTGCAAATACTTACATTTACATTTTGTCATTTAGCTGAATGCTTTTATCCAAAGCGACTTACTGTACAGGTTCTGTACGACAGGTCAGCAGGAAGGGCACGACTCTTACAACTGAGTAACAATGTTCATCAAACAGTGCTGAAACTTGGGTGCTGCAGTGATGAGTGCATTTAAAAAAAAACTTCTTTCAGATATTGATTGAAGAAGTGTGTTTTTAGTCGACGGTGAAAGATTGATCGGGTTTCGGCTGTCCTAACTGTGGAAGATCGTTCCACCATTGTGGAGCGAGGACCAGGCACGTGCACACAGAGCCCAAGGGGTGCTTGAGCACCTGCCCTTTTGAGCCTCATAAAAAAGTATATATTTTACCGTTACGCATATAGACTGCCCTTCCAACTGAAAAATTTCAGGATAGAATAAAAATATTAGGTAAAGAGAGAGAGATACCCCATATTCCATTGCAGTTTGCACGGCCTCCTCAGCGTGCCTCTCCGCGGACCTATATATTTTATGCATAGCGTGGGTGGTGATGATGATGATGATAGAAACCGCTGTGGCGCATACAGTTGAATGCTGGTATTACACTCAATTTGGGATACACGAATGAAGTCAAGTCCGATGGGATTTGGGAATCTCAAATACAAATCGGGATTGGAATAAAAAATGCATTTATATTAAACAAAACAGAATATACAGCACTTCTTGGGGTCTGTAGGGTAAGCACTTATTCCCTCCCCCCTGAACATTTATGGAGATGTATGGGCCTTTTACGTCAGTGATAAAAGTGTCTTTCAAGGATAAGTGAGCTCCTGCACTGATTATTATAGTTCAATATTCAATATTTGATCACCAAAACCCCCCCAAAAGCATAAAAAGCCCGCAAGGCGCTCGCCACTAACGCAGGAGACGCTGGGTTCGAGCCCAGCTCTCTGCGTTGCTACCGGCTTGGCTGGTCGTTCACACTAACACAATTGGCAGTGTTAGGGGTGGGAAAGCCGGTGGGTGGGGATTGTGGACGGCGACTCTTACAGGTCGGTTGGTGCGCCTGTACAGCAGAATCAGGAAGTATCGGGGGCAGCGTGAGCCTCCCACGCGTTACTCCTCGGCTCGCCACTGAGAGATTGCGCTGTTCAGGTGAAAAGATACGACAGCTGCCTCCTCGTGTACCGGAGGGGACACGTGATGCAAGGCTTGGTCGTCACTGCAGCCGACCAGTGGGAGGCATAGTCTAGCAACGTTCGAGACAGGGGAGGGGAGAATTGAAGGGAGAATTGGCAAAGCGAAATTGGGATGGGAGAAAAATAGAAAAATAAGGAGAAAAAGTGGATAAAAAAAAAGAACTGGTCCTACCCGAACCGTTCGTTATACAAGTATCACAGAGAAATTTCAACTCACAGTTGCACAAGGGTCTTGGACAGATAATCGCAATGGTTTGAAAGCTCGGCGTTGCTAATAAACATTTTAAATAATTTTTATAAACTGGTCAACACTGGTCAACACTGCTCAAAACGGCTTTAGCTGCCTGATGCCGGAAATAAAGCTGTGTTGACCAGTTTATAAAAATGATTTACCTCCAATTGTGAGCTCGGCTGAACGGGCCACTCTCTGTATAGTCTGCTGCGGTCTTGTGTGGTGCTATTCCCAAACCAGGAGGTGATGTTACCAGTCAGGATGCTCTCTATTCTCCACTTGCACAACCTGAAAGTAGGCACTTCCGGCTGACTTTCGGTTGCAAATGGTACTTCCTGTCCCATCCAAATACATTGTTTTTAGCTACTTTTCTCCCGTTATTTAAACAACTTTGTCGTCACAGAGAGGCAATGACACGTTTGTATTATTATAGTATAGAATGTATTTAATAAGCAAACGTTTGTCAGCAGGGTTTTTGGGCTGTATTTCATGTAAAAACGTTTACTGTTAGTTTACTTGCTCACGCTAATTAAGGCTAATGCTGGCTAACAGAAGCTAGCGCAAGAAACGACGCCGCAAAGTATTGTTTATAGTGCATTTCTTGCCACCTTATAGCATTTGTACATTTGTATGACAGTCTATAATGCTCCTGTGAGGTTTTTCCGGACGTTTTTGGATTGTTTGATCTTTTTACTTTGATCCCCGCTCTACAGACTTGCCCAGAGCGATCTGCATCATTTAGGCACGTCCCCACACATTAGAACTGCATTCTGATCGACTATCACCAGGTGGCAGTATCGTCCATGTCTGAACTGCAATGGCTTGGGGCTGATAGTCAGCTTCACTTTCAGTTTCTCCTCTGTTAGTGGCCCCTCGGTCTGCTGGGACAGAAATTCACAGTGCTCGCCTCGGAATTCCGTTGCATAAGTGTATTTGACCATCGAAATGTGTATAGACATATACACTGGTAATCACGATGGCGATGCGATCACTTGGAATTATTCTTTTGGAATACCTTCTGGCTAAGGTAAGGTACATTCTATGTCAATTTTACCGAATTTTTATTTCGTTTTTCGATCACAGTTCTGTGTTTCACCAGACGAAAAACATGCTCGGCAAACACTATCAGAGTTTTGAGTTAAAACAACCCCCCCCCCCTTGATGATTTTGTGATGATACATACATACAACTATACAAGTCATATACCTTTGATATAGGAGTATTCAGGGTTTCAGGGGATCAGCCAGAACGGTTTGGGCTTATTGCACATAACGTGTTTTATCTCGCGATCTATGAAAAAAGACTGTATTATCTTGGAAATGCGCAATGTTTAGCGTGTAATAAACTACAAACTACAGCGTGTGGAAACAAACTATTATTCCCATGCTGGACTACAAGTAATGTTTGTCAAAATGAGCCACACTGTGTCTCTACAGCTATAATACAGAACACACACACAGCTTCGCAAACATAGTGCAACGACCACGGAAACTACTAGAAGGCTGGCCTTTTTTTACTTTTTTTTTGTATCCTCTTTTTCTCCGCCTGATTTTCTATGCTTTTCTCCCCATCCCAATTTAGTCGTTATGCCAATTCCCCCCCTCCCCTACCTGGTTGTTGTGCGCATGTTCCCCCTAATGGTCGGTACAAGGGAACCCTGAAATCTACCACATGCTTCCTCCGACACATGCGGAGACAGGCAGCGGCTCTCTTTTCACCTGGCAGCGAGGACTCTCATTGGTGAAGTGTAACGTGTGGGGGGTCACGCTGCCTTCACCACTTCCTGCCTTTCGCTGAGCAGGCGCCCAGACCTGACCTGTAGGCGTTGCTGTCCACAACGCCAGATTCCCACCCACGACTTCCCTCCCGCTAACTCAGCCAAACGAGTTAGTATGACGATCGGCCCAAGCCGCAGGCAATGCTGACTCCGGGAGTCGAGACCGCAGCCTCTTGCATTGGTGACGAGCGCAATCTCCGCTACGCCACCCGACCGCCGAAGGCTGGCATTCTAAGGGTAACTTTAACCAAACAGCGTGGCACTGAAATTGTTAATAGCTTCCCGCCACTGAGCGGAATACACTTCTTTGAATGTCATATGTTGTGACACACAGTAGCTACACCTTGAGTCTCATGGCAAGCACAGAAAGACTCAGAAGAAGCTTCCATCCCCAGGTTGCTCAACGAACAATAACACTATGCAACAACCATCAAAAGCACTCACAGCACACACATCCACACGCACACACTCACTTTAAACAAACAACTCACTGCAGCACCCACTCTACACACTTTAGAACACCTAAACACACTTTATATTTATTGGCAAAGAATTTGCACTACAACCCATACCTCATTACACCTTACTGTAAATTGTACCTAAATTGTGCCTCATCCCATTTCTGCTTTGCACTATATAGTATATTGTAATTAGTATATTGTATAGTATATTGTATGGTAACTCAGTTACTTCTACTCTGCATTGAACATTGTACATATGTACATACTGAACACTTGTGTCTACGTACGTGACTTCTATTTTATACTTGCTATACTTATTTTATTTTATACTTATCCTTTTGTCTAGCACAGTCTCTGGAGCATAACAGAAAGAAGCATTTTGTATACAAGTATTCTGTACTTTCTGTATGACAACTAATAAAGAAACTTGAAACTTGAACTTGATGCACTCTCTGGAGAGAGACGGACTATAGTGAAAACCTACAACACAGGTATTTTCCATGGACTCCAGTAATGGATACACTATCCAATACAGTAATGAATACACTATCCTATACAGTAATGAATACACTATCCTATACAGTAATAAATACACTATCCTATACAGTAATGAATACACTATCCTATACAGTAATGAATACACTATCCTATACAGTAATGAATACACTATCCTATACAGTAATGAATACACTATCATATACAGTAATGAATACACTATCATATAATGAATACACTATCATATACAGTAATGAATACATTATCCTATACAGTAATGAAGACACTATCATAATGAATACACTATCATACAGTAATGAATACACTATCATATACAGTAATGAATACACTATCCAATAAAGTAATGAATACACTATCCTATACAGTAATGAATACACTATCCAATAAAGTAATGAATACACTATCCTATACAGTAATTAATACACTATCCTATACAGTAATGGATACACTATCATATACAGTAATGAATACACTATCATATACAGTAATGAATACACTATCATATACAGTAATGAAGACACTATCATATACAGTAATGAATACACTATCCTATACAGTAATGAATACACTATCCTATACAGTAATGAATACACTATCCAATAAAGTAATGAATACACTATCCTATACAGTAATGAATACACTATCCTATACAGTAATGCATACACTATCCTATACAGTAATGATTGAATACACTATCATATACAGTAATGAATACACTATCATATACAGTAATGAATACACTATCCTATACAGTAATGAAGACACTATCATATACAGTAATGAATACACTATCATATACAGTAATGAATACACTATCCTATACAGTAATGAAGACACTATCATAATGATTACACTATCATACAGTAATGCATACACTATCCCATGCAGTAATGAATACACTATCATACAGTAATGAATACACTATCATACAGTAATGAATACACTATCCCATACAGTAATGAATACACTATCATACAGTAATGAATACACTCTCATACAGTAATGAATACACTATCCAATACAGTAATGAATACACTATACTATACAGTAATGAATACACTATCCAATAAAGTAATGAATACACTATCCAATAAAGTAATGAATACACTATCATATACAGTAATAAATACACTATCATATACAGTAATAAATACACTATCATATACAGTAATAAATACACTATCATATACAGTAATTAATACACTATCCAATAAAGTAATGAATACACTATCCTATACAGTAATGAATACACTATCATACAGTAATGAATACACTATCCAATAAAGTAATGAATACACTATCCTATACAGTAATGAATACACTATCATTCAGTAATGAATACACTATCCTATACAGAAATAAATACACTATCATATACAGTAATGAATACACTATCATATTCAGTAATGAATACACTATCATATTCAGTAATGAATACACTATCATATACAGTAATGAATACACTATCATATTCAGTAATGCATACACTATCATATACAGTAATGATTACACTATCATATACAGTAATGAATACACTATCATATTCAGTAATGAATACACTATCAGTAATGAATACACTATCCAATACAGTAATGAATACACTATCCTATACAGTAATGAATACACTATACTATACAGTAATACACTATCCTATACAGTAATAAATACACTATCATATTCAGTAATGAATACACTATCATATTCAGTAATGAATACACTATCAGTAATGAATACACTATCCAATACAGTAATGAATACACTATCATATTCAGTAATGAATACACTATCCTATTCAGTAATGAATACACTATCCTATACAGTAATGAATACATTAATACGGTTCGGGAAGAATGACCTGCGTCTCAAATACTATTTTCCCTCAGTGAACGTCGCAGGCTGACTGTGAGCTTTCGGGGAGGGGGAGCTAGCGGGGTGCCAGGCTTACAGGCCGGTGCCATGCTGAGTCCACTCCCTAACGTTGGCAGTGCTGTTTGAGTGCCAGAGCATTACAGCGCTGCCTGCCCCCCCCCCCACCCCCCCCCACCTATAGCTCAGACGTTTCAATTAGAGAGCAGGCTGGGATGTTGTGAGTTAACTTTAATGGGCAATAAGGGAATCGTGGCTTTAAAGCCCCCCCCGCCCCCCAAAGAAAAGGGTGGGGGGTGTGGGGGTAACACACGTGGCTGAGTAACAAAACATGCTGGTTTAGAGAACACTGATTATAGTAGTGCTTAATATGGGGAATCTTAATATAGGTGATATATGTCAACAAATCTACAGTGACAACAAAGTAATAAGTGAGATATGAATTGACATACACACGCGGGACATTTCTCGTGTCCTATAGGCGAGGACTGAGCTCGCTTGAGATCACTTCCTCAAAGACAAAAATAGAGTGACATGAGGGAATGATATATGATCTCAGTCATTCATCTAAATTGGACAAATGAGGCCCACACATCTGAGTTGTGTGAATGACCTCCACAATGGGACTGAATGAATAGACCATTGCTGAAAGAGAGAGGGTGTGTGTATGTATGTTGTGTGTGTGTGCGTGCGTGTGTGTGTGTGTGTATGTGTGAGTGTGTGTGAGAGGGAGGCAGCGTTGTTGCATCTGCTCCTCATTAAAGGGCGCTAATGAACGCACGTGTGTTCCACTCGGTTTCAGAGAGGCGGGAGGGTGTGTGTGTGTGTGTGGACTGGGGAGGGGGGCCGGGGGGCTGGCAGCGCCCACTGACGAGACCTCAGCCTTTCCCACCAATCCTGGCCTATAATAAAAGTGTCTCAAGACAAACAAGAGAGAGAGAGAGAGATGAGAGTGAGATGAGAGAGAAGAGAGGAGAGAGAGAGAGAGAGAGAGAGAGAGAGAGAGAGACAGAGAGAGAGAGAGAGAGAGAGCTCTCCTCCCCTGACGCTCATCTGACAACATTTTGGCGGCTCCACCTCCTAATGATGAAGGTGATCCTCGCTCGCGGCCCCGGTGAATAGGCGGCTGGCGTTACTGAACAACAAGCGCTGTGATTGCATGGAGGACGCAAGAGGAGCCCGTGGAATCTGCCGGGGCATTATTCGGCCTCCATCCTGACTAATGAGGTCATCCCTGTGGAGTGCAGGATGAGTGAAATACACGAGGACAACC
>NC_140166.1:50127100-50224782 GCF_963971535.1 Notolepis coatsorum | reverse complement strand
TCTTGTCATTATAGTGTTCAAAAGTCAAAGTGTGTAAAGATCCCAGGTTATAACATACGCCATAGAGGATCGAGACAGAGAGTTTGTCAGAGAAAAGACTCGGGCTGTCAGGGCGTGGGGGGGGGGGGAGCCACCTGGCACAAGCAGACCGTTGGTGACAAAGTCTTTTCATGGTGGTCCATCAAAATGTTCCTTTGAAATGTCTTTGTTCCTCTTCCAGTGAATGGCACAGGCTTCTTCATCACACTCTTCATCACAACCTGCATCACTATACCCACCCACCCACCCACCCACCCACCCACACACACATCAAATGTGAAGCGTCCTTAACCCCCGAAGAGGCCCTTGCCATCGCGGTCCTTATACGTATAGGTCTTTGCATGACGGAGAGAGACCAACATCAAATACAACATGAATTGGATTTCTTCTTTTTTTGTAATGTAGTATACAGTCTCTGATATGGAGACGGTGAGGGGAGAGCGGGCGCGGGGGGGGGGGGTCTCAGGTTCATACCGTGTGCGAAACAAAAGTCCTCCTGGTTGTGAGAGACCGGACGGTGATGGAGAAGTCCACAAGAACAGCACTGGGAGCAGGTATATGAAGAAGGGCGCAGCACGAGGGTGAGTGAAGAAGTATGGAGAGGGACATGTCAGGGCACAAGGGCGCTACTCTTGGCACTCAGCATACCTACAGTCAAGAGAGGGTAGGGGGGAAACTGGGTGAGAACAATGCCAGATTGCCAGTTGACGCTTTAACCCAATTCAGCACCTCAACACCCGACTTAAGGGAGGTTAATACACCGTTGTTAACGAACACCACACACACTGGAGTTAACGAACACCACACACTGGAGTTGACTCCAGACTACATCCTGTACTAAACCATACAGGTGGGGTGGGACTATCCATTTGGCAAAGTATTGCAATATGTCGTCGTCCCCCCCCCCCCCCCCCCACAATATTATTGATACATGATGCCAGGTGTCGTGATATTTTGTGCTATTTCAAGGCAATTAATGAAAGACTATAACGATGTTCTGTGAAACAATGATCTGGGGGGGGGGGGGCTTGAATTTCATCTGGTAGTTTATTAGAATCAGAATATTTGTATCTCTTTATTTGCCAATTACATTTTGCATTTACCAGTAATCGTCCTCTGCATATTAACCCATCCTGTGGGCAGAACACAGTCCAGCTCCCAGCGACCAGCTGCCTTCCTAGCGCCAGTGCGACGGCAAGATTTATGGCTTTTATTTCAATAAGTATAGTTAATTGATTTTGACATAATTTCAGCTTTTCACTGTGGTTAAATCTAAGACTGTTAAATATCGCAATACATCCCAGTGTTGAAGCACAATACTTAACCATTTCACTACCACACTACAGAAGGTTAACCTTTCACTACCACACTACAGACGGTTAACCGTCTGTAGTGTGGTAGAGAAAGGGTTAACCTTCTGTAGTGTGGTTGTGAAAGGGTTAACCCTTTGTCGTGTGGCAGTGAAAGGGTTAATCTTCCGTATTGTCACAGTGAAAGGGTTAACCCTTGGTAGTGTGGTAGTGAAAGGGATAAGGTATCGCAGCAGACAATAAAAAAATCGCATTATGACCCAAAGTATTGTCCTAATCAGGAACTCCCACCCTGACTATGCTATCATGACTATAGCTCCCCTCGTCCTCCCGGCCCCTCGCTCACCTTCTGATCGGCCAGCACGGGGTTGCTCTGAAGCGGGGGCAGGTGGCCTGTGAGCAGGGTACCAGCGCCGCCGGGTCTGTCGTGCTCGCAGAAGATCGTGCCGTTGACGTAGTGGAAGCGGTCGCCAGGCACGAGTCTGTTTCTGCAGGTAGCACAGCTGAAACACTGGGGGGGGGGGGGGGGGGGGCGTAAACAAAGAATAAACAGGGTCAAAACTCCTCCGTGCAGCTCCCGCAGGCACGTGCACACATAGAGCCCAAAGGGTGCTCGAGCACCTGCCCTTTGTGCCTCATAAAAAAGTGTCCTTTTTATGCCAATCTTTTTTATATAAATCTTTTTTTTAACAATACAGAATATACAGCACTTCTTGGGGTCTGTAGGGTAAGCACTTATTCCCTCCCCCCTGAACATTTATGGAGATGTATGGGCCTTTTAAGTCAGTGATAAACGTGTCATTCAAGGATAAGTGAGCTCCTGCACTGATTATTATAGTTCAATATTCAATATTTGATCACCAAAACCCGCCCAAAAAGGGCCCACGAAAATCGAGCACCTGCCCCTCTAAAGTCCTGTGCACGTCCCTGAGCTCACGGGTCCATCGTTAACGGCCACGAGCCAAACCACATCCAAATAAAAAGAGGCAAAGGACACTATAGGAGACCCGATGGGCATGTTGTTGAAATGCATCCAGGTGTTGCAGGCGTCACATAGAGAAATAACCTATACGCCGTCTCACCTTGAGGTGGTAAACACTCCCTTGTGTCCTCATCACCATCTCGTTGGCTGGGATAGACTGGCCACAGGCGCTACACGCCCCGCTGTGCCCAAAGAGCCTGCGGACACAAAACACAGCTCAGTCTCCCTCCAGGCCTCGGACCAGCCGACCCATCTCTCCCTCCTCCTCCTCCTCCTCCTCCACACCTCCTCCCCTCCACCTCCTCCCACCACCACCTCCTCTCCTCCCTCCTCCCCACCACCAACCACCACCTCCCTCCTCTCCTCTCCCACCACCACCACCACCTCCTCTCCTTCCTCTCTCACCTCCACCACCACCACCACACCTCTCCACTCCACCACCACCACCTCCCTCCTCTCCACCACCACCTCCTCCCATCCCACCCCTCCACCCTCCTCACCACCACCACCACACCCTCCCTCCCTTCCTCTCTCCTCCACACCACCACTCCCTCCTCATCTCCTCCACCACCACCACCTCTCCCCCACCTCCCCCTCCACCACCACCACCTCTCCCTTCCTCTCTCCTCCACCACCACCACCTCTCCCTTCCTCTCTCTCCTCCACCACCACCACCTCTCCCTTCCTCTCCCTTCCTCTCTCTCCTCCACCACCACCACCTCTCCCTTCCTCTCCCTTCCTCTCTCTCCTCCACCACCACCACCTCTCCTTCCTCTCCCTTCCTCTCTCTCCTCCACCACCACCACCTCTCCCTTCCTCTCCCTTCCTCTCTCTCCTCCACCACCACCACCTCTCCCTTCCTCTCCCTTCCTCTCTCTCCTCCACCACCACCACCTCTCCCTTCCTCTCTCTCCTCCACCACCACCACCTCTCTCTCCTCCACCACCACCACCACCTCTCCCTTCCTCTCCCTCCTCCTCCTCTCCCTCCTCTTCCTCCTCCACCACCACCTCCTCTCCCTTCCTCTCCCTCCTCCTCCACCACTACCACCTCTCCCTTCCTCTCCCTCCTCCCCCACCTCCTCTCCCTCCTCCACCACCACCTCCTCTTCCTTCCTCTCCCTCCTCCACCACCACCACCTCTCCCTTCCTCTCCCTCCTCCCCCTTCCTCCCTCCTCCACCTCCTCTTCCTTCTCTCTCCTCCTCCACCACCACCTCCTCTCCCTTCCTCTCCCTCCTCCACCACTACCACCTCTCCCTTCCTCTCCCTCCTCCCCCACCTCCTCTCCCTTCCTCTCCCTCCTCCCCCACCTCCTTTCCCTTCCTCCCTCCTCCACCTCCTCTTCCTTCCTCTCTCTCATCCAGCACCACCACCTCTCCCTTCCTCTCTCTCATCCACCACCACCACCTCTCCCTTCCTCTCCCTCCTCCCCCACCTCCTCTCCCTTCCTCTCCCTCCTCCACCTCCTCTAACTTCCTCTCCCTCCTCCACCACCACCTCCTCTCCCTTCCTCTCCCAGGCTCCTCCACCACCACCACCACCTCTCCCTTCCTCTCCCTCCTCCACCACCTCCTCTCCCTTCCTCTCCCTCCTCCACCACCACCTCCTCTCCCTTCCTCTGCCACCACCTCCTCTCCCTTCCTCTCCCTCCTCCACCCCATCACCTCTCCCTTCCTCTCCCACCACTTCCTCCTCTTCCTTCCTTCCTCTCCCTCCTCCACGGTGGAGCTCACCTGATGTAGTCACTCCGGCACAGGATCATGCCCCCTTTGCTGTAGCAGGTGGTGCCAATGTCCCCCAGCTGCGCTTGGCAACAGGAGCACTTGAGGCAGCGCGTGTGCCAGTAGCGGTCCATGGAAAAGAGCAGGAAGCGGTCAGCGATCTTCCCCCCACACCCTGCACACGACCTGGGGGCTGACGGCACGCCTGGCACCTGGCTGTTCACCATGCTGAGCCTGCCCTCCGCAGCTCCTGAATTAATGACATGATCAGCAATGGACACGACTATAGTGTTACAACGGGGGGTAACAATGTCACACACAATGGTTTATTCTAATTCTACACTAGAGAGAGAGCTCACAGGACAGATTGCAATCACAATCACAGGTAAGGAACGGCTGATGCAAACAATACAGGGATTTATTTACCACAGTTAAGTTTCACCACATATCCAGACAATGTGCTTGTGTCCTGTTCCAATGACAATAAAGCGTTCTACTTCTACTAGGGGCTAGGGGCTCCGGTGGCGTGTATTGTGACACTATCGTGATATATGAACATTTACAATCCATCCAAATAGGCTATTATGGGGAAACGGGGGGACGGGTCGGTAACAACAGGACACAGACAGAACACCGGCATTTCAACAAATCGCATTCGCAAGGAATGAAATACGAAACTAATTCTGAATCTATTCGTATAATAAAACATGTCTTACTAATGCAAAGGGTTATAGTAAGCATGCTGTAATCCACACACCAGAGAGGACCTATAATAACGCATTTGCGTAAAGGACACAGAATTTACGCAGGGATTGACAGAGTGGAATAAAAAGAAAACGCTTATTACCTTGACGTTCCGGAGGATTTGGACGTTGAGAAGTTTGAATAGACGAAATGAAAAGAACGACGACAACAGCGTAGTTATATATTATAACTAGCAGTTAGACTTGATTTGGTCTGATTTCCATGGCTTCGGCTCCGTGGAACAAGATACCAAAACAAGCAACAAAATATTAGATCGATGGGGGGGGGGGGGGGTAATAATTGTTTAAAAAAAATTCTCCCCAAGACATGAACAGTTCCGTAACACCTACAACTCGCTTGGAAAAGATGCCATGATGATGCGGCTTCTCTTGTGATTACCCCTCCTGCGTGGTTCAACTATCCTCAGTGCTTTTGACAGCTACACTCTATTCATCAGATTGCGCAAGCAGGGTATTTAAATCACGTCCCGGTGACGCTGTGAACAAGAACCGCACGGCAGCCACTAGGAGAGGAGGGGGCGTGGCTGCAGTCAAAATGATTTATGGGTTTTTATAGTGGCAAACTATTTTGAATTGAGCCGCCTCAACTGTATTGATATTCTGTAGCCCCCCCCCCTCTGCCAATTCCTGGATTGAGGAAAAACCTCGTTGATTTTAAATTGTGATTGTGTTGTGATTATGTGAAAAGTATGTGAAAATACTTGAACTCACATAGTCCACTATGAATTGAAAATGGGGGACCCTGATGTAAACGAGACAAACGTCTTCCTCTGGTCTGCATCCCCTTAACAATTGTGTGTATTGAGCCGTAATGTATTGTACCCATTCTGCAATCTGTTAAATAAAGTGTTCATTCATTCATTCATTCATTCATTCATTCATTCATTCATTCATTCATTCATCCATCCATCCATTCATTCATCCATTCATTCATTCATTCATTCATTCATCCATTCATCCATTCATTCATTCATTCATTCATTCATTCATTCATTCATTCATTCATTCATTCATTCATTCATTCATGGAAATTAAAACATTTCATCAAAATGGCACAGGTGATTTATAACTTCCTCAATATATTGTAGCCCCTGGGATTTGGGTCGGTTGGTCAGCCGAGCTGTCACTCTGCACTCCGCCATCCCGGGGCTGGCGGCGACACCATTGGACTCGCGCCAGCCATGGCTTGACAGAGTCGAGAGTGCACGGCTGACCTGGGGAGGCTATAGACCACGCAACTGTGACAAAATGGCATCCAATGTAATAAAAAAAGTCAACCAACGAACTAGATTCTTGTACCGGATCTCCTCTCTGGTAAACAAGAATACCCTGAAGACTCTGGCAGGAGCACTCATTCAAGGGTACTATGACTATGCGTGCACCTCATGGTACCAAAGCACCTCAAAGGCGCTTAAAACAAAATTACAAACATCACAAAACAAACTGGTCAGACTACTACTTGACCTGAACCCCAGAACCCACCTCACCCCTGCCCACTTTGACAACCTAGGATGGCTTAGAGTAGACGACAGAGTACAGCAACTTGCAATGGGCCTGGTCTATAAGATACACTATACGACCGGGGTGCCCATGTACATGTCAAAATACTTCCCAAAGGTCAGTGAATACCACAACCACTACACCAGAGGAAGCTCAACAAATCATGTTAAACCCAGATTCGGCTCAAACAAGGGACTAAACACGTTTCGCAATTATGCCACAACAATGTGGAACGCCCTACCCAAAGCTGTAAAGGAATGTGAATCCCTGCCCACATTCAAAACCGCTCTTAAAGAGCACCTACGGGAGGCTGCAATTCGAAACTGGCCACCGTAAATGCCCAAAACCCCCACCACCTCCTAATAGACAGTCTCCTCCCCACCGCATGTATATATTCCCTCCCCGCCGTATGTATATTTCCCTCCCACCCACCCACCCCCTCCTAATGTACAGTCCCCTCCCCATCATATGTATATACTCTGTCAGTGATCATTATATGATATTCTGTACCCGCAAAAAGCTAAAACTAAAGGCTGGCTGTCACAAAACAGTCACATCTAGAGACCTCAAAACCTACTCTAGCGAGGCCTTTAACCTTGAACTGGAGAGTCTGGACTGGTCAGATGAACTCAATGGTACACTGGTTGAAGAAACTTGGCTTGGCTTCAAAACCAAATTTTCATCAATACTAAACAACATGGCCCCCCTAAGAACCACCAGAGTAAAAAATCGTGCTGAGCCATGGATGCACACTGAAATACTGACCGCTATGAAAGCCAGAGACAAAAAATGCTCTGAGTTTCGTAAAAGCCAGTCAAAGCTTACCAAAAGCACGAGCAGTGAACTCCAAGACAACGTGACTGAACTCAAACTAGAAAGAAACAGACTAAGAAATGACGTAAACTCCATGATCAAAACTGCTAAAAAAAATGTCATCAATGACAAAACCGAGGAAAACAAAAATAAACCACGTGAACTTTGGAAATTACTCAACAATCAACTAGGCTGCAGTAAAAAACTTAAAACCAGGTTCTCAAACATAAACATAAAGACGGACAACACGCTCATCACAGACAAGCTGGATGTAGCCAATTACTTAAACATTTTCTTCACAAACATAGCCACAACACTGGTAAACAAACTGCCCTCCCACTCAGGGCAGTATGGGGTTGAACACATAGTAGCATACTACAAGAACCTAGGCGTCCACAAAGACGACTTCAAACTGGAAATGGTAACTACAGATGAGGTACTCAAAAAGCTGAGCGCCCTCCAACCAAACAAGGCCACTGGCCATGACAACATCCCCTCCAAATTCCTCAGAGACTCAGCAGCAGCCATCACCCCAGTCATCACACACATAATAAACCTCTCCATAAAACAGGGACACGTCCCCAAGGACTTCAAAATTGCGAGAGTAACACCCCTGCACAAAAAGGGCAGCAAATTAGACCCGGGCAACTACCGCCCTGTTTCTATCCTTACATCCATCTCGAAAGTCATGGAAAAAATAGTATACGAACAGATCGAAAAGTACCTCGCGGAAAAAAATCTAATCTACGAATTCCAATCTGGCTTCAGAACATCCCACTCCACTGACACATGCCTTCTCTACTTGAACGACCACATCAAACAAGAGGTGGACGCGGGCAAATACTGCGGCATGGTCATGCTGGACCTACAAAAGGCCTTCGACACTGTCAATCACACCATTCTGATTGACAAGCTAAAAGCAATTGGCTTTGATAGTTTATCAGTGAGCTGGATACAATCCTACCTGGAGGGGAGGGAACAGATGGTGGAGGTAAATGGTACCCTATCCCCCCCCCTCACAGTGAGCTGTGGTGTTCCACAAGGAAGCATACTAGGACCGCTACTATTCCTAATTTATGCAAATGACATGTCGTCAGCTTGTGACTGCAACTTGTTCCTGTTTGCGGACGACTCAGCCCTGCTGGTCTCTGACAAGAACAAGTTACAGGTTGAAAAAGCCCTCAGCTCGGAACTAAGCAAAATCTGCATATGGCTCGCCGACAACAAACTATCATTACACATGGGCAAAACAGAGTCCATTCTCTTCGGTTCAAATAACAAACTCAGCAAGACCGACGGCTTCTCGGTTACAGTGGGTGACAATATTATCACAAGGAAAGATGAAATTACCTACCTGGGTTCCATCCTAGAGGCTAATCTTTCCTGTGACAAAATGGCATCCAATGTAATAAAAAAAAAGTCAACCAACGAACGCGATTCTTGTACCGGATCTCCTCTCTGGTAAACAAGAATACCCTGAAGACTCTAGCAGGAGCACTCATTCAAGGGTACTACAACTATGCTTGCACCTCATGGTACCAAAGCACCTCAAAGGCACTAAAAAACAAATTACAAACATCTCAAAACAAGCTAGTCAGACTACTGCTTGACCTGACTCCTAGAACCCACCTCACCCCTGCCCACTTTGACAACCTAGGATGGCTTAGAGTAGACGACAGAGTACAACAACTTGCAATGGGCCTGGTCTACAAGATACACTACGCGACCAAGGTACCCATGTACATGTCAAAATACTTCCCAAAGGTCAGTGAATACCACGATCACAACACCAGAGGGAGCTCCACAAATCATGTAAAACCCAGATTCGGCTCAAACAAGGGACTAAACACGTTTCGCAATTATGCCACATCAATGTGGAACGCCCTACCTAAAGCTGTAAAGGAATGTGAATCACTACCCACTTTCAAAAACACTCTCAAAAAACACCTACGTGAGACTGCAATTCGAAACTGGCCCCTACAAATGTCCTAACCTAGTTGTACAGTAAATGACCAAGTAAGGCTTTGTCAGTATTCCAATGTACAGTGTAAAATGTGTATGTGTCCCTTACCCAACCCCCCCCCCCCCCCCCACCTCCAATGTACAGCCCTCACCCACCCACCCCACCCCACCCACCCAACCTCCTCCAATGTACAGTTTCTACGCCAAATGTATATACACTCTTTTTCTGGACACTTTTGTATCACAAACAGTACTGTATTTGCAAATCTGATATGTCATAAATGTATAGATGTAGCAGTACTGTCTATCTGTATGTCATGTATGTCATATATGTTATGATGAATTGAAAATGGGGGACCCTGATGTAAACAAGACGAAAGTCTTTCTCTGGTCTGCATCCCCTTAACAATTGTATGTACTGAGCTGTACTGTACTGTACCCATTCTGCAATCTGTTAATAAACTTTTCAATCAATCAATCAATCAGGATCTAGGGGTAACAGTACTGTATATTTGAATACTGCTTATGTCACAAATGTATCAGTACTAAATACCTATATGTCCCTATGCCATAAATGTCATGTATGTGGTGTATGTCATAAATGTCTATATGAATTGAAAATGGGGGACCCTGATGGAAACAAGACAAACGTCTTTCTCAGGTCTGCATCCCCTTAACAATTGTATGTATTGAGCCGTACTGTATTGTACCCATTCTGCAATCTGTTAAATAAAGTTTTCATTCATTCATTCATTCATTCATTCATTCATTCATTCATTCATTCATTCATTCATTCATTCATTCATTCATTCATTCAACACTTCCGGGATTCTGAAATCAGGGAGGAGATTGCGGGGGTCAAATGAATGAATGTGGATGAGAGCCTTGACATTAAGTGATTGCAGCTACGGCTGTGGGGGTGCTAGAGACATGATCCAATAGACTTGTATGCGCCTGAGTCTCCTGAACACGGCACGAGACATTCCTAATCCATCAGAACTAAATTGGCAGCGAAAAAGACTGTTTTTTAAGCATCGATTCCCCCATGCACATGCGCAGATTGGCCACAGAGTGTGACGCAACGCACATCCACTGGAATGGTCCATTAGAGGGGCATTAGAGGGGGTGTTGTGTCGTGAGAATGATAAGATAGAATTAAATATACAGTAAAAGGAATACAGTACAAATATACAGAAGTCTACAGTAAGTGTAATATTGCACAGTGTTGTGCATGTATAATCAGTAGCTTAGGCTACATAGTAGGCTAATGACAGCCTAAGCTACTGATTATACATGCACAACACTGTGCAATATTACACTTACTGTCCCTGTTTCCCCTCTCTAGTCCTCCTAGTCCTCCCTGTCCAGTCCTTCCTAGTCCTCCTAGTCATCCCTGTCCAGTCCTCCTAGTCCTCCCTGTTCCTGCCCTTGTCCCTTGTCCTGGCCCTGTTTTCCCTTAGCCAGCTCGCCTCTTAAAGGCACTTGCCTTTCCCATTTCTTGTTTTCCAGTATTTTGTGTTCTCCCTTAAAGGGACAGTGCCGTAATAATTGTACTGTATTCCTTTTACTGTATATTTAATTCTATCTTATCATTCTCACAACACAACACCCCCTCTAATGCCCCTCTAATGGAACATTCCAGTGGATGTGCGTTGCGTCACACTCTGTGGCCAATCTGCGCATGTGCATGGGGAATCGATGCTTAAAAAAACGGTCTTTTTCGCTGCCAATTTAGTTCTGATCAATTAGGAATGTCTCGCGCCGTGTTCAGGAGACTCAGGCGCATACAAGTCTATTGGATCATGTCTCCAGCACCCCCACAGCCGTAGCTGCAATCACTTAATGTCAAGGCTCTCATCCACATTCATTCATTTGACCCCCGCAATCTCCTCCCTGATTTCAATGTAACGCGGAAGTGTGGTCTATAAGAGGGTGGAGCACCTGGGGTGCTGCCTCTTGAGGCATGGGAATGGGTCTGAGCTTGCAAAAGGGCAAATACCGCCGCCTACGCCTTCCAGGTGGTATTGCACTCCAATGGGAATGGTGTAGTTTCTTTCCTGGGACGATCCAAGCCGTGCGGGCGTGGTTTAAATACTCAGGCGAGGTAACCTGTTTCAACGATACATCTGCGAGGCTGCCCCCCCACCCTCAATATGCAATGCTGTTGTGAGGTTCGCCTTTCCCTTGACCTTTAATTCCCTGTCTCCTCACCTCACTAGCCCCCACCCTCGCGTTCGTTTACTCTCGTTTGCTCTGCAGCAGCCACACCCTTGGACTACCTGTCATTATGTGTTTGATTGGTCTGGTGCCGAACACACACTTCTAGTTCGAGTATCAATTACCATCACGCACCTGATGTGTATTCTAATTAGCACCCCTGTAGGCTTTAAGTACCTCGCTCTTCCCCTCAGTCCTGGTCGGGTCGTTCCGTATCATATCTCTATCACCAAGTTCCTTCGGGAGGTTCTCTGTCTTTAGGCTCCTACGGGAGTTTCTGTTTCTGTCTGTATGCTGTTTTATCTCCGGCGTGAGACGAGGTGCAAGCTTTGGCCACCTGCCGCTGTTTTCCTGGAGGGAGACATTGTACTGCGCTCTCTAATCCTCTACGGGAGGTATTCCAGTGTTCCACTTCAGACCTCCGTGCAGCAGACGCGCACCAAGCAGACCTCCGAGCCAGACGCGCTCTTCACTCCAGAAGCGCATCCAGACGCGCATCCAGACCTCCGAGCCTGACGCGCTCTTCACTCCAGACGCGCATCCAGACCCGCATCCAGACGCACTCCAGACGCGCATCCAGACCTCCGAGCCAGACGCGCTCTTCACCCCAGACGAGCATCCAGACGCACTCCAGACGCGCATCCAGACCTCCGAGCCTGACGCGCTCTTCACTAAAGACGCGCATCCAGACCTCCGAGCCAGACACGCTCTTCACCCCAGACGCGCATCCAGACGCACTCCAGACGCGCATCCAGACCTCCGAGCCTGACGCGCTCTTCACTCCAGACGCGCATCCAGACGCGCATCCAGACGCACTCCAGACGCGCATCCAGACCTCCGAGCCAGACGCGCTCTTCACCCCAGACGCGCATCCAGACGCACTCCAGACGCGCATCCAGACTCCGCGCCAGATGCGCCCTCCGTACCGGCGCGTACTCCAAGCAGACGCGCACCACTCAGACCTCCGCGCCAGATGCGCTCTCCGAGCCTGCGCCCTCCTACTCCTCCCTGTAAGCAGCTCCAGCCCTCGCCCTGTCCAAGGCCTTGACTCTGTTTCTCTCTGTCCCTGTCCAGTTCCTCCTAGTCCTCCTAGTCATCCCTGTCCTGTCCTCCTAGTCCTCCCTGTCCCCAGCCCGCCTCCGCGGGCCTCTGTCCCTGTTTCCCCACTCTAGTCCTCTTAGTCCTCCCTGTTCAGTCCTTCTAGTCCTCCTAGTCCTCCCTGTCCAGTCCTTCTAGTCCTCCTAGTCCTCCCTGTCCAGTCCTTCTAGTCCTCCTTGTCCTCCCTGTCCCCAGCCCGCCTCCGCGGGCCTCTGTCCCTGTTTCCCCTCTCTAGTCCTCCTAGTCCTCCCTGTCCAGTCCTTCCTAGTCCTCCTAGTCATCCCTGTCCAGTCCTCCTAGTCCTCCCTGTTCCTGCCCTTGTCCCTTGCCCTGGCCTTGTTTTCCCTTAGCCTTCCCCTTAGCCAGCTCGCCTCTTAAAGGCACTTGCCTTTCCCATTTCTTGTTTTCCAGTATTTTGTGTTCTCCCTTAAAGGGACAGTGCCGTTTTCTGTTGTATACAATAAATGCCCAGTTCTTGGCTTACTCTCATACCTGTCTTGTGTTGTGCGATTGGGGTCGGTTACAAACCATAACAGTACGACCCGACCAGTCGACGACCCCAGCCAGCACAGACGGTGTATGTTGAGTTTGCCTTTTTTTTGTTCCCTCTAGTTAGCTTGTTAGTCTCCCCTGTTAGCTCCCCTGTTAGCCTGTTGACTCCCCTGTTGCTTCCCTGTTAGCCTCGTTAGCTCCCCTGCAGCTTGTTAGGCCTCTACTACCAGCTTAGCCCCGGCTGCTAGCACAGCCTCTATGTTAATGCAGCCTTGCTGCTGGCATAGGCCCTGTAGCTAGCCATGCCCAGGCAGCTAACCCAGTCCCTCTGCATGGCCCCAGTCTGCTAGCTTAGCCCCGGCTGTTAGCACAGCCTCTATGTTAGGGCAGCCCTTGCAGCTAGCATAGGCCCTGTAGCTAGCCATGCCCAGGCAGCTAACCCGGTCCCTCTGCATGGCCTCCACTTTTTGTGTAGCTCTCCCACTGCTAGGACTGCCCTTTCAGCTAGCAAGGTCAGTTTTCCCACTGCTAGGACTGCCCTTTCAGCTAGCAAGGTCAGTTTTCCCACTGCTAGGACTGCCCTTTCAGCTAGCAAGGTCAGTTTTCTCCCACTGCTAGGACTGCCCCTTCAGCTAGCAAGGTCAGTTTGCCCCACTGCTAGGACTGCCCCTTCAGCTAGCAGGGTCAGTTTGCCCCACTGCTAGGACTGCCCCTTCAGCTAGCAAGGTCAGTTTTCTCCCACTGCTAGGACTGCCCCTTCAGCTAGCAAGGTCAGTTTTCTCCCACTGCTAGGACTGCCCCTTCAGCTAGCAAGGTCAGTTTGCTCCCACTGCTAGGACTGCCCCTTCAGCTAGCAAGGTCAGTTTTCTCTCACTGCTAGGACTGCCCCTTCAGCTAGCAAGGTCAGTTTTCTCTCACTGCTAGGACTGCCCCTTCAGCTAGCAAGGTCAGTTCCCCACAGCTAGGACTGTCCTTCCAGCTAGCTTGTTCTCTCATGCTGGTCCAGCCCTGTCTGCCAGCCTTGCTCCGGCAGCTAGCGCAGCCTCTTTGTTAATGTAGCAGTACAGCTAGCATAGGCCCTGTGGCTATCTGTGCCCTGGCAGCTACCTTTTCCCTCTGCTAGCCCCTTCCCGGTGCTCCTCTAGTTACCCCTCAGCTCCTCTAGTTACCCCTCGGCTGCCCTACTTACCCCTCAGCTACCCTAGTTACCCTTCGGCTACCCTAGTTACCCCTCTGCTACCCTGTTACCCCTCAGCTACCCTGTTCCTTTGCTAGCCCCACTTTTGTTGTAGCTTCCCCTGCTAGCATGGCCCGGTACTTTTTGTTTGTTGCCTTGTTTTGTCCCCTGCCACTCTGTCTGTATTTTTGGGTCGCCCGGTGGCTCCCGTGGAGGGGGGAGTACTGTGAGGTTCGCCTTTCCCTTGACCTTTAATTCCCTGTCTCCTCACCTCACTAGCCCCCACCCTCGCGTTCGTTTACTCTTGTTTGCTCTGCAGCAGCCACACCCTTGGACTACCTGTCATTATGTGTTTGATTGGTCTGGTGCCGAACACACACTTCTAGTTCGAGTATCAATTACCATCACGCACCTGATGTGTATTCTAATTAGCACCCCTGTGGGCTTTAAGTACCTCGCTCTTCCCCTCAGTCCTGGTCGGGTCGTTCCGTATCATATCTCTATCACCAAGCTCCTTCGGGAGGTTCTCTGTCTTTAGGCTCCTACGGGAGTTTCTGTTTCTGTCTGTATGCTGTTTTATCTCCGGCGTGAGACGAGGTGCAAGCTTTGGCCACCTGTCGCCGTTTGCCTGGAGGGAGACATTGTACTGCGCTCTCTAATCCTCTACGGGAGGTATTCCAGTGTTCCACTTCAGACCTCCGCGCAGCAGACGCGCACCAAGCAGACCTCCGAGCCAGACGCGCTCTTCACTCCAGACGCGCATCCAGACGCGCATCCAGACCTCCGAGCCTGACGCGCTCTTCACTCCAGACGCGCATCCAGACGCGCATCCAGACGCACTCCAGACGCGCATCCAGACCTCCGAGCCAGACGCGCTCTTCACCCCAGACGAGCATCCAGACGCACTCCAGACGCGCATCCAGACCTCCGAGCCTGACGCGCTCTTCACTCCAGACGCGCATCCAGACCTCCGAGCCAGACGCGCTCTTCACCCCAGACGCGCATCCAGACGCACTCCAGACGCGCATCCAGACCTCCGAGCCTGACGCGCTCTTCGCTCCAGACGCGCATCCAGACGCGCATCCAGACGCACTCCAGACGCGCATCCAGACCTCCGAGCCAGACGTGCTCTTCACCCCAGACGCGCATCCAGACGCACTCCAGACGCGCATCCAGACTCCGCGCCAGATGCGCCCTCCGTACCGGCGCGTACTCCAAGCAGACGCGCACCACTCAGACCTCCGCGCCAGATGCGCTCTCCGAGCCTGCGCCCTCCTACTCCTCCCTGTAAGCAGCTCCAGCCCTCGCCCTGTCCAAGGCCTTGACTCTGTTTCTCTCTGTCCCTGTCCAGTTCCTCCTAGTCCTCCTAGTCATCCCTGTCCTGTCCTCCTAGTCCTCCCTGTCCCCAGCCCGCCTCCGCGGGCCTCTGTCCCTGTTTCCCCACTCTAGTCCTCTTAGTCCTCCCTGTTCAGTCCTTCTAGTCCTCCTAGTCCTCCCTGTCCAGTCCTTCTAGTCCTCCTAGTCCTCCCTGTCCAGTCCTTCTAGTCCTCCTTGTCCTCCCTGTCCCCAGCCCGCCTCCGCGGGCCTCTGTCCCTGTTTCCCCTCTCTAGTCCTCCTAGTCCTCCCTGTCCAGTCCTTCCTAGTCCTCCTAGTCATCCCTGTCCAGTCCTCCTAGTCCTCCCTGTTCCTGCCCTTGTCCCTTGTCCTGGCCCTGTTTTCCCTTAGCCAGCTCGCCTCTTAAAGGCACTTGCCTTTCCCATTTCTTGTTTTCCAGTATTTTGTGTTCTCCCTTAAAGGGACAGTGCCGTTTTCTGTTGTATACAATAAATGCCCAGTTCTTGGCTTACTCTCATACCTGTCTTGTGTTGTGTGATTGGGGTCGGTTACAAACCATAACAGCTGTTGAACATGGCACGGACCTCCGCGTCCAGTACTTCAAATGGCGATCAGATAATTGGATTATTTCTTTTGCATTACATCAGATACAAGGTAAGAACACTATATATAAATTTGATCGTTGATCTGATATTTATTTCTACCCCGATCGACGCTGTCTCTGTGTGTGTGTGGCTGTGTGCCGTTGAGTTTGAGGAGGCTGCGGCGGAGCCCCGCGATCCAGGGCTCTTTTCATTCTTGCATGAGGAAGGATGATAATGATGATCTAGCATTGATTTCAGGAAGATTCGATAATCAGGCGAAAAATGACAACGTGTTTAGTGTATTCCACTAAAACGCTATTATCGCGTCTTTCTCTGGAATTACTCAGAAGCACCCAAAGTTATACTCATATTCAAAACGGTATAAAGCGGAAATGTACAGATGAAAAAACAATCCGCTTCGTACATGTTGACTGGAAGCAACTCACTGATAATCGACGGGTGTATTAGACCCATAGCTATAATTTAAGATATATTTTAAGAACTCGCAAATCTCGCAGTGCCCCCAGGTGAAAAGATGTGACAGGCTGCCTCCACATGTATCGGAGGGGACATGTGATGCAAGGCTTCTATCCTCCCTACAACCGGCCAGTGGGGGGCATATGCGAGCAACGATCAGGACAGGACAGGGAGAATTGGCACGAGAGGTAAATTGGGATGGGGAGAAAAATCACAGAAAAAGGAGGAGAAAAAGTAGATTAAAAAAAAGAAAACGATTGTGGGTGATTTGTAAAATAAAAGAAACATTTGATTGATTGGTTTTATCTATTTCGGTCATTTGAAATAAGAAACGGAACAACGAAACAGCTGATGGCATGAGTGAGAGATGTTCATTTACACTTGAGGGCAGGCCGCAGCCCCCCCCCCCCCCCCCCACCACGCATTGATAGGCCTATGTGCGAATCTGTTTGGGCTTAGAATAATTTAATCTTCCAATCATGGACCAGCCCCAAGCTTATTTTGGATTGATTGACAGATATTGACAGATATCTCTACTGTATTTCTTTGATTTCGTTTGAGAAAAATACAGAATAATGTAGCCTATATATTATACAGTATATAAATATTGACAGATATCTCTACTGTATTTCTTTGATTTTGTTTGAGAAAAATACAGAATAATGTAGCCTATATATTATACAGTATATAAATATTGACAGATATCTCTACTGTATTTCTTTGATTTCGTTTGAGAAAAATAGAGAATAATGTAGCCTATATATTATACAAAAAGCATGTCGAATTAATGAGTTAATGGAATGTATTTTTCATGATTACGGTGGTGGCTCTTAAAAGAGCCTTTGGGTTATGAATGTAGAAAAACAAAGCCAAATTAAGCGTGTTCTCCGCGGATGCGGCGGGCCAGCTGGATGTCTTTGGGCATGATGGTCACCCTCTTGGCGTGGATCGCGCACAGGTTGGTGTCCTCAAACAGGCCGACCAGATAAGCCTCACTGGCCTCCTGAAGAGCCATGAAGGTCGGCCTGTACCGATGTGGCTTTTTCACGCCGCCGGTAGCCGGTGCGCTCTTACGGGCAGCCTTGGTAGCGAGCTGCTTCCTTGGGGCTTTGCCACCGGTAGACTTACGTTGCCACCGGTAGACATAGAACCCGTTTTTTCCGGGAGCGGGCAGGACCGGGGAACATAGAACCTTTTTTTCGGGAGCGGGGAACTTAGACAATTTTTTTTTCTTTAAACGGGGAACATAGAACCCGGGGAACATAGGGATGACCCCGTTAGCGGCTAGCTAGGCGCAGCGGCATGGATATCCCTGTCAGGTCGAAAGAGGACGGAGAGGAAGAAGGAATGTGTGGGTGGTCAGGAGACATGGACGAAGACGTTGAGAGCCATGAGGAGACGAGAGGGTTCCACGGAGGCTTCGCGGGGTGCCATTTCCCCCCGGACGGGGGTCGGAGTTGACTCGGGAGGGGAGCAAAGATGGCGGCGCCCATGGCACATGGCAGGCTTGACGGCGTGGACGACCGGAAGACCTGGGGAGCCGCTGCGGGGGGTTGGCCGAGGACATTGGTGGCCCGGCGGGCATGAGGACATGTGCCGAGGGTGCGGAGCACACAGCTAACTATGTCGTGTACAGAGCCGTGGTGGAAATGGAACTCTCTGACGGGGTACTGTGAACTGTGTACGGTGTACTGTACGGGGTACTGTGAACTGTGTACGGTGTACTGTACGGGGTACTGTGAACTGTGTATGGGGTACTGTACGGGGTACTGTGAACTGTGTACGGGGTACTGTGAACTGTGGGTACTGTGAACTGTGTACGTGGTACTGTGAACTGTGGGTCGGTGTACTGTTTGTGGATTTAGCTACTGTGTTTAGCGGGTATTGGGGTGGGGCTAGTTAGCGTAGCGTCGCCCCCGGTGGTTAGGTGTAGCCACCGGCAGCGTAGTGTAGCTAGCTGCGCATAGCATTGTGTGGGGTGGGAAGCAAGATGTCTCTGTTATTGGGGAGGGCGTCTCTCTGTCGGTCTGGGAACAGGAGGACGCGGACAACCTGGAACCAATGGGATTTGATGGTTGTCGTCACTTGGGGCCTGAAAGAGAGGGTTGCAGCCAGTAACCAACAGAGCACGACGGGGCTAGCAGTGAGCGTGGCGTCGTAACCGATGGGTAGGTGTAGCCACCGGAAGCGTCGCGTGGCTAGCTGCTGGCCTAGCATTGTTGGGGGGGTTCATTTTGTGGACTGGGGGTGGTTCTGGTTCGTCCCTCGGGGCGAGGGACTTTGTTGTGGGGGGGTAATGTAGCGACCCTGGGATTTGGGTCAGTTGGTCAGCCGAGCTGTCACTCTGCACTCCGCCATTCCCGGGGCTGGCGGCGACGCTATTGGTCGCGCCAGCCGCGGGTTGACAGAGTCGAGAGGGCACGGCTGACCTGGGGAGGCTATAAGAGTGCGCGGCCTCTTGGGGCATGGGTCGGGAATGTGTAGCAATAAGGCAATGGAACTGCAGCCTGTAACTGAGAGTTGGAATAAAGACCTGAACTGAGAAATACATCTGCCTCGAGAGTCGTGAATAACGTGGTGCAAAAACAAGCAACGGTACAATATCATATTTCACAAAGGGTGTGTGTGTGTGTGTGTGTGTGTGTGGGGGGGGGGGGGGGGTAGCTCAATCACTGATTGAGGTGGCAAATTCATATTTTTTGTTATATGAATGACGAGTGAATAATCTTACAGGCTTACAGGTTTTACAGGACAGAACGCCTGGCTTTCTCTGTACTGCCAATGGAGAGCCAGTAGAGGTCAGCATCTACTTACTCTGCAGTGAGTGTGCATTGGTCACTGCTGCTACAGCAAATGGCTCAAGGTCCAACCAGTGATGCAATGTAAACAAATTGATAGCTCCACCGTTTACAAATACATAGACATAGGAATGGAGGCATGTTGTCATTCTGTAGCAGATTGACTTGAGCTCTTGACACAATATCTAACATTAGACAACAGGTAAATGTGAGTTTTTTATTTTTATTATTGTGTTTGCTGTATTTTGCAAAAGGTTTGTTTACGTTGGTATTATTTGTAAACGGTGGTGTAGTGGTTAACACTGTCGCCTCACAGCAAGAAGGTCCAGGGTTCGATTCTCGCTTGGGGACCAGGTTTCCGTGTCGCCAGGTACCCAGGTGGGGTATCTCCCAGGCCTTTTTGTGTGGAGTTTGTTCTCCCCGTGCTCACAAGGGTTCCCCCCCCAATAAGATAAACCCAATGGAAAAACATGCACAACCAACAGATCGCTGACGCTGTTGCGTCCTTGACGAAGATGGGCAGGAGCACTTGGATTGGTCCCCGGGCGCGGCCCCTCGTCGACGCCCTGTCTGCTCCCGGCTGCCCTTGGGGGGAAGGACGACGGGATGGGTTAAGCACAGAGCTCAATCGCATCGGCGACTGAGAAAAAGACAATGCATGTGTGTGTGTGTATTCCAGTGTGTGTGTGCCGCTCCCATTGCATGTCCAGTTTGTTGCATGCCGAATAAAGACATCTAAAGAGGTCCTGCATTATTATTATAAACACTGGAGTCAAACAGATATATTACAGTGGGTTAAGAAAGGCATGTAAATGGCACATTTTCCATTGACAGATGAAACCCTTCAAGAATGGAATGTAAATGGTTTGCATTTATATATAAACTTTTATTTGTATAGCACTTTTCATACAGAAATTGCAGTTCAAAGTGCTTCACAGCAGTACAAAAATAAAAATACAGGCATAAACGAGCATAAAAAAGATAAAGAGGTAGCAAGGTAAGGTAAATCACAGTTTTTCACATTATGATCTAACATCCCTATAGGCCTCTCTGTTTACGGTTTCATTCAGTAATAAAAAATAACAAAATAGAATAGACAGAGTAAAAAAGTGGTGTTCGATTCAGTTTAAAAATAGGCAATACTAAAAATAATTAAATAGAATAGACAGAGTAAAAAAGTGTGATAAAATAGTTAAATAAGAATATACAATAACATTTACAACAGAGCATTGCTCATAACACTTAATTTACAACAATGCATCGCTCTTAATACTTTGAGTTTCTTTACAAAGTTCTAACATACAACAGAGCAGTGCATCGCTCATAGAGAGCTTTTATCCAAAGCGCTTTACAACTTATGCCTCACTCACACACCGACGGCGGAGGCGACCATGCAAGGTGCCAGCCTGCTAATCAGCAGCATTTAGGAGTGTCTTGCTCAAGGATACTTCGGCACGCAGCCAGGAGGAGCCGGGAATTGAACCGTGAACCAGACGACCGTTCTACCTCCTGAGCTAGTCTCACCCTGTGACAGTGTACTGTATGTGAATATAGGTTGGGGCTTTAATTTATTGTAGGTATAGGGTTGAGCAATATTTAAGCATTACATCACACGCAGGAGTGGTTTGTGACCAATAAACCATGCCTAGGGGTGGTCGTTAGGCCCGAGGCGCAGCCGAGGGTCGTTAGACCCCCCTAGGCATGGTTTATTGGTCACAAACCACGACTGCACGTGGTGTAAAGCTTTTATACAACTGCCAGATTCATCCAACCTTATTTCTATACAATAAACACACATTAATCGAAGATTTATTGAAAAAACCATCCGCCAGAAAAAGTAGTTCCCACAACTACAAAAAAGACAAGTTGCCTCCATGTGGAAGCAGCTTGAAGTGCATCCAACCAAACTAACACATCCAACTGTGTATTATTGGAATGATTGAGAGAAGTTGCCTCATGTGGAAGCAGCTTGAAGTGCATCCAACCAACTAACACATCCAACTGTGTATTATTGGAATGATTGATTGAAAATTTTATTACCAGATGCAGAATGGGTACAATACAGTACGGCTCAATACACACAATTGTTAAGGGAATGCAGACCTACTTTCCATAGAACTTCATTCTTAGATGCTTCTATATAAAGTAGATAAAACAAATTAAAACGTTTTCTTTGCCCTATAGGAAAAAAACGTTTTCTTCGCCCTATTTTTTTATTTATTTCTTTTAGCCTAAACTTAACCAGTTGGAAACCAGGGGTACAGTAATAAAATTAGCAATCAACCAATCAATCAATTCAATAGACCATGCTCACTTAAAACAGCGCTGCTTCTCTCTCAGTCTGACTCCCCCGCTGTTGCAGACAGGAGTGTGTGTGTGTGTGTGTGTGTGTGTGTGTGTGTGCGTGTGTGTGTGTGTGTGTGTGTGTGTGTCACAGTGTGTGTGTGTGTGTGCGTGTGTGTGTGTATGTGTGTGTGTGTGTGTGTGTGTGTGTATGTGTGTGTGTGTGTTTGTGGGTACGCCAGCGTCGGACAGTGTGAGAGAGAACGCTGCAGTCAGTAGAAAGAAGGAAGTAGAAATGTAAATCAATCAATTAATCTATCAATCAAACCGCGATTTTTCTTTTGTTCTAGATTGACTCAAGACCCATCAATTACATCATCCAACATTGTTTAAAGGACTAACACATTCCCCTTGACAGAATCGCTTCATATTTAGTCGTTATGGTGCTTTCAACATAACCATTTGTTGTCCGCGATCTTGTTTTCTCCCGGAGTGAGCCGGGGAGGGTTATGTGATCCGGTTGTGGGCGGGTCCTGAGCCCAGGACCGTGGATTGTTGCCAATAAAGACGTGTGAATGGCCAATCAGAATCGAGAAATTTGCATGCCGTTGTATAAATCTATATAGTCTCGACGGCATTGAAAATAAATCAAGGTTTGAATTGAATTGAATATTTATCATGTCATCCTTATGTGTTATTGTATCATGGGATTTTTTTATATTGTGAATCATGATACACAATATATTATTTATATTACTTAATACAATTAAATTGTAATTGATTTAATTTCAAACATGTAACAAATAATAAGAATAAAATGGAGTAAAACAAGAATAATACAATGAATATACAGCAAATTCTCCATGTCCAAAAACCCCAATCTGCCCCAATTTGTGACAATTCTGACCATATTCAATATTGAATCAAAATCCATTAATTTTTTCTGTTTTGGTAGTGGGGCTACCCATTTGTTTTAGGTCAGATTTATTAGAATGACTTTTGAAATATTTGAGGATATTAGTTGAAAATGACTCAGTTTCATACTGTATAACATGTGCCTTTCTACACCTCTGGCCCATACTGTACGAACTCTGAACTCTGAAACTGCCTATACTACATTTATACCTACCTACAAATGTATACCTATTTACTATCTACAACTGCCTTACATTATAATCATAACTACCTACCTCTAACTATAGTCCACCCATATAACTCTGTATGATAGCCATGTATAATAATACTGTATATATATACCATATATATATTTGTCTGAATATACATGCATATAAGATATATATAGTATAAGAGGTTATACTGTTGTGTAAACCTCGTACTCTTTGGTTCACATATAATAACGAGACGGAGAGTGTGTGATCACCATTGACTGTTTACTAGCTTCCCGACCAGGAATTACTGTGCCACATATATACCTGTCCGTGTAGCAACACGAGCCAATACCTTACATGACATCTTCCCCTTTTAGTAAGAAACATCTCCCCGTCCCTTAATAACAAATCATAATAATAATAATAATAATAATAATAATAATAATAATAATAATAATAATAATAATAATAATAATAATAATAATAATAATAATAATAATAATAATAATAATAATAATAATAATACTAATACAAATCTTACACCACAATAGGCATCCAATATTTGCATAACATTTTCAAACAATAAATCTAGCGGCACGGTGGTGTAGTGGTTAACACTGTCGCCTCACAGCAAGAAGGTCCAGGGTTCGATTCCCGCTTGGGGACCAGGTTTCCATGATGCCAGGTACCCAGGTGGGGTATCTCCCAGGCCTTTCTGTGTGGAGTTTGCATGTTCTCCCCGTGCTCGCAAGGGTTTCCCCCCCCCGATAAGATAAACCCAATGGAAAAACATGCACAACAACAGATCGCTAACGCTGTGGTGTCCTTGACGAAGACGGACAGGAGCACTTGGATTGGTCCCCTGGCGCGGCTCACGTTGACGCCTGTCTGCTCCCGGCTGCCCTTGGGGGGGAAGGACGACGGGATGGGTTAATCGCAGAGACGAATCGCATCGGCGATTCTAAAGAGACAATGCATGCGTGTGTGTTCCGGTGTGTGTGCTCAAAACTAACCGCTGTGTGTACCGCTAAAACATTGAGTGTCGTTGCATGCCGAATAAAGACCTCTGCAACAGCTCCTGCATTATTATTATTATTAATCTTACTGAACGTATGAACACCTACAAATCACATCATCTTTCCTCTCTCTTCCCATCTTTTTTTTTTCTCTTTTTTTTCAGAAACAATTCACATTCTCCGATCATCACAATACTTCATTTATTGTTTTTTTTTTTTTTTTTTTTTTTACATTGTCTTTCACATCCCCAATCCAACTGGAGCATGTGACACTCTGCCAGAGAAAGTCACATAGTTATCTTGTTCCACAGTCGGCTCAGGTACCTCAGGTGTTGTTGTCTGTGGAGCAGGTTGTTGAAGAGTGCACAGGTGAGCACGATTTCTTCTCAACTGTCCTTCGTCCGTCTGTACGATGCATGACCTTGCCTGCTGTATGACAGACCCTCCTCCGTCCGCTTTGGAGAGCCACACCTTTTGGCCACACTGCAGCGTAGGTAAGAGACGGGCTCCGTGACGCAGATTGTAGCGACGTCGTCACTCTTTTGCCTGCATCTCCGACTCCCTGAAGTCCCTGAGGTTTGGCCCGCGAGGGAGTAGAGACTTTGGGAGTTGTGGTATGTTGGAGCGAATCTGTCTCCCCATGAGGAGCTGTGCAGGGGAATAACCGCTCTCCAGGGGCGTGGCGCGGTATACCAGCAGCGCCCTTGCCTTGTCGCCTCCTCCTTTCCACAGTCTTTTCTAGCCACGGCCCGCTCAGCTTCTCCGTTTGCCTGCGGATACCGTGGACTGCTGGCCACATGGGTGAAACCATACTCACTAGCAAAGTTCCGGAAGGGCAACCCACTGTATTGGGACCGATTGTCCGAAAACCAGGGTCTGTGGGGTCCCGTTACGGCTGAATACGTCCTTCAATGCAGCCACAACCGTCTCAGCTGAAGCTACCTTAAGATGGGCAACCTCCATGTAGTGTGAGAAAAAAATCCACCACCACCATATAAGTAATTTTCTCCCATAAGAAGAAGTCTGTAGCGACCCGCTGCCAGGGCCTTTCTCGCACTGGCACTGGTGTGGGGACTAAGGGCTCTCTGCGTTCTGCCCTGTGTTGTGAACATGTGCCACACAGTTCTGCCCTCACCGTCTCTCGCAGGGGCAAGGGACGTAGACTTGACAGGCCGTATGGGACAGCATCGGGCTCTAGCCCAATTTTGTAGGGCCCGTTTAGCTTCCCTAAGCCTGAGAATACTTTGGGGTATTGAACCTTGACCTCACCTCGCTGGGCTGATACTGCGTGCAGCCGCTTTATGAGTCCAAGCGCCTCTATTGCAGGAAGGCCTAGGAGGGGCCTGGTTAGCTCTTCTACAACATAGATTAATTGTGCTGTTGTTCTCTTCCTAATGGTTAGTTCACCACTGAAGCAGCCTCTTGTATTTAACTTGTATTTTCCTGGTCCATACAGTACTTTTTGTGGTGGCTGTAGATGACCATGTTTTTCAACTGAGTGCATGCTGCTTGGCACCGCTGTGACCTGAGCACCTGTATCCAGCTTGAATATGGCCTCCTGTCCATTCAGCTCTAACAGTTCCAGCCATTCATCTTCAGGTTCCTCTAGGTTTACTACATTCAAGAACGCAAAGTCCTCCTCTTCATCTTGAGAAGGCACATCTGGAGAAGCCCCTGTGTGTGACACACCCTACACACAGCATCACGGGCAGGGCATTCTCTCCACATATGTCTTCTAACATTTCCACATCTGCCACATCCAAGAGACTGTGTGTCAGTCCTGTACTGTTGTACCTTCTGCCATTCATATTTTTGTATGGCCTCTACATGTGCAGCTGCCTGCTGCTCAGTGCCTCTTAAGACGGGCTGTTGTTCCTTTATTGCTGCACTCTGCCTCACCTTAGTCATTGCCCTTTCCAGAGTTAAATCTGCATCCATTTGCAGGTTTTCTGATAGCTTGGCATCTGTTATCTGTTAGGTAAGGGATATTGATGAAAGAAGAGTTTACCTGGTTTATCTTACCAATCCATAATAGTTTCCACTCTACCTCCAGAGTCAGAGTGAGTTGTGTTGTATATGGGGGCGGGCGTGTGTGTGTGGGGGGGGATTCAACCTTGCAACCCTCCAATCTCAGAGGCCTATTGATTTCCGACATATTCCCTGTTCCTGTGTCAGGCCCGTGTTGAAACTCACAGCTCTCTGTGAGGCTGGGCCGACACCTGTAACTTCCAGTCTGGATTCCCAGCCAATATCAACACTGCAGCATAACAGTATAGTATAGCATAGTATAGTATAGGCAGCCAAAACAACCCTGCCCATGCGGCGTCCTCACGGTGATCTGCACGACCCTCCCTCTCAGTGCTCTGCGCACTGCTGTGAACCCCAGCATCATCATCATTATTCAGTTTTAATGAGTGGTTTTAAAATAGTTAACCCTGTCATATTATGTCATCTGGCTAATATATTCACTTAGCAGCTCTCTGTTAATTAGCCTCGGGGGGCAATTTTATGGACATGAATTATGCCTGAAATGGAGGTCACCGTGGGAAGGATTTTCAACAAGGTGTTATCTTTCATTTTTGGGGGTTTTGTCTGTGAAACCCAATGTCTCCCCAGCTTCTGATTCTCGTATCACCATGGATCATTGAGACGGCCACACGGCGATTCTTTTGACAAACGAACGGTCAAACGTTGTCAGGGGATACTGGCTTTAGTGTACAATAACTCTGGCGGAACGACGACTTCCCCGAATTTACAAAACCAAACAGGCCGAGCAGACAAACACCATCATCGGAGTAAAGACGTATAGTCTGGACTCAAATGGGAACCAGCAGGGGTCTTCGTCATCAGTGACGATGAAGGTGGATGGTGGGAAAGTCTCCATGGTAATCATGGAATGCCATGTGTGCTTTTGGTTCCTGTTGGTCGGTAGGCCTGGGAAAGAATTCGGCAGGGAAAGGTGAACGTATTGAAGGGGTTACTTACTATTTGTCCTATTTTACGACGCAGATCTAAATTTGACCTTAAATGCAGTTCAAAACTGACCCTAACGCCAAGAACTATCTCTAAACAACGCCTGAGGAGTTATAAAACGATTGTCATTGTATTAAAGCCCCAGTCCAGGAGTTTTTGTGTTGAAGTGTCCGATTCTTTTTAGCGAAAATACGCTTTTTGGAACCTTGTGTTTACAAACATTATAAATGTAAAGACACCAAAAAAAATCAAAAACTCTTATTTATATGTATCAAGAGGTCAGTCTCAACTTGATGTTGAAAAATTATATTAATTATATTGTTATATTGTTTACACTGCCTTTTTATTTTATTTACATTTTTACTTCTCCACTGTACTATAATTCTGTGACCTGTATGTCTTCTACTACCTGTACCTCCCCTCCCCCCTCCCACATGCTGCTATGATGCCTGAATTTCCCCCAAGGGGATGAATAAAGGAATATCTTATCTTAAAACATGTCTCCATTCGTTCGTTTTTTTTAGTTTTGTTATGTCTGTTTATTTTTGTTCTGTCTCCTCCTTTTTGTTTGTCTGTTCTTGTCTAGTAAACTGAGAAATAAAGTATTTAAAAAAAAAAACATGTCTCCATTCTGATTTGTTTTATATATATTTATTTTAATTGTACGTTGGGGCTGTATATTGTATAGTAGTGTACATAGGACCCAGTGTCTTCTCAGGAATTTATAATCTATTTTTATCATGCACATCTTATGTCTTCTTATTACCCGTTTACATTTTTTATGTCTATTTTATTATTAGCATTATTGCACAATCGATGCAGGGCATGACCACCCGCATTTCACTGTACGCCCTGGTGTGTATGTGACAAACAAACCTCTTGAATCTTGAATCTCTTGGGTTGATGGGGCTGTACCCGTGTTCACGTTCAGATTCTTCACACAACAGAGTCCAATCTGTGGAGAATCTCTTTTCAAATCAAGCCCAAAACCAGTGGCTCTCTCACTGGGGCATCCAGAAGAAGGGTCAGAGTGTTCCAAGCTGGCCTCCTTGTGTTGTGGGTGAGTGGAGGGCGGGAGTGATGGGGACCAGGAGAGAGAGAGAGCACTGTGGAATTTAGGAGTCGGCCGTCATGTTTGTGCTGGAGCAGCCCGTCTGTATGTTGTATAAGACCGTGTGGGGGAACATGGACCTGACGCGCCGGTGCACACTGGAAACTGAAGCCCTTTTGCTTCTCCTAACTCTCCTATATCCACTCCTCTCTGTCAAATGATACATCTGTCTATACTGTACCAAGGAGATGCTCTTGCTTGTCCTTATGTTCAAACTGTCCAATTACTCTAGATTCTGATTTGGGTCAGGAGGACCCCAAAATGGGTCACCGGGTCGCCCTCTTTCTTCCAGTGGGTCCCCCACATGACGACGGTAGTATTCAAATGTTTGTAACATGTTCCAATGAGCCACAACGAGAATAAATAAAATCTCACATGGGACCCTGACTTGAAAAATAAATGAATAACTAAATAAATAAATAAATAACTAAATAAATAAATAAATAAATAAATAAATAAATAAATAAATAAATAAATAAATAAATAAATAAATAAATAAATAAATAAATAAATAAATAAATAAATAAATAAATAAATAAATAAATAAATAAATAAATAAATAATTTGATCTAGAATGATCCATTGGATCTATCCTAATAAAAATCAGGTACAGAAACAAAAAAGGTGATGGAGTTGAACGTTTTTATTTGATGGAGAGAATTACTGCTGCTTATAGACACAATTATCCACTGAATGAGCATAACATATACATCTTAAATACACAGAATAAATCCACCCTCCAAGTAAAGTATCTACGTTATGAGGGATACATATAATCACACCCCGAAAAATGAGGCGATCTCCAAAAGATTACCACTCCACAACCGAGTGAAGTCTGTACACTATATTCATCTACTGTAGTAGTGAAGTACTGTACACTATATTCATCTACTGTAGTAGTGAAGTCTGTACACTATATTCAACTACTGTAGTAGTGAAGTCTGTACACTATATTCAACTACTGTAGTAGTGAAGTCTGTACACTATATTCATCTACTGTAGTAGCACAAATGCACACATTCACTTGTAAACTCTCCTTCTGCTCATTCTTTCCTAAATGGACAAATACACACACGCACGCACACACACGCACGCACACACACACACACACACACACACACACACACACACACACACACACACACACACACACACACACACACACACACACACACACACACACACACACACACACACACACACACACACACACACACACACACACACACACACACACACACACACACACACACACACAATCAATACAATCAATACAATCAATTTGATCATCGATGAAAATGCGATATATCACTCTACCATCAATGTATCAGTCAAAAGATACTTGGTACATGTTTCCCATAATTCTCAATCTTTCACTAACCTATGCAACTTCCTGTGATGACAGGATGTCATGTTTCCATTAAAACAAAAGTCATATCCATTTCCCCTTTGTGGTTTATAGAGGAACTTGACAAATTAAGCAAATAAATAAAAAAAAAAAATACAAAAAAAGTAAAAGATTTCTGCCAACAGTCCAACGTGACAGGCAGCGCCCCCATTTGGAGTGTGTGTGTGTGTGGCGCTCAGTGCCGTCCTTCTCACTGGAAAGGTAACAGTTCATCGTTGAATACAGCAACACACCTTCCTGTGTGGGTGAATAGGTGCCGTTTGTGGCAGGAAGATTAAAGTGCAAGCGAGGGTACTGCCCAGTGGAAGGGGGGGGGGGGGGGAGGTCGGACTGGCAGACGTTCTCTAGTCTATGCCACACAGTCTGGTACGAGAGGGGGGAGAGAGGTCCCCCCACCCTACTGAGAGACAGGGCTGTCCCTGTGCGCCTGGCTGGCACGTCAGAGCGCTGTCGTGGGAGGTGGTGGGGGTCTGTGCCCAGTGTGCCAGGCTTTAACCCTTTCACTACCACACTACAGATGGTTATAACACAGAATAAATCCACCCTCCAAGTAAAGTCTGGTAGTGAAAGGGTTAACCTCATGTAGTGTGGTTGTGAAAGGGTTTCAAACCATTTGTCGTGTGTGACAGTGAACGGGTTAACCTTCTGTATTTTCACAGTGAAAAGGGTTAACCCTTTGGTAGTGTGGCAGTGAAAGGGTTAACCTTCTGTATTGTCACAGTGAAAAGGGTTAACCCTTTGGTAGTGTGGCAGTGAAAGGGTCAACCTTCTGTATTGTCACAGTGAAAAGGATTAACCCTTTGGTAGTGTGGCAGTGAAAGGGTCAACCTTCTGTATTGTCACGGTGAAAAGGGTTAACCCTTTGGTAGTGTGGCAGTGAAAGGGTTAACGTGTCCTTCCTCAGTGCCTGAAGGTGTGGATGTCGTTGTGGAGGCTGACGGCGGGGCTGGACCGCCGGGCGTCGTGTCCGTGATGGCCGCCGCAGCCCCCCTTCTTGCAGCCGCAGCGCTGGATCCACATGACGTTCCTCGAGAAGCCCTCGCCATCGGGGCAGCGGAAGCGCAGGCGCACGGTGCGGGAGGCGGAGGGCGCGCAGCAGCGGCCGTCGGTGCAGCCGCCGCAGGTGCGAGGCCGGTACCGCCGGGCCGTGGAGCATCCGGCGAAGGTGATTCTGATTGGGTCCCGGGGACGGACTGTCCGCTGGCATTTCTTCCCCTTCTGAACGGACGAGAGAAACAGAAACCGTCGTTGACGTTGACACACAAAATGTTCATTAACCCTTTCATTACCACACTACAAGGTTACTACAAGAAGGTTAACCCTCTCACTACCACACTACAGATGGTGTGTGTGGTAGTGAAAGGGTTAACCTTCTGTAGTGTGGTTGTGAAAGGGCTAACCTTCTGTATTGTGGTTGTAAAAGGGTTAACCTTCTGTAGTGTGGCAGTGAAAGGGTTAACCTTCTGTAGTGTGGTTGTGAAAGGGTTAACCTTCTGTAGTGTGGCAGTGAAAGGATTAACATTCTGTAGTGTGGCAGTGAAAGGGTTAACATTCTGTAGTGTGGTTGTGAAAGGGTTAACCTTCTGTGTTGTGGTAGTGAAAGGGTTAACCTTCTGTAGTGTGGTAGTGAAAGGGTTAACCTTCTGTAGTGTGTTAGTGAAAGGTTAACCTTCTGTGTTGTGGTAGTGAAATCGGTTAACCTTCAGTGGCGTGGTAGTGAAAGGGTTAACCTTCTGTATCGTCGCAGTGAAAGGGTTAACCCTTTGGTAGTGTGGTAGTGAAAGGGTTAAATAACCCTTACGGTGCAGTTAACATCGATATTATTAATATATCATACCTTTCCGGCTAAAGCCATTTGCAGGTCACACTGCCGGATCTGGCACAGTCTGGTTTCCCGGACCAATCGGCACTCTGGGTTGTTGTTGGTGACCCGGCTGGAGACGCCCATCCCGCACGTGGTGGAGCACTCTGTCCAGTCGGTGGTCTGGGGGAAGCAGCTGGAGCCTAGCGGCACCTCCGACATGGGGAGGGACATCACCTCTGTGGCGGGGCAAGGGACAGGTGTTGCACAAGCTTTACAAAACTGTCACGCGATGTTTAAAACATTTTCACTACCACACTACAGAAGGTTAACCCTTTCACTACCGCACTACAGACGGTTCTAACCTTCTGTAGTGCGGTAGTGAAAGGGTTAACCGTCTGTAGTGTGGCTGTGAAAGGGTTAACCGTCTGTAGTGTGGCAGAGAAAGGGTTAACCATCTGTAGTGTGGTAGTGAAAGGGTTAACCGTCTGTAGTGCGGTAGTGAACGGGTTAACCGTCTGTAGTGTGGTTGTGAAAGGGTTAACCGGCTGTAGTGTGGTAGTGAAAGTGTTAACCTTCTGTAGTGTGGAAGCGAAAGGGTTAACCGTCTATAGTGTGGCAGTGAAAGGGTTAACCGTCTGTAGTGTGGCAGTGAAAGGGTTAACCGTATGTGGTGCGGCAGTGAAAGGGTTAACCGTCTGTATTGTCGCAGTGAAAAGGTTAACCCTTTGGTAGTGTGGCAGTGAAAGGGTTAACATGGGTCATGGAAAACAGAATCACGGTAGAGTGGACTGTAGTTTACCTGTGAAGGTGACTCCGGTGCTGGCCTGGTAGTGCGACTGGGGCCGGGCCTGGTGCTGAGGGCTGATGTGGTTGTTGGGGAGGCTCCGGGGGTCTGGCAGGGCCTGGTGCTGAGGGCTGATGTGGTTGTTGGGGAGGCTCCGGGGGTCTGGCAGGGCCCGGTGTGGAGCCTCCTCTGGCTCCCCGCCGACGTGGTTGTTGTCGTCACACACCCACTGCCCACAGCAGCTGTCCTGGGGCCTGGCCAGCCGGGGGCGGGAGCAGCGCCAGTCGGGCAGGGGCACCTGGTGGGGACAGAGGGGCATGCAGCCCACCACGCCGTTCATGCAGCTGCACTGGTGCTGGCAGCTGGGCTGGAAGTCCTCACCGTGTTGGTACACGCGCCCGTTGAACTCGCAAGGCACGCCCTGGGCCTCAGCTGTGGGTACAAAAACATGCAATCGTTTCACATGATGATCCACAGCTTGGGTTAGAAACTTTAAATGGAATGAAAAGCTGATAATAGCTGCACATAAAAGACGGGCGAGGAAGGGGCTCGTCCCGCCACCACGCCGGTAAACATCACAAGCGGGACATCACAAGCGGGACCCTGATGTAAACAAGTTTTCAAACAATCAATTTCAATCAAGCGCAGCTGTGGGCCGGCCCTCACCTCGACACAGCCCTCTTTGGGGGTCTCCTCCAGCCCCCAGGTGGCAGTGCAGGCCCTTGATGTGGTCGCAGGGCTGGCTGGCGCTGCAGTCCTCGTTGAACTGCTTGGCACACACCTTGCAGCAGCCACACTGGTCTGTCGTCCAGCTGACTCCCGGCGGGCAGGGAGGGGGCGACGGGGCGCAGGAACACTGGGCGGGACAGTCACTCTTCACCTGGGAAAGGTTAGCGGTGAGGTCAGAACCAGAGAAACAGCATGGCATGTCTGTGACGACTGTTAAAACCGTTTGTAGTGTGATAGTAAAGGGTTAACCTTCTGTAGTGTGGCAGTGAAAGGGTTAACCCGCTGTCGTGTGGCAGTAAAAGGGTTAACCCGCTGTCGTGTGGCAGTGAAAGGGTTAACCCGCTGTCGTGTGGCAGTGAAAGACTTAACATAACGATTCTCATGAAACTGGTTTCCGCACTAAGGTCGCAATGTACATAACAGCGACCACGACAAAGAAGACTTGTGTTGTGTTGTTTTTAATTAAATTGCAGATACATACTGTAAGTGTGATCCGGGAATGCGCAAATTGTGAGTGACAGATAATAATCACTGCAACTTACCAACACTGCAGCACTGGAGAGGAGGAACAACAGGGTAGATGTGACCTGTTGCAGACTCATGAGCAGAAACATCCTGGAAGTAAGGAGGGTCAAAGTTCAGGAACTGGAGAAGTTATTAAAGTGATCAAAGACGCACTGTCCAGAGCAACCAAGAGTCCAGAGCAACCAAGTGTCCAGAGCAACCAAGAGTCCAGAGCAACCAAGAGTCCAGAGCAACCAAGAGTCCAGAGCAACCAAGAGTCCAGAGCAACCAAGAGTCCAGTGGAGGAGTATGTCTCGTCTGTCAGCCGCAGGTTGAAGGGTGGTATCCAGTTTTGTGTGCGTGCACTGAGAGGTACACCGGTCTAAAGCGCTCTTCACCCCTCCTACAGTGTCTCGGTCTCGGTTACACAGGTCAGCCCGGCTCAGCTCCACTTCATAGAGAGGTTCCCCCGGTGTGTGGGGCCTGTACTTATAGACACCGGGGTGGACCGCCCACTGTGTGACATCAGCTCTCCTCTCAAGAGGGCTAGGAAGTGTCCAGAGGGAGGGGTGGTAGGAGAGGGGGCGGGGGGGGGGGGGTTGTTGGTGGTGTGAAATACTGACTACTGCGAGAAAACAAATTCGAATCACACAGACACAACTTACTTTTAGCGTGATCAGAGCAGCATGACCAAGGTGTGTGGGATTTACACAAAACGTCAACATTGCACACGCCCGGTGCCAAAATCTTAAAACATCAACATTGCACGCCCGGTGCCAAATCTTAAACCCCTGAGAAACGGATGGATGGTTAATTGGTGAATCTGTCTAACCTGATGAAATGTTAATCCTGATTCCTAATCCTGATGGAAATTCGGGTTTATAAGATTAAGAAGATAATAAAAGAGCACTTAGACATCTATGTGTGTCGAGAGTTGTTTCGAGGGGTTGGGTTTAGGATTTCAGTGGCAGTGGGACATTTAGTTCATCCCGGCACATTCTGGGGGACAGCGTTTGACAGATGCTCTCGAAAGGAAAATGAATAGGAAAAAGACAAGAAAAACAAGGAGAGGACAGGTGCAGTGGAAACCGTGAGTGGGGAATCCCACTATGGTATGGATGTGGCTTTTAATAGGGGAAGTGGTGATGCGGAGAGAATCCCTGTGTACAACTCCTCCACCATTCCACAAGCTCTCGCCAACTAACCAAGAGGTCCCCCACTCTGCTCTCTGCTCAGGACACACACTGTATCCTGTGTTCCCTCCATCTTTTTCCTAACAGGCTGCATTCCAGGAAACAAAGGCCTTTCCACAGGTTCCCATGTTTGGTAGGAAAACCTCTACATTCCCATTGTCATCTCAGCCGGGGTCACATTAAAAATTGTTTTGCGGAGAGAGAGCAGGAAGACCCTCACATTAAGCCTTGGCTCGCGCTGTTATGAAACATTACCGTAGGAAACGCAAGTCTGCCGACGGTGTGAATTCATAAAGGCTTCTCAAAACAAGGACTTCAAACGGCTCAGTTTGCCGCGCCTGTCTCCTCGGGAGAGGGGGGGGGGGGGTTATCAAGACGTATGTCTGGCCAAGTACGTAGTGTGTCTTGCTTAAAAAGAAAACTTTGAAAAGGAGAGACAGTTGGAATGAAACAAGGATTTGTAACTGTAATGGCGACGTCAGTGAACAGAGGTCAGAGCCGGGGGGGGGGGGGGGGGGGGGGGGGGGGGGCGAGCAGGTGCTGGTCTCCGACAGACCGGTGATGTGGGGGGAGACGAGTCCCCAGCAGTGTGAAGACAGAAGAGAGTAAACTCCAAACCACACACGCCGCACAGAGACCCAGCACCCACCCAGACCTGTGAAACTACCAGGACGACCAGCCCGGGGGATGTTTGAGAGCACCTTGTTGGGCAGGGGAGGAGGGAGGGAGGAGGGCAGCAGTCTGGATTCCAGGCATTCCTGGCCCACAAAGGCAGGATGTGTGCGCTGGCCACGGTGCATTGGACGCTGATGGAGGGGGGAGCTTGGAGGGGGAGGGGGGGGGGGGGGGTGAGGAGGCGAGGCAGTCTCCCGCCTGGCCCCATGCCAGCCATTGTTTGTCAGCCAGACATAACACATGGAGGTCAGAAGCCCTAGGCGATTCATCACTATTCTCCTCTGCCATCATTTGCTCTCTGTTGCCCACCGTAGCTAAATCTCAAACACATCACACGCCGTCCCCGAGATTCGTTCCCTCACGACACAACACCCTCGTTTTAACCTGTATACTCGCCGATAACCAACAGCCCCTCTCTCTCTCTCCCTCTCTCTTTCAGTGTAACCGTGGCCCCGCCCACTTTCCTCTCTCGATCATACTTATCTGCGGTCTTGACCATGCATCATGAATATTATTGACACCAACATACGTCTCAAGTCTCCTCCCAGTCTTAAGGATTCTTAGACCGCGTAGAACCGAATGACGCGATGCCAGTGGACAACACAGGATCATGTTCCTCACACTGGTCCAGTATGTAAACTGGAAGTGAAGGAGGAGGAGTGTATAGCTTATTTTTGTATAAAATGCCAGACAATTGATTATATTCACACGGTGGCCATTTTGCTCTTACGTCATGCTCTGGTTTGGATTCCTTTTCCACCCTGTTCCCACCTGAGCATGACATAAGAGCAAAATGGCCGCCGTGTGAATATAGTCAATGCATACCTCTAAATCAGTACTGTATGTTTTCTTTTCTTTTCTACTTATCATTATTGTTCCTATATTGTGTTACTTGTTAATCATACTGATGATTAACTGATGAAAATTTTATTGAAATCGTAGCCCCTGGTTCTAGGCCCCTGGGATGGAAGAACAGTTTGAAAAGCATCTTTATTGCATCTCTATCTCTATGAATAGTAAGGTCCTCATCATAAATCAAGCTACAGAAACATGTGGAACTTTGAGGTATTAGTTACAGTTATTAGTAGGGATGTCCGATATTATCGGCCGACCAATATTATCGGCCGATATCGGCAGTAAAATGTGATATCGGAAAATATCGGTATCGGTAAAAAAAACAAAAAAACAATAACAATATATATTTTTTTTACATTTATTTAACCTTTATTTACCCAGGCAAGCAAGTAAGAACCAATTCTTATTTTATTTATTGTCAAAAGTATGCATGTTGGTTTAATTCAACAACAAGAGATATGTAATGTTAATTTTTACTTTTTTAATTATCATATTTTGCACATATAATGCTTACATTTAGAAAGCCTTTTGAATGCATCCAGTGAAATTATTAGTTACCTGAAATTATTCCGTTTTTTTTGGGGGGAAACCCTGCATATATCGGTATCGGTTGATATCGGTATCGGTATCGGAAATTAAGAGTTGGACAATATCGGAATATCGGTATCAGTAAAAAAGCCAATATCGAGCATCCCTAGTTATTAGTATAACAGTGACGGGGTGAAGCAGCAGCCCCACACAGGATTTTAGGTAAACATGTTTTCTTTGTGGAATCAGCTGTGTGTGTGTTGTGTGTGTGTATGACAGTGTGTGTGTGTGTGTGTGTGTGTGTGTGTGTGTGTGTGTGTGTGTGTGTGTGTGTGTGTGTGTGTGTGTGTGTGTGTGTGTGTGTGTGTGTGTGTGTGTGTGTGTGTGTGTGTGTGTGTGTGTGTGTGTGTGTGTGTGTGTGTGAGAGACACTGCTCAATTGTGCCACGCAGTAAAACAGTTTCTGTCTATAATGAGACAGAGGGCGACATCGCAGCTCTTCATGCTCATTTCACCATTGATACCATGGAGACCCTGTGTATCAACACGAATAAACATGTTGCACTAAACATTGCAATGGGGAATATTCTATTCTGTATATATTGCATACAAAGTCTGCAAACCTAGTAATAATAAAAAAGCAATAAACATCCATAATAAGTCTCTCACCTGTCTGGGTAATTTCTTGACCTGGACCGGGCTTGGGCACGCCCTGCCCCCTTAGATGTCCCAGGCAAATCATTGCTGTAGACAATGACATGTAAAAATACATTATTTTCAACTTTTATGAACAGAGTTATAACTAAACAAAAGCACTAATAATAATAATAATAATAACAATAATAATAATAATAATAATAATAATAATAATAATAATAATAATAATAATAATAATAATAATAATAATAATAATAATAATAATAATAATAATAATAATAATAATAATAATAATAATAAATAAAAGTATCTTATCTTATACAGCACACAGCACAGCACATATACACATATTTACAATCCAAAGAGTGTTTATCATGTACATTTATCATGTACATTCATCATGTACACCTATCATGTACATTTATCATGTACACTTATCATGTACACTTATCCTGTACACTTATCATGTACACTTATCCTGTACACTTATCATGTACACTTAGCATGTACACTTGTCATGTACATTCATCATGTACACTTATCATGTACATTTATAATGTACACTTAGCATGTACACTTGTCATGTACATTCATCATGTACACTTATCATGTACATTTATAATGTACACTTAGCATGTACACTTGTCATGTACATTCATCATGTACACTTATCATGTACATTTATAATGTACACTTAGCATGTACACTTATCATGTACATTTATAATGTACACTTAGCATGTACACTTGTCATGTACATTCATCATGTACACTTATCATGTACATTTATAATGTACACTTAGCATGTACACTTGTCATGTACATTCATCATGTACACTTATCATGTACATTCATCATGTACACTTATCATGTACACTTATCCTGTACACTTATCATGTACACTTAGCATGTACACTTGTCATTTACATTCATCATGTACATTTATCATGTACATTTATAATGTACACTTAGCATGTACACTTGTCATGTACATTCATCATGTACACTTATCATGTACATTCATCATGTACACTTATCATGTACACTTATCCTGTACACTTATCATGTACACTTAGCATGTACACTTGTCATTTACATTCATCATGTACATTTATAATGTACACTTATCATGTACACTTGTCATGTACATTCATCATGTACACTTATCATGTGCATTCATCATGTACACTTATCATGTGCATTCATCATGTACACTTATCATGTGCATTCATCATGTACACTTATCATGTACATTTATCATGTACACTTAGCATGTACACTCGTCATGTACACTTATCATGTGCAAGCCTTTCTTTGCAAACCCAACAAGTACAGTAAGAGTGTGACTGACAATAAATGTCCAAAATAAGTGTCTTTACCTCTCGTTGTTGTCATCTACAAAAGATGGATCGTCAACATCTGGATGTATCCTCCCCTAGCAGTTCTCTCATGTCCTCTTCTCCACATTGGCACAGAGCAGACACGCTCACCTCGCCTCATGTTAGCACCGGATAGCTACTACTAAAACTACTACTATTACTACTAATACTACTACTGCTACTACTACTGCTACTACTACTACTGCTACTGTTACTACTACTGCTACTACTACTACTGCTATTACTGCTACTGCTACTACTACTGCTACTACTACTACTACTACTACTACTACTACTACTACTACTACTACTACTACTACTACTACTACTACTGTAACTGAGGGGTACAATTCCCTGACTGTATTGTTAGATATGATACTTACTACCACTACCTCTTGTACTTTAGACTCTGGCCACCCAGTACTAGGTATAAATAATTATGATAAACACTCCCACCTGATGAAACGGATCCAACACAAATGTACCAAGTCGAAAGTCTGCGTTTAATAATAATACATAGCAAAAGGTATGTACAACGATCACTTAATTACATTTATGATTTGAAATAGTATGCACTTTTATGGCAAATGAGTATTCGTAGGTAGATCAATATCGAATGTCCAATCTCTGATTGCGCAGGAAGCAAATATACAACCTGGAATATTTAGGGAACAATAGCAATGATACTTGAATGATTATATAGCTGGATACACTAGGGGAAGGTTCCGACTGCTTGTAGGACAGCTGGAGGGGGGGGGGGGTAGAGTCTGGCTGTATCCCGTCTGGCCGAGGGTATCCTGGGAGAGCCCACAGTCGTGCGACCCGGTGCCCAGCGATCCTCGATCCACAGATGAAAGCAGTTGGACTCTCTGTGGCCGGCGTCCTCCGGTCCACGATGGAGAGACGTGAGGCGACCTCGTCGTGTAGAGCGTCTTCTCACCTGTCGTCCTCTCCGGGGGGGGTATTTCCAACACACCGCAGTGTTGGCCTTTATCCATAGAATAATCAAAGTACTCAAAGCATAATCCAAGCCCGGGAAGGCTAGCCGTCGTCGGTAGAATAATCCAATATACAGGTCCACTCGCTCTTTGGCCTGGAGCTCCTCGGGTGCAGCTTCACGTGGGGTCAACCACCCTGGATAAGCGTCCAGCTGATGCCCGAAACGATGGGGGTGCTGATTACTATAGAACTCTTACCGCACGAGGCACTACATATGAATAGACTATTATTAGCTTAATAGAATACGTCCAACTCGACGATATAGTGCCAAATATGACTATTCAAATATTAATATACACGATGTCTCAATGCCGATACTGGGCCGAATTGGCCTTACTGCCCACACGTGGTTCGCGGGGAGGCTTTTGCATCTGTCACTCTGTTGGAGGGTAAGGAACTGGACTAAAAGAAAGCTCTACTTTAATAGCGCAGTATATATACGCACTATGAACAAATAGTACCATTAGTGGTGCGGTAGACATATTCCTACGCGGAACTAGGACTTGTCCATACATGTTGAGCGGTACGATTGAACCTGGTCTGAGGGGTATGGCGACCTGGCACCAAGGTCTCGTCCAATGGTAGAATGGAGACTATTATGGGATGTTCAGTAGACTAGAAGGGATATTCAATGCATATTGTACAAGGAATATACAAGGAATATCAGGGGATATCAGGGGATATACAAATACAATTAAATATATATATATAAATAAATATATATATTCGGTTTAATCTGATCCTTCAGAACAGCCGCCCCCTAATTGGTCCCAACCCAATTAGTCAAGCAGAGACAGATTAACCGCACTGTCTACCACTCAAGGGTTCGCTGTAAGGGTCAGTCAACTCACAAAGTCATAGGGTCATGGTCATCATCGATTGTGTCTGGGAGTCGGGGCAGTTCTATGAGCCTCGCCACAGGACGGGTGTAAATGCGCCCCTGGACGAGTACTTCAGCTGCTCGGACCTTGGCATCGGCACCGGTGATCACTTTGCTTACGCGGCCAGCCGGCCACATAGCTCTGAGTAGTGACTGGTCAATAATCATGACGACTGTTCCTTCCGTCAAATTGTCTCTCTCTTTTACCCACTTCTGGCGGGTCTGTAGAGACGGTAGGTAGTGCAGTAGGAAACTGCTCCAAAACTTGTCGGCTAATACTTGGCTGTACCTCCACATTCGTCGGCCGTTCGCTTCTTCAGGCCGGTACATTGTCTGGGGTAACGCGGGATCTAGCCGCCCCATCAGGAGGGTGTTGGGGGTGACTGGGTCGACATCTGCTACATCACTGGAGACGTAACCGAGGGGCTTTGATTTCAATACTCCCTCAATCTCCGTGAGGACTGTCATTAGGACTTCTTCCGCCACAGTCTGGGCCCCAAGTACTGCGTACAGGGCTGTCTTTATAGAACGTACTTCTCGTTCCCAAGTTCCACCGAAGTGGGGTGCGTTTGGGGGGTTGAATTGGAAGTCAATCTGGGCTGGAGCGAGGTGGGTCTTAAGTTCTGGGCCCATAGCTTGGAAGCTCTCCCTCAGCTCTCTTTCTCCGCCTTTGAAGTTTGTCCCGTGATCGGACAATAATGTAGACGGTTTTCCTTTCCGTGATGTGAATCTTCGGAAGGCCATAAGGAATGAGTCTGCGCTCATGGTCGGAAGGAGCTCGATATGTATCGCTCTGGTGGTCATGCATTTGAATACAATACCCCACCGCTTCTCGGTGCCTCTTCCTTTCTTTATGTGCAGCGGGCCAAAACAGTCCATGCCTGTTGAGTGGAATGGCTTGTCGCCGAGTCGGAGGCGACATGGAGGTAGGTCAGCCATCCGTGGTATGCTGGGCTGCGCACGCCACTTTCGGCAGTCTAGACAGGTTCGCTGGAAGCGTCGCACCGCCTCTCTTCCTTGAAGTATCCAGTAACGACGTCTGATTTCCGCGAAGACTCTCTCTGCTCCTGCGTGGTGTACATCCTCGTCGTATTTCTTTATAATCAGCTCTGTGACCTTGTGTCGGCTGTTCAATACGATCGGGTACTTAATGTCATCCGGTAAATTGGGGGCTCTCCGCAGGCGACCACCCACTCTGATGAGGGTATGTGTGTCACTCTCGGGGGCCAGATGAATCAATCTGCTGTCTGATGGGACGGGCTTTCCTCCCTGTAGACAGTCTAGTTCATCGGGGAACGAGTCTCTCTGGGCTCGTTGCAGTAGAAGCAGTTCTGCTTCCTCATAGTCAGCTGCTGACATATCAGCGGGGGACTTAATCTCTGGGTGGTGCCGCAGGAATGTCCGTTGCTGCGCACTCTCTATGGTAATGCAATCGTCTATGTTGGGGTCTGCAGAGACAACAGTGCTCAATCCACAGAACATGGGTTTCTTATTCTCAGCCTCCTCGTCACTTGCTTCCCTCGGGGTGGGCGTGGGCCAATCTCCTTCCGGGAGCTTGAGGAATGCTGGTCCGTCACTGTAGATGTTATGACGGGTTAAGTCATCTAGGGACATTCCCCGGGTGATGACGTCAGCTGGGTTGTGTTTTGTATCAACATAGCGCCAGTTTGCTTCTCCGGTTAACTCTCCGGTTAACTCTTGAATCTCAGTGACTCTGACTCCCACGAAGACTTTGTATTTGCATGAATCCGATTTGATCCAGGCGAGTACTGTCGTGGAATCTGACCACAGGATTGTTCTATGCACCGAAATGGTGAGCTCACGTTGGATGAGCGTGGCTAGATGCGCTCCTGCGAGGGCTGCGCAGAGCTCTAGACGTGGGATAGACTGTTGCTTGCGTGGGGCTATTCTTGAGCGGGCGAGGATGAATGCTGTGTAGATCTCTCCCCCCTCTTCTTGGGCCCGCAAGTAGGCTACTGATCCGTAGGCGACCTCGGAGGCGTCGCTGAAGACGTGTAAATCCATTTTACATGTCTCTGGCCTCACCGTGGGTGGGAAGTAGCTTCGGCGTATATTAACGCCTGGGAGTGAGTGGAGTTCCATCTCCCACTCTCTCCAGGTGGATGCAAGGTGTGCGGGAATGGGGTCGTCCCAGCCCTGGTCCTTGTCCCACAATGCTCGTACAATCATCTTTGCCTTGGTGGTGTACGGTAGTATACATCCTAACGGGTCATATTGTCGGGCGAGTGTTCTGTACACACTCCGTCTGGTGGTCGGTATTGCCGTCGACCTTCCCTGCTCAGTGGTCAGGGGTTTGTGTCTATAGTGGAGCGAATCTGTTTTGAAGCGCCACACTAGTCCTAGTGTCATCTCTTGGGCTTCTCCTGGGATTGTGGCCATCCAGGTCTCGCTGCTCGCTGCCTTGTCCTCGGAGGAGAGGCTGCGCAGTACGTGCGGATCGCTGCTGGCCCACTGCCTGAGATCAAAGCCGCCTTTGATCAGAGAGGCGCGGAGTTTAAGTAGGAGAGCCTCGGCTTCTTCCTGGGTCGAAACGCTTTGTAGACAGTTATCTACGTAGAAGCTGTTCTTCACACTGTGTCGGACCTCTTCGTCCGCTGCTGGGTCCTCTGCGACATGTCTCTGTAGTGCAAATGTAGCACAGCATGGGCTGCATGTAGTTCCGAAAGGGAGGACTTCCCATTGGTAGATGGCTGGGTGCTCATCTCCTGGCCTCTCTCTCCATAGGAACCGCAACAGGGGCTTGTCCTCCTCTACTAATCTCACCTGCAGGAACATCCCTTTGATATCCCCGCTGATAGCCACCTTGTCCTGGCGGAAGCGGAGTAGTACGCCTAGTAGGGAGGGGCCGAGTGTAGGACCGGGCAATAGCTCTTTATTCAGATTTTGGGATCCGATCTGGTAGCTGCAGTTAAACACGATGCGGTCTTTGCCGTTGTGATGAACCTTGTGGTGGGGCACGTACCACGATTCAGTCGTCTGGTCGGCCTCTTTAATGTCAATCTTTGGGACGTGTCCCGCTGTGATGAGCTTCTCAATCTCAGCGCGGTATACACTTTCTTGGGCGGGGTCCTTGGCTAAGCGCCGCTCTGTGTTTAGTAGGTACCGCTCTGTGGCGTCTTTCTTTGCGTGAAAGGTAGGCATCCCTTCCCGCCGCAGGAGTGGCGTGGCGTATCTCAACACGCCGCTGACTGGGACTCTCTTTGTTCCCGTCTCGAGGAGGTTAATGGCGTAGATGTCGTCTTTAGAGCGAATGTCTTTCTTTTCGTTCTTAAAGGGCATTTGTTCTAAGGTCCATAGCCTCTCTACATGCTGCAGGAGTGCGGTGTCTCCCTCTGTGACTCGGGAGTGGAGACAGCTAGTGGCTGTGGTTCGGTTGAGAGATTTGGCGAGTGGGCCTTGGAGAGTCCATCCTAGGCGGGTCTCGACTGCTGCAGGACAGCCTCTGGGTCCGGTATGAACCCGGTCTATCGGGACAATGAGGTCTGCATGGTCGGAGCCTATCAACAGTGTCGGGGTAGCACCGTCTATGAGTGGGATCGGTAGCTTGCGTAGATGTACATATTTCTCCATCAGCTTGGCTACGGGGTATGTGTACCGCGAGAGTCCTATTTCTTGGCTGGTGAAAGCGTCTGTAATCCTGTACCGTCGCTCGGGCTGGCCGCTTGCTGCGATAGAGAATGAGACATTCTCGCCCTTTATCGTTTTCAAATCTCTTCTTATTGTCCGAATTGTCATTTGGTTTTAGCTCCCCCGCAGCCCTAGCTGGGCCGCAGCGGACGCGAGCAGAAGGGTCTTCTCTGACCCGTCATCAAGGACGGCGTAAGTGTCCATGACTTTATTCTGGTAGCTCAATGTCACACGGACTACCTTTAAGAGCACTCTGGCTCCGCTGCTGCTGGCGGGGTCGATGTACATGACGCTTGCTTTGCTGCTTGATGGTGCGGGTGGAGGCCGCCGTCTGTTACTGTCGTGGAGTATGTCCAGATGGGCTCCATCGCACCGACTGCACTTTTTCTTTAAGCGGCATTCGGCTGCCATGTGTGATTGCGCACAGCGAAAACAGCGTCTGTTGGACTTTATCCATTGACTCGCTTCCTCCGCATTCATCTTGGGGAATGAGTCACATTGTGACAGCCAGTGTTCTTTCTCACAGTAGGGGCACACTATCTTCCACTTCTCCTTTCTTGAGGGGGTACTGTGGCTCCTACTGCTTGGCACTGACTCCGATTGGTGCATGACAGTCACCGATCTTCTTCCATCAGTTAGTCTCCTGGTTCCTTCTCTGGAGCCAGGGGTGCTCCGTCCGAATGTATCTAGCCGTAAGCTGCTGACTTCTCTCGCCAGGAAGTCGGCTAGATCGAGGAGGTTCGGTTCGGGGCCATTAGGGTCTCGGTGGTCTCTCTGCCGCCTAAAGCGCTCCTGTCGGGCGGGCGGTAGCTTCTCCAAGATCCTCTCTACATTTGAGTTGGCGTATAGTTCATGCCTACCCTTTTCCCTCTGCGCTCCCAGCATCCCTACCAGGGACTGCACTCTGATGGACAGGTCGTCCAGTGCTCGATTGTCTGTTGCTGGGGGTAGGCGGTCGATGTGCCTGATCTCCTGGATCACGTAATCCCATATACGTCCATATCTCTGGTCCAACGCTACCAGCGCTGCGGTGTATGGGGTCGTGGAAGTGGCGTAGGCGAGCGCTATGTTGTGCGCGCGGGGTACCTTTAAATGCTTCAGTAGTATCGCGTATTTATGGCGTTCATCAATGACATCCACCAACATTGTCTCCAGACACATGCGGAGCTCCGTATACTGGGCCCGGTTCTCCTGGGTGAAGTCTGGTACCATAGGTGTGCCAATGTATGACGCGGATTGTTGATACATCGGCGAGCGTTGGGGGAGAGGCCTCCTAGGCGAGTCTCCTCCTGCTCCTTGGCGTGGGCTGGTACCGGCTGTGTACCATGGCCCGCTGGTCCAGGTGCTGTTCCTCGGTGCGGGTCGTGCGTCGTGCTCACCCGTGAATAGCGTCGGGGGTCTGTAGCGCAGCTCCGCGGGGGTATAGCCTGGGCTGTACTGGACCTCCTGGTCCGGTAGAGTACTGTGCTGTCGTCGGGCGTGGTTCTCCTCCTCTTCCTCTTCGTCTTCCGTTAGGTCATCCAGGGCTTGTAGTCTCTGATTTAGCCTCTCCGCAGTGTATGCTGCTCCTTCCCGGTGGCTGGGTCTCGCTTGGACCGGTTGGGGAAGGGGGTCTGCGGGGGGTATAAACCTCGTCTGTTGGTCAAGTTCAGGGTCGCTTACTCGGCTAGGGGATGCCGCCCTGGAGTGATGTCTAGACGAGTTCCTGGAGCCTCTGGTGGAGGGAGGGGGTGTTGTCCTTCTGATCAGCTGTTCTATTAGTTGCGCTTGTGCTCTGTCGCGCTCGGCTTCGCGCTTGGTGAGATCCGATTCTCTCTGGGCACCGGTGGCGGCGCGCTGGGCGTCGGCCCGGTCTCTTGCCATATTCTCTTCCATCTGAATGCGTCTTATTTCCAGGCGTATGTGCTCTTCTTCGCTCCGTTGCTGTATCTGCAATCGATCGCGTTCACCCTGGAGTCTATCGCGTTCAGTAGAGGCTTTCAGGCTGACGAGGAATGCCTGCTGTAGTGTCCTCTCTGCCTCGCTGGGAGAAGACGGTTGTATAGGGGAGCCGTCCCTTGGGGTACTCGTGCGGAGTCTTGGAGCTCTATCTCCACGGTGCTCTCCTCATCTTCTTCCGTGCCGAGTTCTCTCTCGGTAGTGTTGTCTTCCTCCCGGGACTCGTCGGGGACTACTTCTTCGGTATTGGCGGGGTGTAAAGTCATGTCTGGTTCCCCCTGGTCCCCACCGTGAGCTGGGTCAGTTACGTTAGAACCCATAGGGGCCTCTATGGTCGGGGTAGCCTGGTCGTTAGGGTTAGACATAATTTTACTTTCTAGTTTTACCGCGTTTACTGTTGGTAGAAGACTAGGTTGTTGACTGACAGCGTAAGCCTCTAGGTACTGAGGGAGCTGTCGTTTGCGCCGCGGGCGTTGTTGGTTAGGAGGATCGTTTCGTGGAGTGTTCATCATAGGCCATTTTAATATTAATAACACTATATTAATATTACACTGATTACCCTCCGGCTCGAAGGACCAATTGTAACTGAGGGGTACAATTCCCTGACTGTATTGTTAGATATGATACTTACTACCACTACCTCTTGTACTTTAGACTCTGGCCACCCAGTACTAGGTATAAATAATTATGATAAACACTCCCACCTGATGAAACGGATCCAACACAAATGTACCAAGTCGAAAGTCTGCGTTTAATAATAATACATAGCAAAAGGTATGTACAACGATCACTTAATTACATTTATGATTTGAAATAGTATGCACTTTTATGGCAAATGAGTATTCGTAGGTAGATCAATATCGAATGTCCAATCTCTGATTGCGCAGGAAGCAAATATACAACCTGGAATATTTAGGGAACAATAGCAATGATACTTGAATGATTATATAGCTGGATACACTAGGGGAAGGTTCCGACTGCTTGTAGGACAGCTGGAGGGGGGGGGGGGTAGAGTCTGGCTGTATCCCGTCTGGCCGAGGGTATCCTGGGAGAGCCCACAGTCGTGCGACCCGGTGCCCAGCGATCCTCGATCCACAGATGAAAGCAGTTGGACTCTCTGTGGCCGGCGTCCTCCGGTCCACGATGGAGAGACGTGAGGCGACCTCGTCGTGTAGAGCGTCTTCTCATTTACATTTACATTTACATTTAGTCATTTAGCTGACGCTTTTATCCAAAGCGACTTACAAGTTCTGTACGACAAGCCATCAGGAAGGGCACAACTCTATCAGCTGAGCAACAATGTTCATCAAAGTGTTGAGTGCTACAGTGTAGGTTAGTTTATTAGGACAAGTGCATGACAGTACGGTTAGTTAGGGTTAGATTTTTTTTTTTTTTTTTTTTTTAATTCAGATAATGGTTGAAGAAGTGCGTCTTTAGTCGACGGCGAAAGATTGGACGTGATTCGGCTGTCCTAACTGGGGTGGGTAGTTCATTCCACCATTGTGGGGCAAGGACTGAGAATAGGCTGTCACCTGTCGTCCTCTCCGGGGGGGGTATTTCCAACACACCGCAGTGTTGGCCTTTATCCATAGAATAATCAAAGTACTCAAAGCATAATCCAAGCCCGGGAAGGCTAGCCGTCGTCGGTAGAATAATCCAATATACAGGTCCACTCGCTCTTTGGCCTGGAGCTCCTCGGGTGCAGCTTCACGTGGGGTCAACCACCCTGGATAAGCGTCCAGCTGATGCCCGAAACGATGGGGGTGCTGATTACTATAGAACTCTTACCGCACGAGGCACTACATATGAATAGACTATTATTAGCTTAATAGAATACGTCCAACTCGACGATATAGTGCCAAATATGACTATTCAAATATTAATATACACGATGTCTCAATGCCGATACTGGGCCGAATTGGCCTTACTGCCCACACGTGGTTCGCGGGGAGGCTTTTGCATCTGTCACTCTGTTGGAGGGTAAGGAACTGGACTAAAAGAAAGCTCTACTTTAATAGCGCAGTATATATACGCACTATGAACAAATAGTACCATTAGTGGTGCGGTAGACATATTCCTACGCGGAACTAGGACTTGTCCATACATGTTGAGCGGTACGATTGAACCTGGTCTGAGGGGTATGGCGACCTGGCACCAAGGTCTCGTCCAATGGTAGAATGGAGACTATTATGGGATGTTCAGTAGACTAGAAGGGATATTCAATGCATATTGTACAAGGAATATACAAGGAATATCAGGGGATATCAGGGGATATACAAATACAATTAAATATATATAAATAAATATATATATTCGGTTTAATCTGATCCTTCAGAACAACTACTACTACTACTACTACTACTACTACTACTACTACTACTACTACTACTACTACTACTACTACTGCTACTACTACTGCTACTACTACTGTTATAAGTCGAACTACTAAAGCTAAAGTTTTGCTGGCTGGAAAAACGTGTGTGTTTCTCAGAAATTATCTTGTGAATGGATTCTCTCTCACTGTCGTTCTTCTTCTACTCTTCTTTTCTCGCAGTCAACTCCCGCCTCTCTCGGCACTTCCGTCCAGTTTTTTCCGTTTGATTCTAGCACAAGAAATGGCCAAGATATTGATAAAAATGCAACGCCTGTAAAATGTTATCTGGCACATTTTACGCATACGTAAAGGTTTATTTAGCATCGAATTGAAATTATCCTGGTTCAGTTATTTATTGTTTTATCAACACCAAATAAAAAGTAGCGTGTAACTTCCGGTCTAAAGTTACTTCCTACATAAAAAAAAAATGGAAAAAGGCTACAATTCCCAGGCAGACCACGTCAAACAACAACGTCATTCTATCGCACCCGGGATATCAGCGTCGCCGTAGTAAATGCCATACAAATACAGTAAATTACCTTTTATCAAAAAATATTAACCATTATTAAATAATGGTTGTAATCTGTAAATGTATTTGATTTTACTGTAATTTGACAGTAAGTATTTGGCAACCGTTGCTGCCAGACATTTACCGTTTTTTACAGTCTTCTTTTTTGCAGTGTGTCCTGTAAACAACCCTACTCTTAATACTAACTACTGTAGCTCCACCGTGTGCTTCAGTTCTCACCACGAGCCCACAAGTAAATTGAATAGCTTATGCCCCTAATCTTCACGACGCCAACTTCTATGCAACACTCACTAATGCAATGTTGGACATCCCTGAGTACTCATTTATAATTGGTGCGGATTTTAATGCCATCTGGGATCCCTTGATTGATAAATCTAATACCACCACTACCAATGATCAGAAACATGCATCTAATGCACTAAAGGATTGGGCCAAGAATACAGGTGTAAACGATCTATGGCGATTACTCAACCCAACGGCCAGAGAGTATTCTTTTTTCTCAGCAAGACACAAGTCATTCTCCAGAATAGATTATGTTTTTGCATCCCCTAGACTATTTGATAGATTTGACGTGGAATTGGTACCCAGTGCACTATCAGATCACAGATATTTACTCCTGAAGGGCTCATTTGGTAGACTGACATCCCGAGCCCCAAGATGGCGCTTCAACTCGACACTGCTGAAAAACACTGAATACCTTTTACAACTAAAAGATAAACTAGATAAATTCCTGGAGACTAATGCGGGTTCGGTTAAGGACCCCAGAATGTTATGGATTTCGGTAAAGAGTTTTATCAAGGACAACACTACGGTCTTTGCCTCCATCCTCCGTAAGAAACGGCATTCCAAATTGGTAGAGCTGGAAACGCTTCACTCGTCGTTATTCTCTTCTTTACAACACAACTACTCGGGTCAATTGGAGTCTCAAATTAATGTGTTAAAAAAAGAGATTAACTCCATTTTAAGACAACAATCTGAATTTCAAATACGCAGTACAAGACAACATTATTACTTTCATGGCTCTAAACCAAGTCACCTACTAGCTATGAAGATATGATCCAATGCACAATTAGCTGATATCCCTACTATTAAGGACCAACAAGGACTTGTTACAGACCCCAAAAAAATCAACGAGACTTTCAGAGAGTTTTACTCCAACTTGTACAAATCAGAAGTGGTTTTCGATAATAAAATGGATAAATTTCTTGATCAAATTAACCTACCTAAACTCTCAGAGGAAGACGCTAAACAGTTAGAAACACCTATTACACTAGAGGAACTTAGGGAGGCTATATCTGAATTGCAAAGTGGTAAGGCTCCTGGATGGGATGGTATCGCACCAGAGCTGTACCTCTCATGTTGGGATGTAATCGGACCCCTATTACTTGATATGATTTTATACTCAATCAAAGAGGGGAACTTCCCCAGGGACGTCAATATGGCACTCATATCTGTCCTCCTTAAAAAAGACAAAGACCCCACCGAATGTGGTAGTTATAGACCCTTAAGCCTCCTCGGAACCGATCTCAAGCTGTATGCTAAGGTACTAGCCATCAGACTTCAAAAGCATATGACATCTTTAGTTCATCCTGATCAGACAGGCTTCATAAGAGGCCGCCTGATCACGGATAATATTAGACGGTTACTACATGTGATAGACGCCAGCAAGGATGCCGTGCCTCCTACAGCTATATTATCCTTGGATGCGATGAAAGCCTTTGATAGGTTGGAATGGTCTTATTTATGGGCAGTACTCGGAAGTATGGGGTTAGGAGTAGGATTCATTAATATGATTAAAGTACTATACACAGAGCCATCGGTCATGGTTATAACAGGTAAATTCATCTATCGGGATTTAGGATAAACTGGCCAAAATCGGCCTTCCTTCCACTTAATGTCACTGCAAAGGCTACCTTCCTTCCAGAAAATATACAAATGGTAGAACACTTTAGATGTCTTGGAGTTGAAATATTCCCCACTATATGCCAGTGAAGTATAATTATACAGGAATCCAAGATAGGATCACAAATGACTTTGACAGGTGGTCAAAACTCAGTACAGGCCCGAGTATCAATAGTTAAGATGGATGGTTTACCTAGAATCAACTTCTTCAGTTCAATGCTACCGTTACCCCCCCCCCCCCCCCCCCCCTGCTGGTTACTGGAAAAAATTACATTCCGCCGCATATAAATTTATTTGGAACAACAAACCTCCACGAATAAAAAGATCCACCGCACAGACAAATAAAGCCGACGGAGGTCTAGCATTTCCAGACTTCTACTACTACTTTAAAGCATACTCTTTAAGACCACTGATCACCTGGTTTGATTATCAAGCATCCGTATCCTGGAGAACATTAGAAGAAAACATTGTGGCACCACATAGACTGCAGGATGTAGTATACACCAACCTATCAATTAAGCAATGCAACATGAAATTTGGCCCTCTTATTACACGCCATCCGGATATGGCGTGAAACACAATTTCTTTTTACTAACCAACATAAATGGCATAGACACTCTCCCATATTTAATCACAATACACTCCTTATTGCACAACAACCTATCAGATTTCCCAAATGGGAAAAGAATGGCATACATACATTGGGAGATATCTTCAACGAACGGGGTTTCTGTGAGGTTTTGCCCGCTGCTCACTACCTTTTCTCTGTCTTCTTTAAGCCTACTGTTAGGAATTCCCTACTCACTCTCTCTAGCCCCCACCCTCTCGTTCCTTACCCTTAGTGGCCACACCTGTTTGATATTCTATTATCTCTCGCACCTGTGATGGCAGGCTAATTAGTCCCCCTGTGGGCTTTAAATACCAGGGCGCTTCCCCTCGTTTTGGCGTGGGGTCGTGTTGTATTCATGCTGAGTCATATTCTCTAACATCTAGACTCTTTCGGGAGATCCTCTGGTCTACCAATGCTGTAAGATGGATCTCTCCAGCCTTGAGATGTTTGCTCCAGCCTTCGTCTGCTGTCGCCGTAGCCTGTGGAGGAGACTGTTCTGCGCTCCCTGTAACTTCCACGGGAGGCACCCCAGCGCTCCACTGCAGACCCCAGCGCAGCTGTTCGTCCTGACGCACATCTAGACCAACGCGCATCTCCCGGACCCTCGGGCTTGGCACGCTCTCCAGTCACCAGCGCGCAACGCGCATCTTCAAGGGCTTTGGCCACCTGTCGCCGTTTGCCTGGAGGGAGACATTGTACTGCGCTCTCTAATTCTCTACGGGAGGTATTCCAGTGTTCCACTCCAGACCAGCGCGCCAGATGCGCTCAAGCCTTCGCCACCTGCCGCCGTTTGCCTGGAGGGAGACACTGTACTGCGCTCTCTAATCCTCTACGGGAGGTATTCCAGTGTTCCACTTCAGACCTTCGAGCTTGGCACGCTCCTCCGTACCAGCGCACAGACGCGCATCTTCCAGACCTTCGAGCTTGGCACGCTCCTCCGTACCAGCGCACTGACGCGCATCTTCCAGACCTTCGAGCTTGGCACGCTCCTCCGTACCAGCGCACAGACGCGCATCTTCCAGACCTTCGAGCTTGGCACGCTCTCCAGACCTCAGCGCGCCGACGCGCATCTTCCAGACCTTCGTGCTTGGCACACTCCTCCTCGCAGACGCACCCCGAGGCGTCTCTCGGTTCCGACGCGCACACCAAGGTGTGGCGCGCACTCTGTTCCTCGGCTCCGACAGCGGCTACCCGGTGGACGACACCCTCGCCACCGCCACTGTTCCGACGCGCACACCAAGGTGTGGCGTGCACTCTGTTCCTCGGCTCCGACAGCGGCTACCCGGTGGACGACACCCTCGCCACCGCCACTGTTCCAGCTCTCTGTTCCGACGCGCACACCAAGGTGTGGCGCGCCACTCTGTTCCTCGGCTCCGACAGCGGCTACCCGGTGGACGATACCCTCGCCACCGCCACTGTTCCAGCACTCTGTTCCTCGGCTCCGACAGTCGGCTACCCGGTGGACGACACCCTCTCCACCGCCACTGTTCCAGCACTCTGTCCCTCGGCTCGGACAGCCAGCCACCCGGTGGCGATGCCCTCGCCCCGTTGCTGTCCCTGTACCTTTACGCATACGCCTGGGTGAGTTTTGATTGTGATGTCACTCACTCAGCGTAGTGCCCTTGCCCCTGTTCCCGCTGCTGTCCCTGTACCTTTACGCATACGCCTGGGTGAGTTTTGATTGTGATGTCACTCACTCAGCGTAGTGCCCTTGCCCCCGTCCCCGCTGCTGTCCCTGTACCTTTACGCATACGCCTGGGTGAGTTTTGATTGTGATGTCACTCACTCAGCGTAGTGCCCTTGCCCCCGTCCCCGCTGCTGTCCCTGTACCTTTACGCATACGCCTGGGTGAGTTTTGATTGTGATGTCACTCACTCAGCGTAGTGCCCTTGCCCCCGTTCCCGCTGCTGTCCCTGTACCTTTACGCATACGCCTGGGTGAGTTTTGATTATGATGTCACTCACTCAGCGTAGTGCCCTTGCCCCCGTTCCCGCTGCTGTCCCTGTACCTTTACGCATACGCCTGGGTGAGTTTTGATTGTGATGTCACTCACTCAGCGTAATGCCCCTTGCCCTCGTCCTGCTGCTGTTCCCCAGCGTATTGCCTCCTTTAGTTCTCACTTAGTTATTAGTTTGGACATTTCATCTCCCACTCTGTTTTGTTCTCTCGTGGATATTATTTTGGACATTTCATCTCCCACTGTGTGTTTATTCACACGAAGATAGTATTTACTTTGTTACTTTGTTATTTGGACTGTTCTGCACCTGCTCTGTTTGTTCCCTTTGAATATTAACCCTCTCCTCTGTTCTGCAGAGCGGCCCAGATGTTTTCCCACCAGTCCCCAGTTTCCTCCCTGTCCCCAGCCCGCCTCCGCGGTTCTCTGTCCCCAGTTCCTCCCTGTTCCCCAGCCCGCCTCCGCGGGCCTCAGTTCCCTCTGTTCCTAGTTCCTGGTCCCAAGTTCTCCCCTTCTAGTTCCACCTAGTTCCTAGTCCTCTTTCCCTAGTTTACCTAGTCTCTAGTTCCTCTGTCCCAAGGCGTTCCCTTAACCTTCCCTTAGGCGTTCCCTTACCTTCCCATAGTGTTCCCTTTTCCTGCCCGCCTCTTAAAGGCACTTTACCTTCCCCTCTTGTGTTATTCCAGTGTTTTGTGTTTTCTCCCTTAAAGGGACAGTGCCCTTTTTCCCTGTTCTAAATAAATATCTGTTTCTTGGCAAACCATCATACCTGTCTTGTGTTGTGCGATTGGGGTCGGTTACAAACCATAACAGTACGACCCCACCAAATCGACGACCCCAGCCAGCACAGACGGTGTATGTTGAGTTTGCCTTTTTTTTTCTTGTTCCCTCTAGCTCCCCTGTTAGCCCTGTTACTCCCCTGTTTAGCTTGTTAGTCTCCCCGGTTAGCTCCCCTGTTTGCTTCCCGTTTTGCCCTGTTTGACCCCCCTGTAGCTAGCCATGCCCTGGCAGCTAACCCAGTCCCTCAGCAGAGCCCCTGTCTGCTAGCTTAGCCCCGGCTGCTAGCACAGCCTCTATGTTTATGCAGCCCTTGCTGCTGGCATAGGCCCTGTAGCTAGCCATGCCCTGGCGGCTAACCCAGTCCCTCAGCAGAGCCCCGGTCTGCTAGCTTGGCCCCGGCTGTTAGCACAGCCTCTATGTTGATGCAGCCTTGCAGCTGGCATAGGCCCTGTAGCTAGCCAGGCCCAAGCAGCTAACCCGGTCCCTCTGCATGGCCTCCACTTTTTTGTGTAGTTTATCCCACTGCTAGGACTGCCCTTTCAGCTAGCAAGGTCAGTTTTTCTCACACAGCTAGGACTGTCCTTCCAGCTAGCTTGTGCTCTCATGCTGGTCCAGCCCTGTCTGCCAGCCTAGCTCCGGCAGCTAGCGCAGCCTCTATGTTGATGTAGCAGTACAGCTAGCATAGGCCCTGTAGCTATCAGTGCCCTGGCAGCTACCCTTTCCCTCTGCTAGCCTGGCTCCGGCAGCTTGCGCAGCCTCTATGTTGATGTAGCAGTACAGCTAGCATAGGCCCTGTAGCTATCAGTGCCCTGGCAGCTAACCTTCCCTCTGCTAGCCCCTTCCCGGTGCTTCCATGGTTACCCCTTAGCTACCCTGCTTGCCCCTCAGTTCCTCTAGACCAGTTGCTCTAGACCAGTTCTCTAGACCCAGTTCCTCTAGACCAGTTCCTCTAGACCAGTTCTCTAGACCAGTTCCCTAAACCAGTTCTCTAGACCAGTTCTCTTGCCCAGTTCGCTAGACTAGTTCTCTAGACCCAGTTCCTCTAGACCAGTTCTCTAGACCAGTTCCCTAAACCAGTTCTCTAGACCAGTTCTCTTGCCCAGTTCGCTAGACTAGTTCTCTAGACCCAGTTCCTCTAGACCAGTTGCCCCTCTGCTACCCTAGTTACCCCTCGGCGACCCTGTTTCTTTTGCTAGCCCCACTCTTGTGGTGGCTTCCCCTGCTGGCTTGGCCAGTACCTCTTGTTTTGCCCCCTGCCACTCTGTCTGTATTTGTTTTGGGTCGCCGGGTGGCTCCCGTTGAGGGGGGGGTACTGTGAGGTTTTGCCCGCTGCTCACTACCTTTTCTCTGTCTTCTTTAAGCCTACTGTTAGGAATTCCCTACTCACTCTCTCTAGCCCCCACCCTCTCGTTCCTTACCCTTAGTGGCCACACCTGTTTGATATTCTATTATCTCTCGCACCTGTGATGGCAGGCTAATTAGTCCCCCTGTGGGCTTTAAATACCAGGGCGCTTCCCCTCGTTTTGGCGTGGGGTCGTGTTGTATTCATGCTGAGTCATATTCTCTAACATCTAGACTCTTTCGGGAGATCCTCTGGTCTACCAATGCTGTAAGATGGATCTCTCCAGCCTTGAGATGTTTGCTCCAGCCTTCGTCTGCTGTCGCCGTAGCCTGTGGAGGAGACTGTTCTGCGCTCCCTGTAACTTCCACGGGAGGCACCCCAGCGCTCCACTGCAGACCCCAGCGCAGCTGTTCGTCCTGACGCACATCTAGACCAACGCGCATCTCCCGGACCCTCGGGCTTGGCACGCTCTCCAGTCACCAGCGCGCAACGCGCATCTTCAAGGGCTTTGGCCACCTGTCGCCGTTTGCCTGGAGGGAGACATTGTACTGCGCTCTCTAATTCTCTACGGGAGGTATTCCAGTGTTCCACTCCAGACCAGCGCGCCAGATGCGCTCAAGCCTTCGCCACCTGCCGCCGTTTGCCTGGAGGGAGACACTGTACTGCGCTCTCTAATCCTCTACGGGAGGTATTCCAGTGTTCCACTTCAGACCTTCGAGCTTGGCACGCTCCTCCGTACCAGCGCACAGACGCGCATCTTCCAGACCTTCGAGCTTGGCACGCTCCTCCGTACCAGCGCACTGACGCGCATCTTCCAGACCTTCGAGCTTGGCACGCTCCTCCGTACCAGCGCACAGACGCGCATCTTCCAGACCTTCGAGCTTGGCACGCTCTCCAGACCTCAGCGCGCCGACGCGCATCTTCCAGACCTTCGTGCTTGGCACACTCCTCCTCGCAGACGCACCCCGAGGCGTCTCTCGGTTCCGACGCGCACACCAAGGTGTGGCGCGCACTCTGTTCCTCGGCTCCGACAGCGGCTACCCGGTGGACGACACCCTCGCCACCGCCACTGTTCCGACGCGCACACCAAGGTGTGGCGCGCACTCTGTTCCTCGGCTCCGACAGCGGCTACCCGGTGGACGACACCCTCGCCACCGCCACTGTTCCAGCTCTCTGTTCCGACGCGCACACCAAGGTGTGGCGCGCCACTCTGTTCCTCGGCTCCGACAGCGGCTACCCGGTGGACGATACCCTCGCCACCGCCACTGTTCCAGCACTCTGTTCCTCGGCTCCGACAGTCGGCTACCCGGTGGACGACACCCTCTCCACCGCCACTGTTCCAGCACTCTGTCCCTCGGCTCGGACAGCCAGCCACCCGGTGGCGATGCCCTCGCCCCGTTGCTGTCCCTGTACCTTTACGCATACGCCTGGGTGAGTTTTGATTGTGATGTCACTCACTCAGCGTAGTGCCCTTGCCCCTGTTCCCGCTGCTGTCCCTGTACCTTTACGCATACGCCTGGGTGAGTTTTGATTGTGATGTCACTCACTCAGCGTAGTGCCCTTGCCCCCGTCCCCGCTGCTGTCCCTGTACCTTTACGCATACGCCTGGGTGAGTTTTGATTGTGATGTCACTCACTCAGCGTAGTGCCCTTGCCCCCGTCCCCGCTGCTGTCCCTGTACCTTTACGCATACGCCTGGGTGAGTTTTGATTGTGATGTCACTCACTCAGCGTAGTGCCCTTGCCCCCGTTCCCGCTGCTGTCCCTGTACCTTTACGCATACGCCTGGGTGAGTTTTGATTGTGATGTCACTCACTCAGCGTAGTGCCCTTGCCCCCGTTCCCGCTGCTGTCCCTGTACCTTTACGCATACGCCTGGGTGAGTTTTGATTGTGATGTCACTCACTCAGCGTAATGCCCCTTGCCCTCGTCCCGCTGCTGTTCCCCAGCGTATTGCCTCCTTTAGTTCTCACTTAGTTATTAGTTTGGACATTTCATCTCCCACTCTGTTTTGTTCTCTCGTGGATATTATTTTGGACATTTCATCTCCCACTGTGTGTTTATTCACACGAAGATAGTATTTACTTTGTTACTTTGTTATTTGGACTGTTCTGCACCTGCTCTGTTTGTTCCCTTTGAATATTAACCCTCTCCTCTGTTCTGCAGAGCGGCCCAGATGTTTTCCCACCAGTCCCCAGTTTCCTCCCTGTCCCCAGCCCGCCTCCGCGGTTCTCTGTCCCCAGTTCCTCCCTGTTCCCCAGCCCGCCTCCGCGGGCCTCAGTTCCCTCTGTTCCTAGTTCCTGGTCCCAAGTTCTCCCCTTCTAGTTCCACCTAGTTCCTAGTCCTCTTTCCCTAGTTTACCTAGTCTCTAGTTCCTCTGTCCCAAGGCGTTCCCTTAACCTTCCCTTAGGCGTTCCCTTACCTTCCCATAGTGTTCCCTTTTCCTGCCCGCCTCTTAAAGGCACTTTACCTTCCCCTCTTGTGTTATTCCAGTGTTTTGTGTTTTCTCCCTTAAAGGGACAGTGCCCTTTTTCCCTGTTCTAAATAAATATCTGTTTCTTGGCAAACCATCATACCTGTCTTGTGTTGTGCGATTGGGGTCGGTTACAAACCATAACAGTTTCTGTAGCTATCAAGATATACATAACAAATTTCACCTCACCAGTTCCACATACTATTTCTACAGACAGTTATTAGCATGTTTGAAGGCTCATGGAGTCCCATTAAAGGTACCACTTGAGCACCACAGATATCACAAATTCTTTTATGAAAGGGAGACATCGAGAGGTTTTGTTTCGGACTTTTACCGTCACTTACTTTCATCTTCGTATGAAGTCCTTCCCCTAGACTCAGTTTGGAGGAGGGATATACCGGACTTGGAAGTAGATTTTGATTGGGCTGAAGTTTGGGCAAACGTTCGGCTATCATCACGTAACCCGGATCATCAACAGATTAATCTTAATTTTATTCATAGGACTTACCTAACTCCTATTCGACTGAACCGAAATAACCACACTATTATCAGGATTTTTGTTTTTGACAATACCTGTAATGCCTTCTGTATTGTTGCTGAATGATGTCTCTCAGTTATCACACTCTGTACTTATAAAAAGGATAATCTTGTCCGGTCTTACGGCTGCCAAAAGGATGTATTCAAGGGGGGTCCGGTGGGGGGGGGAAGAACGAGCAAGAGCATTTATGTGTTGTATTGTATTGTAATTAATCTGTGTATATCTTTAATCTTTAATCTACATCTATTTTAATAAAAAAAAAACTGGCTGTCATTATTGTTAGTATTATGTCGGTAATAGCCCTGTGATTTATAGTGGATTTCTACTGTAAATGTTTGTATGTCATGTAAAAAAAAAAAATAAAAGAAAATGTGTTCACAAAAAGTAAATTGAATAGCAAAGTGTCTTTCAAGTACCACCTAAGAATGCACTACTTAAATATGTGAGTAAATACTGTTCACTAGGGATGTCCCGATAAAACATTTTTGCTCCCGATCCGATCCCGATCATGTGATTTTGAGTATCTACCGATACCGATCTTTCCCGATCCGAACAAAAAAAGAATAAATTTAATTAAAAAAAAACACATATATATATATATTTTCTTTTTTTTCTTTTTCTCCCATCCCAATTTCTCACATTACATTCACCCTGAATGTTGACGTTATCCAGGTGAAAAGTTAACTTCATTCAAGCGAGGCATTGCAACCGGAGTAATCTAAAAACTCCGCCTCCAACCTGCTGCTTCATGAGAGCAATGGCGCCATCGTCTGTAGAAATCAGGTGACTGCAAGTTCTGCAACTAATGGATGTCCCTCATCCTTGACATAAATCATTTGATGTATAATTAAATCAAAGGAAATGCATTTGTTTTCGCAAAAATTCTTCTGCTCTGTGTGACAATAAATAAATGAATGATGATATGCAATTTAAAACCAAAACTAAGGCCTCAGTATGAGTTTAAGACGTGAACATGGTCATGTTTGTTGAAAAAAAAAGAAAAAAAAAAGTTTAAAATGATAATCTTTTTTAAATCTCGATTTTTTATAATTTTTTGATCCCGGTCTTCTGAAAATCACGTGATCGGATCGGGACATCCCTACTGTTCACGTTTGGGAGTGGAAATACCTACTGTAGGAATGTAATAATGAAATATTTACTCATGAATGTAATAACCTTCTCTGAAAATATTCTGATGTTTATAAAGATGTCTACAATGTTTTACTGTTTTTAGATTATCATTGTTAATTAAGTGAATTGCGATTGTCATAATGTATCTCATGTATTGTTGTGTTGTCTGTCTGTGTGGAGTGGACCCCAGGAAGACTATAGCTCGCCACTTAGGTGGCAGCTAATGATCCTTTTACAACAACAACGTTAGGTTATGTATATAACCAAGTTCTGTTAGTTATGGTGCGCTCAGCACCAGTTGCATATATCTCGCTTCAGCATATATACACTGAATAATTTCACAAATGTACCTTTAAATGCCAGCATTCATCTGGCCACACCCCCATCCGCTTACCTATATAAGCAGGGATGGTGCCACACACTCATCTCCTTCCCAACAAATTTCACCACAATGAAAAATCAAGGGCCGCAGCGGCGTCCTGGTGCTGAGCGCACCATAACTAACAGAACTTGGTTATATACATAACCTAACGTTCTGTTCCGTTATGGCTTCGCTCAGCACCAGTTGCATAACAGGAGCTGAGCGGGAGCCATAGCTCGACAAATACACCCCGCTGAGGCCCCCCACAGCCATCAGATCAGGGAGGGCCGAGCCCCCTCGACCCACCCTAATGGAGGGCACCCCCCCTATTGGTGGCTTCACGGGAGGGCAACGGACCCGACCGTGCGAAGAGGCACTCAAGCAACTCAACGCACAGGGTGAGCAGAGCGTGGCTTGACCCCACGACTACACACACGCACAACCCGCATGCCACCCGGGAACGAACGGAGGAAACAACCTCGTTACTGCCCCCAGAATCACGGGGTCAAGGGAAAACCCAACCCCGTGGCAAGGCCGTAGCAGCAGAGCGCGAAGGAAGACCCAGACCCACCAAAAGGGCTGGACTCCCTGGAATGGGGGCCCGGAGAAGTCCATGATGCCAGCATCAAGACCCCACCAGGTGGGCATGTAGTGCCCCGCCCCCCACATCGCCAGCGTATTCGGACAAAGGCCCCTCAGCCGAGCGGGCCCTGTCCCCCCAATAGTACACCGCCTGGCACACTGACCCTGCAGAACAGGCAGTCAGCATGGCCGTAAGCACACAAAAAAGGTTAACCAACGGAAGCAGGCAGCGCACCGGGGAAAAACCAGGCAACAGGCTGTTAACCCTAGCCTGGAGACTGCGGACGAGACAGGCGCCAGAGGGGACAGCTGAACACAGCCGCCCCGGCGGAAGGGGCGTATGCTGGCGTTGTTGCATGACCAAGCCTCCATTTAAAAACCCCCACCCAGAGGGGTTGAGGCAGAGAAGGCTGACACGACTGGCAGACGTCATGAACGTGCAGGGGCACCCTCAACCGGTGAACCCGAGAGTTGACACTGCTCCAACACACCAGGGAATCAACCACCTTGGCGTTACCCAATGCGGTGGTTGTTCCTATAACCCCTCAAGAAAAAACTCCAAAACACACCTGCGGGTATACACCGGCTATACCGCAGTACAAGTGTTTCAGTTTTCAAAAAAGGGTTAACCCAGGCCTACGGGTCGACGAAACATTACTTCGGACCGGGCCTGGCGGTACGGGAAGCACAGGGTCACCAGAGGAGGTCAAAAACCACCCCCACAGGCCCCTCTTCGCCATGCGTGAGAGCGGAGCGAAAAAGAATGGAGAACCAGCCCCTAAGCACACCGTACTTGGTATTCCCAGGCGGTCTCCCAACCAAGTACTAACCAGGACCAACCTGTGTAGCGGCCGAGATCCGACGAGATCGAGCGTGTACAGGATGGCATGGCCGTAAGCCATTACGACAGTGCTGAGTAAAAACGTACCCAACCAGGGTCTCCATAGCGCTTAACCCTGTGACACCCGGACCGACCTGGCATTTTCCCCCCTGAAAAAAGCCCAAGTCCCTCAGGGTACCAGAACAGCAGATCTGCATCCCCGGCGGACAACGGGTTCAACTGATCCGGACCAGCGTGACCAGAACCAGTCCCGTGCCCTAACCACGCCGACATGTCTACTCCAGGAGAAAGGGCAGATATGCGTGTCGATCTTAACATGAAAAGAAGGCGCCACCCAGACGTTCGGGCGAACCGCGCCTGGTGGCCCACCCCAAGGGCGTGAGACCCCTCTACATATGTTCAGATCCATTCTGTCATCATCCCCCAGACATGAACGAGAATCCGTCAAAAACCAACCCAGGTTGTGGGATTTGGTCGTCGGAAGAGGAAAAACCCCCATCTCAGTTGCTTTATAAAAACGCCGTTTTAACCACAAGCAACCAAGGCGCGCCAGTCAGTCGCCTGTTTACAGCAAGCTAGCACTATACGTGCGTCGGGACACACCCCATCAATGAACAGGCCATTTAGACCTGTCATTGAATCCCCAAGGCGCCCAGGGGAACGACAAGAGGGGTGTGACACTCCCTAACTCCAACACTTTTTGAATAGAAAAGAAGGAAACATCAACAGTATGTATCCCAGTCTACACAGCCGGGGGTAAAACATTTACATATTTTTACATCCCACCACCCTCCCATAGGAAGGAGACGGGGATCCCCAGAGAGACTTCCCACGCGAGCTGTACAGATTGAAAAGAATATATTGCACCTTGAGCCATGTAAAAAATTGGTTTTAGGGCTCTCCGGGGAAGAGGCACTGAACCCATACACACTCAATAATCGAATTGAATCGAATACATATACAATAGAATAGGACCCTTCTAGAGGGTCCACTCACTTTGACAATCTGAGGAGGAAGGCTCTGTACTCTGATGGAGGCTCCCTCACATGGAAGAAGGAGTCCGAACTCACAGAAGGCCCGAATAGGCGCTTGGTGAGGAGGAGCCCTGACCACCCCCCTGAAACAGATCCATCACATGGACCTGAACAGCACACGGAAGTCCTACCAACAGAGACGCGCACGGTGACGTACTCTATGGCGGGGGAATTCCTGCGGTGCACACGCCCAATATACCAAGCCGTGGGACCAGGAAACTCCCTCCCCCCCCCGTAACGTGCCGAACCGCCACGTGACGGGAACCTTGAAGGACAGGGGGTGTACCCCTGACCGACAGAAATGAGGAGGAGAGGAAAGGTTACCAGTTCACCCCTTTACGACCCCACACCCATGATACGATGTAATGACAAAAAGAGAATATGACACAGTCATAGTCAGCTCTATGAAGCGTTTGACAGCTCCACACAGCGCATGAGCTAACCTGCTATCTGATTTTTACTAAGGAAAAAACACAGAATAGAGAGGGCTCTAAGAGCCCCGGTCCAACATACACATGTGCTTCTGTGGCCAGTCCAACCCAGTTGTAGGTCACATGACACACACAACCCATCATCACCTACAAAAAATGGCAAAAACACTCTACAGAGGAACGCCGTTTTTCATAATGAGAGAATACAAAATTCTCGATTAGTATCGGCCACAGGCCTTGCTAAGCACACACGAGAGCGACCAAACAATCTTTTCTTCTAGGAAAATAAAGTTTCTCCAGCAGTTTTAGCACAACCTCAGCAATCAAGCTAAGGGTTACATCGCATCCCTACCACACAAAAGACACAATTTAGTGCACAACATGTCTGATAGGAGGATGAAAAAGTCCCCAGGGAACCGGGGGGAAACACAATCCTCTTATTTTACCCTTAATACGGCCAGTTAAAACAGGAAAACCTGTTAATATGTGAACACACTGTTCATTGTCATCACAGGCTGAGAAAAGAACATTCTTTTACTCACTTGTCACTAAGCATAGCTTCATAGGTTAGTTACCTTAGTTGTGAGTACACGGTACATAACAACACACATGATGTTTCTCACACAACAACCAGATCATTTTCACATCTGTAACAACCCGATTTGCACGGAGAAGCTAACTGCCAGTGACAAGACAGTTCACACATAACTCGTGTCGTATCCTAAATGCATTGCAGCAACACACGTTTTGGGAAAACATCGTCATTCACAAAACATTTAGAAAAGTAAAACCAGAAGACGTGTTATAAGGTCTGGTCAACCTTGTCCTACCCGGAACGTAGATCAGCGAAGTGCAGTCACAAGATACCGTAGAACACAGCCGTCCTGTGTTGTTCGATCCGGGCAGCGTCGCCGCTCCAACCAGTCGCTACAGTCCTCTTTGTTGACGCAATCCCCGTCCAGGCTCAGGGCAGGGTCGACGAACATCCCCTGTCAAGGATGACGTCGTAGTCAAGAGTGTAAAACATGTTTATAATCAAAGCACGTTCAACAGAGTAGCATTAAGCTAACGGCCGCTCCAACCGTTCGGGCGCTACTGCCCCTGCTCGCGAGACGCCGAGCTAACGGCGCACGCGACCAGAAGCGAGCTCGCGGCGGCGCGCGAGGAGCTAAAGCTACCCCGCGCCAGGCCTTGGCCTATAGCAGCAAGCTAACGTTACCTAGTGATCACGACATGCTAGCGCCGCAGCTAACAGCTGACTGGCTAATAGTAGGCCCAACCTAAGTAGGCCATGCAGCGATCCCAGCAGGCTAACGCAGCAGCTAACAGCTGACTGGCTAACCGTAAGCTAAGCAGCTATCAACTGAACATGTATACAATGACATAACACTCACCCAGACAGGCCGCCGTTCTGAACCTCTCCTCACTTTTTAAGAGAAAAGAGAAACAAGATGTCAACACTGCTTTACAACGGTGATTTTACCAACACCCGACGGAATCAGCACAACACCAAACTGGCCTGTGTAGCTGACTTGAACATGGATCTGCCGCTATCGCACATCCATGCACATATCTCCTCGTGAAGGAATACTCTCATTTGGATATGAAAGAAGGGGCTTAACACGGGACAGAGAGATAACCACTCGTCCAGAACACACAGGGATCACCAGTGTTAATGGTCGCGGCCCACTAGTTAAAACTACAATGGTCTTCAGACCAAGGTCTTCTGTCGCCTAGGTGGCTGAACAAAGGACCCTAGCCTGGGGCCGGTTTCCATAAACATTGTCAAGTAGCCCCCATAGCACTAACAGACAAGTGAAGCCCGCCAGCAACAGTACTCACCCAACCTGAAACCCACCGCTTCTCACAACAGCGGCGCGTCCGACAGTTCAGCTGTGGCCTGACAGGTTTCACCCCAACAAACACAGCAAGGAACTGCAGTTGAGAAGCATGCAGCGGCGTGCTCCCAATACGAAAACCGGTGGAGGATTTTTAGAATGATCATCATCTTCCAGACACTCCAGTACGAAGACAATATCGCCGTATTTTCTCGAAAATAGTGAGAGAGAAAATAAAGATATGATGTCAACGTATCTCCTTGTTCTTCCTTTCCTTGTAAACAATATTTTTCTCCACGTCAAGTGGGCATATGAGCAACACGTTGCTTGTGATGAAATTTGAGAAGGAGATGAGTGTGTGGCACCATCCCTGCTTATATAGGTAAGCGGATGGGGGTGTGGCCAGATGAATGCTGGCATTTAAAGGTACATTTGTGAAATTATTCAGTGTATATATGCTGAAGCGAGATATATGCAACTGGTGCTGAGCGAAGCCATAACGGAACAGAACAGCTCCACGAGCGCGCGGGTTGAAACGGATGACGTCACCGCGAGAGCCGCGGTGCATCTGGCTACCCATGACTGGCAGCAGTCTGCTCGTCTCTCCCGCCAGCCCCACGCGACGCTCGTAATAAGGCGCAGGTGTGGCCCAGCCGCCCAGGCCGTCTTGTGTATAGCCCTGCGTACAAAAGAGACTATAATTTCACCTGCCGGGCTTTGGGAGCGGGAGAGCGAGAGGGAGCAGCCCGTGGCCCGGCACATTCCTCCGGCGGCCCACCTAATAGGAGTGATGACAGCGGGAGCACAGAGAGGACCCCCACGGCACGGCTCGCCAAGGCACCCGCCAATAACGCATGAGCAGGTGTGCTGCAGCGGCTACTAAAGAGACACACCCCTCTCCGCTGAGAGACAGAGGTATGTACGTTCAAGATAACTACTGTAAGCGCTTATACCCCCCAGCTGTAACCCAAAACGACTGCTGAATCATCTCATGATGGGTGCGCTTGGGCACGCACGCGCACACACACACACACACACACACACACACACACACACACACACACACACACACACACACACACACACACACACTCACACTCACACTCACACACACTCACACTCACACTCACACTCACACTCACACTCACACACACACACACACTCGCGCCCGCGCACACACGCGCGCGCGCGCCCGCGCACACACACGGGCACGCACATGCATGCGCACGGTTGGGACCTGTAGCCCTTTGGATAATAACAGGCCAAGTTACAGCTCAACTGAAATGAGTGTAAAAGCACAGTAGGCTCTACCGGGCTGTGACAAAACACAGGGAATAAACACAGTGTGTTCGGACCACCGACAAGGAGATCCTGTTTGAAGACACACACCCTATAGCTTAGTTTGGAGGGGAAAAAACGTGCAGTGCCTTTGCAGTCACAAGTATAGCCCTCGTTACGAAATGAGCGGAGAAATGGGCCAGAGGCGAGCAATCAACGCGGATGCCTTTCCTTCCAGTGACTCTGAGGGTTCTTAAGCCGCACACTGCATATTAAGTACAGTAGAATAAACAAACTTGCATTTCAAAGGGACTTTAGTGCGTTTTAGGCTATACCGGCACAGGCCATACTGACAGAGGGTGTCCTGTTTGTGGGCAGAGGAGGAAGAGGGGGGCCGGGCCGTGTGGCACCGCTTATACACAGCGCTGCCTGTGATTCAGAGGGGAAAATGTTATCACAGTGTGTGCTGTAAACAGAAAGCGGTCCAGCAGGGCTTCACAACAGAGACGGGGACACAAACACCCCAGAGAGAGAGCTTAACTCTGAGACCAGAGGCCACCAGGACACCACACACACACACACTACAGATGGAAATGTATAGGTTCCACCTGATCAATAAATTATGGTACAGGGGGTATTGTATGTTTAGGTAAAAAAAAAAGTACCTTGAATACTAACACCATTGACATAGTTCACGGCCGTATTCATTTCCTTCGGCAAACTTTAGATCATTTGTTTATACAGCAGCCAGCAGGAGGCAATACCCTATGACAAATATTCAGTGTTATGCCGTCTAAAATTAGGCCAGTTTGTTTGCTCTGATATTCAACTTATTTGAGGTCATTCCTTCAAAGAGTTCTTTGAAACCCTGGGTGGGTGGGGGGGGGGTGAGGTGTCTTGAAGGGCCTTGAAAGGGGCAGAAAGTGAAGGAAATAGACTGTGCTCTCTTCGAATGAGAGTGGCTAAATACGGACATTCGCAGCTAATAAAAGGCTCAAATGTTCTGGCATGTTAACGTGCGAGGTGACTGTACACACAGTATATTACTGCGATTACTGTGATTGAATCAACTTGAGCCATGATTGATGGAAGTCAATAAACAGCTATACTGTATGCAGTGGTGTTTCAGTAAAAGCCAAGGTATGGCAAGAGAGGGTGTGGATGTGATTGTCAAATCAGTTGTGCAATAGCACATTTTGATGAGTTGTTTCTATACAATTCACTTATATGACATTTAGGTAACATTAATGAACAAAGGAGACAACTACAGTAAGTAGTAAACCAAATGTTTTATTCCAGTGGATCATAATGATCATATTACGGAGCGTGCACTGCGTTCCGAGAGAGAGAGAGAGAGAGAGAGAGAGAGAGAGAGAGAGAGAGAGAGAGAGAGAGAGAGAGAGACTCTCATTACGCGTGCGGTGCGAGTCTGACTATTACGCAGGGCTGTACACTGCGACGAGGTTATCGCAAATTGCCCCTTAATTTGGCCTGTGCGAGTGGTAAATAATAATATTTGGGGGCAACCTTGCGAGTAGTGATTTCAACCATTCATTCGCATTTCACTCCTAAATTAATCCATACAAATTGGATAAATAAAAAAAAAACATTAGCCTACAACCAGGGCTGTACAGTGCGACATAATGTTGCGGTGCTATGAAAAAATCTATCGCGATGAATGAATTTACTGTGTAGCTGTGTGTACTGTGAAGTGAATCTGGGCCACGCTATTATACTTGGTAGTTGTAGTCTATCGTGCGATTAAATACCATGTCCCCGTCTGCGTAGAGTCCATACATCCAACACCAAATCCCATAATTCCTAGCGAACAATCGAATCGAAACTGAATGTGGGCTATTGCATCGCCAAAGAAGAACTTCCTTTCAATAAGTTTAAGCCGCTAATTTTGCTCTGCAAGAAGAACGGAGCGGATATCAGTCCATCTTATGACAACCACGTCCGATGTGGAGAGATGATAAGAGACCATAGCCGATTAAATTAAGTCGGATCTGGCAGTGATGATTGACGGGTCGGGGACACACTTCTAACGTTCAGTTCAGCCATGCATTAGGTGAGTAGCCCACTATTAGGACGTTTTTCAATACTTAAATACTGTCTACTTAAATCACTGTTTATTTCTCGTTTTGCATAGTATTACATTCCTCTTCTATAAACAATCAAAGTCCTACCGTAAGAGCCTCATACGGGCAATTAAACCTTTTTGATTTGAGTCTTTCCTTCGAGCTAAGTTGAACTGAACATTTCATTGTCAAAAGCGCAAACTTAAACAAGGTTGCATCGCAACACAGTTTTCAAAATAAAGGTTACATATACTAATACCGTAGTAGGCCTCTCAATTCTTATAAAAGAAAGTCCCGGATATACATAAACATTAATTGGCATAGACCTCTATAAACGGCCCAACACACTGATCACTTTAGGCACACCCTGAAACCAGTAACATCACAAATATGAAGCGGGTAATTACCCATAAAAATAATAAAACTTTCATGGGGTTATTTACAATAATAATAATTCATTTTATTTATAAAGCACTTTTCATTGTGAAACAAAGGTATGCAGAGTTTCTTGTCCTCCTGATTAATGCAATGGTGTGTGTGTTGTGATGATCTCATTCAAGGAGCACTACAAGCGCGCACACACACACAGTTTGTTGTTTTTGTTCTATTAGTGATTTACACACTTTCTCAGTTGGTTCATTATAAAAGATACAAACCTGAAAACAAAAGCACTTAAATGTTAAATAAAAGGACCACAGTAATGAGGCAGGAGAAACATATTTTTTTGCACTATAATGGTAAAATTGATATTTAAAAATGTGCCCCTAAAAAAGATTGTGTGCCCCTAAATTTCTCATTTAGGGGCAACTGTGCCCCTAGTGAAAAAGCTTAGCGTACAGCCCTGTTACGGAGCGCACACTGTGTTCCGTTGTACCGGAATGGATTTGGTAGCTGTCATTTCTCACTTAATGAGACGCAAATGAGATGATTTTGTCACAAATGACAAAAAGTATTTCAGATTGATTTCAAATGTCAAATTTGGCTAGAAGCCAAGGTATGGCGAGTCAGTGCCATACCAAAACGACGCCACTGACTGTATGTGGCCTTCCTAGCACCTGGCAAAGCAACAGGAAACCTCTCCTGGGCGTCCACTGTGGAAGAGCCTGACGTACCTCTTTCCAGCGCGTGCCTCGACACCGTCCGCTATACGGCTGTCAGTAGGCCAGAGACAGGGTGGGGTCGGGACAGCACAGCCGGAGAGGTCGAGTCCAGTGGGTATAGCATAAAGTATTCCGTAAACACTTAAAACTGTTGACGATAGCGATTCAAACCCACAGCCCCCTTTTCTCTCGGATAACGGATGGATGAACGCGCGGATGGGTGGGTACGACGGGAATGACTGATACAATGGAAATCTCAACTAAGTTCATTAGATGATTCCATCGTTTAGATTTTCATCAGTTCAAAAGTTTGCGAAGGGACTTCCTTTCACATGACCCGAAATGACTCTAGAGGGACACCTGCTGCTTTAAAGGGGGATGGCACCCATTTTAAGAATATACAGTATGTTATTCCTGTGCCTGAGGACAGTTCATGAACATGCACCACTCTTTCCTGGAGCTAGAAATCAGAGAGAACCCTTAAATTGACCATATTCACACAGCGGCCATTTTACTCTTATGTCCGCCCAACTGTCGAAAAACAAATAAAACAGAAGAAAGCTTTGAGCACTATATTCTCAACCACAGACCTCCAATGAGACCCATATTGACACTTTCTTAACACTTTCTCCGCTAATAACGGCTTACGATGGGTTTCAAGTTCATGCGAATTCTGCCAGATCACGGCATACAACGTTATTCTGATCATATTTCATATTTTCGCCATGGTATTCATATTTCACTCACAGAGCCTTGTCTGATGCTGTGTCACTCAGCACAACTCTGCAACGCTTCAATACTGCCACCTGGTGGATGATCGGCGAGTTGCCAAACCGGATATGCCTGTTGGATATCGGTGCGTCTCCTAATTCCGTCCGGCCACTCGCATATCATCCCAGGACTCTAGCCACACACCGTGGATATGGATCGCTGCCATAACTCAATAATCGACATGATTTGGGCGTGTATTAGTATTATACAAACCGGAAATGGATCGCCTCGATCCCCATCACATAACTGGGATCTGTTTGCTCCAGTATCATCGCCCAACGGTAAGAGGAGGCTGCCGTGAGTTTCAGCGTTTTTGTTTATTATTATCGATGCAAACTGCTCTGTTCTATATATCACCCATACTACATAAATCATTTAACGACGATCACGGAATTATAAACGACCCCCCCCACCCCCCCCCCCCCCCCTCTGTTCACCCGCGCATGATCAGTCATAACGTTTAGGACCATGTACAGTTGAAATTTTTAATATAGCGTGTATCGGCAACAAATGCCATTTGATAATGTATATATGCATTTATGCCTATATCTCATGTTCTAGGAATTACTGCAGAAAACGATAAAAACATATTTATATTCTAGACGGTATTTTTGTATGAATGTGTGAATGAAAAAGTAAAACATTCCTACATCCTGAACGATGTTGAATGGGCCATAGTAATGTCAATTTAGCAATACAATTAAAAAAGTTATAGCCCTGCAAAGAAGGTAAACATCTCCATAGACTTAGAGTGGTGGCAGAGATCAAACATTGATGAATATAAGCGTGGCAGTTAATGTGTTAAGGTCTTTAGAGTTTACTAAATTAAAATGTCCTACCTGTCAGCATTCTCAATTTGGATTACAAATTATTTACGTCCATCTCAACTCATAGACTGAAGAAAAGCTTACCCAACCTCATCCATTTAGACAAAGACAACAAAGAAAAACTTTGGACAATATAAGAAGGACCTTACATATACTAGAACAGATAACTAAGGACAAGACTAAATCAATGATGGTGGGATTATATGCAGAGAAAGCCTTTGATTCAGTTAGATGGATATTTTTGTATAAAGTTTGGGGGAAATGTGGCTTTTATTAGAGTAATTCAGACCCTATATGAAAAGCCTACAGCTTGGATTAAAATGAACTGGGATATTTTTTACTCTTTTGTCTCAGAGAGAGATACTAGAAGGGTTACCCAATTTACCCTCGCCTCTTTGTTTTATGCATGTCGCGGCACTTTGCCCTCGTCTGCCGACTCCGGGCTGTGTTTCTCCCGATCATTCTATATGTAGACACCTGAATATGTCTAACCGTAATTCAATGTGTCTAACTCTAACTCCTTGTATTCTACTGTGTTCACGATAACGTTGTGTAACTGGACTGTCGCCAGGGGGAGCTGGTGCGATGTTGGGCTGGTGGCAACAGGTGAAGAAGAGGCTGGCTGAAGGTGGAGCTCTTACAGCGGGACGACCTCTTCGTCGTTTTCCATTGAAGCAAGCAGACGTGTGGAGCAGGAGCTCCCGATACTAAAGACACGCGAAATACGACTCCCGTCATGGTGCGGGATAGTAACGTCGTATGCGATAGTTTAGCTTCCCAGTTAGTGCTTAGGGTACGTTTGAACCAAGAAGAAGACGTCCTACTGCCGGAGAGCGCTGTGGATATTGCACGCACTGCGTTTTAGTAAAGTATAGGCGGAAGGCTAGGGGGTCGCACTGACCCAAAGCTTAGCTTCAAGTATAGGCCTAGTAGCACAGTTAGCTTGCGCGTTGCTCCACCGTCTCCCAGCCCCGCAGAGGACACCGCAACAGACGTCGCCGGACCGCACCCGCCTCCAGCATTCGCCTAGTCGACAGCCAGTCCGGCTGTCACCTGCCTAAACGTCCGCCCAGCCAGCCCCTTGCTATCACAAGTGACCACCACGGGACCGTTCGACGGCCATCTCGCAGAACGGACATTCGTTGCGGGAGCAGGCCAGCACTCGGTTGGTACACTCAAGCCAGGTACTGTTGGCGCTCCGAGCGCTGGAACTTTATCGGCGAACATTCTCCTTTTCGAGAGCGTGCCCTCTAAGGGCGAAGAGAATCGATACATTGAACTGGCACGTGCACCAGTGACTAGGGGGCGCCCCGACGTTTGTTATTTTGGGGAATGCCGGCTTAGATAGGACTTTTGTTTCAATTGTGGACCCACTGTATTTTTTGGTTACTTGGGTTATGTGGTTAAGGTGTGCAGACCGCACGTGTGTCTGATAATAATAAATCCCATTGAGTAGCTCACGGAGCTCGCCAGTACCCTCTCTCTCTCTCTCTCTCCCTGTGGACGAGTGCAAAGCATATTAACCCTTCTACTTGTAAGATCTAAGTGCTTTGCATTGTGCCTTGTATTGATTATATGCTAATCTATATAAAAGGAGAGGCGTACAAATGGGATCACTGTGTGCGTGTCCATTAATGTGCATTCTTGTTTAACCCCTTCCTTTCGGTTAATGTACATTATTGTTTAACTCCTTCTTACCCACGGCCTATGCATCATTGGGACAGGTCTCAGTTTGTCAACAAGGAAAGGTACTGCTTTGGGGAGAAATTATATCATCTATCACTACTGCCACCGGGTGTGGGAGGTATTAGGGGAAGTGTGTGTGTTTGGGGAATTACTGTAAGTCGCCCTGGAGGGCAAGAAGGACCAGCGCATCACCCCTAGGTTAGTAAACCCTAGGCCCCATCCGCTCCCTCTGTTAAATCCCAATTCTAATACCCCTACACTACAGTCGGGGACTCAGCCGGACTCAGATCTGCTGTGTTCCCACTACCTGGTGACAGTGTACATCTACTCTCATAAAGTAGGGATAATCCACCGTTGTACATTTGGCGTCACGAACAGGATCAACATCCTAACGCACTTCTTTGACCTGACCGGTAGGGAGACCCAAAGATGTCAGAGGAACAGACCCGCGCTGCGCAGGAAATGGCGGCGAAGTGTGAGGCGCTTCAGAAGGAGTGCAAGGCCCAGGCGGCGCTACTGGAGCGACAAACGGAACCGATGAGAGACTTGACCGAACAGGTGCAGGCTCTGAAGGCCAGATACCATGACCAGGCAGGCCACCTGGACCGACTGACGGTGCTCATGGAGCAGGCCCGGAGTGACCAGAGGGAAGCCCTCTCCTTGCAATTGGATCCGTGAGATGAAGTCTCACTTCCGGGCTAGCAAAGTGCCGGCCGACGAGCAGGTGAAGGTATTACAACTACATCTGAAAGGCGAGGCTAAGCAGACGGTGAGATTCATGATGGAAGAGGCCTTCCCGGACCCGGACGCCCTGTTCGAGGTGCTGGAAGCGACCTATGGAGACGAAGCCCCTGTCGGTGTCCATCTGGGGGAGTTTTATGAGCGCAAGCAAGCCGTGGGAGAGACTGTGAGGCAATTTGCATACGATCTACAAGAGATGCTTCGGCGTCTACAGAGGCGGGCGCCCACACAGGTCCCAGACACCGTCACCTTACTGCAGGAGCAGTTTGTCCTAGGCCTGAGAGACGGCGCGCTGCGACGAGAGATGAAAAGATATTCACGGGAGAAAGGGACGCTGACGTTCCTCGAATTGATGTCAGCGGTGATCGACTTGTCAGAGGAAGAGGAGGTCCTATCCACTCCCTCTCCCCAGCGATTCGACCAGAGGGTAGTGAATGCTGCTGCTGCAGGAGACAACATCCCTCCACCGATCCTACAAGCGCTGCTGGAGTCCATTCGACAGTTAACGGCACTGCAGGAACAGCTATTCCGGGCCCTGCAACAGAGAGAGCCTGACGGTGAGGGGTCCGACCGATTCGCTAGGGTGCGGCATGGAGGCCCGCTCCGCGATACACGCAGACTACCCCGCCGGAGCGAGGACGGGAGACTGATCTGTTACGCCTGTCAACAGCCCGGGCATATCAGTCGCGAGTGCCCATTTGCGATGGGAGAATCACGCCTGACGGAAGCACAGGGCCCGAGGTTTCTCTCACGCAAGTACAGGGCGCCACCCACACAGCAGCCGGTGGGTCGTCCGACCTGGCGTCCACCGGACGAAGGGCTGAGGATGGAGGTGTGATGGCGTGCCGTAGGATTCGCTACAAATGTGGCCGGCCCGATGGACGCGCTGGTGCCCTGTCGCGCATCCCGATGCAGCCAAGACCAGAGGTTGGGCACACGAAAAAAGAGGGCTTCCTAGTGATCCCGGCGGAAGAAGTTCGTGCTCGCCCGAGCTGGGCTGCGCGTGGTCTGCCGGCCTCTGTCCGTGCTTGCCTGAGCCCCGAGGAGCGGACCGATCCGTCGGGGGGTCCAGTGGTCGTCGCAAGGCAAATAGCGGTCCAGAAGGGAGACAGCGGATATAGCTGGGACGAGTTACGGCAACTCCAAGTGGAAGACCCGGAGGTGGGGCCCGGAGGTGGGGCCCGTATGAGAGGCGGTGATGAAGGGGATCTGCCCCACCAGAGTGCAACTGCAAGAGGCGAGCCCGCTCCTGCGTAAGTTCTACGGGCAGTGGGAACGGTTCCGTCTGCAGAATGAGGTGCTATTCAGGCGAGTTAGTGACCCTTGAGATGGAGAGGAGATACTACAGTTGGTGGTGCCGGAGACGCTGCGGCGACTCATCTACGAGACTCAACATGACCATGGGGGACATTTTGGCAAACGCGGGACACTAGGGTTAATGGGGCGGGGCTATTACTGGACAGGGATGGCGGCCGAGGTGAATGGCTGGAAGCAACAGTGTAAACGGTGTGCCCCGGCTCGAGACGTGTTCCCGGAGGTTCGGGCCCCAGGACATGCACCAACGGGACTGCCCGAGGCGGGAGGAAGCGCGTGCGGGTTCCCCGGAGGACGCATGAACATTCACAGAGCTCTTCCGAGTCTGATGATTCCCACCTTGGTTACTCCACCCTTCCTACATCCCCTCGTGTTGCTACCCGGGAGGGCAAGAAGGCGGACTCGTCATCAGGGGAGGACAGCGTAGAGGGAGGCGAGGAGGCCGATTCAGGCGAACGGCTTGTAGTCCAAGAGGACGAGGCCGCTGCCGAAAACGGAACGGTGGGAACGGACGATTCAGACACAGGGTCTGAAAAGGGGGGGGGGTCGGATCACTCCGGCCACAGAGGAGTACTAGAGATCGGTTACCTGCCAGGTATCGTCACGACTATGTGCTCAAGAGTGTGTTCATTGAACAGTGTTTGCTAATTGTGAAAAGTTGTGCGAAATTGTTGGTCTAAGGACTGTGTGAATGTATGCAACGTCTAATTGAGTAACTCCACTAAATGGGGGGGTTGTGTAACTTGCATTGGGACTTGGCAAGTTTTAAGTGGGGGGAAATGTAGACACCTGAATATGTCTAACCGTAATTCAATGTGTCTAACTCTAACTCCTTGTATTCTACTGTGTTCACGATAACGTTGTGTAACTGGACTGTCGCCAGGGGGAGCTGGTGCGACGTTGGGCTGGTGGCAACAGGTGAAGAAGAGGCTGGCTGAAGGTGGAGCTCTTACAGCGGGACGACCTCTTCGTCGTTTTCCATTGAAGCAAGCAGACGTGTGGAGCAGGAGCTCCCGATACTAAAGACACGCGAAATACGACTCGTGTCACGGTGCGGGATAGTAACGTTGTATGCGATAGTTTAGCTTCCCAGTTAGTGCTTAGGGTGCTTAGGGGGTCGCACTGACCCAAAGCTTAGCTTCAAGTATAGGCCTAGTAGCACAGTTAGCTCACGTATCGCTCCACCGTCTCCCAGCCCCGCAGAGGACACCGCAACAGACGTTGCCGGACCGCACCCGCCTCCAGCATTCGCCTAGCCGACAGCCAGTCCAGCTGTCGCCTGCCTAAACGTCCGCCCAGCCAGCCCCTTGCTATCACAGGTGACAACCACGGGACCGTTCGACGGCCATCTCGCAGCACGGATTTTCGTTGAGGGAGCAGGCCAGCACTCGGTTGGTACACTCAAGCCAGGTACTGTTAGCGCTCCGAGCGCTGGAACTTTATCGGCGAACATTCTCCTTTTCGAGAGCATGCCCTCTAAGGGCGAAGAGAATCGATACATTGAACTGGCACGTGCACCAGTGACTAGGGGCGCCCCGACGTTTGTTATTTTGGGGAATGCCGGCTTAGATAGGACTTTTGTTTCAATTGTGGGCCCACTGTATTTTTTGGTTACTTGGGTTATGTGGTTAAGGTGTGCAGACCGCACGTGTGTCTGGTAATAATAAATCCCATTGAATAGCTCGCGGAGCTCGCCATTACCCTCTCTCTCTCTCTCCCTGTGGACGAGTGCAAAGCATATTAACCCTTCTACTTGTAAGATCTAAGTGCTATACATTGTGCCTTGTATTGATTATATGCTAATCTATATAAAAGGAGAGGCGTACAAATGGGATCACTGTGTGCGTGTCCATTAATGTGCATTCTTGTTTAACCCCTTCCTTTCGGTTAATGTACATTATTGTTTAACCCCTTCTTACCCACGGCCTATGCATCATTGGGACAGGTCTCAGTTCGTCAACAAGGAAAGGTACTGCTTTGGGGAGAAATTATATCATCTATCACTACTGCCACCGGGTGTGGGAGGGTGTGGGAGGTATTAGGGGAAGTGTGGGTGTTTGGGGACTTACTGTAAGTCGCCCTGGAGGGCAAGAAGGAAACCCTAGGCCCCATCCGCTCCCTCTGTTAAATCCCAATTCTAATACCCCTACACTACAGTCAGGGACTCAGCCGGACTCAGATCTGCTGTGTTCCCACTACCTGGTGACAGTGCACATCTACTCTCATAAAGTAGGGATAATCCACCCTTCTACATAATACATTGTTCGAAAGTTGAATTTGCTAGCTTTCGATCGTCACCACACTCAACCTTAGAGGATTTGGAATCCCCCCCACCATAGTTTTACAAAATAGGGGCCCCCAAACAACATTTTGCATAGGGCCCCCAAAAAGCTAGAAACGGCCCTGGTAGCACTGTTGTTCTGGTTCATCTGGTGGCGCCAGAACAATTCTTTATAGGGTTGATGACATTATTGGCTGATTTCTGAAAACCGTCCATCAGGCTATAAACTCAAAATATCGAAGACACAGATTATGACTCTAAACTTTACTGCCCCAAATAACCTGCAGGACAAATACAACCTCCAGGGGGAAGCTGAACCTTCTGGGCTATTATCTTCGAAGATACAATCAGACTCGCATAGATGGAATCTGCCTTTCTAAGTCTTAACTCGAGGATAAGTGCAGTCAAAATTTATATTCTCCCATATTCAGATTGATTTATGAATATATTAATTAATATTCAGAATCTACCGGTAGAGGTAAATCACAATCAATTTAGGGAATGGGACAAATGGATTTCTGGATTTATCTGGCAAGGAAAGAAACCAGGAAAAGAAGGAGAAGGAATGGCACTTCCTTAGCCAAGAAACCATTTCTACGCTTCACAGTTAACTCCTTTGCTACATGGTGTAATGGGAGTACAAGGCCAAATGGAAGGAATTAGAATTTGGAATGAGGCCACAGTAGCGGATAAAGGACTTGCAGTCAAATTGGAAGAGATAAAAAAAAAAACATGGATAAATCTCACATAAAAAACGTGGCAATACAATTATATGAGAATAAAATAAGTAGATTTTAAAGATAGTTGTCATCCTCCTTTACAAAATGTTTTAACACTGCTCATTCATCACAAAAAGACTGATCTATAGGGATGACCCCACATTCCAGAAATCATGGTATCAGGTAGCATCCATTTTGTTTTGCACATTTATTTCTTCAAAACACACGTATGTCCCTGGCTGATGTAACAGGCATGTCGACAAGCTTGATATGGATGTGGACTATGTCTCTGTACACAGTCTTCACTGAAGTCCGACGTGAGACTGTGCGGTGGGGACGGATTGGGGCTTGACAGGGCTTTGCCCTTGGAGTTTCTACCTTGACCTCCGCTCAGTCCCTCGTGTGTAGCTGGGGTCAAAGTTCTCTCACCGTGCATCGTTACAGCGTATACTCAACTTACCATCAACTTTCATTCATTCAAACCTTTATTTATTCTCGAAAAGGACAATTGAGGTCACCCTCATTTTCAATGTCGTCGAGACTTACAGACATTTCAATGCATCATTTCTTTTTACAATATAATAATAATAAATAATAATAACAACTCTATCTATATAGCACCCTTCACACATGGACCGCAGCCCAACTGACTGTCAGTTGAATCAATAGACACTATATAATATTCGACTAAGATTCACTTGTGTATTTTAAGGATAACAGACTTCCATGTCACCCGACTCGGTCTGTTAACCCTTTCACTGCCACACGACAAAGGGTTAACCCTTTCACTGCCACACGACAGAGGGTTAACACTGTCACAACCATACTACAGAAGGTTAACCCTTTCACTGCCACACTACCAAAGGGTTCTATGTCGTATAAGCTCTCGCTCAGCGTCTACTGCACATATCTCACTTTGTGCATATGCACTGAATAAAAACTCACAAAATGTACCTTTACATACCAACATCCGTCTGGCCACACCTCCCGCCACCTATATAAGCAGGGGTGTGGCCACACACTCACCTCCTTCTTCACTTTCACCACAAGAGAGTGCCTGTATACCAATCACTTGACGAGGTTATTAGTTGAAGAAAGTTGAGTAAAGCGTTCACATTATTTCTTGCTTTTTTCTTTCTCTCATACAATTCAAAAGAAAAAAGCTAAGTTATAATGTTTACCTCAGGGGGTCACGCTAGCAACGTCGCCCTTCACCAGCGATTCTTCGTTGCCTCCTCTGCCGTACGTCTTGGGGCGGGTTTGACGCCGCTGTCGTGGGCGGCGTCCACGCCCGGTAGGCATCTGGTGGGTAGCTTGCCTCTCCAAGGAGCTGGTGCACCAGCGTCGTGTCCTGTGAGATGGCCTGGTTCTGGCTCTGGTTCCTTTGCCGCCGGAGAGTCGTCTGCCGTTGGGCGGCCAGCTCCTCTCGTGGCGGAGGATTTGAGACGCAAGCTTTTTTCGTCTGCTCGCTCTCGTCGTAGGATGGCAGCTTGCAGACGCAAACGGCCTGGTTTCGGGGAGTTGCTGGAGCCGGATAATGATGCGTCTGTTTCTCCATGGCCGATGGAAACAGAGGATTACATGGTAGAGGCAGATGGGTTGTTGTTCGACGCCCCGGTGGAGTCATGTCCGCCTCCCGTTCAGGTTGAACTGGCAGGGGGTGATATGTCTCCTTGGGGTCCCTCGTATTCTGGTGTTGGGTTAGAACCTCCGACTCAGCGACGGGATGCCCTACTATCAGCCACATCAGAATGTGGCTCTGCAATGGTCAGTAGTCTGTCGCATGTGAGGGACGCGGGCTCGGTGGGGGAAAGTATGCAGGGGGAACTGCGTGCTTTGTTCCCCGAGCTCATGGTGGCGGGTGGCAAACGGCGTGCCGCTGCCGCAGCCACTGCATGCTCCTGTCCCTGATGATCTCATAGGTCATTTATGGCAACGTCGTCTTGTGAGGGAGACGGGCGTTGTCTACCCATTTTTCCCCTCAATGGAGGCCTACGTCCGTCAGGGACAGGTGGTCTCCCACATCACGGGCCTCACTCCCACCTACGTGCGAGTCACGAAGGTGGTGGGTCTGGTAGAGGGTATGAAGGAGGGGGTGCCTCGGCTTGATAGGCCGATGGCGGCTCTCCTTTGTCCTGAGGTGGTGTGGGAGCCTTTGCGGAAGCCGGTTCCCCACGGGAAATTGGCGAGGCGGTTGGCCAACTGGAGCGACCAGTCGTTCATCGCCGCGACTCAATCCCTAGCTGCCACGTCTAACATCGCGCAGCTAGCAAGGTTTATGTCCGGGATAATGACGGGCGGTACGGAGCTGACCGAATTACAACATGATCAGCTCGCCCAGGCGGCCGGAGCCATCCTGCATCTGGTCCAGCTGCAGGCCGTCGCCGCTGGGAAGGTATGCGCCCTGGCCACTCTAGCTCAGCGCCACCTTTGGCTGGAGCAGGCGCGTGTGCTGGAGAAGAAGAGGTTTCTACTACTGACGGCACCCCTCTCCGATGCTGGGCTCTTCGGGTCGGCTCATGACTACAACCTGCAGGGAAATGCAGGAGGAGCGGTCCGTGCTCCAGCCTCATTTCCCCCCGCCCGATGTCGCCGGTGGAGTCAGGCGGAAGGCCCGTCGTCGGGGATCCGCGGCCGAAGCCGCCGCCGCTACCACCGCCACTGCTGGCCCTTCGGCGAAGAAGGCCAGGAGGAGAGAGGGCACCTCGACCACTGCAGTCAGGCCCATCCATGCTCGGAGGTGACGGTAGGGATCGTCGAGACCAGGCACCAATCCTTTACCGTCCCTCCGGGGCTCCCCGGGGTGGCAAACCCAGAGCGGCTCGTGGCAGGTGTCGCTAGAAAAAGTGACTTTTCCCCCTATTGTTTCCCCTGTTCCCTTCCCCGGCCCACGTATGATTTTGTCCAAATAAAAGCTCTCTCTCTCTATCAAATCTTCTGTGTTCTTGCAACATAAAACACAGGTGTCGTGTTCACATATAAACCTTGGCCTTGTTATAAACCCTGTTCACATGTCTGTGGCTAGCGTGCGTTGGGCTAGCTTATCCTTGGATATTCGCTGTTCGTTAGCATGCTGGTGTAGTGGATTTTCCCAAGCTCAAACGCATAATGTATTTCCCTTGGAGCAGGTCTACCACTACGGGACGAGGCTGAAATAATGGTGGGATCAATGCACACACAAAATATTAGAATAGTCTTTTTAGAATACCACAAGTACAGTGACTGAATACTGTAGGCACTATCTGGCCTCCCCCTCTGCAACCCCCAAGACAGGATACTAGCTCAGGCCGTTCGACCAGCTATTGACATTGGAACAAAGGACTGTTTACTAAAACAGGACGTTGAATAGAAGCCGACAGCAAACGCCCCGTTGTTATAATTTACATGCGGCAGCTGTCTATAGAAATGCCAGGGCGGCTACCCAGTTTGGGGGTCGTATAGATAAGTCACCAAGCTTCAAAGGAGGTTTCAGGTGACACAGGCCTCTTCCGTTTGGCAGGGAGAGAGCCACAGAAACCAAATTAATAAGAATACACGAATTCGGTGATAATAAGTCTAAATCAGTTAGTAAAAACAGTTATTCAGGTTTACAAAGTATCCCTAGCTTCAAAGATATAGAAATCAATCTGGTTACAATGATTAAACTGATCAAATTACTAAACAGGCCATTATTCAAAATATATGGTTTCTCTCTAAAATAGGTTTAACTTCCTAGCAGAAAAACTAAATTAGATGTTTAAGCAAAACAAGCATTACTTTTTGATTGATAAATGGATAAATCTAATACCAAATACATTTAAACGTTATTGAACGTTAAGAATTCTTTAATCAAGAAACAGTCTGCCCTGTAAAACTTTACATCTAGCAAAGATATGCCCTCATAAGGTAGGATCCGGTTTTAGACAAGCCTCAAAATGGCCGCTTTAGGGTCTCAACCAATTGGCATCTCTCTCTCTTCTTAAGAGGGCCTCCCATATGACGTAAGCATGGTCAGAAAAGGGGAGGAGTAAAAGCGTTAAAACTAGCAGTTTGAGAGAGCAGAAGAAGAACACGGAACGCAACTAGAGACACATGCTTTTTCCCTCATCCCCACACGGAAGCTGATGACGACGAGCTGAGAAGGAACCAACGGACAGCGAGGAGCCGAGAGATGCTTTAATTGTAGTGAATTAGTCTGAAACAAAGAGCTTGAGGGCATAGTCTCAATTGGTATCTATTGTTTCATTGCACGTTTTGAATTCAACCTTTTTTGTTATTTCACTTTTCACTTTTTAATAAAGTTGGACCTGAGAACAAGCAAACTCTCTGCACTTCATTCCATCCTCCTGCTCTCCGCCGTCGTTACAAGGCCATTTCCTGGCCTTTTTAAGTACAAGGGAATTTGTAACGGACAATCACAACGCAGAGTAGCTTAACTGGTTCTTAAATATAAGAACCATAGACCCTTGTTACTTCACTGGCTACTTAAGGTATCATATGGCTATTGTTGTTGTCATATTCAAGGGTTGGGCTTGCGAGGGGGTAACCGCATAAACCCCTCCTTCCCTCTTCTGATTGGTCGGGGTTTTTTTGACCCTCTTTTCATCCGGTCCGGCCAAGCTGTTAGGTCAGCTCGGCACAGGGGGGGGTTTCTCTGACTCCGCACCTAGCACGGGCAGTTGAGTCATGGGATTCCCCCCGTCATAGAATACATCACTGGGCACGTTTCTATTGGACGATGGCTTCCGTGAGTTTTTTACAGACCCATGTGTGGTTCTCTGTTATTGTCAAGTTGTCGGGGCAGAGTGTAGGACCTTGGTATTCTGCTACGCTCGATATATGTTTAACTTGAGTCTGTTGGTCACATGGCTCAATGTTACCTTGACTTTTCAATTTATGGCTCACGTGGGAAGTCTCTCTGGGGATTCCCGTCTCCCTCTTGTGGAGAGGTTGGCGGGGTGTAAAATGAAAAGATTTTTTTTCCTCAGCCGCGTCACATGGGATCCATGTCAGTCTGTGTTTTCTCTCTCTTTTTTAAATAAAGAGCAGAGGAAATGAAGCACGGCGGCTTCTTGTCGTTCTCCCAGGCGGCTTGGAGGAACAATGTCTGGTGTTTTGTAGATTATCCATTGATGTGTTTGGGTCTCGACGTGTACATAGTGCTGGCCCGGGGTGTTTCTGAAAGGAATCACGCATGAGGCTTGCGCGCCTTGGTTGCTCATTATTAAAACAGCGTTTTTATGGGGCAACTGGGATGGAGTTTGTCTCTTCCGAGCGCCAGTTTACTAGGTTTGTCTCGATGAATTCTTGTTCATATCTGGGGGATGTTAACGGAATAGATCAAAGCATAGGTAGAGGGGTCTCACGCCCTTGGGGTGGACCACTGAGCACGGTACGTATGTGACCGTCTGGGTGGCGCCCTCTATAATGTTTTAGATCGACACGCGTACCTACCCCCCCCTCCTAGAGTTTGGGATGTCGGCGTGATTAGGGCACGGGACTGGTTCTGGTCACGCTGGTCCAGGTCAGTTAACCCGTTGTCCGCCGGGGATGCAAATCTTCTGTTCTGGTACCCTGAGGGACTTGTGCTTTTTTCAGGGGGGAAAATGCCGGGTTGGCCCGGGTGTCACAGGGTTAGGCGTTATGGAGATGTTCGTGGTTGTGCTACGTTTACCCCTCACTGTTGCTTGGTACATGTTGTGTTGTACCTTGCGCTCTGCTAAAGGGGCCTGGTCTTTTTCTCCATTCTTTTCGCTCCTCTCTTCTCCCGCTTACGCATGGCTGAGAGGGGGCTGTTGAGGTCTTTTTTATAGAACTCCTCTGGCATCCCTGTGTACGTCCCGGTCTGCCGGGCCCGGTCCGAAGTTGTTTTCGTCGACCCATAGGCCTGGGATAACCCCTTTTTGAAAACTAAAACGCTTGTACTGCGGTATAGCCAGTGTATACCCGCAGGTGTGTTCATCACCGCGACTCAATCCCTAGCTGCCACGTCTAACATCGCGCAGCTAGCAAGGTTTATGTCCGGGATAATGACGGGCGGTACGGAGCTGACCGAATTACAACATGATCAGCTCGCCCAGGCGGCCGGAGCCATCCTGCATCTGGTCCTGGTCACGCTGGTCCAGGTCAGTTAACCCGTTGTCCGCCGGGGATGCAAATCTTCTGTTCTGGTACCCTGAGGGACTTGTGCTTTTTTCAGGGGGGAAAATGCCGGGTTGGCCCGGGTGTCACAGGGTTAGGCGTTATGGAGATGTTCGTGGTTGTGCTACGTTTACCCCTCACTGTTGCTTGGTACATGTTGTGTTGTACGTTGCGCTCTGCTAAAGGGGCCTGGTCTTTTTCTCCATTGTTTTCGTTCTTCTCTTCTCCCGCTTACGCATGGCTGAGAGGGGGCTGTTGAGGTCTTTTTTATAGAACTCCTCTGGCATCCCTGTGTACGTCCCGGTCTGCCGGGCCCGGTCCGAAGTTGTTTTCGTCGACCCGTAGGCCTGGGATAACCCCTTTTTGAAAACTAAAACGCTTGTGTCACAGGGTTAGGCGTTATGGAGATGTTCGTGGTTGTGCTACGTTTTCCCCTCACTGTTGCTTGGTACATGTTGTGTTGTACCTTGTGCTCTGCTAAAGGGGCCTGGTCTTTTTCTCCATTCTTTTCGCTCCTCTCTTCTCCCGCTTACGCATGGCTGAGAGGGGGCTGTTGAGGTCTTTTTTATAGAACTCCTCTGGCATCCCTGTGTACGTCCCGGTCTGCCGGGCCCGGTCCGAAGTTGTTTTCGTCGACCCGTAGGCCTGGGATAACCCCTTTTTGAAAACTAAAATGCTTGTACTGCGGTATAGCCAGTGTATACCCGCAGGTGTGTTTTGGAGTTTTTTCCTGAGGGGTTATAGGAACGACCGCCGCATGTTGAATCAAGAGGGTGGTTGATTCCCTGGTGTATTGGAGCGGAGTCAACTCCCGGGTTACCCGTTTGAGTGTGCCCCTGCACGTTCATGACGTCTGCCAATCGTGTCAGCCTTCTCTGCCTCGGCCCCTCTAGAGCGTCGGGGATTTTTGGTGGAGGCTTTGACATGGTGCTCAACAATGCCAGCTTACGCCCCTTCCGCCGGGGTGCTGTTTTCAGTTGACCCCTTTGGCGCCTGTCTCGTCCGCAGTGCTCCAGGCTCGGGTCAAGTGCCTGCTGCCTGGATTGAGGGATCGGCCTCTTCTGGAGGTCGTCTCCCCGGTGCGCTGCCTGCTCCTGCTGTAGTGTGGCCTCTTGAGTGCTTCGAGTTACAGCCATGCTGACTGCCTGAGTATGCCAGGGTCAGTGTGCCAGGCGGCGTGCTAGTGGGGGGAAGGGCCTGCTCTTGGATGGGCCCTGTCCGAATATGCTGGCGATGTGGGGGGCGGTGTCACTAGTGACCGCCTGGTGAGGTCTTGATGCTGTGGCGTCATTGGCCTATCCGGGCCCCCTTTTTCCGGGGGGATCCAGTCCCTTCTGGGTCTGGGTCTTCCTTCGCGCTCCGCTGCTACGGCCTTGCCACGGGGTTGAGCTTTGCTCTTGACCCCGTGATTTTGGGGGCGGTAACAAGGTTTGTTCCTTTCGTTCGTTCCCTGGTGGCATGCGGGTTGTGCGTGTGCGTAGTCGTGGGGTCAAGCCACGGTCTGCTCACCCTGTGCGTTGAGTTGCTCAAGTTCCTCTTGGCAACAAAGTGAGATATGTGCAGTAGACGCTGAGCATCACTATACTCATAGAACACGGTTATATTCATAACCTACTGTTAACCCTTTCACTGCCATATGACAAATGGTTAACCCTTTCACTGCAACAATACAGAAGGTTAACCCTGGCACTGCCTCACGACAAAGGGTTAACCCTTTCACGGCCACACGACAAAGGGTTAACCCTTTCACTGCGACAATACAGAAGGTTAATGCTCTGCACTGCATCATAATGAATAAATATGTAAATCTGAGGTGTGGACCTGGTGTACAGGGTTATGGCAGTGGTCACGTACCGCGTGGCACAACTCAGAGATGCCGTTCCTGGAGTGGAAGTACTTGGATTAATAGAGGGCAGCATACAGCTCCAGCTCTGAAACCTCCCTATAGAGGGCAGCATACAGCTCTGAAACCTCCCTATAGAGGGCAGCATACAGCTCTGAAACCTCCCTATAGAGGGCAGCATACAGCTCCAGCTCTGAAACCTCCCTATAGAGGGCAGCATACAGCTCTGAAACCTCCCTATAGAGGGCAGCATACAGCTCTGAAACCTCCCTATAGAGGGCAGCATACAGCTCTGAAACCTCCCTATAGAGCAGGGGTGGGCAATTATTTTTCCCAGGGGGCCGAATGAGCAACTGAAAATATGTTGGAGGGCCGGGCCAAAATTCCAAACTCAATTATGCATAATATACATTTTATTTCTATATAAAAAGCAGTAAATGGCATTGTTTTGACCCCTGGTAAGAGTGTATGTTATTATTTGGCAATTAAAAGGTGAGGTTAGCTTTCAAAAATATCATTTATTCAAATAGAATTTATTTCCAAAATGATAAACAAAATGTGAAACATTAATAACAAAGGGCATTTTGAGTTTCATATACTATTGAAACAAGGATTTTCTTAGCTTTCTAAAGACATCACATCATCTTATAGCAAAAATAAACAAGACATGTCACTGAACTGTGTAAAGAAAAGTGTCCCAGTTGTGTAGCCTTTTTTACTTTACATGCCTATATTAAACATTTAATGTTTTCAGAACTGTGCAAAAAAAAGAAATAAAAAGATCAAGTGTCCCATTTCACTTGTTATATTTCCACATTTTAGTGTTCTTCAGTTCTTTTTTTCATTCAGTGTGAGAAATCCAGTCTCTGTTGAGCTTTAACAAGTCCATCAAAGTCAGGTTGCATGTCTGAGGTGGAGATGCGAAGCACAGCTGCCAGATGTTCATCAGTGAGAGAGGATCTGTACCTGGACTTGGTAAACGTCATGACTGAGAATGTCTGTTCACATATGTACAGGTGGATCCAAAGAGAACCAACATCGTCTGAGCATGTCTCCTCATGTTTGGAAAGTTCTCCTCCTTGAGAGCAGAGTAGAACTCTAGCAGTGATGCTGACTTAAAGTGCTCTTTCAGTAGTGAATCAGACTGCAGGTCAATGAGTTCAAGCTGAACAACTATCAACACTGCAGGTAAAGGGAGAGGAAACCAGCTGCATTTCATCCTCAACCTTTTTGAAATCTTGAAAACGCCTTGAAAATTCATCATGCAGTGCTCCCAACATGGATGAGTACCTGTGCCGGTGATCAGCTGATGGTTTGACTTCTTTCAGGGTTTTCATGTGTTTGAGATTGTTGCTGCCTAGTTGCCTTGAAATTAATTGCAACTTTGTCATGAAGGCTTTCACATGGCTATGCATTTCATGAGCAAAAATGCCCTTGCCCTGGAGTTGTGTGTTCAGTAGGGATGGGTACCGTTCACATTTGAACCGATACGGTACCGGTACCTGTGAATCGATACCGGTACCCAACGGTACCTTTTTTCTGTACTTTAGTCTCAAAAATGTTTATCTACCTACCTCAGTTGTGAGAAAAAAAAATCCAAACTTCAAATAACCACACTTTCGACCGTTTTCGGCTTGCCCCGACTGCTTTGTTGTTGAATCAAGTCAAATCCTAGGTAATCGTATATTGTGCGTGTGAACGTTGACATGAAAAGAAAAAAGTAAAAAATATATATATATATATATATATAAAATATATATATAAAAAAAAAATATATATATTATCATGTAATCTTTCGCGGGCCGGTCAGAATCATCCTGCGGGCCGTACAATGCCCAGGTCTGCTATAGAGGGCAGAATACAGCACCAGCTCTGAAACCTCCCTATAGAGGGCAGCATACAGCTCCAGCTCTGAAACCTCCCTATAGAGGGCAGCATACTGCTCTGAAACCTCCCTATAGAGGGCAGCTCCAGCTCTGAAACCTCCCTATAGAGGGCAGCATACAGCTCTGAAACCTCCCTATAGAGGGCAGCATACAGCTCCAGCTCTGAAATCTCCCTATAGAGGGCAGCATACAGCTCTGAAACCTCCCTATAGAGGGCAGCATACAGCTCTGAAACCTCCCTATAGAGGGCAGCATACAGCTCCAGCTCTGAAACCTCCCTATAGAGGGCAGCATACAGCTCTGAAACCTCCCTATAGAGGGCAGCTCCAGCTCTGAAACCTCCCTATAGAGGGCAGCATACAGCTCTGAAACCTCCCTATAGAGGGCAGCATACAGCTCCAGCTCTGAAACCTCCCTATAGAGGCAGCATACAGATCCAGCTCTTAACACATTGAGTGCCAGGGACGAGATTTATCGTTAGTTCATGCCGACCGTTGAGTGCCAGCGACGATACATCTAGCTTTTTTTATTTATTTATTAGCGATTTGAATTCATATTTCATCAATCTAGTCTCACGCTAGTGCTGCAAACTCTCTCTGAGCTCCATTGGGAAAATACCGCCTGGATGGCGGTATGGCGATCAGGAATTGGAATAATCTTTTTGGAGAACATCTGATCTGAGGTAAGGAATCTATTTTACCAGTCTTGGGATAATCAGAGCTATTTTCACAGAGATATCAGCGTGTGCCCTATGTGTGTGTGTGTGGTGATCAGGAAATAAGAGATTAGATTTTTCAGCCCGCTTATATAGCGTGCATAAGTACACATATACTATCGATAATCTAGCGTTTATTTGAAAACTATTCATAAATAGGCCGAAAAATTACAACGTTTTTTGTGTATACCAGAATATTCCAGTAAAGGGCGTTTATCACAGAATCTTTATATTTTCCTGAAACTTTCAAAAAACTAGAGTTTTTCAAAATGGTATAAAACGGAAATGAACCGATTAAAAAACAATCCGTTTCGACAATGTTGACTGCAAACAAGTCATTGATAAGCGACGGCCAGATTAGACACAGCCATAATTGAAGACATAGTTTATGCGTTTGCAAATATGAGAGCTCTATCATTGAAGTGGACGCTGGCATACGGAGCCCCTTAGGGCCCCCGCATGGCTGGCACTGAATGTGTTAAACCTCCCTATAGAGGGCAGCATACAGCTCTGAAACCTCCCTATAGAGGGCAGCATACAGCTCCAGCTCTGAAACCTCCCTTGTTCATGAGGAATATCTATATCTCAAGAGAACCTATCTGTTTGTATTCACAGCTAACATGTACACATGATCGACACAAGTATAATACTAGGCACGCCTGTAGGGAAACGTTCACACTACTACTACCAAAAACCAATGCAGCAAAGAAAACTGTGTTATATAGAGCCATGTCATAATGGAACAAACTGCCAGTACATCTTACACAGATAACCAGTAAGATACGTTTGAAAAAGAAATTGAAAACAGCATTGAGACAAAAAGAAATAAGTTTACATTAAAGAAAAACACAGATACTGTAGTGTACACTGTAAAGATTATGACTGTCTGAGAGTTGAATCCATTTTATTGTATTTTCTGTGATCTGATACTATACTTTGTGTACTGTAATTGTTGTGAAGGGCCAGATTAAACCGAATATATATATTTATTTATATATATATATATAATTGTATTTGTATATTCTCTAATATTCCCTGATATCCCTTGTATATTCCTTGTACAATATGCATTGAATATCCATTCTAGCCTACTGAACATCCCATAATAGTCTCCATTCTACTATTGGTCGAGACCTTGGTGCCAGGCTGCCATACCCCCCCAGACCCAGTTCAAACGTACCGCTCAACATGTACGAACAAGTCCTAGTTCCGCGTAGGAATCTGGCTACCGCACCACTAACGGTACTATTTGTTCATAGTGCGTATATATACTGCGCTACTAAAGTAGGACTTCCTTTTTAGTCCAGTTTCTTACCCTCCAATAGAGTGACAGACGTAAAGCCTCCCCGCGACGCCACGTGTGGGAGTAAGGCCAAGTTCGGCCTACCATCGGTATTGAGACATCGTGTATATTAATATTTGAATAGTCATATTTGGCACTATATCGTCGAGTTGGACGTAGTCTATTAAGCTAATAATAGTCTATTAATATATAGTGCTTCGTACGGTGAGAATACTACCGTAGTCAGCACCCCATCGTTTCGGGCAGAAAACTGGCTGCTTATCCAGGGTGGCCGACCCCATGTGAGGCTGCACCCGAGGAGCCCCAGAGCCGACGAGCGAGTGGACCTGCATACCGGATTATTCTACCGACGACAGCCCGCCTTCCCAGGCACGGATTATGCTTTGTATACAGTGATTATTCTATGGATAAAGACCAACACTGCCGTGTGTTGGAAACCCCCCCCCCGGAGAGGACGACAGGTGAGGAGACGCTCTACACGACGAGGTCGCTTCACGTCTCTCCATCGTGGACCGAAGGAAGCCGGCCCACAGAGAGTCCAACTGCTTTCATCTGTGGATCGAGGATCGCTGAGGCACCGAGCCGCACAACCGTGGGTTCTCCCAGGATACTGTTGTGGCTGAAGGTTGTTTAACACAGCAGGAGACGATATTTCCAATTGTAACAAGTAGGTAATTTATTTAAGAAAAGAAGTTCTTAACAGCAAGAGCTATGGGTCGAGCAGAGGATCACCACAGCTTGAACAAAAAACACTCTACCCTCAATCCCTTTGCCTGTCCCCTAAATCCCCTCTCAGTCCTGCCCCCCCATGACAGATATGATGACGTATCATATCATGTCAGATCTGACATGACGTACATTAAGATGATACGTAGATTTAACATCGGAGAGAGATAAGAACATTAAGAACATGAAGAGAGATAAACAAGATATGATGTCCACACACGATATGATGTAGAGAGTGAGATGTGTGTGTGTGTGTGTGTGTGTGTGTGTGTATGTGTGTGTGTGTCTGTGTGTGCGTGCGTCTGCGTACAGACGTATGTGTATTGTATGTGTGTATTGTGTCACAGGGAATGTGTGTGTGTGTGTGTGTGTCGGTGTGTATGTCTGTGCGACTGTGTGTGTCTGTGTACGTGTGTGTCCGTGTGTCTGTGTGTGTGTGCTGTGCCTGTGTGAAAGAGAGAAAAGAACAAGATATGAAAGCATACAATGTACGAGATTACCAGCACACAACATGCCGTACTGAAATGTCCATCTGTTCCAAATTGTTTTAAGAACGTCAGCCAGACCGTCTTTCAGCACTGCTAGTTGACCTATATTAAACTAGTCCACCCCATACACATTTTCCCCAACATTCCCCCATTTGGGGCTATCCCTAGTCCCACCCAAATCATATAACCAAGAAAATGTGAACGTCTAACTAAACGAGAAACCATATTTATATAATAAAAGTTTAAATGGCTGATCTAAACAAGAAACCTAGCCATATAATAAATGTTAAATGTCTAACTAAACAAGAAACCTTACTTCATTCACTGGACCCCTAACGGACCAACAAAGGCTGACTACCGTTCTCACAATAAACACAAAACCGCTCAAAACAAGAGTAACAATAAAACATAAAAAAAAAAAGAAAAAAAAAAAAAAATACCCCAATTTATAATCCTAACCTGACAGACAAATCCCCCCAACCTCCACCGCTTACCAAATGAGCCACAGTTCCGGCCGGAAACCGCGACTCTCATCAGGGAAAGGAGAAGTTGACCGTCAGAACTAAACATAGAACATCCCTCCCAAAAAATGACATTGTCTCTTCCATAACATTGAGTCCCAGTGTCCATCGCTCAGCCCCCCTTCCATGCCCACGCCATAGTCTCCTCACCGTATTGCCAAAAGTCACATTTTGCCAATACAGCAACCACCACGCCACACCTCCAGTCCTCGTAGAAGCATGTCCCCATGCCTGGACGGGAGGCGCTGGTACCGACCTCACCACGTGTCCCCCCATCTTCGACGGGAGGTGCCCATCTTGCCCACTGCGTTAGCCCCCCCCTTTGTCCCTCCAGTCCCCAGAACCGATCCCCAGACCACTTCTTCTCCATGCTTCCTCAGGCTCAGAACCGACACTCTGCCGATGCCCCTTCCCATTCCGGTTTGACCAGGACCACAAGTAAAATAAACAAAAACAATAAAAAAATAAAAAACAATGCAATGATTTTCAATGGTTGCAATCTCTATGCCGAAGGATCATTAGAAAATCAGACTAAAATTCCTAGTTAAAGGAATAAACCAACAAAACTGCACTCAGACCATCCCCCGTCACTCTTAAAGGAAAGAACCAACAAAAAGAAAATGTCCCTACCTCACCATACCCCTAATCCTCTATCCCCTCGTCTCCCTCTAAGGCAGCATAAAGCTGAGGATATGGCCCGATTTGTGGCTCAATCTCTTTCTGTCCCACCATCAGCATTTGGCTCGTTACGTGTGAAGTTACCAGCCTACCCAAGAGAGGCATACCACAACAGAAAAGGAGAACCAATATCAACCCTGCCACCCCAATGGATATCCCCGTCTGCATCACTATGCTTCCCCACTGTCCCAATCTTTCCAACACCCCACTCCCCCACCATTCTTCATTCCGGCCAGAATTCCCCCTCAACTCCTCCCTCAAATCCTTCAGCTTAGCCATGGCCTCTGAGAACTTTCCCCCTGGCCCCACATTCGTCGGAATGAATGTGCAGCAGTACTGTCCAAACATGGAACAGACTCCACCCTTCTCCGCCATTAACCAGTTCAGAGCCTGTCTATTCTGCCACGCCACCGTACTGGTCGCGTGCATCTGGTCCCCCATTGCATCCAACGCCTCCTCGGTGTAGTTGAGATACCGCTGCTGATTGTAAAACAAATAGTTGATCCACCCGGTGTTCTTATTGACCGATATCCATGGCAGAATAGACTCAAACCCTGCCGCAATCTCATTCTTAGCCATGAACTCGGCTGGAATGCCCCTTGGCTGTCCTATGCTGTCCAGATACACCCTTGGGTCTGCCTTGTAGCTACGCTTCGTTCGAGAGATAGGAGACTCAGAAGGTCCTTCCGTCACTGATAATGGTAGGACCACCATTGGCATGATCGCCTGAACCCGGGCACATCTACCTGACCAATCTAAAGGAAGTGTATTCCTCAACCTCCTACCGCCGCAGAGCCAGTATTGGTCCGCCAGTGCCATATCCTGGACATGAAAAGGGCAAGCTACAGGCCGTGGGTTGGTATCCACTCCCTTTAACACGACCCCGTGTCCACACTTTCCTTCTTTCGTGCAGTTAGTCGTGATGCTCCAAATAGTAGTGCACCGCCCCTCTGCCACCTCCCCTACATCCCGGGTCCCCTCCTTTTGCAAGCACTCGAAATCCTTGGTCAGCCATAGTTTGACACCTCTGGGTATTGGCAACCCCGTCGCTACCCCCTGCACACGTACATCCAATTTCCTACAACGTTCCCGCATAGTGACATCCTTGAAATCCGTGACGTTTCCTGCCGCCTTAAAACGACTAGAGCCGAGAAACCCCAAACACTCTGCCTCGCACCAAGGGCGACTATTATGGGGCCCCTCCCATGCCTCTGCGTCCCTGTCACACTGAGCCCAACTGAACTTCGTGCCCTTCACCAGCAGCCTATCCGGACGTGCCTTGGAGCAGACATAACAATCCTCTATCTGATTCTGCGCGCTCGTGTACTGGACCCACTTAAACCACTCATTCCCTAAAGCCGCCCTATACATCGGGTCAGCCTCCGGGTCTTCCTCGTCATAGTCATAGTCGCCCCCATCTTGTTCCCCGGAAGGAAGCAAACCCCTCAACCTGGCCCAGAGTGAGCCCACTGAGTCCCTCAACGTTCCGGCTGTCCTCTGGAACATATCCTGTCCCCCCACCTCTTCCGACTCAGTGTCCTTGACCTCCCTTTTTCCCCTCACCCCTGTCCCCTGTGATTGGTTCGGGACAGGCTCAACTCTCCTATCTACCCCCACAACCCGATCCTCGTTAGTATAATGGTAAGTATCCCCGCCTGTAACGGGGGAATGGTCAAAATCAAAAACATGCCCTTGCGGTCCTACGGGAAACACCCCGTTTGGTTGTAGTCTTATCTTCTCCCCCCCTTCCTCGATGGAGGGAAGAGGGGGCGCCTGATTCTGAGCCTGGTCATGAAAGCCTGCTGGTACTTGAGCCTGAGCGGGACCCCGTGGGACTCCTACCCACTCAAACCCGTCATCCTCAAGGACGGGTCGACCGTGACGGTTCTTAATGACGTCGTTGTGCCCGGCCGACCGTCCGCACACTGCTGCCAACATCTGCGGGAGCATCAGCAGGCACTGCACCTTCCAGTTGCCGTCTCGGACCCTCCATGTCGGGTTCTGCATAACTGCGATCGATTGTATCCCCCAAGAGATCGCCGCTGGCCTTTATGCAGTGATTGAAGTGGAACCAGGTCGCTGATCCTTTGACTTGGACTGCCGTTCCAGTCGATCGGATCACCTCGTACGGGCCCTCTCTCCGGGGTGATGACCACTTTCTCTTGTGGACCTTTACGAAGACCAAGTCCCCAGGGATCAGTCTCGGTTTGGTGGCTTCCTTCTCCGCCTCCTTCACCCCCTTTCTCTCCTTTCTCTGCTCCTGTCGAAACACAGCTTCATGTATTTTAGTCACTTGCTGAAGATATTTTTTCAGATCTTGCTCAAAAATATCTAATGCCGGGCCCCTAGCCAGGTGTCTAAATGGCGGTGCTGGCATGCTGCGGCCTGTAAGCATTTCATGCGGTGTTAGCTGTGTTTGGCGGTTTACGCTGCTTCTAATAGCCATCAGAGCAAGTGGCAAAGCATCAATCCAGTTAAGCTTAGTTTGCATACAGATTTTCAACAGTTTGTTTTTAATGACCAGATTGGCCCTTTCCACCTTCCCCTGCGACCCGGGACTATAGACACAGGAAAGGCGCTGTCTTATACCTAATTTCTGCATCAGCCCTTTAACCACCTTGTCGATGAACTCGCGGCCATTATCGCTTTGTAATATCGTGGGAATTCCAAATCTCGGAATGACCTCGCGACACAGGAACTTGATCACTGTGTCCGCGTTCTTGTGTTTAGATGGAATGGCCTCAATCCAGCGACTAAAGCAGTCCTCTACTACCAGGAGGTATCGTTTGCCCTGCACTGGCGTTATCATGTCTGTATAGTCCATAATCAGATGTCTGAATGGTCCCTCAGGGAGGGGTGTGTAAGCCGCCACTGTCGGTACTCCTTTGCGCACATTGCCCTGTAAGCATGTTAAACACCTGGCTAGTGTAACGTCAATTTGTGCCTGAAGCTTTGGGGACCAAAATCCCATTTTCGTGATTCGTTTCAGGGTCTCTGCTCTTCCACAGTGATCAACACCATGAGCCTCAGGTATCACTAAGGACAGAAGATCGATGGAGGCGACTATCAAACCGTTATGACTCCTCCACAGACCATCTGCCCCCCTTACAGCCCCCCTCTCCGTCCACGACTGTTTCTCGGCCTGCGTGGCTGAGTCCTGAAGATCACTCAAATTATCCTCAGTTACCTCAGTCGTCAGTTCGGCCGCAAACATCAGAACAGCCGTGGACGGCACCGCAGCCGCCGCCTTCGCGGCCTCGTCCGCCGCGTTGTTTCCCGTCGTCACAAAGGACAGGTCTTTTCTGTGTGCCTGGCACTTTACGATAGCAATGCTTTTGGGCAACTTTACAGCCTGAATAAGCGCCACAACCTGCTTGTGGTGAAGGATCGGTGAGCCGTCCGATTTCTTAAAGCCTCTTGCCTTCCAAATGGCCGCGAATAGGTGGCATACGCCATGCGCATACGCAGAGTCTGTAAAGATGTTAACCGTGCGATCTTTAGCTATTATGCATGCTTCTGTTAGTGCTATTAGTTCTGCAAGCTGGGCCGAACATGGTTGCATGCATTGTTCGGCCTTTCTTGTTAGTGTTTCTCCGTTAGGTTTGCACTGTACGACGGCGTATCCTGACCTTAAATTTTCCCCCTCCCGATAGCAGGACCCATCCACAAAAAGTGAGAGTTCTGCTATCGTGAGCGGGTCGACTCCCAAATCAGGACGGAGTTTCACGAAAGCCTGTACCTCCACCTCACACTCATGCGGTTGACCCTCGCTCGGGAGTGGTACCAGATCCGCCGGGTTACTGCCGTGGCATGTTTTTATCGTAACGTCCGAGTACTGCAGGAGCCTCATGTAAGCCTGTTGCCGTTGGCTGGTCAGAACAAATTTGCCTCTTTCAATCAAGTTTGCCAATTTGTGATGTGTCCAAATGCAAATGTCATATCCCATTGTCACGGCCGTTGCCTTCTCATACATCAAATGTGCTGCGGCCAGGGCCTGATAACAAGGTGGCAGACCCTGCTCTACCGGCGAAAGAGCTCTAGAGTAATATGCTATCGGTTGTTTTTTCCCACTCCCCCCCTGTGTTTGAGTCAGGACAGCTGTCGCATGCTGCGCTCTATGTGAGACGAATAGGTGGAAACACTTCTCATAATCCGGCAGCGCCAGGGCAGGGGCCTGTAACAACAGACGCTTAATGTTTATGAACGCGTCCTCCCCCTCCTCGGTCCATGTCAAGGGAGCGCGAAGCTTGTCTGTACCCGCCTCTTTTATCATCATCCTCAACGGCGCTGTCGCTATCGTATAGTCCTCCACCCACTCAGAGCTGTACCCAGTCATCCCTAAAAACGTCATCATCTGTCGGACCGTCAATGGCCTAGGTGCCTTGGATACAGCTTCGAGCTGCGTGGGTGAGATGCTTTTTATGCCCTTTTGAATGACGCGAGACAAGTACTCAACTTTTGGCTGGCAGTACTGCAGTTTTGAACGGGATGCCTTGTGGCCTCCCACGGCTAATCCACTCAAAACTTTGATGGAGTCCTCATGGCACTGCTGACGTGTATCCGAGCAGATTAGAATGTCATCTGCATACAGTAAAACCGTGCTGAGTAGTGTGTCGCACACTCCTTGCAAGTCTTCCTTGAGCGCCTTCGAGAAGTAATGCGGCGAGTGCGCGAACCCTTGTGGCAACCGGGTGTAAGAGTATTGTTTCCCCCTGTGGGTAAAAGCAAACAGATACTGAGACTCTTTTTCCAATGGAACACTGAAGAATGCCTGCGTGAGATCAATGACCGTATAGTACTGCGAGCTACTCGGGATGTTTGTCAGGAGGGTGTGTGGATTAGCGACTTCCGCCTCTGGTCCAGACACCACGTCGTTCACCGCCCTCAAATCGTGTACCAGTCTGTACCTAGCCCTGTCCGCCTTTAGCACTGGGTGGATAGGTGTATTACATCTGGATTTGAAAGGGACGAGCACTCCCCCCTTTAACAGTCCCTCAATCTGATGTGATATAGCTTCCTCCGACTCTGGCTTCATTGTATACTGTCTGATAAAGGGTGGTCTACAACCCTTCTTTAACCTGACCTTCACTGGCTGTGCCGACAATATTAGACCCACATCTGTGTCGTGTTTTGACCACAACCGTTCCGGGGTGCGCGCCAACATGTCCTGTTCCAGCAAAGCATCCGCCTCTGGAATAACGCAAAGGTCTCCTGGTAATCTGATTACTTGCGGTTTTGCCAAAACTGAAAAGGAAATCATTATTTTTATGAAACTCCCATCTGCGCTGTTCCAAATTAGCGGAGATTCCGTGGAGACCCACCTTTGAGTCTCGGATTCCTGTATCATTGAACCTAGATGTTCGGATTCGTAACCAGGATTTATTCTCAGAGTGATGTGTGGGGCGGCGTCTCTTAGTCTATGTTGTTCCCGTAGATACTTACCCGTGTTAACCCTCAACGCCGCGCCCTGTCTCCCTACAATTATCGTAGATGAGTTAATCTGCACCTGCTCGGGCTGTCCCTGCAACCATGCCTTGTTCCTAACTAGGTCACTATTCGTCAAATATTGTAGTGTGCAATGTGCCTCCATGTTTGTTTGTCTAGACTGAGGCAGTTGGGTTTTCAGAAATGGCTCCCAGGGGGCACAGACCCTTTGCAGCTCTGCATCTATGTTGCCCAGCCAGAACACAGTGGCCTCTTTCTCCCCCGTCCCTTGTAGCATCATTTGGTACACGTCTTGTTCAATTTGAATCCCCTCAGGCGTACATAGGATTTTACAGCCTAGTTTACACATTGCATCTCGTCCCAAGAGATTGCGCGGGGTGCTGTCCGAAATTAATACAGGTATTGTTATGGTCTTGTTGTTATACGTCATAGAGATTGGATCTGATGTGGGTATTAATTGTGTTTTTCCCGAGAATCCGACCGTCCGAACATACTGTCCAGACTGGGGTAAGTGAGCGGCGTATTTTTGCTTTATGCAGGAAAAACCTGCTCCAGTGTCTGCCATCATCTCTGTTAATTTGCCCTCCACTAGGACCTGCAGAATAGGTTCTTGCTCAGCTCCCTTGGAAACCACAATCATTTGATTTCCCCCCGTCGCATTCTCTGGGCACCCCTAGTGATTACCCCCCTGGTTTCGGGGC
>NC_140166.1:49929600-50122100 GCF_963971535.1 Notolepis coatsorum | reverse complement strand
CAGCACACAACATGCCGTACTGAAATGTCCATCTGTTCCAAATTGTTTTAAGAACGTCAGCCAGACCGTCTTTCAGCACTGCTAGTTGACCTATATTAAACTAGTCCACCCCATACACATTTTCCCCAACAATACCCTCGGCCAGACGGATACAGCCAGACTCTACCCCCCCCCCCCCTTCTCCAGTTGTCTTACAAGCGACCGGAATTCCCCCCTAGTGTATCCAGTTCTATAATCATTAAAGTATCATTGCTATTATTCCTTAACTATTCCAGGTCGTATATGTACCACCTGCGCCTTCAGAGATTGGACATTCTCTATTGATATACCGACGAATACTCTTGCCATAAAAGTGCATACTAATTCCCATTCATAAATGTGATTGATTTGATTAAGTGCTTGCTCTACACACCATCGCTGTGTAGAAATAAAGACCTATTTCTAATTCGTACATTTGTGTTGGATCCGTTTCATCTACGTGACAGTGTTCATCATAATATATTTATGCCGAGTACTGGGTGGCCGAATATTAAGTACAAAGGTAGTGGTAGTAAGTATCATATCTAGTAATACAGTCAGGGAATTGTACCCCTCAGTTACAATTGGTCCTTCGAGCCGGAGGGTAATTAGTGTAATATTAATATAGTGTTATTAATATTGAAATGGCCTATGATGAACACTCCACGAAACGATCCTCCTAACCAACGCCCGCAGCGCGAACGACGGCTCCCTCAGTACTTAGAGGCTTACGCTGTCAGTCAACAACCTAGTCTTCTACTAACAGTAAACGCGGTAAAACTAGAAAGTAAAAGTATGTCTAACCCCAACGCCCAGACTACCCCGACCATAGAGGCCCCTACGGGTTCTAATGTAACTGACCAAGTTCACGGTGGGGACCAGTGGGAACCAGACATGACTTCACACCCCGCCAGTACTGAAGAAGTAGTCCCCGATGAGTCCCGGGAGGAATACAACGCTACCGAGAGAGAACTCGGCACGGAAGAAGACGGGGAGAGCACCGTGGAGATAGAGCTCCAAGGCTCCGCAAGGAGTACCCCGAGGGAAGTCTCCCCTATACAACCGCCTTCTCCCAGCGAGGCAGAGAGGACCCTACAGCAGGCCTTCCTCATCAGCCTGAACGCCGCTGCTGAACGCGACCGACTGCAGATCCAGCAGCGGAGCGAAGAAGAGCATATACGTCTAGAAATAAGACGCATTCAGAGGGAAGAGAATGTGGCCCGAGACCGAGCAGACAGCCAGCGAGCAGCTGCTGGTGCTCTACGGGACGCAGAGCGCGACAGACAGCAAGCGCAACTAATAGAACAGCTGATCAGACGGACAACACCCTCTCCCTCCGCCAGAGGCTCCAGGAACTCGTCTAGACACACCTCCAGGGCGGCATCCCCTAGCCGAGTAAACAACCCTGAACTTGACCAACAGACGAGGTCTATACCCCCCACAGACCACCTCCCCCCACCGGTCCAAGCGAGACCTAGCAACCGGGAAGGAGCAGCATATCCTGTGGAGAGGCTAAACCAGAGACTACAAGCACTGGATGACCTAACTGAAGACGAAGAGGAAGAGGAGGAGAACCACGCCCGACGACAGCACAGTACTCTACCGGACCAGGAGGTCCGGTACAGCCCAGGCTATACTCCCGCGGAGCTGCGCTACAGACCCCCGACTCTATACACGGGTGAGCACGACGCACGACCCGCACCGAGGAACAGCACCTGGACAAGCGGGCCATGGTACACTGCCGGTACCAGCCCATACCAAGGAGCGGGAGGAGACTCGCCTAGGAGGCCTCTCCCCCAACGCTCGCCGATGTATCCACAGTCAGCGTCATACATTGGCACGCCTATGGTACCCGACTTCACCCAAGAGAACCGGGCCCAGTATACAGAACTCCGCATGTGTCTGGAGACCATGTTGGTGGATGTATTGGATGAACGCCATAAATACGCCATCCTACTGAAGCACTTAAAGGTACCCCGCGCACATAATATAGCGCTCGCCTACGCGACTTCCACCACCCCATACACAGCAGCGCTGGTAGCATTGGACCAGAGGTATGGGCGCATATGGGATTACGTGATCCAGGAGATCCGACACATCGACCGCTTACCCCCAGCAATAGACAATCGAGCACTGGACGACCTGTCCATCAGAGTGCAGTCCCTGGTAGGGATGTTGGGAGCGCAGAGAGAGAAGGGGAGGCATGAACTTTACGCCAACTCAAATGTGGAAAGGATCTTGGAGAAGCTGCCGCCCGCTCGACAGGAGCGTTTTAGGCGGCAGAGAGACCACCGAGACCCGAATGGCCCCGAACCGAACCTCCTCGATCTAGCAGACTTCCTGGCGAGAGAAGTCAGCAGCCTACGGCTAGATACATTCGGACGGAGCACCCCTGGCTCCAGAGAAGGAACCAGACGACTAAATGATGGAAGAAGATCGGTGACTGTGATGCACCAATCGGAGTCAGTACCGAGCAGCAGGAGCCACAGTACCCCCTCCAGAACGGAGAAGTGGAAGATAGTGTGCCCCTACTGTGAGAAAGAACACTGGCTAGCGCAATGTGACTCCTTCCCCAAGCTGAACGCGGAGGAAGCAAGTCAATGGATAAAGTCCAACAAGCGCTGTTTTCGCTGTGCGCGCTCACACATGGCAGCCGAATGCCGCTTAAAGAAAAGGTGCACCAAGTGCGATGGAGCCCATCTGGACATACTTCACGACAGTAACAGACGGCGCCCTTCACCCGCACCATCCAGCAGCAAAGCGAGCGTCATGTACATCGATCCCGCCAGCAGCAGTGGAGCCCGAGTACTCCTAAAAGTAGTGCGTGTGACACTAAGCTACCAGAATAAAGTCCTGGACACTTACGCCGTCCTCGATGACGGGTCAGAGAAGACCCTTCTGCTCGCCTCCGCTGCGGCCCAGCTAGGGCTGCGGGGAAGCGAAACCCAAATGACAATTCGGACAATAAGACGAGATTTGAAGACGATAAAGGGCGAGAATGTCTCATTCTCTATCGCAGCAAGCGGCCAGCCTGAGCGACGGTACCAGATTACAGACGCTTTCACCAGCCAAGAAATAGGACTGTCGCGGTACACATACCCCGTCGCCAAGCTGATGGAGAAATATGCACATCTGCGCAAGTTACCGATCCCGCTCATAGACAATGCTATGCCGACCCTGTTGATAGGCTCCGACCATGCAGACCTCATTGTCCCGATAGACCGGGTTCATACCGGACCCCGAGGCTGTCCTGCAGCAGTCGAGACCCGTTTGGGATGGACTCTCCAAGGCCCGCTCGCCAAATCTCTCAACCGAAGTACAGCCACTAGATGTCTCCACTCCGGAGTCACAGAGGGAGAAACCGCACTCCTGCAACACGTAGAGCGGTTATGGACCTTGGAACAAATGCCCTTTAAGAACGGAAAGAAAGACATTCGCTCTAAAGATGACATTTACGCCATTCACCTCCTCGAGACAGGACCAAGAGAGTCCCGGTCAACGGCGTGTTGAGATACGCCACGCCACTCCTGCGGCGAGAAGGAATGCCTACTTTCCACGCCAAGACAGACGCCACAGAGCGGTACCTGCTGAACACGGAGCGGCGCTTAGCCAAGAACCCCGCCCAAGAGAGTGTATACCGCGCTGAGATTGAGAAGCTCATCACAGCGGGACACGTCACAAAGATGGACATTAAAGAGGCTGACCAGACCACTGAATCATGGTACGTGCCTCACCACAAGGTCCATCACAACGGTAAAGACCGCATAGTATTTAACTGCAGCTACCAGATCGGATCCCAAAATCTGAATAAAGAGTTACTGCCCGGTCCCACACTCGGCCCCTCCCTACTCTGCGTTCTACTCCGCTTCCGCCAGGAAAAGGTGGCCATCAGCGGGGACATTAAAGGAATGTTCCTGCAGGTGAGATTAGTAGAGGAGGACAAGCCCCTGTTACGGTTCCTATGGAGAGAGAAGCCAGGAGATGAGCACCCAGCCATCTACCAATGGGAAGTCCTCCCCTTCGGAACGACGTGCAGCCCCTGCTGTGCTACATTCGCACTACAGAAACATGTAGCAGAGGACCCAGCAGCGGACGAAGAGGTCCGACACAGCGTAAAGAACAGCTTCTACGTAGACAACTGTCTACAAAGCCTTTCAACCCAGGAAGAAGCCGAGGCTCTCCTGATTAAACTCTGCGCCTCATTGATCAAAGGCGGCTTTGATCTCAGGCAGTGGGCCAGCAGCGATCCGCAAGTACTGCGCAGCCTCTCCTCCGAGGACAAGGCAGCCAGCAGCGAGACCTGGATGGCTACAATCCCGGGAGAAGCCCAGGAGATGACCCTGGGATTGGTGTGGCGATTCAAAACAGATTCGCTTCACTACAGACACAAGCCCCTGACTACGGAGCAGGGAAGGCCGGCGGCGGCGCCGACCACCAGACGGAGTGTGTACACAACACTCGCCCGACAATATGACCCGCTAGGATGTATTCTACCGTACACCACCAGGGCAAAAATGATTGTACGAGCATTGTGGGACAAGGACCAGGGCTGGGACGACCCCATTCCCGCACACTTGCATCCACCTGGAGAGAGTGGGAGATGGAGCTCCACTCACTCCCAGGCGTTAATATGCGCCGAAGCTACTTCCCACCCACGGTGAGGCCAGAGACATGTAAAATGGACTTACACGTCTTCAGTGACGCCTCAGAGGTCGCATACGGATCAGTAGCCTACTTGCGGGCCCAAGAAGAGGGGGGAGAGATCTACACAGCATTTGTCCTCGCCCGCTCGAGAATAGCCCCACGCAAGCAACAATCTATCCCACGCCTAGAGCTCTGCGCAGCCCTAGCCGGAGCGCACCTAGCCACGCTCATCCAACGTGAGCTCACCATACCGGTGTCTAGAACAATCCTGTGGTCAGATTCCACGACAGTACTCGCCTGGATCAAATCGGACTCATGCAAGTACAAAGTCTTCGTGGGAGTCAGAGTCACCGAGATTCAAGACTTAACCGAAGAGTTAACCGGAGAAACAGAGTGGCGCTACGTTGATACAAAACAGAACCCAGCTGACGTCATCACCCGGGGAATGCCCCTAGATGACCTCACCCGTCGCAATGTCTACAGTGACGGCCCAGCATTCCTAAAGCTCCCGGAAGGAGAGTGGCCCACGCCTATCCCGAGGGAAGCCAGTCAGGAGGAGGCTGAGAATAAGAAGCCTGTGTTCTGTGGATTGAGCACTGTTATCTCCGCAGACCCCAACATAGATGATTGCACTACCATAGAGAGTGCACAACAAAGGACATTCCTGCGGCACCACCCGGAGTGTAAGTCCCCCGCTGAAATGTCAGCAGCTAACTACGAGGAAGCAGAATTGCTTCTACTGCAGCGAGCCCAGAGAGACTCGTTCCCCGATGAATTGGCCTGTCTACAGGGAGGAAAGCCCGTCCCATCCGACAGCAGATTAATTCATCTGGCCCCCGAGAACGACGCTCATACCCTCATCAGAGTGGGTGGTCGCCTACGCAGAGCCCCCAATCTACCGGATGACATTAAATACCCGATCGTATTGAACAGCCGACACAAGGTCACAGAGCTGATTATAAAGAAATACGATGAGGATGTACATCACGCAGGAGCAGAAAGAGTCTTCGCGGAGATCAGACGTCGTTACTGGATCCTACAAGGAAGAGAGGCGGTACGATGCTTCCAGCGAACATGTCTAGACTGCCGCAAGTGGCGCGCGCAGCCCAGCATACCAAGGATGGCTGACCTTCCTCCATGTCGCCTCCGAATCGGTGACAAGCCATTCCACTCAACGGGTATGGACTGCTTTGGCCCGCTGCACATAAAGAAAGGAAGAGGAACCGAGAAGCGGTGGGGTATTGTATTCAAATGCATGACCACCAGAGCGATACACATCGAGCTTCTCCCGACCATGAGCACAGACTCATTCCTTATGGCCTTCCGTAGATTCACATCACGGAAAGGAAGACCGTCTACACTATTGTCCGATCATGGGACAAACTTCAAAGGCGGCGAAAGAGAGCTGAGAGAGAGCTTCCAAGCTATGGGCCCAGAACTTAAGACCCACCTCGCTCCAGCACAGATTGACTTCCAATTCAACCCCCCAAACGCACCCCACTTCGGTGGTACTTGGGAACGGGAAGTGCGTTCCATAAAGACAGCCCTGTACGCAGTACTTGGGGCCCAGACTGTGGCGGAAGAAGTCCTAATGACAGTCCTCACGGAGATTGAGGGAGTATTGAACTCTAAGCCCCTCGGCTACGTCTCCAGCGATGTGGCGGATATCGACCCAGTTACCCCCAACACACTCCTGATGGGGCGGCTAGATCCCGCGTTACCCCAGACAATGTACCGGCCTGAAGAAGCGAACGGCCGACGAATGTGGAGGTACAGCCAAGTATTAGCCGACAAGTTTTGGAGCAGTTTCCTACTACACTACCTACCGTCTCTACAGACCCGCCAGAAGTGGGTAAAGGAGAGAGACAATTTGACAGAAGGAACAGTCGTCATGATTATTGATCAATCACTGCCCAGAGCTATGTGGCCGGCCGGCCGCGTAAGCAAAGTGATCACCGGTGCCGACGGCAAGGTCCGAGCAGCTGAAGTGCTTGTCCAGGGTCGCACTTACACCCGTCCCGTGGCGAGGCTCATAGAACTGCCCCGACTCCCAGACACAATCGATGATGACCATGACCCTATAACCATATGACTTTGTGAAGTTGACTGACCCCTACAGCAAACCCTTATGTGTAAATAGACAACGCGATTAATCTGTCTCTGCTTAACTGATTAGGTCTGGGACCAATCAGGGGGTGGCTGTTGTGAAGGGCCAGATTAAACCGAATATATATATTTATTTATATATATATATTTAATTGTATTTGTATATTCTCTAATATTCCCTGATATCCCTTGTATATTCCTTGTACAATATGCATTGAATATCCATTCTAGCCTACTGAACATCCCATAATAGTCTCCATTCTACTATTGGTCGAGACCTTGGTGCCAGGCTGCCATACCCCCCCAGACCCAGTTCAAACGTACCGCTCAACATGTACGAACAAGTCCTAGTTCCGCGTAGGAATCTGGCTACCGCACCACTAACGGTACTATTTGTTCATAGTGCGTATATATACTGCGCTACTAAAGTAGGACTTCCTTTTTAGTCCAGTTTCTTACCCTCCAATAGAGTGACAGACGTAAAGCCTCCCCGCGACGCCACGTGTGGGAGTAAGGCCAAGTTCGGCCTACCATCGGTATTGAGACATTGTGTATATTAATATTTGAATAGTCATATTTGGCACTATATCGTCGAGTTGGACGTAGTCTATTAAGCTAATAATAGTCTATTAATATATAGTGCTTCGTACGGTGAGAATACTACCGTAGTCAGCACCCCATCGTTTCGGGCAGAAAACTGGCTGCTTATCCAGGGTGGCCGACCCCATGTGAGGCTGCACCCGAGGAGCCCCAGAGCCGACGAGCGAGTGGACCTGCATACCGGATTATTCTACCGACGACAGCCCGCCTTCCCAGGCACGGATTATGCTTTGTATACAGTGATTATTCTATGGATAAAGACCAACACTGCCGTGTGTTGGAAACCCCCCCCCCGGAGAGGACGACAGGTGAGGAGACGCTCTACACGACGAGGTCGCTTCACGTCTCTCCATCGTGGACCGAAGGAAGCCGGCCCACAGAGAGTCCAACTGCTTTCATCTGTGGATCGAGGATCGCTGAGGCACCGAGCCGCACAACCGTGGGTTCTCCCAGGATACCCTCGGCCAGACGGATACAGCCAGACTCTACCCCCCCCCCCCTTCTCCAGTTGTCTTACAAGCGACCGGAATTCCCCCCTAGTGTATCCAGTTCTATAATCATTAAAGTATCATTGCTATTATTCCTTAACTATTCCAGGTCGTATATGTACCACCTGCGCCTTCAGAGATTGGACATTCTCTATTGATATACCGACGAATACTCTTGCCATAAAAGTGCATACTAATTCCCATTCATAAATGTGATTGATTTGATTAAGTGCTTGCTCTACACACCATCGCTGTGTAGAAATAAAGACCTATTTCTAATTCGTACATTTGTGTTGGATCCGTTTCATCTACGTGACAGTGTTCATCATAATATATTTATGCCGAGTACTGGGTGGCCGAATATTAAGTACAAAGGTAGTGGTAGTAAGTATCATATCTAGTAATACAGTCAGGGAATTGTACCCCTCAGTTACAGTAATGCTATTTGGAATTATTTTTACATGTAGGAATATTGGAATATATTTCTAAATGTATGCTACTATAATGTTATGTATGTACTGTTTTGTTGTGTGTGGACACCAGGAGGACTAGTTGTTGCTGCGGTGATGACTAATGGGGATCCGTAATAAAGATACAAATTCATGCAGAGGCACTCAGCAGGATCTGTGCACACAAACATCATCTGCCGTCTGCTCCCTTGGACTCAACCTTTTCCTTTCACTGCCGCACTACCAAACGGTTAACCCTTTCACTGCTACAATACACAGAAGGTTAACCTTTTCACTGCCACACAACAGCAGGTTAACCCTTTCACTGCCACACAACAGCAGGTTAACCCTTTCACTGCCACACAACAAAGGGTTAACCCTTTCACTTAACAACATGGCACCCCTAAGAACCACCATGGATGCACACTGAAATACTGACCGCTATGAAAACCAGAGACAAAAAATGCTCTGAACTTCATAAAAGTCAGACAAAGCTTTCCAAAAGCTCAAACAGTGAACTCCAAGCCCACATGGTTGAACAAAAAATTCAAAGAAACAGACTAAGAAATGACGTAAACACCATGATCAAAACCGCAAAAAAAGATTTCATCAATGACAAAACTGAGGAAAACAAAAACAAACCATGTGAAATTACTCAATAATCAACTAGGCTGCAGTAAAAAAACGTAAAACCAGATTCTCAAACATAAACATAAAGACGGACAACACGCTCATCACAGACAAGCTGGATGTAGCAAATTACTTAAACATTTTCTTCACAAACATAGCCACAACACTGGTAAACAAACTACCCTCCCACTCTTGGCATTATGGGGTAGAACACATAGTAGCATACTCAGTGATGGGCAAGCTACTTGGAAAATGTAGCAAGCTACACTACAAGTTACTCTCGATTAAATATAGCTCAACTACAATGGAAGCTATCCCCAGATAAATGTAGCAAGCTACACTACAAGAACATGGCAAAAATAGCTAGCTACATCGGCACTACTTTTTTTTTTATTTTTTTTTACTTCGTGATCAAGTTTCCACCAAACAAATAGGCAGGCAAAAAGAAATCTCAGTTTGATTGTTTATTATAAAAATGAAACAAGCCCTCGGTCTGGCTTTTTGTGTCATCCTTTTAACATGAACTTGTATTATGTACAAAATCCAGGAAGGCAAGTTTAGCTGGGTGCAGCCTCTACAAAAGAAAAGAAAGAGACCATTTGGTTTGATCAGTTTTTATAGTATAGTTTGTTGATTACTTTTGATGCAGTAATGGTCTTTTTCTTTTCTATTCTATCTTTATGTATTATTTATCCCTAAACTCTGCATCTTCTGAAACCTGCCCACTTTATCAACCAAAAACACACTTCTTCAATATCTGAATTGTAACTGTTTTACTTCAATTTACTAGTATTATGCTACCATGTATATACTACTACCAACTATGCTAATATGTCTATACTACTACAGTATGTACTCAGAGTATAACACTCAAGCTTGACACTGACAAACAATACTACTTATCCTTGGCTGCTAGATATGTACCACTCCTGCTGACTTGTTGTACACAATTTGTAAGTTGCTTTGAATGAAAGTGTCAGTTAACACTTTGAGTGCCACTCACGAGATTTCTCGTTTTTTTTTAGGTGGTTGCATGGCACTCACGAGATTTCTCGGATTTTTTTATTTTATTTTTTATTTTCGTGAACTAGACATCGGCGGCCATCTTGCTACCACATTTCTGAACGTCTAGACATGCAACTTCGCTCGATTCCGCCAGGTGGCAGTATAGCCCTATGTTGTAACACATGTATAATGTTATCAGTCAATCTACCTGCATTATTATAAGGATGATGGATCTCTGCTGTGATTGGTCGATAGTAAAGATCGTGACGATCTTGACCTGCCCACCTGATATTTAACCTGAACACACCCAGCGTGAGCTCAGTGCGTCTTCGGATTTTGTGAATACAGTTATCATTGAGAGAGAGAGAGAGAGAGAGAGAGAGAGAGAGAGAGAGAGAGAGAGAGATAGATAGATAGATAGAGAGATAGAGAGAGATTAGCGTTTTGATTTGATTTGATTTTGAGCATTTAGCATTGATAGTAGTAGTGATAGTATTTCTAGTAGTAGTAGTGATTGATAATATATTTTCTTCATTTTGTAATACTTATTTTCTTTTGTAGTACCAGGTAATATTAGTTGCAGTACTGTAGCAAGTACAGCACTTTTAGATAAGTGCTTAGTCCGTGTTTTAGTAACACTAGTTAGTAGATTTTCATAGCCGTTTTTATAGTAATAGTTGAGAGTAGGTATTCACAATGAGGAGAACGAGGAAGTCGGTTAGGAGAGGCAAACTCCCGGACCGATACGTCCAGACCACACTGCCGTTCACCCAGGCCCCGGTTCCACCAGCTGCCACGAGCCGTGCACCTCCGCCGGCACCGATCAGTTCTCCAGTCGTGGCCGCTGCCACCGGCTCTCCGGTAACGATCGCGCCGCTCCCGGTCGAAGCCACAAAGAAGCGGGTTGGGGCCCCGGTTACCGCAGCTGTCGCTGGGACAAGCCGTGCACCTCCGCCTCAGGTGAGGCCGGCACCGATCAGTTCTCCGGTCGTGGCCGCTGCCACCGGCTCTCCGGTAACGATCGCGCCGCTCCCGGTCAGAGCCACAAAGAAGCGGGTTGGGGCCCCGGTTACAGCAGCTACAGCGGGTACAAGCCGTGCACCTCCGCCTCAGGTGAGGCCGGCACCGATCAGTTCTCCGGTCGTGGCCGCTGCCACCGGCTCTCCGGTAACGATCGCGCCACTCCCGGTCAGAGCAACAAGGAAGCGGGTTGCGAAGACCCGGCATGTGTCGCCGCCGTCCTCCCACACCACGGACGAGTCTGAGATCGACATCGCTGATGATAATGACGAGTGGATGCCAGGTAATTTCAATTCAATAAATGGTCAATTCAAGGCATGTGTAACTCGAATATATATATATATATATATATATATATATATATATATATATATATATATATATATATGCATGTGTTTATTGAATCCATGTGCGTGAATGTATCTCGTATGATCGAATGTTTGTAGATACATTGCAAGCTAATATATGCATGTGCAGCGTATGTATATGATCAGCGAATGTGGGTCTTTGAAAAGTGCTATAAAAATCAATGAATTATTATTATTGTGTCGCTATATTGCGTCTGTAACGCGGGGTATATACACAGTAACGCGAATATATGCATGTGTTTAGTCAATGTCATGAAAAGCAAAGTGCACGGCCTAGATATGGCCTGGTTTATGATTGAATGTTTGACCATTGATGCTAACTGTGATTTATTATATATATATCTTTATAGGTCCAGGCAGAATGGACATGGAAGACATGGACGATGATGAACCCATGCAAGAACGTGAGGGTGTTTGGCCGTACAACAGGAGACTGGGTAGGCTATGCTTATGCATAATATAGTACATATAAAATTACAATTTGATTTTAGAATGTTTTGTGACTGCATGCATGATATCACCACGTGGTCTTTGATCTGGTCTCAATGCAGCATGGTGAATGACATTGATTGAAGTAGCACTAGCCAGTAGCCACGTTGTGTCTTTTGATGTGCTTTGATGTTGCATGGCTCAATTGTTATATCTGTTGGGCATGTTAGTAACCCCCCCCCCCCCCATCCCCACCCCCCCACCCCTGCACTCTCTCTCTCTCTCTCTCTCTCTCTCTCTCTCTCTCTCTCTCTCTCTCTCTCTCTCTCTCTCTCTCTCTCTCTCTCTCTCTCTCTCTCTATCTATCTCTCTCTCTCTCTCTCTATCTCTCTCTCTGTAATTGATTGTTCCTGGGAAGTCTCTCTCTCTCTGTCTCTGTGTCTGGGTAGGCTATGCATAATATAGTACATATAAAATTACAATTTGATTTTAGAATGTTTTGTGACTGCATGCATGATATCGCCATGTGGTCTTTGATCTGGTCTCAATGCAGCATGGTGAATGACATTGATTGAAGTAGCACTAGCCAGTAGCCACGTTGTGTCTTTTGATGTGCTTTGATGTTGCATGGCTCAATTGTTATATCTGTTGGGCATGTTAGTAACCCCCCCCCCATCCCCACCCCCCACCCCTGCACTCTCTCTCTCTCTCTCTCTCTCTCTCTCTCTCTCTCTCTCTCTCTCTCTCTCTCTCTCTCTCTCTATATGGGTAACGCATGTATTCCCGGTAACCTGCCCCATTTCTAAGCCATATAACCCAGGACGTTATACGAACAACATTAAAATCTTTTCTCATGTCAAGAATGATTGTTATAGATGCCAAAAAAATAATAATAAAAAAAAACATCATGTAATGAGGGATGGCGGACCTCTAAAGTTGACCTAAGTTACCGGGAATACCAATTCACTATCTCCTCCAATTTAAGAGAGAATTAAAATGTTTTTGTTGTTTTGTAGGGATATCATCATCATGTAACATAATACCATAGTTCTCTCCGAGTTATCTCAAGAGAATTCAAATGTAGCTGAATCTGAAGGAAAAATACGGGTAGAGGGATATGAGTCAACATAGTTCATGGCCTTCAATTGATGACAAACAAAAAAGGCTTAATTTTCATGGCAGATGCATGATATGTTTTGGGCATGATCTTGGCACCCCAATGAACAACCAAAATGAGTTTCGTCTTTTGTGGCCAATTATTTTAGGAGATAATTACGTTTCACATATTGATCCCAGGTTACCGCGAATACCTATCCTCACAATTCCAGATAAACACTTAAATCTCCTATTTTACTAAAGATTGGTGAGATTTTATTTTTGGAAATCATAACAGCAATAATAAGGGTTAGGTGTAAACCAGAATTACTAGAATGTGTTGTGTTTTGTCTGTTAAAATGAGCAAAAACAAGGAAAGGGTATTCCCAGTAACTTAACAAACAAGTGCAAAAAATACAGTTCTAGAACAAGTATTTTAATTTTTTCTATATTCAAGAAAGTGGAAAGGAACCCAACATTTTCAATTGTCTGCACACAATCGTTGTTTTGTTATTCCAAGATGGCATTTGAACTGAATTTTGGAAAAAACAGGTATTCCTGGTCACCATGCCCCTAGTCAGTCTACACCACCATGCCCCTAGTCAGTCTACACCACCACCATGCCCCTAGTCAGTCTACACCACCACCATGCCCCTAGTCAGTCTACACCAACCTGCGCCTAGTCAGTCTACACCACCACCATGCCCCTAGTCAGTATACACCACCATGCCCCTAGTCAGTCTACACCACCATGCCCCTAGTCAGTCTACACCACCATGCCCCTAGTCAGTCTACACCACCATGCTCCTAGTCAGTCTACACCACCACCATGCCCCTAGTCAGTCTACACCAACCTGCCCCTAGTCTGTCTACACCACCATGCCCCTAGTCAGTCTACACCACCACCATGCCCCTAGTCAGTCTACACCACCACCATGCCCCTAGTCAGTCTACACCACCACCATGCCCCTAGTCAGTCTACACCACCACCATGCCCCTAGTCAGTCTACACCAACCTGTCCCTAGTCAGTCTACACCACCACCATGCCCCTAGTCAGTCTATACCAACCTGCCCCTAGTCAGTCTACACCACCACCATGCCCCTAGTCAGTCTACACCACCACCATGCCCCTAGTCAGTCTACACCACCATGCCCCTAGTCAGTCTACACCACCACCATGCCCCTAGTCAGTCTACACCACCATGCCCCTAGTCAGTCTACACCACCACCATGCCCCTAGTCAGTCTACACCACCATGCCCCTAGTCAGTCTACACCACCACCATGCCCCTAGTCAGTCTACACCACCACCATGCCCCTAGTCAGTCTACACCAACCTGCCCCTAGTCAGTCTACACCACCACCATGCCCCTAGTCAGTCTACACCACCATGCCCCTAGTCAGTCTACACCAACCTGCCCCTAGTCAGTCTACACCACCACCATGCCCCTAGTCAGTCTACACCACCACCATGCCCCTAGTTAGTCTACACCACCATGCCCCTAGTCAGTCTACACCAACCTGCCCCTAGTCAGTCTACACCACCATGCCCCTAATCAGTCTACACCACCATGCCCCTAGTCAGTCTACACCACCACCATGCCCATAGTCAGTCTACACCACCATGCCCCTAGTCAGTATACACCACCATGCCCCTAGTCAGTCTACACCAACCTGCCCCTAGTCAGTCTACACCACCACCATGCCCCTAGTCAGTCTACACCACCACCATGCCCCTAGTCAGTCTTCACCACCATGCCCCTAGTCAGTCTACACCACCACCATGCCCCTAGTCAGTCTACACCACCACCATGCTCCTAGTCAGTCTACATCACCACCATGCCCCTAGTCAGTCTACACCACCATGCCACCATTCTATTATATATGCTAGCCTACCCCTGATAATATTAATACATTTAATTAATGTGTTAGCTTGTAGCTAACGGCCTGGGCCTCCATGTTGTGTTGTTAGCTTGTAGCTAACGGCCTGGGCCTCCATGATGTGTTGTTAGCTTGTAGCTTGTAGCTAACGGCCTGGGCCTCCATGATGTGTTAGCTTCAATTAATTAATTACCGGAATACATATAAGTTACCGTGAATACCTATATGGTAATAGTATTCCTGGTAACCTCTCCTTTTCACAAGTCACCGGAATACATATCAATATCTAAAGTTACCGTGAATACCTATCAGGTTACGGGAATACCTATTTAGGTAACCAAGAATACCTAGGCATGGTATTCCTGGTACCTAAAGGTATTCTCGGTTACCTATAGGTTACGGGAATACCTTTCTCCAGTTACCGGGAATGCTTTACAGATACCTCTCTCTCTCTCTCTCTCTCTCTCTCTCTCTCTCTCTCTCTCTCTCTCTCTCTCTCTCTCTCTCTCTCTCTCTCTCTCTCTCTATCTCTATCTCTCTATCTCTCTCTCTCTCTCTCTATCTCTCTCTCTGTAATTGATTGTTACTGGGAAGTCTCTCTCTCTCTGTCTCTGTCTCTGTGTCTCTCTCTGTCTCTCTGTCTTGATGTTGCATGGCTCAATTGTTATATCTGTTGGGCATACATACAGGTGTTAGTAACCCCCCCCCATCACCCCCCACCCCTCCTCTCACCTCTCTCTCTCTCTCTCTCTCTCTCTCTCTCTCTCTCTCTCTCTCTCTCTCTCTCTCTCTCTCTCTCTCTCTCTCTCTCTCTCTCTATCTCTCTCTCTCTCTATCTCTCTCTCTGTAATTGATTGTTACTGGGAACTAGTTGAGCATGTTTTCCTGTGTGTGGTTGGTCTCTCTCTCTCTCTCTCTCTCTCTCTCCTCTCTCTCTCTCTCTCTCTCTCTCTCTCTCTCTCCTCTCCTCTCTCTCCTCTCTCTCTCTCTCTCTCTATCTCTCTAAACGGTGTGTGTCCTCTCCTCTCTCTCTCAAAAATCTGACTTTACTGTTTTTTATTGCAGATTCTGACACAGACTCTGTGGAGGAGATTGCAGAAGGCGCAATAGATGACATGGAGTCCGTTGACTCCGATGTCGAAGTTGCCATGCGTACAGCAAGGAGACCATGCACACCTCCGATAGGTGTGTATATATCTCGCTCTCTCTATCTCTCTCTCTTTCTCTCTCATGCATTGTGACAAAGCTAACGTCCCTTGTTATTTCAGCTTCAGCGAAAGCAGGACCAGCTGCTGAGGCAGAGACAGATTCTGAAGAAGAGGATGTCCACGCTAAGCAGCGGGGTGAGTTTTGATCACTATCTCACACTGACTCATTCACTCACACAAGTTTCTAAATATGTATTATATGAATGTGTCTACAGTGCATTGTAGTATACCAGTTAGTTATTGTAATCTCATAATTTACAGGCAAAGGTCGAGGTCGGGGCAGAGGCAGAGGCCGTAAAAGCACAGCTGCTGGTGGGAGCGATGAGTGGATCAAAGGTACAGACAGTTTTGTGCCACTTAAATTTACCTTTGACGCAGAGCCAGGACCACTACACGATGCGGCCACCATCACATCCACCAAGCCCCTTGCCTTTCTGCGGCTGTTCCTCACCGATGAACTCATGGGTGGCATTGTACAGGAAACAAACTTGTATGCTGAACAAACAATGGCCGTCATTGATCCCAACAGGCAGAGTAACAGGCTACGCAGTTGGACGCCTGTCACCCTTGCAGAATTGTGGAAGTTCCTAGGAATACTATTCCTAACTGGGATCGATCGGAAGCCGCAACTATATATGTACTGGTCAACTCTAAAGTTTTTCCATTGCGCCTATTTCTCCAAAACAATGGCACGTAATAGATACCAGGTCATTTGGAGGTTTCTACATTTTAGCAACAACAAGACAGCAGACAAGTCTGATAAAATGTACAAAGTACGCCCGGTCCTTGACTACCTTGTCAACCGATTCCGGGAGCTATTTCAGCCAGACAAGAATATTAGCATAGACGAGGGGATGCTGGCCTGGCGTGGCAAACTACAATTCAGAGTGTTCAGCCCCCTGAAGCCCACCAAATATGGGATCAGGTCATATGTGCTCTGTGATTCTCACACTGGTTACTGCTTTTCACTGCGACCATTTTGTGGGGACTATGTACCCCTCAAGGACACGGTTGTTGGGCTCCTAGGACGTCTGTCGAACAAAGGTTACTTTTTATACATGGATAACTTCTATAATTCAGTGGCCTTGTCTGACATACTCCTACAGTTGAGGACCCACATCTGCGGTACCTTGAGGATGCACCGGGGAGAACCGGCGCAGATAAAGCGTGTAACCAATGTTGAGCTGCCGGTGGGCGAGACCATGGCCCTGCACAACAATCGGGTCATGGTTATCGCCTGGAGAGACAAGCGGATTGTCAAAATGATCAGCAGCTTTCACCATGGCACTCTAATGGAAACACTCGTCTGGAAGAAGGGTCATAGGACGAAGGTACCGGCAATGAAGCCAGACTGCATGCTCACATATAATGTCTGCATGAACGGGGTTGACAAGTTAGATCAACATATCAGTTACTATCCGTTCATTAGGAAGACTGCAAAGTGGACCAAGAAGTTCGTAGTATATTTGATTCAAATAGCCATGAACAATGCCTATTCAAATAGCCATGAACAATGCCTATGTTCTGTACAGAGCCAGACAGCCAACAGGACCGCACAAGTCACTCATGCAGTTTCAAATACAAGTCATCGCTGACTTGTGTGATGAGGCAGATGCAGCCGATTTAGCTCGCACAGTGGCCAGTGCCGCACGTGCCGCAGGTGAGGCAGATGAGGCAGAGGCAGGTGCCGCAGGTGGGGGGGTGGGGGGTGTGAGGTGGGAGGGAGCTTCCAGGGCCCAAAAGACAGATCCACACTGCAGGTTGGATGGCAAGCTAAAAATGCATGTTATGGAGAAGTACCCACCCACCCCAAAAAAGACGCATCCCACGAGAGAGTGCCGGGTCTGTAAAAAAAAAGGCATTAGGCGGGAAACCAGATCATACTGCTCGAAGTGTGGAGTCCCCCTACATCAAGAGTGTTTCACACCCTACCACACAAAGAGAGATTATGCTAGCTGAGCATTATCGCTAGCATAAACTCTCTTTGTGTGCTAAGAGTGGAAACACTCTCCATGAAATATATATATATATGGATGGGTGCGTACTTCCCCGTAGTATGTGTTATGATATATGAGTGTATACATTTAGTCATTTAGCTGACACTTTTATCCAAAGTGACTTACAGGTTCTGTACGACAAGTCATCAGGACGGGCACAACTCTATCAGCTGAGTAACAATGTGTGTCTGAGGCGGCCAGACGATGCAGAGCGTAGGGTTATTGAGGGTGTGTAGTATATTGTATAGTGTCTTGTAAATAGTGTAAGTATTTCACAATATAGGTATTACTGGTTGTACAGAACAAAGGTGTTGGCACACAGTAAATTTTGCTGAGTATATTTTACTCAAACTGAGTACATTTTACTCAAACTGTACTGGTCAACTCTAAAATGTTTCCATTGTGCCTATTTCTCCAAAACAATGGCACGTAATAGATACCAGGTCATTTGGAGGTTTCTACATTTTAGCAACAACGAGACAGCAGACAAGGCTGATAAACTGTACAAAGTACGCCCGGTCCTAGATTACCTTGTCAAACGATTCCAGGAGCTATTTCAGCCAGACCAGAATATTAGCATAGACTGAGTCCATTTGGGCTCAAATGGACTCAGTTTGAGTAAAATTTACTCTGCAAAATTTACTGTGCACATGGATATATTTGAAACACTATTCTTGGTCCACTTTCAGAGTAGCAATGTTGGTCTATCTTGTCAATGCCGTTCATCAGTGTCCTGGTGTTAGCTGCTGATTATTTTCACAGAGTTTCACAGAGTACATATGGCTCACTTTACTAACTAACACACTATGTACATATGTGAATGCACTTTACATGGTGTACCAAAATGGTGCTTTTATCTGAAGTGAATACATTTTTTACACCAAGTGTTTATAGTGTGCCGAGGATGGGTTGAACACAAGACCTTTATAAATGTACATGTGTGCTGATGCACACACATAATGGTTATCTGCCATTTTGTCAGGTCAACACTAAACATATTTTACATGCACATGTGCAGCGACCATTTTGCCAGGTCGAAAATGAATGGACTTGAATATATACACATTGTATGTTGTTTTTGCTACTGTATAGATATGTCCAGCTCAAAACAATGCACTGTACATGGTGTGCCTTACCTGAAGTGAACACATATTGTCCACTTCAAGTGTTATAGATAGTTCATTATGCTTTTATATTATAGCATGAATGTGAATGCACTTTACATGGTGTACCAAAATGGTGCTTTTATCTGAAGTGAATACATTTTTTACACCAAGTGTTTATAGTGTGCCGAGGATGGGTTGAACACAAGACCTTTATAAATGTTATGGTTTGACACCGACCCCAAACGCTAACGACACAAAGAGAGTTGTTTCAGAGTTTGCCAAAAACTAGGGCTTGTTTTATTTCACAAAATAGCAGCAAGAACTTGGTTGAAAACGGACAAAGACTGGGATACAAGCATTAGAAGAATGTTGCTGCTCTGCAGCTTCTCCCGGGAAGGTTCGTCTGAGGAATCTGACAGTGACGTCAGAGCTGCTCTGCAGAATCCTCTCGGCAGCTCTCCGAGGTGGTAACAGGACCGAGAGAGAGAGAGAGCGGGTTAGCTCAGAGTACAGTTGGGAACAGACAGGTGACAGGTGAAGTGACTTGTCCCAAACAGATAATCCAAGTGACTGAATCTTCGGTGTAAATACACACTGTGAGCAATGTCCCAACAAACATCCAAGTGATAGAATCTTCGGTGCGAATACACACAGTGAGCCATGTCCCAATAATAATCCAAGTGATAATATCTTCGGTGTGACTACACACAGTGAGCAAAGTTCAAGCAAATATCATCCCACATGAACAATCCAAAAAGCAGGCACAGGGTGAGTGACAGACTGAACAAAAAGCAGGATCTCTTCAGTGTTTACACACACGAAAAACGATAGGGTCAAAAGACCTTGCAAAACTCACCCAGGCGCTGTGCGTAAAGAGAGCAGAATCAAACAGGGCGAGCGCGTCGTTACGGGGAACGGGTTGTCCAAGCGGAATACTTCTTGAGTGTCCTGGGAGGCAAACACAGGGAACAGCAGGCAAGGAAGAAACGGCAAATGCAGATAATGTATCAAAACGATCCAACAACACTTAATGGGGAATCAGGGTATATATAACAAAAGGAATGCTTAATGACAAGCTGTGACAGCTGCGGGATGAGATTGACAAGCGTGTGGTTGGGGGAGCACCAATCAAACGGCGTCTACAGGAAGAAGCGAGTGAAGAGGAGAATGCAATTAATTAACCGAAATCCCTTAAAGGAACAGAGCGAGTTAGTGGGGAGCGGACCAATCATCACAGTACTTTAAGAAGCCCGTGGTGGGGAAAGAACCAAACCTCACAGTACTCCCCCCTCCACGGGAGCCACCCGGCGACCCACTCGGCCCCGGCCTGCCCGGACGGGACCGAAGGAAGCCGGCGATCAGGGGCACTGGAGAGGGGGACAAAGACAGAGGCCCGGAGAGGGGGACCGGAGACGTGGACAGAGGACCGGCGAGGGAGGCCGGAGACGGGGACTGGGACCCGACAGCGGAGGCCGGGCACGGGGACTGGGGCCCGACAGCGGAGGCCGGGCACGGGGACTGGGGGCCGACAGCGGAGGCCAGGCACAGGGACAGAGAACCGGCGAGGGAGGCCGGAGACGGGGACTGGGGCCCGACAGCGGAGGCCGGGCACGGGGACAGAGCACCGGCGAGGGAGGCCGGAGACGGGGACTGGGACCCGGTGAGGGGGCTGGACGGCACCTGAAGACACCGGGCACGACAGGAGGAGCTCCACCCCTTGATGGTACCGGAGGACCAGGCGATGTGGGGCTCGTGCAGCGCGAGCCAGGGCCTGCCCGGGACCACAGGGACAAGAGGAGAGCTGGTGACGAAAAACTGGAGCCTCTCAACGTGGTTACCAGCAACGGTGAGAAGGACTGGACAGGTGCGTTGAGTGACTTCAGCCAGGCGGCGATGATCCAGCGCGAAGACCTCCAAGGGCCTCTCGAGGTCCTCAAGTGGAATGTTGGCCCGGGTGGCAAACCCAACGTCCATGAAACTCCCATCAGCACCAGAGTCCATGAGTGCACCCACCGTCGCCCGCTGGTCCGCCCAGGCTAGGGTGACGTCCGCCAGTCGGTTGGGTGGTGCACGGGTGGGGGAACAGGAAAGACGGCTCACCAGGATCTCCCGGGGTGCCGGCGAGCCTGGTCCTCTTGGCCGGGCACGGCAATTGGAGACACGGTGTCCATCCCGGCCACAGTAGAGGCAACGGCCGGAGAAGAGCCTGGACTCCCGTTCGGCCGGGCTAAGGCGGTTGCGTCCCAGCTGCATGGGTTCCTCCTCGGTCACGGCTCGGGAGGGAACAAACCCACCAGTCACGGAGGGGGCAGGACGGTCAGCACTGTAGAGGCGGCCGCCGGGAAAGGGAGCCCCAGAGCGGAGGTCGATGGCACAGTCGTAAGGCCGGCGAGGCGGAAAGACCTGAGCCCTGGACTCACTGAAAACCTTCTCGAGGTCGTGGTACTCGGGGGGTACGTCTGGGGTACTGAAAACCTCCTCACGAAGGTAAGACGAAGTGCTTGGTCGTTCCAACCGCTCTCCACCGCCGCCAGTCTGAACTCCAGCACGTAGTCGGTAACCCCGCCGCTGCCCTGCCGGAAGGTACCCAACCGGGCTCCAGGGTCCAGACCACGGGCTGGATGGTGGAACACCCTGCGGAGCTCAGCCACGAAGTCTGGATAGGAGAAACAGAAGTCTGCCTCCATTGCCCAGGAGGAAGTGACCCACTGGGCTGCCCGGCCTGAGAGCAAGTTAGTCATATAGGCCACTTGGGCTCCTCTTGAAGTGAAACGACTGGGTTGATGACGAAAAACCAACTCACATTGCATGATGAATGTGGCACAATCCTCGGGGTTGCCGTCGAACAGCCGTGGTTCGGAGAGACGGGGTTCCCGAGGTGCGGGATCGGGAAGCGCGGGGCCTGCCAGGGCTGCGGGTGATGCTCCGGCCGAGGCTCCTGAAGGAAGTGGGGTTATAAGCAAGGAGTTAATGGTTTCACTCAGCGCTTGTAAGTGGAGAATACTAGCCTGCTGGCTAGCCAGAGCCCCCAGGGGCCCCTGAATAAGCAGGACCTGCTCTCGGAGTTCCTGTACAGCAGCTGCAGCCGCGTCTAGCTGTAGGCTGTGTTCCTTGGTTGACTCTGTCTGGACTGCCAATGCTGTGCTGACTCTCTTGCGGGCGCAGACCGCGCAGGCCAGTACGAACTCCTTGACGTTGTTCCTCATGGTGGGCCACCAGAATCGACGAGCCAGGAAGGAGAACGTGCGATGAACGCCCGGGTGGCAGGCGAACCGGCTGGTATGGCCCCACAGGAGGACCCGGGACCGGACTGAGTTGGGGACAAAGAGACGGTGAACCGGTACATTGCCTGGAGCGCGATGGAAGTGTAGGGCACGCCTTACCACCCCCTCGATGCCCAAGGTGACGACTCTCTCTGTGTCGGCTGGGGTCGTCATATGGGTTGGATCGTAATGTTATGGTTTGACACCGACCCCAAACGCTAACGACACAAAGAGAGTTGTTTCAGAGTTTGCCAAAAACTAGGGCTTGTTTTATTTCACAAAATAGCAGCAAGAACTTGGTTGAAAACGGACAAAAACTGGGATACAAGCATTAGAAGAATGTTGCTGCTCTGCAGCTTCTCCCGGGAAGGTTCGTCTGAGGAATCTGACAGTGACGTCAGAGCTGCTCTGCAGAATCCTCTCGGCAGCTCTCCGAGGTGGTAACGGGACCGAGAGAGAGAGAGAGCGGGTTAGCTCAGAGTACAGTTGGGAACAGACAGGTGACAGGTGAAGTGACTTGTCCCAAACAGATAATCCAAGTGACTGAATCTTCGGTGTAAATACACACTGTGAGCAATGTCCCAACAAACATCCAAGTGATAGAATCTTCGGTGCGAATACACACAGTGAGCGATGTCCCAATAATAATCCAAGTGATAATATCTTCGGTGTGACTACACACAGTGAGCAAAGTTCAAGCAAATATCATCCCACATGAACAATCCAAAAAGCAGGCACAGGGTGAGTGACAGACTGAACAAAAAGCAGGATCTCTTCAGTGTTTACACACACGAAAAACGATAGGGTCAAAAGACTGTCTTGCAAAACTCACCCAGGCGCTGTGCGTAAAGAGAGCAGAATCAAACAGGGCGAGCGCGTCGTTACGGGGAACGGGTTGTCCAAGCGGAATACTTCTTGAGTGTCCTGGGAGGCAAACACAGGGAACAGCAGGCAAGGAAGAAACGGCAAATGCAGATAATATATCAAAACGATCCAACAACACTTAATGGGGAATCAGGGTATATATAACAAAAGGAATGCTTAATGACAAGCTGTGACAGCTGCGGGATGAGATTGACAAGCGTGTGGTTGGGGGAGCACCAATCAAACGGCGTCTACAGGAAGAAGCGAGTGAAGAGGAGAATGCAATTAATTAACCGAAATCCCTTAAAGGAACAGAGCGAGTTAGTGGGGAGCGGACCAATCATCACAGTACTTTAAGAAGCCCGTGGTGGGGAAAGAACCAAACCTCACAATAAATGTACATGTGTGCTGATGCACACACATAATGGTTATCTGCCATTTTGTCAGGTCAACACTAAACATATTTTACATGCACATGTGCAGCGACCATTTTGCCAGGTCGAAAATGAATGGACTTGAATATATACACATTGTATGTTGTTTTTGCTACTGTATAGATATGTCCAGCTCAAAACAATGCACTGTACATGGTGTGCCTTACCTGAAGTGAACACATATTATCCACTTCAAGTGTTATAGATAGTTCATTATGCTTTTATATTATAGCATGAATGTGAATGCACTTTACATGGTGTACCAAAATGGTGCTTTTATCTGAAGTGAATACATTTTTTACACCAAGTGTTTATAGTGTGCCGAGGATGGGTTGAACACAAGACCTTTATAAATGTACATGTGTGCTGATGCACACACATAATGGTTATCTGCCATTTTGTCAGGTCAACACTAAACATATTTTACATGCACATGTGCAGCGACCATTTTGCCAGGTCGAAAATGAATGGACTTGAATATATACACATTGTATGTTGTTTTTGCTACTGTATAGATATGTCCAGCTCAAAACAATGCACTGTACATGGTGTGCCTTACCTGAAGTGAACACATATTATCCACTTCAAGTGTTATAGATCATTATGCTTTTATATTATAGCATGAATGTGAATGCACTTTACATGGTGTACCAAAATGGTGCTTTTATCTGAAGTGAATACATTTTTTACACCAAGTGTTTATAGTGTGCCGAGGATGGGTTGAACACAAGACCTTTATAAATGTACATGTGTGCTGATGCACACACATAATGGTTATCTGCCATTTTGTCAGGTCAACACTAAACATATTTTACATGCACATGTGCAGCGACCATTTTGCCAGGTAGAAAATGAATGGACTTGAATATATACACATTGTATGTTGTTTTTGCTACTGTAATGCACTGTACATGGTGTGCCTTACCTGAAGTGAACACATATTGTCCACTTCAAGTGTTAGAGATAGTTCATTATGCTTTTATATTATAGCATGAATGTGAATGCACTTTTGGTGTACCAAAATGGTGCTTTTATCTGAAGTGAATACATTTTTTACACCAAGTGTTTATAGTGTGCCGAGGATGGGTTGAACACAAGACCTTTATAAATGTACATGTGTGCTGATGCACACACATAATGGTTATCTGCCATTTTGTCAGGTCAACACTAAACATATTTTACATGCACATGTGCAGCGACCATTTTGCCAGGTCGAAAATGAATGGACTTGAATATATACACATTGTATGTTGTTTTTGCTACTGTAATGCACTGTACATGGTGTGCCTTACCTGAAGTGAACACATATTGTCCACTTCAAGTGTTAGATAGTTCGTTATGCTTTTATATTATAGCATGAATGTGAATGCACTTTACATGGCGTACCCAATGGTGAATAAATATTGTACACTTCAAGTGTCAAGTGTGTATATACAGAACATTATTATGCAATGTGTTTTTTACAACATGTGTGTCGAGTATCTGTTGAACACATGGTGCACTTGCTAATGCAATCACTACTTATCTGAAGTAAAGACATTTCTTCCACTCCATCAAGTGTCAAGTGTGTATTATATACTTATAATGCAATGATTTTTATAACTTGTGTGTCTTAGATTATAATATACAGAATACAATGCAATGCAAAAATGAGATAAGATATTCCTTTATTGATCCCCTTGGGGAAAATTCAGGCATCATAGCAGCATTACATGTCAGAATACCTGTGGACGACTACACCATGATATGCAGGTAAATTCATCACGAACAGCTGTGAAGACATATTAGTATGCTGAGATATACAGTAATTGTGTGAAATTGAAGCAATATATATATATACATTATTATAAAAATTCATATGGCATGCAACGTAATCTATATAAAAAATATCCCTATATGGTACTACGTTTCCACAAGTCACTATAATCCACCAACAATGGTTCTACAATATCAAGGTAGTATCTAAGGAGCTACTAGTTATCCGTAACGATACGCCGCGGTAGGTTCCAATGCTCACATGTCCAATAGTTCTGCTTGCTAGGGTTCACACTAGTTACTAAACGCACAAACTGCTTGTTAATGCTGCACACTGAACAAACTGCTGTAATGACGAACTCTTTACTTCACGTTAGGTTAGGTCGAACTGCTGCTACTTTACTTCGGACGAACTGCTGCTGTTTGCGCCTTCCACAATATATATACTTAGAGTGCTTTCTAGGGCGCAACCGAATCTCTTGTCCGGAATCAATGCGCTGGCCAAGGGCATGTCTCAACTTGTCCAGACTCGTCTTTGAACTTGTCTGAGGGGCGTGATTCTTGGCGCCGCCAGTGTCAAGGGCGTTATCCAATGAGGAAAGCGAATAATGCTATGATTCAAACGGAGGCTTAAAGGGATATAGCTTATATATATAAATAATATACAAGTTATATAAAACAATAAAACGTAGATTCTCAGTGTTAATCTGGCCCTTCAGAACAGCCGCCTCCTAATTAGTCCGCACCTAATTAGTAAAGGGGCACAGATTAATATTAGTGTCCAGTCAACTTCTCCATACTTTGTTATGAGGAGTTGGAACAATCTACAAAGTCAGTGGGTCATGGTCGTCGTCAGGGGAGTCAGGGATCTCCGGCAGCTCTATCAACTTAGCCACAGGTCGGGTGTAAGTCCGCCCTTGGACGATGACTTCTGCCGCTCTGACCTTCCCATCGGCACCAGTAATCACTCTGCTCACGCGGCCGGCCGGCCACGTAGCTCGGGGTAGTGACTGGTCTATTATCATGACGACTGTGTCCACCTTCAGGTTGTCTCTGTCCTTTACCCACTTCTGACGGGCTTGAAGGGATGGTAGATAATAGAGGAGGAAGCGGGTCCAAAACTGGTCGGCCAGTACTTGGCTGTGTCTCCACATTCTCCGGCCGTTCATCTCATCTTGTCTGTACACCGCCTGTGGAAGGGCAGGGTCCAGCCGCCCCATCAGGAGATAGTTTGGGGTGACTGGGTCGACGTCTGCTACGTCACTTGAGACGTAACCGAGGGGCTTAGAGTTCAAGACGCCCTCGATCTCCGTGAGGACTGTCATCAGGACTTCCTCAACCATGGTCTGGGCCCCAAGTACGGTGTACATAGCAGTCTTTATAGAACGGACCTCTCTCTCCCAGGTTCCCCCGAAATGAGGGGCGTTCGGGGGGTTGAACTGGAATGTGATCTGAGCGGGAGCGAGGCGGGTCTTGAGTTCTTCACCCATAGCCAGGAAGCTCTCTCTCAGTTCTGTGTCTCCTACTCTGAAGTTTGTCCCTTGGTCGGACCACAACACGGATGGGGTTCCTCTCCGGGCTTGGAATCTCTGGAAGGACATGAGGAATGAGTCCGTACTTATGGTCTGGAGGATTTCAATATGAACAGCTCGGGTGGTCATACACTTGTACACAATGCCCCACCTCTTCTCTGTCCCTCTTCCTTTCTTGACGTTGAATGGGCCGAAGCAGTCCACGCCCGTGGAGTGGAAGGCCCGCTCGCCGAGTCGGAGGCGGCAGGGAGGTAGGTCGGCCATCATCGGGATACTAGGCTGTGCTCTCCACTTGCGACAGGTTAGGCAAGTCCGTTGGAAGCGACGTACAGCTTCTCTCCCTTGGAGTATCCAGAAGCGTCGTCGGATCTCAGCGAAGACTCTCTCGGCCCCCGCGTGGTGCACCACCTCGTCGTACTTCTGGATGATCAGCTCGGTTATCTTGTGTCGGCTGTTGAGGACGATGGGATGCTTAGCATTGTCAGTCACGTCCGGGGCCCGTCTCAATCGACCACCCACCCTGATGAGGTGCTGGGCGTCGAGCTCTGGGGCCAAGGTGAGAAGTCGGCTGTCTGAGGGGACTGGCTTTTCCCCTGTCAGGCAGTCTAGTTCTTCTGGGAATGAGTCTCTTTGGGCTCTCCTTAGCAGAAGAAGTTCGGCTTCTTTGTAGTTCGATGCGTCAAGGTCTGTGGTGGGGGGGATCTCAGGGTGGTGCCATAAGAATGTCCTTTTCTGAGCACTCTCAAGAGTTAAGCAGTCGTCTAGGTCCGGGTCCGTTGGAGCCGGGGCGTGCGTCAGCCCGCAGAACATAGACTTCTTGATCTCTGACTCATCTTGACTTGCCTCCCGTGGTGTGGGGGTAGGCCACTTCTCCTCCGGGAGCTTGAGGAACTCAGGACCGTCACTGCAGGGTTCGAAATTAACGGGGGCTTGGGGCATAATGCCCTTGAAAATGGACAAAATGCCCTCGAAAACCAGTTAAGGGGGGCACTTAATGCCCCCGACAGTTTACTAATTATATATATTTATCCGGTAATGGAGCGTCTGTGTATCGTACGGTTCAGATGACGCGCAAATAAAAAAAATCATTTGGCGGAGCCTGTGTTCTGCACTGGCTGCAGGCAGCAGCAGCAGCAGTCAGTTTGTGTAAAAATGGCACGCACAATATAAATCAATCTTCATTACGACTTTAAAAACATAGCCATTAACATTACATAGGCCTACACACATCTTGCCATAGCGTTAGCAGTTTGTAAACACAACGCACGTTTTAACTATGGTAGCCCGACGCAGCCCGCAAGCTAATACTGTAGTCAATGAAATGTCACCGTAGCTACTAGCTACTGTAGCAGAGGAGGAAATGGGAGTCTGAGAGGCGGGGTGTTTAAAGACAATGATAGGCGTTTATTCAACATCCAAGAAGGCTAACATACAACTGTGTTTTACTAACTCCAACCGGGACTATTGCCGCTTTTGCGCTGCTTGTTGATGTTATGAACGTGACCGGAACTGAAGGTGCCACACGCTAAAATGTCCGTGGGGACCCGGCGCCAACCCATAGATAGTTCCAACTCACCGAATTACGTAATCCACCACAGTTGCACTCAATATTTAAATAATGTTAGTCTAAATAAATGTAGACAGAAACATAATAATTTCAAGCAGAAAATGAATCTTTCCATTAAGAACTGACAATCAGGGAATTGGGCGGCGTGGCTCAGGGGTAGAGCGGGTTGTCCAATGATCGAAGGGTTGGTGGTTCGAATCCCGCTCAAGCCCATGTCCATCCCACTGCCGTTGTGTCCTTGGGCAAGACACTTAACCTACTTGCCTCGTATGAATGTGTATGCATGTGAATGAATGTTGGTGGTGGTCGGAGGGGCCGTAGGCGATGATTATTCGCCACGCTTCCGTGAGTCTGCCTCAGGGCAGCTCTGGCTGCAATTGTAGCTTACCACCACCGGTATGACTGTGTATGAATGAATAATGGACTCTGTGAAGCGCTCTGGGTCTCATGAAGAGCGCTATATAAATCCAAGTCATTATTATTATTATTATTATTATTATTATTATTATTATTATTATTATTATTTGTTGGGGAAAATGTGGATACGGGGGTGGAGGTAGGAAAGGGGTTAGTCTTGACTAGTTTAATATAGGTCAACTAGCAGGGCTCAAAGACACTAGGGCGACAGTCTGGCTGATGTTCTTAAAACAGCCTCAAGATAGGCAGATGGACATTTGAGTACATCATATCGTGTGCTCTAATCTTGTGTCTTTTCTCTCTTACACACATACACAGCACACACACACAGACACAGCACACACACACAGACACACAGACACACACAGTCACACAGACACACAGACACACACATACACAGCACACACACACAGACACAGCACACACACACAGACACACAGACACACACAGTCACACAGACACACACACACACACACAGCACAGACATACACACCGACACACACACACACACACACATTCCCTGTGACACAATACACACACGTCTGTACACAGACGCACACACACACAGACACACACACACATACACACACACACACACACACACACACACATCTCACTCTCTCTTCAATGTTCTTAATGTTTTACATCATATCGTGTGTGTACATCATATCTTGTTTATCTCTCTTCGATGTTCTTAATGTGTTTATCTAAATCTATGTTCTTCTTAAAGTCTTTATCTCTCTTCATGTTCTTAATGTTTTTATCTCTCTCCGATGTTAAATCTACGTATCATCTTAATGTACGTCATGTCAGATCTGACATGATATGATACGTCATCATATCTGTCATGGGGGGGCAGGACTGAGAGGGGATTTAGGGGACAAGCAGAGGGATTGGGAGTTAGAGTGTTTTTTGTTCAAGCTGTGGTGATCCTCTGCTCGATCCATAGCTTTTGCTGTTAAGAACTTCTTTTCCTAAATAAATTACCTACTTGTTACAATTGGAAATATCGTCTCCTGCTGTGTTAAACAACCATCAGCCACAACATTTGGTGACCCTTGACCTGTAGATCGCTCCACCGGGCCTTTTCATACGGCCAGTTCCTGGAATCTCCCGTAAACATTCTGCCGGTTGTCGACAAAAAAGGTAAGCGTTGGGCTTGTTATTATAAATATCCGTCAGAGTTTCTGCGGGAGGAAAAAGTGAGCTGGCTGTGTGAACTGGTTTCTGGATGGACGGCTAAGACGAACACGAGTGGTGAGGTGTTTACACTGGGGCGATTCCTCTTTTAACGGGCTATAAGTGCGCCACTAATCAATTTTAATTGCATGTTTTCGACCTCTGGTCAAATTTTTCTCCATCTCTTCAAACCTCTCCCCGACCCCTTTCCCTGATTTCTTTACGACACTCTCCACATACACACATAACTGTGCCTTCTGTCCTCTGTAGATAAGACTCTCAATTTTCAAAACAAAAACCGGTGCCTCTGCTGTTATTCAAAACACACTATCACAGCTGGCATTCTCTGTGTCAAACTAATTACGTTTACGGATACACTATTGTTCGTTTTCTTATTGGCTTGTGAGGTTGTTGCTACAGAGAGGCTAGCTGTCCTACACACACACACACACACACACACAGTCACACATACAATACACACACACCCCCCCATCGCTTAAAAAGTTAGCTATTACACCCCAATAGGACGCACCAGGTTGGGGAAAAAGTAGGGTTTGGATCAGATCAGGCCCCTGATCTCTCTCTCTCTCTCTCTCTCTCTCTCTCTCTCTTTCTTTCGTACATCTGTAGAAGATAACTCATTCTGGGCGTAGAGCCAGCAGGTCTGGGCGTTGAGCCAAGAGAGATAGCTCTCTCTCTCTCTCTCTCTCTCTCTCTTTCTTTCGTACATCTGTAGAAGATAACTCATTCTGGGCGTAGAGCCAGCAGGTCTGGGCGTTGAGCCAAGAGAGATAGCTCTCTCTCTCTCTCTCTCTCTCTCTCTCTCTCTCTCTCTCTCTCTCTCTCTCTCTCTCTCTCTCTCTCTCTCTCTCTCTCTCTCTCTCTCTCTCTCTCTCTCTCTCTCTCTCTCTCTCTCTCTCTCCTGGGTTTGCTGACCCCTGTTGGTGGGCCAAGGTGTAGCATACAGACTCATCACATCTCTTTCTCTCTTGGGTTTGCTGACCCCTGGTGGTAGACACACATACATACACACACACACACACACACACACACACACAGTCAGTCAGTCACACACACACACACACACACACACAGTCACACACACACACACACACACAACCACACACACACACACACACACAGTCACACACACGCACACACACACAGTCACACACACACACACAGACACACACACACACACACACACACACAGACACACACACACACAGTCACCACACACAGACACACACACACACACACACACACACACACACACAGTCACACACACACACACACACCGACACACACACACACACACACACATTCCTGTGTCCCGGTAGACAGCGGGTTGTGACGCACACACACACAGTCACACACACACACACACACAGTCACACAAAGACACACACAGTCACACACACACACACACACAGTCACACACACACACACACACACAGACACACACACACACACACACAGACACACACACACACACAGTCACCACACACAGACACACACACACACACACACACACACACACACACACACACACAGTCACACACACACACACACACCGACACACACACACACACACATTCCTGTGTCCCGGTAGACAGCGGGTTGTGACGCACACACACACAGTCACACACACACACACACAGTCACACAAAGACACACACAGTCACACACACACACACACACAATCACACACAAACACACACACAACCGACACACACACAGACACACACACACACAGTCACACAAAGACACACACAGTCACACACACACACACACACAATCACACACAAACACACACACACACCGACACACACACACCGACACACACACGCACACACACATTCCTGTGTCCCGGTAGACAGCGGGTTGTGACGCACACACACACAGTACGCACACACACACAGTCACACACACACACACACACACACAGTCACACACACACACACACCGACATACACACATACACACACACACACACACAGACACACACACCGACATACACACACACACACACACACACAGTCACACACATACACACACACCGAGTTGTAGTAGCGTTGTAGTTATAGATCTAGGTTAACTGTGTCCTGGTAGATCTAGGTTAACTGTGTCCTGGGGTAGAGTAGTAGTAGATCTAGGTTAACTGTGTCCTGGGGTAGAGTAGTGGTAGTCCTGGGGTAGAGTAGTGGTAGATCTAGGTTAACTGTGTCCTGGGGTAGAGTAGTAGTAGATCTAGGTTAACTGTGTCCTGGGGTAGAGTAGTAGATCTAGGTTAACTGTGTCCTGGAGTAGAGTAGTAGTAGATCTAGGTTAACTGTGTCCTGGAGTAGAGTAGTAGTAGATCTAGGTTAACTGTGTCCTGGAGTGGTAGTTGTAGAGTAGTAGATCTAGGTTAACTGTGTCCTGGAGTGGTAGTTGTAGAGTAGTAGATCTAGGTTAACTGTGTCCTGGAGTGGTAGTTGTAGAGTAGTAGTAGCTGAAGTACAACCACACACACACACACACAACACAATAAACACATATACACACTAAACAACGATGCATACAGCAGAGGACATACTGTTAGACCGGAACCCGCTGATAAAGAACCTAATTCTCAAGGTTGGTGTCCGTTGGCAGAGGCGTACAAAGGCCGGGGACACAAAATGGCCTTCCGGAGGTACTTTTGATCTCGACATATGCGAAGAGATGAATGTAATGATTCGTAACCACAAGCCAGGCGACAGCAGCAAAAAGAGGTTGAAAAAGAGGACAGAAGAGTTGGGGGTAATGAAGCTCTACGCCCAGAAGGGGAGAGCATACAGGCAGGAAGCTTTAGCGCTAAATCAGAGAGAGACGGATATAGGGAAACCAACATCCCCACCTTATGTCACGCAATTGCCGGTGAACATGTGCTATGTGAACAAAATACTGAAGGAGTGGAGAGGTGAGCTAGGACACAACCCAGAAATTGACCCGTTGCAGAGAGCGATGTTTAGAGAAAGTGTGATGAGAGGGCTTCCAGAGGTGGTTAAGAATAGACTGGAAGACGTGGTGGGGTTAATGGACATGACTTATCCTTTGTTCTGTGCACATGTAACACATAGTGTGGAGAAGCAAAGGGCTCAGGAGCAGAAAGTCAGGGATCAGGATAGAAATGACTCAAGGAAGTTAACTCAGCAACAACTGCAGCCCCAAAGGAGGTTGCAGGCAGTAATGGTGTCATCTGCTACCTCTCCACCCATGCAGGACCAGGGACCCCCGCCTGCACCTCAGGTAGTGAGAAGCTATGGCTATAGTTCACAGAACCAGGCGTCCAGGCGGCAGGCAGGGAATGGGCAATCAGGCCCACGGTTTACACAGGGACCGGGGAACGAACAACAGTTTCCCCGTTTCCACTGTTGGAACTGCGGCATGCAGGGACACAGGGAAATGAGATGTAGGCAACCATACCGTCCCGGCTCGGAGTATGGAAGACCCGTGCGCCAGGGGGAGTCACAAGGGCCCCACGACCAGGGGGAGACAGGAGGGCCCCCCGAAACCAGGGGGGTAATCACTAGGGGTGCCCAGAGAATGCGACGGGGGGAAATCAAATGATTGTGGTTTCCAAGGGAGCTGAGCAAGAACCTATTCTGCAGGTCCTAGTGGAGGGCAAATTAACAGAGATGATGGCAGACACTGGAGCAGGTTTTTCCTGCATAAAGCAAAAATACGCCGCTCACTTACCCCAGTCTGGACAGTATGTTCGGACGGTCGGATTCTCGGGAAAAACACAATTAATACCCACATCAGATCCAATCTCTATGACGTATAACAACAAGACCATAACAATACCTGTATTAATTTCGGACAGCACCCCGCGCAATCTCTTGGGACGAGATGCAATGTGTAAACTAGGCTGTAAAATCCTATGTACGCCTGAGGGGATTCAAATTGAACAAGACGTGTACCAAATGATGCTACAAGGGACGGGGGAGAAAGAGGCCACTGTGTTCTGGCTGGGCAACATAGATGCAGAGCTGCAAAGGGTCTGTGACCCCTGGGAGCCATTTCTGAAAACCCAACTGCCTCAGTCTAGACAAACAAACATGGAGGCACATTGCACACTACAATATTTGACGAATAGTGACCTAGTTAGGAACAAGGCATGGTTGCAGGGACAGCCCGAGCAGGTGCAGATTAACTCATCTACGATAATTGTAGGGAGACAGGGCGCGGCGTTGAGGGTTAACACGGGTAAGTATCTACGGGAACAACATAGACTAAGAGACGCCGCCCCACACATCACTCTGAGAATAAATCCTGGTTACGAATCCGAACATCTAGGTTCAATGATACAGGAATTCGAGACTCAAAGGTGGGTCTCCACGGAATCTCCGCTAATTTGGAACAGCGCAGATGGGAGTTTCATAAAAATAATGATTTCCTTTTCAGTTTTGGCAAAACCGCAAGTAATCAGATTACCAGGAGACCCTTGCGTTATTCCAGAGGCGGATGCTTTGCTGGAACAGGACATGTTGGGGCGCACCCCGGAACGGTTGTGGTCAAAACACGACACAGATGTGGGTCTAATATTGTCGGCACAGCCAGTGAAGGTCAGGTTAAAGAAGGGTTGTAGACCACCCTTTATCAGACAATATACAATGAAGCCAGAGTCGGAGGAAGCTATATCACATCAGATTGAGGGACTGTTAAAGGCAGGAGTGCTCGTCCCTTTCGAATCCAGATGTAATACACCTATCCACCCAGTGCTAAAGGCGGACAGGGCTAGGTACAGACTGGTACACGATTTGAGGGCGGTGAACGACGTGGTGTCTGGACCAGAGGCGGAAGTCGCTAATCCACACACCCTCCTGACAAACATCCCGAGTAGCTCGCAGTACTATACGGTCATTGATCTCACGCAGGCATTCTTCAGTGTTCCATTGGAAAAAGAGTCTCAGTATCTGTTTGCTTTTACCCACAGGGGGAAACAATACTCTTACACCCGGTTGCCACAAGGGTTCGCGCACTCGCCGCATTACTTCTCGAAGGCGCTCAAGGAAGACTTGATGATGATAAAAGAGGCGGGTACAGACAAGCTTCGCGCTCCCTTGACATGGACCGAGGAGGGGGAGGACGCGTTCATAAACATTAAGCGTCTGTTGTTACAGGCCCCTGCCCTGGCGCTGCCGGATTATGAGAAGTGTTTCCACCTATTCGTCTCACATAGAGCGCAGCATGCGACAGCTGTCCTGACTCAAACACAGGGGGTGAGTGGGAAAAAACAACCGATAGCATATTACTCTAGAGCTCTTTCGCCGGTAGAGCAGGGTCTGCCACCTTGTTATCAGGCCCTGGCCGCAGCACATTTGATGTATGAGAAGGCAACGGCCGTGACAATGGGATATGACATTTGCATTTGGACACATCACAAATTGGCAAACTTGATTGAAAGAGGCAAATTTGTTCTGACCAGCCAACGGCAACAGGCTTACATGAGGCTCCTGCAGTACTCGGACGTTACGATAAAAACATGCCACGGCAGTAACCCGGCGGATCTGGTACCACTCCCGAGCGAGGGTCAACCGCATGAGTGTGAGGTGGAGGTACAGGCTTTCGTGAAACTCCGTCCTGATTTGGGAGTCGACCCGCTCGCGATAGCAGAACTCTCACTTTTTGTGGATGGGTCCTGCTATCGGGAGGGGGAAAATTTAAGGTCAGGATACGCCGTCGTACAGTGCAAACCTAACGGAGAAACACTAACAAGAAAGGCTGGACAATGCATGCAACCATGTTCGGCCCAGCTTGCAGAACTAATAGCACTAACAGAAGCATGCATAATAGCTAAAGATCGCACGGTTAACATCTTTACAGACTCTGCGTATGCGCATGGCGTATGCCACCTATTCGCGGCCATTTGGAAGGCAAGAGGCTTTAAGAAATCGGACGGCTCACCGATCCTTCACCACAAGCAGGTTGTGGTGCTTATTCAGGCTGTAAAGTTGCCCAAAAGCATTGCTATCGTAAAGTGCCAGGCACACAGAAAAGACCTGTCCTTTGTGATGACGGGAAACAACGCGGCGGACGAGGCCGCGAAGGTGGCGGCTGCGGTGCCGTCCACGGCTGTTCTGATGTTTGCGGCCGAACTGACGACTGAGGTAACTGAGGATAATTTGAGTGATCTTCAGGACTCAGCCACGCAGGCCGAGAAACAGTCGTGGACGGAGAGGGGGGCTGTAAGGGGGGCAGATGGTCTGTGGAGGAGTCATAACGGTTTGATAGTCGCCTCCATCGATCTTCTGTCCTTAGTGATACCTGAGGCTCATGGTGTTGATCACTGTGGAAGAGCAGAGACCCTGAAACAAATCACGAAAATGGGATTTTGGTCCCCAAAGCTTCAGGCACAAATTGACGTTACACTAGCCAGGTGTTTAACATGCTTACAGGGCAATGTGCGCAAAGGAGTACCGACAGTGGCGGCTTACACACCCCTCCCTGAGGGACCATTCAGACATCTGATTATGGACTATACAGACATGATAACGCCAGTGCAGGGCAAACGATACCTCCTGGTAGTAGAGGACTGCTTTAGTCGCTGGATTGAGGCCATTCCATCTAAACACAAGAACGCGGACACAGTGATCAAGTTCCTGTGTCGCGAGGTCATTCCGAGATTTGGAATTCCCACGATATTACAAAGCGATAATGGCCGCGAGTTCATCGACAAGGTGGTTAAAGGGCTGATGCAGAAATTAGGTATAAGACAGCGCCTTTCCTGTGTCTATAGTCCCGGGTCGCAGGGGAAGGTGGAAAGGGCCAATCTGGTCATTAAAAACAAACTGTTGAAAATCTGTATGCAAACTAAGCTTAACTGGATTGATGCTTTGCCACTTGCTCTGATGGCTATTAGAAGCAGCGTAAACCGCCAAACACAGCTAACACCGCATGAAATGCTTACAGGCCGCAGCATGCCAGCACCGCCATTTAGACACCTGGCTAGGGGCCCGGCATTAGATATTTTTGAGCAAGATCTGAAAAAATATCTTCAGCAAGTGACTAAAATACATGAAGCTGTGTTTCGACAGGAGCAGAGAAAGGAGAGAAAGGGGGTGAAGGAGGCGGAGAAGGAAGCCACCAAACCGAGACTGATCCCTGGGGACCTGGTCTTCGTAAAGGTCCACAAGAGAAAGTGGTCATCACCCCGGAGAGAGGGCCCGTACGAGGTGATCCGATCGACTGGAACGGCAGTCCAAGTCAAAGGATCAGCGACCTGGTTCCACTTCAATCACTGCATAAAGGCCAGCGGCGATCTCTTGGGGGATACAATCGATCGCAGTTATGCAGAACCCGACATGGAGGGTCCGAGACGGCAACTGGAAGGTGCAGTGCCTGCTGATGCTCCCGCAGATGTTGGCAGCAGTGTGCGGACGGTCGGCCGGGCACAACGACGTCATTGAGAACCGTCACGGTCGACCCGTCCTTGAGGATGACGGGTTTGAGTGGGTAGGAGTCCCACGGGGTCCCGCTCAGGCTCAAGTACCAGCAGGCTTTCATGACCAGGCTCAGAATCAGGCGCCCCCTCTTCCCTCCATCGAGGAAGGGGGGGAGAAGATAAGACTACAACCAAAAGGGGTGTTTCCTGTAGGACCGCAAGGGCATGTTTTTGATTTTGACCATTCCCCCGTTACAGGCGGGGATACTTACCATTATACTAACGAGGATCGGGTTGTGGGGGTAGATAGGAGGGTTGAGCCTGTCCCGAACCAATCACAGGGGACAGGGGTGAGGGGAAAAAGGGAGGTCAAGGACACTGAGTCGGAAGAGGTGGGGGGACAGGATATGTTCCAGAGGACAGCCGGAACGTTGAGGGACTCAGTGGGCTCACTCTGGGCCAGGTTGAGGGGTTTGCTTCCTTCCGGGGAACAAGATGGGGGCGACTATGACTATGACGAGGAAGACCCGGAGGCTGACCCGATGTATAGGGCGGCTTTAGGGAATGAGTGGTTTAAGTGGGTCCAGTACACGAGCGCGCAGAATCAGATAGAGGATTGTTATGTCTGCTCCAAGGCACGTCCGGATAGGCTGCTGGTGAAGGGCACGAAGTTCAGTTGGGCTCAGTGTGACAGGGACGCAGAGGCATGGGAGGGGCCCCATAATAGTCGCCCTTGGTGCGAGGCAGAGTGTTTGGGGTTTCTCGGCTCTAGTCGTTTTAAGGCGGCAGGAAACGTCACGGATTTCAAGGATGTCACTATGCGGGAACGTTGTAGGAAATTGGATGTACGTGTGCAGGGGGTAGCGACGGGGTTGCCAATACCCAGAGGTGTCAAACTATGGCTGACCAAGGATTTCGAGTGCTTGCAAAAGGAGGGGACCCGGGATGTAGGGGAGGTGGCAGAGGGGCGGTGCACTACTATTTGGAGCATCACGACTAACTGCACGAAAGAAGGAAAGTGTGGACACGGGGTCGTGTTAAAGGGAGTGGATACCAACCCACGGCCTGTAGCTTGCCCTTTTCATGTCCAGGATATGGCACTGGCGGACCAATACTGGCTCTGCGGCGGTAGGAGGTTGAGGAATACACTTCCTTTAGATTGGTCAGGTAGATGTGCCCGGGTTCAGGCGATCATGCCAATGGTGGTCCTACCATTATCAGTGACGGAAGGACCTTCTGATTCTCCTATCTCTCGAACGAAGCGTAGCTACAAGGCAGACCCAAGGGTGTATCTGGACAGCATAGGACAGCCAAGGGGCATTCCAGCCGAGTTCATGGCTAAGAATGAGATTGCGGCAGGGTTTGAGTCTATTCTGCCATGGATATCGGTCAATAAGAACACCGGGTGGATCAACTATTTGTTTTACAATCAGCAGCGGTATCTCAACTACACCGAGGAGGCGTTGGATGCAATGGGGGACCAGATGCACGCGACCAGTACGGTGGCGTGGCAGAATAGACAGGCTCTGAACTGGTTAATGGCGGAGAAGGGTGGAGTCTGTTCCATGTTTGGACAGTACTGCTGCACATTCATTCCGACGAATGTGGGGCCAGGGGGAAAGTTCTCCGAGGCCATGGCTAAGCTGAAGGATTTGAGGGAGGAGTTGAGGGGGAATTCTGGCCGGAATGAAGAATGGTGGGGGAGTGGGGTGTTGGAAAGATTGGGACAGTGGGGAAGCATAGTGATGCAGACGGGGATATCCATTGGGGTGGCAGGGTTGATATTGGTTCTCCTTTTCTGTTGTGGTATGCCTCTCTTGGGTAGGCTGGTAACTTCACACGTAACGAGCCAAATGCTGATGGTGGGACAGAAAGAGATTGAGCCACAAATCGGGCCATATCCTCAGCTTTATGCTGCCTTAGAGGGAGACGAGGGGATAGAGGATTAGGGGTATGGTGAGGTAGGGACATTTTCTTTTTGTTGGTTCTTTCCTTTAAGAGTGACGGGGGATGGTCTGAGTGCAGTTTTGTTGGTTTATTCCTTTAACTAGGAATTTTAGTCTGATTTTCTAATGATCCTTCGGCATAGAGATTGCAACCATTGAAAATCATTGCATTATTTTTTTTTTTTTTATTATTATTTTTTGTTTATTTTACTCGCGGTCCTGGTCAAACCGGAATGGGAAGGGGCATCGGCAGAGTGTCGGTTCTGAGCCTGAGGAAGCATTGAGAAGAAGTGGTCTGGGGATCGGTTCTGGGGACTGGAGGGACAAAGGGGGGGGCTAACGCAGTGGGCAAGATGGGCACCTCCCGTCGAAGATGGGGGGACATGTGGTGAGGTCGGTACCAGCGCCTCCCGTCCAGGCATGGGGACATGCTTCTACGAGGACTGGAGGTGTGGCGTGGTGGTTGCTGTATTGGCAAAATGTGACTTTTGGCAATACGGTGAGGAGACTATGGCGTGGGCATGGAAGGGGGGCTGAGCGATGGACACTGGGACTCAATGTTATGGAAGAGACAATGTCATTTTTTTGGGAGGGATGTTCTATGTTTAGTTCTGACGGTCAACTTCTCCTTTCCCTGATGAGAGTCGCGGTTTCCGGCCGGAACTGTGGCTCATTTGGTAAGCGGTGGAGGTTGGGGGGATTTGTCTGTCAGGTTAGGATTATAAATTGGGGTATTTTGTTGTTAAGAACGGTAGTCAGCCTTTGTTGGTCCGTTAGGGGTCCAGTGAATGAAGTAAGGTTTCTGGTTTAGATTAGGCATTTAAACTTTTATTATATAATTGTGGTTTCTCGTTTAGTTAGACGTTCACATTTTCTTGGTTATATGATTTGGGTGGGACTAGGGATAGCCCCAAATGGGGGAATGTTGGGGAAAATGTGGATACGGGGGTGGAGGTAGGAAAGGGGTTAGTCTTGACTAGTTTAATATAGGTCAACTAGCAGGGCTCAAAGACACTAGGGCGACAGTCTGGCTGATGTTCTTAAAACAGCCTCAAGATAGGCAGATGGACATTTGAGTACATCATATCGTGTGCTCTAATCTTGTGTCTTTTCTCTCTTACACACATACACAGCACACACACACAGACACAGCACACACACACAGACACACAGACACATACAGTCACACAGACACACAGACACACACATACACAGCACACACACACAGACACAGCACACACACACAGACACACAGACACACACAGTCACACAGACACACACACACACACACACAGCACAGACATACACACCGACACACACACACACACACACATTCCCTGTGACACAATACACACACGTCTGTACACAGACACACACACACACAGACACACACACACATACACACACACACACACACACACACACACACACATCTCACTCTCTCTTCAATGTTCTTAATGTTTTACATCATATCGTGTGTGTACATCATATCTTGTTTATCTCTCTTCGATGTTCTTAATGTGTTTATCTAAATCTATGTTCTTCTTAAAGTCTTTATCTCTCTTCATGTTCTTAATGTTTTTATCTCTCTCCGATGTTAAATCTACGTATCATCTTAATGTACGTCATGTCAGATCTGACATGATATGATACGTCATCATATCTGTCATGGGGGGGCAGGACTGAGAGGGGATTTAGGGGACAAGCAGAGGGATTGGGAGTTAGAGTGTTTTTTGTTCAAGCTGTGGTGATCCTCTGCTCGATCCATAGCTTTTGCTGTTAAGAACTTCTTTTCCTAAATAAATTACCTACTTGTTACAATTGGAAATATCGTCTCCTGCTGTGTTAAACAACCATCAGCCACAACATATTATTATTATTATTATTATTATTATTATTATTATTATTATTATTATTATTATTATTATTATTATTATTATTATTATTATTATTATTATTATTATTATTATTATTATTATTATTATTATTGTTTTTGTGTGTTTATATTAATTAAAGAAAGGAAAGTCTAGTGCTGGCTGAGGATATTGTTTGTTTGCACTAAGTTAATACTTTGACAAATCGGTCTTTGTGTGCCAAACATTATTTAAGGCTGTAAACACTGTAAACCTTTTATTTTATTTTTAATAAATGAGAAGCATGTTTAGATTTGAGTGTTACATTTTTTTAATAAAAATTAACGTATATCGAACTGAAAACCGTGACCCCAAAATCGTGATACGAACCAAACCGTCCATTTTGTGAACCGTCCCACCCCTACCGTTTATCATAAAAATTCAGTGCCCCCGAAATACAAAAAAAAGCCCCCGAAAATCAATTAAGGGGGGCAAAAAAAGCCCTTGAAAAAAATTTTTAATTTCTAACCCTGCGTCACTGTAAGGGTTAGGACGTGTGAGGTCATCTAAGGACATCCCCCGTGTGATGACATCCGCTGGGTTCTGCTTGGTGTCAACGTATCTCCAACATGATGCTCCTACCAGGTCTTGGATCTCGGTGACTCGGACTCCGACGAAAACCTTGTACCGACAGGGGTCGGACTGGATCCAGGTGAGCACAGTCATAGAGTCTGACCACAGGATGGTCTCTCGCACCGTTATGGTGAGTTCACTTTGTATCATCGTGGCGAGTTGCGCGCCTACCAGAGCTGCGCAGAGCTCTAGTCGCGGGATCGACTGCTGCTTGCGGGGAGCTATCCTCGAGCGGGCCAGGACGAAGGCTACATGTACTTCTCCTCCCTCTTCTCGGGCTCTCAGGTAAGCCACCGATCCATAAGCCACTTCAGAGGCGTCACTGAAGACGTGCAGGTCTATCTGACACATCTCCAGCCGCACTGTAGGGGGGAAGTAGCTCCGTTGAATGGTCACATCTTGGAGTGAGTCGAGTTCTCCCTCCCATTCTCTCCAGGTGGAAGCCAGGTGCTCGGGTATGGGGTCGTCCCAGCCCTGCTCCTTGTCCCACAGTTCTCGCACCAGCATCTTCGCCCGAGTGGTGTAAGGTAGGATACACCCCATTGGGTCGTATTGGCTGGCGAGTGTTCGGTACACACTCCACCGAGTGGTCGGTAGAGTGGTCGACCTTCCCTGATCCGTGGTCAGGGGTGTGTGCTTGTAATGGAGCGAGTCTGTTTTGAAACGCCAGACGAGGCCCAATGTCATTTCCTGCGCTTCACCTGGGGTGGTCGCCATCCAGGTCTCGCTGCTTGCTGCCTTTGTTTCTGGGGGGAGGCTGCGGAGGACTTGAGGGTCACTGCTGGCCCATTGCCTGAGGTCGAATCCACCTTTGACCAGGGAGGCTCGTAGCTTCAGTAAGATGCTCTCGGCTTCTTCTGGCGTAGATACGCTCTGTAGGCAGTTGTCCACGTAGAAACTCCTTTCCACGCTGTGTCTGACCTCCTCGTCGGCTCCAGGGTCTTCGGCCACGTGCTTCTGTAGCGCGAACGTGGCGCAGCACGGGCTGCAGGTGGTGCCGAATGGGAGGACCTCCCATTGGTAGATTGAGGGTTGTTCATCGTCGATCCTCTCTCTCCACAGGAACCGCAACAGGGGCTTGTCTTCCTCCATCAGTCGCACTTGTAGGAACATTCCTTTGATGTCGCCGCTGATGGCCACTTTGTCTTGGCGGAAACGTAGTAGTACGCCGAGGAGGGAGGGGCGGAAACGTAGTAGTACGCCGAGGAGGGAGGTTCTGTAGTCCAATCTGATAACTGCAGTTAAATACGATGCGGTTCTTGCCGTTGTGGTGGACCTTGTGGTGGGGCACGTACCAGGACTCAGTCGTCTGGTCTGCCTCGTGGTCGTCGATTTTCTTTATATGTCCAGCCGTGATCAGCTTGTCGATCTCTGCGCGATATATCGTTGCTTGAGGGGGGTCTTTGGCGAGACGCCGCTCAGTGTTCTGTAGATAGCGTTGTGTCACTTCCTTTGATGCGTGCAGGGTGGGCATCCCCTCCCGCCTCAAGAGTGGAGTCGCGTATCTTAGCACTCCGTCGACCTCGACCCTCTTGGTCTTCTGCTCGAGAAGAGCTATGGCGTACTTGTCTTCCTTGGAGCGAACTAGTTTACGTTCGTTCTTGAATGGCAGCGAGTCTAATGTCCATAGTCTCTCGACGTGCTGCAAGAGGGTAGTGTCTTGGTCGCTCACCTTCGTGTAAAGGCAGCGTGTTGGTCGGTTGGAAGGCTATTTTCCGTGTTCTCCTCTGCTTGCGCCGTCATCTGTGTGAAAAGGTGGGTGTGGTCCTGTGTTGTTCCGTTTCAGTGTGTCCTTACAGTCACAGCACCCCCTTCTTATCACTGAGCCGGGAGTGTCTGCGTGATGTCACAGGAGTGACGTCAAGCAGATGTTCTCCTCCAATCACGGCCTCCCTGAGTTTGAATTTGAAAGAAGGGCCGTCCCCTGGGGCCCACCAGCTGTCTCCTTTGTTTTCCAATCAAAGAATAGATACCGTCTAAACTAACTTAATACTTTGGTTATTAAACCCAAGATATATATATTCGAATTGAGATTGATTTCATAAACACAGAGATATAATTTTTGAATAGTTTCTCTTGATGCTAAATGAGAATCACAGTAGTTTTATCATTAAGCCCACTCCTATAGTTTTCTAATCATCTTCTTTTAACTTAAATCAATATCTATTTTATACAGTTATTATTCAGCACTTTTAGTATTTTCCAATGTAGTTTCAGAAGTGGCTTAATTTCAAACTCTGTGATTCTTATTCATAAACATTGCATATTTCATATCATTAGACTCAGGATTATTACCACAACATAACAGGAACAGAGGATAAATAAGACAAGCCAATGGTGACCTCCTAGTGTATTTTAATCATTATCCCTTATCAATTAGTTGCCAGTATTTTCTGGTTATTTTAGTACAACATATCTGTAATATTTGTATTTTAATTTGGAGTTTATTTTATGACTATAACTGTTACAAAGGATCAGATTAAACCGAATATATATATTTATTGATGGATATATATTGCATAATATTTGTATATCGTTTGATATCCCTTGTATATTCCTTGTACATATACACGGAATATCCCTTTAGCCTAGTACAGACCATAATATTTCATTCTCCTATTGGACAGCGGTCCACAGGCGCCATGGCCATACCTTCAATGTCAGGTTCAAAGTCACCGCCGGGGACATGCCTGGACATGAACGGTATTGCGCAAGGATATGAGACAGGAATAAAGCTGGTACTAGTTTATTCACCTAAGCGTATAAATACGGCGCAGGTGAATACAGAAGCACTTAGTAACTAAAGTTGAAGCCTCACCCACGATACGACGTGCGGTGAAGTATGGCCTGTTTGGCCCCAAATAGAGCATTGAGACCGCGTGCGAATTAATAACTGAAGTGTCAGAGTTTAACGCTGTACCGTCGAGTTCGACCTATTCTATTAAGTCAGTAATAGTCTATTTGTGTATAGTGTATCGTGCGGCTAAAGTTCTACAGTGACCAGCATCACCAACGTTTCCTCGTATCAGCTAGAGTGCTTATCCAGGCTGGGCTGCTTACCATGGCGCTTTCACCCGAGGGGCCCTAGACGAGGACCGTGTGGATTATGTACACTGGATAACCTACCGACGACTGCATAGCCCTTTTCGGCTGGATTATATTTGCTTTTGGTCCTGTAATTAATGGAGCGGAGAATCGCCGACACCCACAAGTGTGTGGGATTTAACCTGTGAGGAGCCACGTCGAGTCTGCCTCTCAGAAGTCTGAGGCCGGCTAGCTTTCTTCCATGTGGAGCTACATGCTACGGAGAACAGCTGTATTCGTCTGTGGATCAAGATCTTATTGCACCGTCTCCTGTACTCGGAGTCTCCTTATCATCGTTGACCCAGACTCTACTACCGACAGATCCTCTACCCTTGCTGGCTTACAACCGGGGGGACCCTACCAGTATCTCCCGCTATATTACTAGTGTACCATAGATATAATTCCCTAAGATTCAGGTTGTATGATTATCTCCTGCGTAATATGAGAATGGACATTCGTTATTGATTTGCCTACGCACATTCCTTTGCCTTATAAGCGCATCCAAAGTGAAGTAAAGTAAAGTATATTATGTACCTTTTGCTGCTAATAAATACTTAAATACAGCTTTGTGTGGAACCGAGTCATTGTGGGGAAGTGTTCATCATTAGATACCTGTGTACTGTATGGCCAGTAGGAATGTACATAAGACGGTAGTGGTTTAATGATACCATACTTATCAATACAGTCAGGGAATTGTACCCCTCAGTTACAATAACCGTATTTTAATTGCTTGAATAGTGTAGCTTAACTCCTCAAACATGTGGTCTCTTCTACAGAGCCCACAGGATGTTCTCCAGGATCTAACAGGCGCCTCCACTGTTTGGTGACACTTGTATGTTAATTCGTTCAGACAGATGGTGTAACTGAGGGGTTACAAAACCCTGACTGTATTAAAGATTGTGATAGATTAAACCACTACTACATATTATTATTATTACTTGCCAGACAGTACAGTTATTATGGCAGACACTCAATAGACGGCACGGTGACAAAGAGATATCATTTACAGTATTTTATTATTAAGCAGATATACAACTGATAATTACTGGGTCGCTCTTTTATGGCGAATGTTATTAGAAAGTGTATCAAAGTCAGTGGGAATGAATAATTCCTAGGCTAAGGATACTAGACCGGGACGCTGCATGGCGTGAGATGGCGATATAGGGGGGCAAACGAGGGTATAGCTGGAGACAGGTGATTTCCTCCCACAGAGTAGTAAGCTCCAGAGGAATGAAGAATAGACGGATACTCCGGCTGGTCACTTGAAGAAAGGGGGTCTCATACGGATCCGGTCCTTATAATCCAAGTGCTCGGTAGCAGGGTAATAGCTGTAATCCAATGCCCGATAGCAATGATGATAGCCAGCCAGCTTCGTTCTCGAAGCTAGCCGGGATGTAGATCTTCAGGGTAGTTAAATCCAAACGACAATGGTATTAACGATGCTCTTCTCCACGGTACTACGTTTCCACAAGTCACTATAATCCACCAACAATGGTTCTACAATATCAAGGTAGTATCTAAGGAGCTACTAGTTATCCATAACGATACGCCGCGGTAGGTTCCAATGCTCACATGTCCAATAGTTCTGCTTGCTAGGGTTCACACTAGTTACTAAACGCACAAACTGCTTGTTAATGCTGCACACTGAACAAACTGCTGTAATGACGAACTCTTTACTTCACGTTAGGTTAGGTCGAACTGCTGCTACTTTACTTCGGACGAACTGCTGCTGTTTGCGCCTTCCACAATATATATACTTAGAGTGCTTTCTAGGGCGCAACCGAATCTCTTGTCCGGAATCAATGCGCTGGCCAAGGGCATGTCTCAACTTGTCCAGACTCGTCTTTGAACTTGTCTGAGGGGCGCGATTCTTGGCGCCGCCAGTGTCAAGGGCGTTATCCAATGAGGAAAGCGAATAATGCTATGATTCAAACGGAGGCTTAAAGGGATATAGCTTATATATATAAATAATATACAAGTTATATAAAACAATAAAACGTAGATTCTCAGTGTTAATCTGGCCCTTCAGAACAGCCGCCTCCTAATTAGTCCGCACCTAATTAGTAAAGGGGCACAGATTAATATTAGTGTCCAGTCAACTTCTCCATACTTTGTTATGAGGAGTTGGAACAATCTACAAAGTCAGTGGGTCATGGTCGTCGTCAGGGGAGTCAGGGATCTCCGGCAGCTCTATCAACTTAGCCACAGGTCGGGTGTAAGTCCGCCCTTGGACGATGACTTCTGCCGCTCTGACCTTCCCATCGGCACCAGTAATCACTCTGCTCACGCGGCCGGCCGGCCACGTAGCTCGGGGTAGTGACTGGTCTATTATCATGACGACTGTGTCCACCTTCAGGTTGTCTCTGTCCTTTACCCACTTCTGACGGGCTTGAAGGGATGGTAGATAATAGAGGAGGAAGCGGGTCCAAAACTGGTCGGCCAGTACTTGGCTGTGTCTCCACATTCTCCGGCCGTTCATCTCATCTTGTCTGTACACCGCCTGTGGAAGGGCAGGGTCCAGCCGCCCCATCAGGAGATAGTTTGGGGTGACTGGGTCGACGTCTGCTACGTCACTTGAGACGTAACCGAGGGGCTTAGAGTTCAAGACGCCCTCGATCTCCGTGAGGACTGTCATCAGGACTTCCTCAACCACGGTCTGGGCCCCAATTACGGTGTACATAGCAGTCTTTATAGAACGGACCTCTCTCTCCCAGGTTCCCCCGAAATGAGGGGCGTTCGGGGGGTTGAACTGGAATGTGATCTGAGCGGGAGCGAGGCGGGTCTTGAGTTCTTCACCCATAGCCAGGAAGCTCTCTCTCAGTTCTGTGTCTCCTCCTCTGAAGTTTGTCCCTTGGTCGGACAACAACACGGATGGGGTTCCTCTCCGGGCTTGGAATCTCTGGAAGGACATGAGGAATGAGTCCGTACTCATGGTCTGGAGGATTTCAATATGAACAGCTCGGGTGGTCATACACTTGTACACAATGCCCCACCTCTTCTCTGTCCCTCTTCCTTTCTTGACGTTGAATGGGCCGAAGCAGTCCACGCCCGTGGAGTGGAAGGCCCGCTCGCCGAGTCGGAGGCGGCAGGGAGGTAGGTCGGCCATCATCGGGATACTAGGCTGTGCTCTCCACTTGCGACAGGTTAGGCAAGTCCGTTGGAAGCGACGTACAGCTTCTCTCCCTTGGAGTATCCAGAAGCGTCGTCGGATCTCAGCGAAGACTCTCTCGGCCCCCGCGTGGTGCACCACCTCGTCGTACTTCTGGATGATCAGCTCGGTTATCTTGTGTCGGCTGTTGAGGACGATGGGATGCTTAGCATTGTCAGTCACGTCCGGGGCCCGTCTCAATCGACCACCCACCCTGATGAGGTGCTGGGCGTCGAGCTCTGGGGCCAAGGTGAGAAGTCGGCTGTCTGAGGGGACTGGCTTTTCCCCTGTCAGGCAGTCTAGTTCTTCTGGGAATGAGTCTCTTTGGGCTCTCCTTAGCAGAAGAAGTTCGGCTTCTTTGTAGTTCGATGCGTCAAGGTCTGTGGTGGGAGGGATCTCAGGGTGGTGCCATAAGAATGTCCTTTTCTGAGCACTCTCAAGAGTTAAGCAGTCGTCTAGGTCCGGGTCTGTTGGAGCCGGGGCGTGCGTCAGCCCGCAGAACATAGACTTCTTGATCTCTGACTCATCTTGACTTGCCTCCCGTGGTGTGGGGGTAGGCCACTTCTCCTCCGGGAGCTTGAGGAACTCAGGACCGTCACTGTAAGGGTTAGGACGTGTGAGGTCATCTAAGGACATCCCCCGTGTGATGACATCCGCTGGGTTCTGCTTGGTGTCAACGTATCTCCAACATGATGCTCCTACCAGGTCTTGGATCTCGGTGACTCGGACTCCGATGAAAACCTTGTACCGACAGGGGTCGGTCTGGATCCAGGTGAGCACAGTCATAGAGTCTGACCACAGGATGGTCTCTCGCACCGTTATGGTGAGTTCACTTTGTATCATCGTGGCGAGTTGCGCGCCTACCAGAGCTGCGCAGAGCTCTAGTCGCGGGATCGACTGCTGCTTGCGGGGAGCTATCCTCGAGCGGGCCAGGACGAAGGCTACATGTACTTCTCCTCCCTCTTCTCGGGCTCTCAGGTAAGCCACCGATCCATAAGCCACTTCAGAGGCATCACTGAAGACGTGCAGGTCTATCTGACACATCTCCAGCCGCACTGTAGGGGGGAAGTAGCTCCGTTGAATGGTCACATCTTGGAGTGAGTCGAGTTCTCCCTCCCATTCTCTCCAGGTGGAAGCCAGGTGCTCAGGTATGGGGTCGTCCCAGCCCTGCTCCTTGTCCCACAGTTCTCGCACCAGCATCTTCGCCCGAGTGGTGTAAGGTAGGATACACCCCATTGGGTCGTATTGGCTGGCGAGTGTTCGGTACACACTCCGCCGAGTGGTCGGTAGAGTGGTCGACCTTCCCTGATCCGTGGTCAGGGGTGTGTGCTTGTAATGGAGCGAGTCTGTTTTGAAACGCCAGACGAGGCCCAATGTCATTTCCTGCGCTTCACCTGGGGTGGTCGCCATCCAGGTCTCGCTGCTTGCTGCCTTTGTTTCTGGGGGGAGGCTGCGGAGGACTTGAGGGTCACTGCTGGCCCATTGCCTGAGGTCGAATCCACCTTTGACCAGGGAGGCTCGTAGCTTCAGTAAGATGCTCTCGGCTTCTTCTGGCGTAGATACGCTCTGTAGGCAGTTGTCCACGTAGAAACTCCTTTCCACGCTGTGTCTGACCTCCTCGTCGGCTCCAGGGTCTTCGGCCACGTGCTTCTGTAGCGCGAACGTGGCGCAGCACGGGCTGCAGGTGGTGCCGAATGGGAGGACCTCCCATTGGTAGATTGAGGGTTGTTCATCGTCGATCCTCTCTCTCCACAGGAACCGCAACAGGGGCTTGTCTTCCTCCATCAGTCGCACTTGTAGGAACATTCCTTTGATGTCGCCGCTGATGGCCACTTTGTCTTGGCGGAAACGTAGTAGTACGCCGAGGAGGGAGGGGCCGAGTGTCGGGCCGGGCAGGAGCAAGTTATTCAGGTTCTGTAGTCCAATCTGATAACTGCAGTTAAATACGATGCGGTTCTTGCCGTTGTGGTGGACCTTGTGGTGGGGCACGTACCAGGACTCAGTCGTCTGGTCTGCCTCGTGGTCGTCGATTTTCTTTATATGTCCAGCCGTGATCAGCTTGTCGATCTCGGCGCGATATATCGTTGCTTGAGGGGGGTCTTTGGCGAGACGCCGCTCGGTGTTCTGTAGATAGCGTTGTGTCACTTCCTTTGATGCGTGCAGGGTGGGCATCCCCTCCCGCCTCAAGAGTGGAGTCGCGTATCTTAGCACTCCGTCGACCTCGACCCTCTTGGTCTTCTGCTCGAGAAGAGCTATGGCGTACTTGTCTTCCTTGGAGCGAACTAGTTTACGTTCGTTCTTGAATGGCAGCGAGTCTAATGTCCATAGTCTCTCGACGTGCTGCAAGAGGGTAGTGTCTTGGTCGCTCACCTTCGTGTAAAGGCAGCGTGTGGACGTTGGTCGGTTGGAAGGCCCGGAGAGAGGGCCTTGGAGCGTCCAGCCCAGTCGGGTCTTGACCGCGGCTGGGCAGCCTCTGGGTCCGATGTGGACCGCGTCTGTTGGGACGATGAGGTCTGCGTGGTCGGAGCCTATGAGCAGGGTCGGTGTGGCGCCGTCGATGCGTGGTATGGGCAGTCGGCGTAGGTGCGCGTACTTCTCCATCAGTTGTGGGATGGGGTAGTCATAGCGTGACAGACCTATGTCGTGGCTTGTGAACGCCTTGGTGATGCTGTACCGCTTCTCGGGCTGCTCGATCGCTGCTATGGTGAACGAGACGTTTTCACCCTATATTGTCTTTAAGTCTCGACGAATGGTACGGATTGTCATTGTTTCCTCTGGACCCCGCAGGCCCAACTGGGTCGCGGCGGAAGCGAGGAGGAGAGTCTTTTCTGACCCGTCGTCGAGGACGGCGTAGGTATCGAGTACCTTGTCCCCGTAGCTCAGGAGCACTCGGACCACCTTGAGGAGCACTCGGGAGCTCCCGCTCTTCGCAGGGTCTATGTATAGTACTTCTGCTCTCGAGCTGCTTTGTGGTGCGGGTCTCCGTTTGTTGCTCTCGTGTAGGACCTCCAGGTGGGCGCAGTCACACTTGCCGCACCTTTTCTTCAGGCGGCACTCAGCTGCCATGTGGCTGCGCGCGCAGCGGAAGCAGCGGCGGTTCGCTTTAATACACTGACTCACTTCTTCGGCGGTCAATTTCTTAAATGCGTCGCATTGAGATAGCCAGTGTTCGTGGTCGCAATATTGGCATGCGATCTTCCATTTTCCCTTAGCGGGGGGGGTGTTATGGCTCTTTTGTCGCGGCACCGACTCGGCCTGGTGCATCACGGTGACGGGCCTGCTGTTGTCTTTAAACCTTCTCGGTCCATCTTTAGGGTTAGAGCCACCCCACGCGAAGGTGTCTATTCGTAGGCTGCTGACCTCTCTGGCTAAGAAGTCAGCAAGGTCTAGGAGGGATTGTTCTGGGCCGTGGGGGTCACGGTGATCTCTTTGCCGCCAAAAACGTTCTTGGCGGGCTGGGGGGAGCTTCTCTAGTATCCGCTCCACGTTGGAGTTGGCGTATAACTCGTACATCCCCTTCTCCTTTTGTGACCCGAGCATCCCTACCAGGGATTGTACTTTAATGGATAGGTCATCCAGGGCTCTATTGTCTTTAGCTGGGGGGAGGCGTTCAATCTCCCGTATCTCTTGAATTACATAGTCCCATGTACGTCCATAACGCGCGTCGAGGGCCACCAGGGCATCAGAGTAGGGGGTCCTTGAGTTAGAATATGCCAGCGCTATGTTGTGCGCTCTGGGTACTTTAAGGTGCTTGAGGAGGATGGGATATTTGTAGGACTCGTCCTGTACTCTGGACATAATGGTCTCTAAACACATGCGCAGTTCGGTATACTGCGCTCTGTCTTCACACGTAAAGTCTGGGAATGTGGGTGTCCCAATGTAAGATGCCATGGATGGCTGTGACACTGATGCGCGTAGGGGGAGAGGCCTCCTTGGCGAGTCTCCCCGTACGTGGGGTCGTGGGTTAGTGCTGGGTGGGAACCAGAGGCCGGGCCCCCAGGTACTGCTCCTCGGTGCTGACTGTTGATTAAACTCACCCCTGGGATGGGTTGGGGGTTCGTAACGCAGCGTCTCGGGGCTGAGGTCGGGGCTGTACTGTTCCTCCTAGTCCGAGATGGGTTCGTGCGTGTGGGCTTTATGTCCTCCCTCGTCCTCCGCTAGGCTTTGTAGTCGCTTGGTTAGTTTCTCGGCGACGTAGGCAGGTTCTTCCCGTTGGCTGGGTCCCGTATAGATTGGTCGGGGAGGGGAAGGTGCCCTCGACCCTTGTCGTGATGATCTCCGGGAGCTCCGGGTGGAGGAGTGGGGAGTCGCCCTCTGGAGCACTTGCTCCATCATCTGCGCCTGCAGACTCGTTCCGCGGCATCGCGGATTTGGCGGCATCGCGCTGTATAGTTTCTTCAGCCTGGAGGCGCCTCTCTTCCAGTCGGATATGTTCGCGCTCGCTCTCTCGTTGCGCTTGGAGACGTTCTCTTTCCGTTGAAGAATGTTCGCGCTCACTCTGTCGTTGCGCTTGGAGACGTTCTCTTTCCGTTGCAGAATGTTCGCGCTCACTCTGTTGTTGCGCTTGGAGACGGTCACGCTCACCCTGGATGCGGTCTCTTTCGGTTGCAGCTGTCAGCGTGGTGATCAAGACTTGCGCTAGCCTCTGGTTGGCCTCGCTTGGGGATGCCGCTGATGATGGTGATCTGGAGTTGACAGGGCTTGGCGTTGACCTGTTCTCTTTACGCACTCCGAGGTCCATCTCGAGGGCGCTGTTTCTTATCTTCTCCCGCGCTCCGAGGTCCATCTCGGAGACGCGGTACTCTTTTCTTTGGTGCGCGCCGAGGTCCATCTCGGGGCCGCACTCTTTATCCTCTTGCGCTCCGAGGTCCATCTCGGGTGCGCGTTCTGTACCTTCTTGCGCTCCGAGGTCCATCTCGGATGTGCGGTCTTTATCTTCTGGCGCTCCGAGGTCCATCTCGGTGGCGCTGTGGTCATTGGGCATAGTCAAGTCATGTCCCGCTTGTCCCCCCCGTGAGCTAAGTCAGTTTTGTTTAAACCAGCTTGGGTCTCTACTAGTGGGGCCGACAAGTCGATAAGGTTGGGCATACTTAAGCTATTAGTTTTATCCGTGCTTAACGTCTTTTTAGATAAGCTAGGAGGCAGCGTAGTCCTCCAAGTGTGGAGGGGGCTGCCGCTGACGCCTAGGGCATTCTAATTTGGGAGAGCCGTTTGGAGAGTGTCCGCCGCTGGCCATATTACTATTAATATGATTAGTATTACTGATACCCTCCGGCTCGAAGGACCAATAGTAACTGAGGGGTTACAAAACCCTGACTGTATTAAAGATTGTGATAGATTAAACCACTACTACATATTATTATTATTACTTGCTAGACAGTACAGTTATTATGGCAGACACTCAATAGACGGCACGGTGACAAAGAGATATCATTTACAGTATTTTATTATTAAGCAGATATACAACTGATAATTACTGGGTCGCTCTTTTATGGCGAATGATATTAGAAAGTCAGAGTATCAAAGTCAGTGGGAATGAATAATTCCTAGGCTAAGGATACTAGACCGGGACGCTGCATGGCGTGAGATGGCGATATAGGGGGGCAAACGAGGGTATAGCTGGAGACAGGTGATTTCCTCCCACAGAGTAGTAAGCTCCAGAGGAATGAAGAATAGACGGATACTCCGGCTGGTCACTTGAAGAAAGGGGGTCTCATACGGATCCGGTCCTTATAATCCAAGTGCTCGGTAGCAGGGTAATAGCTGTAATCCAATGCCCGATAGCAATGATGATAGCCAGCCAGCTTCGTCCTCGAAGCTAGCCCGATGTAGATCTTCAGGGTAGTTAAATCCAAACGACAATGGTATTAACGATGCTCTTCTCCACGGTACTACGTTTCCACAAGTCACTATAATCCACCAACAATGGTTCTACAATATCAAGGTAGTATCTAAGGAGCTACTAGTTATCCGTAACGATACGCCGCGGTAGGTTCCAATGCTCACATGTCCAATAGTTCTGCTGCTAGGTTCACCTCGTGTTCTGATACTAATTACGTTAAGTCCACACACACTTGCTAGGGTTCACACTAGTTAATAAACGCACGAACTGCTTGTTAATGCTGCACACCGAACGAACTGCTGTAATGACGAACTCTTTACTTCACGTTAGGTTAGGTCGAACTGCTGCTACTTTACTTCAGACGAACTGCTGCTGTTTGCGCCTTCCACAATATATATACTTAGAGTGCGTTCTAAGGCGCAACCGAATCTCTTGTCCGGAATCAATGCGCTGGCCAAGGGCATGTCTCAACTTGTCCAGACTCGTCTTTGAACTTGTCTGAGGGGCGCGATTCTTGGCGCCGCCAGTGTCAAGGGCGTTATCCAATGAGGAAAGCGAATAATGCTATGATTCAAACGGAGGCTTAAAGGGATATAGCTTATATATATAAATAATATACAAGTTATATAAAACAATAAAACGTAGATTCTCAGTGTTAATCTGGCCCTTCAGAACAGATGGTATCAATGGACTGTTGGTGAAACCAACTGTCTTCAGCCATTACCCTATTGTTACTAGTGTCTCCATCGGCTTGTGTAAATATCCCCGGTCTTTGAACTGGGGAGTTGGCCTACTTCCCCCAAGGGGAAAAATGCTAATCCCTTTCTCCCCCAGGGCCACTCTTAACAGCCAACCCCCCATTGTAAGGTTGTTCAGACTACTTTATGAGACTAGACTACGTGTGGGTGTTCTGACCATACCGATTACAATTTCCCAGCAGCTGTTTGCCCTGTGGGACTCAACATTCAACCAACATAACATACACATATTTCCATAATGGTTGGACAGTTTGGACTGAGAATTCCACTACAGTAGTTTATCAGTGAGCTGGATGCAATCCTACCTTGAGGGGAGAGAACAGATGGTGGAGGTAAACGGTACTCTATCCCCCCCCTCACAGTGAGCTGTGGTGTTCCACAAGGAAGCATACTAGGACCGCTACTGTTCCTAATTTATGCAAATGACATGTCGTCAGCTTGTGACTGCAACTTGTTCTTGTTCGTGGACGACTCAGCCCTGCTGGTCTCTGACAAGAACAAGTTACAGGTTGAAAAAACCCTCAGCTCAGAACTCGGCAGAATCTGCACCTGGCTCGCTGATAACAAACTATCATTTTGGGTAAAACAACTGGGTAAAACAGAGTCCATTCTCTTCGGATCAAATAACAAACTCAGCAAGACCGACGGCTTCTCAGTTACAGTGGGTGACAATATTGTCACAAGGAAAGATGAAATTACTAGGGATGTCCGATATTATCGGCCTACCGATATTATCGGCCGATATCGGCATTAAAATGTGATATCGGAAAATATCGGTATCGGTTTTCAAAAAAAAAACTATATATATATATATATATATGTTTTTTACATTTCTATAACCTTTATTTATCCAGGCAAGCATGTAAGAACAAATTCTGATTTTATTTATTGTCAAAAGTATGCATAATGTTGTGTTAATTCCACAACAAGAGATATGTAATGTTAATTACCTGAAATTATTCCATTTTTTGGGGGGGGAAACCCTGCATATATCGGTATCGGAAATTAAGAGTTGGACAATATCGGTATATCGGTATCGGTAAAAAAGCCAATATCGAGCATCCCTAGAAATTACATACCTAGGGTCCATCCTAGGGCTGGGCGATATGGCCGAAAATGATATTGCAATAACGATATTGATAACAAACAATTTTTTTTTATTTATTTTTTTTAAACAACAGATGTATGTTTATTTTGCAGCAATTATTTGTCGTTGCCGCCATCTTTAGTGTTACATCCCCTCACACTCCAGTTCTTAGGCTGCAGCTGGTTTGAAAGCGAAAGTAAACAGGCTTCTCTGCTGGCTGTGGCTCCAGGGGATTGATTGATTGATTGATTGATTGATTGATTGATTGATTGATTGATTGATTGATTGATTGATTGATTGATTGATTGATTGAAAACTTTATCAACAGATTGCAGAATGGGTACAGTACAGTACAGCTCAATACATACAATTGTTAAGGGGATGCAGACCAGAGAAAGACTTTCTTCTTGTTTACATCAGGGTCCCCCATTTTCAATTCATCATAACATATACGACACACACGCCATACAGATAGACAGTACTGCTACATCTATACATTTATGACATACCAGATTTGCAAATACAGTACTGTTTGTGATACAAAAAGAGTCCATAAAAGAGAGTATATACATTTGACGTAGAAACTGTACATTGGAGGAGGTTGTGTGGGTGGGGTGGGGTTGGGTGGGGGGGGGGGTTGGGTAGGGGGGGGTGCGGGACACTGTACGCTGTACATATATTTAGCGTATCCTGCTAAACATGGAGGGAGAGGGGACCGGCGATGATCAGTATAGCTGAAGTCATATTTTAGACTTCCGATTGCTGGAGTTTGATGTCAACAATGTTATAAAAGCTTATTGTTGTTGTAATAATGTATTTAACATAGGTATGGGGTAGTTCATCTTTTTCATTATAATTATATGAGTCTGGAATGTATTATTTTTTCGAATAGCATTTCCACTTTGAAAATGCTAAAATAAACATTATCCATTACATGGCGTTTTAACATTCGCCGAAATGCTTGATTGTGATTGGTCAATAGCGCTCGGCAGAGGTCCGTTATTACTCAATAACGGACCTCTGCCGAGCAATAATGACCGCTGTTCGCAGCTGGAACAATCAAGCCCACTGACACACACTGCATCAGTGCAATCAGACACACCTGCCGGCTGCCGCCGATGACAGCGGAGCGACAGAACAGAACTGCGTCTGCATTTGATCTCGTCTTGTCGATGCTGTAAAATGAATTAGGTATATTGTTAGTAAGTTAGCCATGTAATAAGCGGGATAATGTATAGCCTATACTCGGTCATTGTCGCAAAATAATTGACCTTCACTGACGTTTAGAACACCTCGGCGAGGCGCCTCGGTATTCTAAACTCTGTGTCGGTCAATTATTTTGCGACAATGACCTCGTAGCTATACATTATCCCTTACGTAATATAAAGACCAATAACGTATTATTGATCAGGGTTCTAATACAGCAGGTGATATATTCATTTACTGTATAATTGTGATGTACAAGCTAGAAGTCCATCTAGCTACTTGTCAACAACCTAAAAATCACACGATTTTGACTAATATGTCATTTGCAACTTAATAGCCATCCAAACTATGATTACATTTGCTAGTCATTTATTAATCAATAAGTAAGATATACAATTTTGAACAGTTTGGGGAGTTGAACAGTTCTGGCTCTGCTAGTTTAGTTTTCTATCTTTTGGCGCTTTTTTGGTGGACAAACCACCGCACATGTGCACCGTGACTCATGACTGGAGACTAGCTTTGCTAGCACACATAGCCTACTGTGTACAGACGGTTTCAAACTGTATTTTAAATTAGAAAGCAAACAAAATAAAAGAGAAAAATACATCTCAATTTGGTCAGTATTGTCATTTTGACAAGCAAAGCCATTACTTTAAGTTTCAGGCAAGAAAGACAAGTCTGTCCACTGTCTCTGGTTTTAAAACTGCCCTGTTGCAGGTCACACAAAAAAAAAATATATATATATATATATATTTATTTTTTCCGTTATTTTTTATTTTTTATATCGATTATTAAAATATATCGCGATAATTATCGTTATCGTTATATCGCCCAGCCCTAGTCCATCCTAGAGGCAAATCTTTCCTGTGACAAAATGGCATCCAAGGTAATAAAAAAAGTCAACCAACGAACTAGATTCTTGTACCGGATCTCCTCTCTGGTAAACAAGAATACCCTGAAGACTCTGGCAGGAGCACTCATTCAAGGGTACTATGACTGTGCTTGCACCTCATGGTACCAAAGCACCTCAAAGGCGCTAAAAACAAGATTACAAACATCACAAAACAAACTGGTCAGACTACTACTTGACCTTACTCCTAGAACCCACCTCACCCCTGCCCACTTTGACAACCTAGGATGGCTTAGAGTAGACGACAGAGTACAGCAACTTGCAATGGGCCAGGTCTACAAGATACACTATACGACTAAGGTACCCATGTACATGTCAAAATACTTCCCAAAGGTCAGTGAATACCATGACCACAACACCAGAGGAAGCTCAACAAATCATGTTAAACCCAGATTCGGCTCAAACAAGGGACTAAACACGTTTCGCAATTATGCCACATCAATGTGGAACGCCCTACCCAAAGCTGTAAAGGAATGTGAATCCCTACCCACATTCAAAACCGCTCTAAAAGAGGCTGCAATTCGAAACTGGCCACCGTAAATGTCCAAACCCCCCCACCCCCTCCTAATAGACAGTCTCCTCCCCACCGTATGTATATATTCTCTCCCCACCTTATGTATATTTCTCTCCCACCCACCCACCCCCTCCTAATGTACAGTCTCCTCCCCACTGTATGTATATTTCTCTCCCACCCACCCACCCCCTCCTAATGTACAGTCTCCTCCCCATCATATACTCTCTGTCAGGATCTATGGGTAACAGTACTGTATATTTGCATATCATATATGTCACAAATGTAACAGTACTATATACCTGTATGTCATGTATGTCCCTATGCCATAAATGGCATGATGTCATGTATGTTGTGTATGTCATAAATGTCACTATGAATTGAAAATGGGGGACCCTGATGTAAACAAGACAAAAGTCTTTCTCTGGTCTGCATCCCCTTAACAATTGTATGTATTGAGCCGTACTGTATTGTACCCATTCTGCAATCTGTTAAATAAAGTTTTCATTCATTCATTCATTCATTCATTCATTCATTCATTCATTCATTCATTCATTCACATGACAAAGGGTTAACACTTTCACAACCATACTACAGTCGGTAGTGTGATAGTAAAGGGTTAACCTTCTGTAGTGTGGCAGTGAAAGGGTTAAGACAATTGCAATGACTCGATTTGCAAAACTTTGCAACTGAGATCGAATTGATTCTTTGTATCCGATTATCAGACTTGGAAATATGACCTCAATGGAGGTCAGGTAGATTTAGTTTTTCCCACTCAGTGTTTCCACTCAGTCTAAAGGCCGTGTGCAGCTTTGGGTCGTGACAACCGAAGTTCTGAAGGTGAGTGAATAATAATAATAATAACTTTATTTGTATAGCACTTTTCATACAGAGGTTGCAGTTCAAAGTGCTTCACAACAGTAAAAAATACAGGCATAAAAAGATAGACAGGTAGAATCACAGTGTTTCACATTAGGATCTAGCATCCCAATAGGCTCTCCGCTTACAGTTTTCAGTAACACAAATAGTAAAAATAGTTTAGCGAGCATAGTAAGATATGGCACAACAGTAAAAAAATACAGGCATAAGCGAGCATAAAAAGATAGACAGGTAGAATCACAGTGTTTCACATTAGGATCTAGCATCCCAATAGGCTCTCCGCTTACAGTTTTCAGTAACACAAATAGTAAAAATAGTTTAAAATGATTCAGTTTAAAAATAGTAAAATAAAAATAAAATAAAATAAAAATTATAAAATAGAACGGACATAAAAAATACAGGCATGAGCGAGCATAGTAAGATATGGCTACTACAGCCAGGACACAGTTAACCTGGTTCTACAATGCTACAGCCAGGACACAGTTAACCTGGTTCTACAATGCTACAGCCAGGACACAGTTAACCTGGTTCTACAGCCAGGACACAGTTAACCTGGTTCTACTACAGCCAGGACACAGTTAACCTGGTTCTACTACAGCCAGGACACAGTTAACCTGGTTCTACAATGCTACAGCCAGGACACAGTTAACCTGGTTCTACAGCCAGGACACAGTTAACCTGGTTCTACTACAGCCAGGACACAGTTAACCTGGTTCTACTACAGCCAGGACACAGTTAACCTGGTTCTACAATGCTACAGCCAGGACACAGTTAACCTGGTTCTACAGCCAGGACACAGTTAACCTGGTTCTACTACAGCCAGGACACAGTTAACCTGGTTCTACTACAATGCTACAGCAATGCTACAGCCAGGACACAGTTAACCTGGTTATACAATGCTACTACAGCCAGGACACAGTTAACCTGGTTCTTCTACTACAATGCTACAGTAATGCTACAGCCAGGACACAGTTAACCTGGTTCTACAATGCTACTACAGCCAGGACACAGTTAACCTGGTTCTTCACAACAGTAAAAAATACAGGCATAAGCATAAAAAGATAGACAGGTAGAATCACAGTGTTTCACATTAGGATCTAGCATCCCAATAGGCTCTCCGCTTACAGTTTTCAGTAACACAAATAGTAAAAATAGTTTAAAATGATTCAGTTTAAAAATAGTAAAATAAAAATAAAATAAAATAAAATAAAAATTATAAAATAGAACGGACATAAAAAATACAGGCATGAGCGAGCATAGCAAATAATAAGAATAGTTTAAAATGATTCAGTTTAAAAATAGTCATCAGTAAGAAGTAAAAAGTGCAATAACCGACACATGAATTTGATAGGCAGTGTAAAAGAGTAGGCAGGGTAAGAATAAATACAAGTTGTGTCAGGATATCCCTGATGTTTCCTCTTGCCACTAGGTGGTAGCAGATATCTATCAGTGAAATGCCTGAGCAAAGAGATAGGTTTTAAGCTGTCTTTTAAAGATGTCTAGCGAGTTGGCTTCCCTGATGTTTTGGGGTAGTTTGTTCCATAGTTTTGGGGCATAGTTGATAAAGGCTGCATTACCGATCCTCTTTTGACTGCTTCTGGGAGTCTCTAGTAGTCCAGCAGCTGATGATCGCAGTGTTCTTGCTGGTGTATAATTTATTAGAGTGTTGGCGATGTAGCTAGGTCCCTGTCCATTTAGAGCTTTGTATGTAAGGAGAAGGACCTTAAAGTCAATTCTAAATGTTACAGGAAGCCAGTGTAAAGCGGCTAAGACTGGACTAATGTGCTCTCTCCTTTTGGTTTTAGTTAGCAGTCGGGCTGCAGAGTTTTGGATTAGCTGAAGCCTCTCTGTGGTTTTCTTAGGGAGACCTGTGAAAAGTGCATTACAGTAGTCTAACCGGCTAGATATGAATGCATGAATTAGCTTCTCAGCATCGTTCTGATTAATAAATGGTCGTACTTTTGCTATATTTCTGAGATGGAAGAACGATGTTTTCGTCACTTTGCTAATATGAGAATTGAAGTTCAGTTCTGAATCTATGACAACCCCAAGACTAGTGACCTCAGATTTGATCCAAGGGGTTAGTCCCCCCAGGTTCTTTATTAATGTTTCTTTTTTAGTTTTGGAGCCGATAATTAGAATTTCAGTTTTGTTCTCGTTTAGTTTCAGGAAGTTCTTACTCATCCATTTATTTATTGCCAGTAAGCAGTCTGTAATGGAGCTAATCGCTGTATCATTTGGTTCAGCAGATATGTACAGTTGTGTATCATCTGCATAGCTATGGAAATCTACATTATGTTCTCTGATGATATCACCCAGCGGTAACATGTAAAGGGAGAAGAGTAAAGGACCTAAGCAACTCCCTTGTGCAACTCCATAGTTGTTGTCGTATATATCAGACATGTGATCTCCTAGTTTAACATAGAATTTCCTCCCTCTGATGTATGTTTTAAACCAGCCTAGCACATGGTCTGAGAAACCGACATGGTTTTCAAGACGATCGATTAGAATATCGTGATCGATTGTATCAAATGCTGCACTGAGATCTAACAGGATAAGGATGGAGATCTTATTCTCGTCAGAGTTTAGTCTGAGGTCACTGATTATTTTGGTGAGGGCAGTTTCAGTGCTATGATATTTTCTGAATCCTGACTGAAACTCTTCTAAGATGTTGTTTTCTTCAAGAAAGGAATTTATTTGAACTGAAACTATCTTTTCAAGTACTTTACTAATGAATGGTAGGTTGGATATTGGACGATAATTTGCCATTTCATTACTATCCAAGTTAGGTTTTTTTAGTAATGGCTTTACAACTGCTGTTTTAAAGGCATCCGGGAAAATACCAGTCCTAAGGGAAGTGTTTATGATATCTAGCACAGGGCTTGAAACACTATTAAATACCCGTTTGAAGAAAGCTGTAGGTATAGGGTCAATGTCTGAGGTGGAGGAGTTACATTCTGAGACAGTTTTGCAGAGTACATCTAATGTGATGCATGTGAAACTTCTCATGGTTACATTGCACGGTTTGCCGCAATCAACTTTATTTCCATCATGAGTAATGCTGGCCCTGATCAAGGTTATTTTGTTGTTAAAGAATAGTGCAAGTTCTTCACACTTAACCGTTGATGACTGAGGGGGTGTAGGGGCAGTGTTGAGTAGTACATTAATAGTGGAGAATAGGATTCTGGAGTTTCCAGCATTTTCTGTAATGATTTTAGAGAAGTAATCTTTCCTTGCTAAGCGGATGGTTTTATTATAAGCAGTTAAAGCATCTTTGTATATATCACAGCATATGGTGGTTTTTGTTTTTCTCCATTTTCGCTCCGCTGCACGACATTTCATTTTTTCTTCGTTGACCGTATTATAGTTTAACCAGGGCGAGGCTCTAGTTTTCTTCTTTTTCGTTTTTAATGGGGCGACAGAATTTAATATAGATGACATTGCATCATTGAGATTTTCTACCATTTCATTTAGAGAGCTGTCATGATTGTGTGCAGGTTCATGTAGTCTGATAAGATCAATGAACTTTGATTCAGCTTTGTCGTTTAGGAGCCTCTTTTTAACTATGATTTCTTTTTTTGTTTTAGTAAGGGTTATTTGAGTATCAAAAAATATACAGTGATGGTCGGAGAGAGGCAATTCAGTTATTGAGATATTTGTTATGCTTAGCCCAGTTGTTGTTATAACTAAGTCTAGTGTATTCCCAAGCCGGTGAGTTGCATTTGTTATATGCTGTATTAGGTCAAAGCTATCCAGTAGATTTTTTAGTTCCATAGTTTTGGAGTCTGTTTTCTTATTAAAATGGATGTTCAGGTCTCCATTTAGGATCACCTTATCATATCCGGTAACACATAGTGAGATCAGTTCAGAGAGCTCCTGTATAAATACTGGTGAGTGTCTAGGCGGGCGGTATATTGTGACAATAATAGTTGATTCTGTTTTTAGTTCAATGGCAAGATATTCCATTGACATGAACTCGCCTAGTTCTGTGATTCTAAACAAGAGTTTTGAGGAGAAGATTGTTGCAACTCCTCCGCCCCTTTTATTTTTTCTGGGTATTTGAAAAAAGTTATAGTCTGGTGGACAAGCTTCTATCATTATTGATGTAGCTGTGTCATTATTTAGCCATGTCTCTACTAGGCAGATGCAATCCAAGTTATTTTCTTTAATCAGATCATTTACTAAGAAAGTTTTATTATTCAGTGATCTGACATTTAGGAAAGCTAATTTTATTTGTTGGACTTCTTTAGAGGAGGTCTGCTTTGGCTTGACCGTGATGGCCCTGAGGTTAATAGCAGGTAAACGCATTGATGGTGTATATTTTTCACCATGCCATCGGCTGGTCAGGATAACTTGTATGTTTGAGATGGCATGGCAATTGTGCTATTCTGTACCGTACTGACTGTCCTGTGCTTTTGGGGACATTTGATCAGACGAGATGGCCTTGTGTGATATGGGGGGGGGGGGGACAGGACGTCTTGTGCTGCTGTAATCCGTGGTGAGATTGTGTCCTTCACCACTATCTCTCGTGCTGGTATGAGCTTGGAGGCCATCAAGGCATGACGCATGTTTGCTGATAGGAGCTTTGAACCTAAGCGATTTGGGAAGAAGCCATTTCTTTGAAAACGTTCTGGGTTATTCCAGAAAACATTGAAGTTGTCAATGAATTTCAGGTTGTGTACGAGACATGCAGCCCCTAACCATGAATTAAAATTTAGGAGTCGACTGAATGCTTCCTGTCCTCTGCGAAAGCATGCAATTGGTCCACTGATGGACACAGACTGATGTTTGTCTAGTGTGTTCATTAAATGTGTGAAATCATCTTTCAAAGTCTCTGTGCCAGTCTTCTTTCGCAGGATGTCAAACGATCCAGAGTGAATGACAATTTTTGTTATTCCCGGTCTGATTAGTGTTGGAAGTTTTTCAGCCAGCTCTTGTCTAGACAGATATTTTCTGTGTTTGCCATCTCCACATACCTTGTTGTGGAATCTCCAATCAGTATACAGTCTATTTTCTGTGTGAGGTTAGCATTTTTCTTTCCAACAGTTTTGGGGCCGTTTGTTTTTGGGCTAGGCCTAGTCTGCCGGTTCTTTCCACAGTCCTGTGGCCTTGGTGAAGCCTCGTTAGCCTTCTCAGTAGCCGGCCTCGTCGTCTCGTCGTTAGCGTGTGCTTCGCTAGCATTAGCGTGAGCTCCGACATGCCAGCTGTTTGCTTCGCTAGTGTTAGCGTGAGCTCTATGTCTCTTTGCCTTGGGTGTTGATATGTGTGTTTCCGAGAGTAGGTTGAAACTATTTCCTGGCGGTACCGGGGGTGAGGTCCTGGATCGTTTATTTCTCCTTTTATCCTTGTCTGTGATCCACTGCTTTGGTCTAGCTCCTTGGTTGTGCCAAGGACCGTCTTTTGGGTGGTGCTGTTCTGTAGTTACTAGCATAGGCCAGTTCTCAATCATGGTATTGTTTGCTATATTTGTAGTAGCTTCATAAATAGAGTCAATGAGTTGCTCATCCTGCTGTATTTGGTACAGGGTAGAAACCCGAGCCTCCAGCTCTACAATCCTCTTTCTCATCTCCAAGCAATTAGTACATTCTGTGGGAGAGCCGAGTCCCGGCATCTTCCTTTATTTCTTTTCAGGTTAGGCTAAGCTGAAGCTAAGCTAGGTACTTAGCTGGTGGTGGTGATGATGATGATGATGGTGGTGGTGGTGGTGATGGTGGTGGTGGTGGTGGTGATGGTGGCGATGGTGGTGGTGATGGTGGTGGTGGTGGGTCACTCACTTCTCTCCCCTACACGGGGCAGTTCCGTTGCCCTGGAGCTGTGCTATTACTCACACTGTCGTCTTCCGTCTCGTTAAAACTCAAAATAACAAGGAAAACCTTCCTCGTCTTTCATAAATATCCTTGCCTTCCGACATAGTCCTTTGTGTGTAGCTGATAAGACGGCTCGCTATTCCTCCCACGGAGAATCTTGTTACTCGTCCTTTCGACTGTGGTAAAAAATCTGAATAGATTAGAAGATTCACAGTTCTGGAGAAGTACCATAGGAATTGGGAGTTAACGTACAGAGTAATTAAAGTTGAAAGGGCTGTAATAAATCATTATAATAGCGATAGGCAAAAGCAGCGGAGCGGAGCGACAGAAAAAGCAGCTTGCTTTGCTGAAGCAGGAAGCAGTAGTATATTTAAATTTTAAATTGCATCCCCAGGAGATCAATTATTGGGGGGGGGGGGGGGGGGGGGTCACAAAAACACATACATCGTCATGTTTATCATCTTTGGTATATAAATCTAAAACCCTCTTCCATAGATTAATTAAGTGAAATAGCCTGACACACATAAGATAAGATATTCCTTTATTGATCCCCTTGGGGACATTTTGGGTACCGTCCTCATCACCATTTATATGAATGATATGAATGGTTGCCAAAGCCCATCTCTATGCTGATGACACTATTGTGTATTACATTGCTGATTCTGTACAACTTCCCTGTAACCCTTGTGTGGTGTTGAGGTCTGTGGGACCTGTTTCCAATGTTTACTAAAAGAGAAATTATTTAAAAAGAAAAATCTTAACCCAAGACTCAATGGCCTTGGCAAGTTTTATGGGAAGATTTGCATTCAGTGCACACTGTGCACCACGCCCCCTACACATTTATATTACACATGTGGTGTTCAGGTCCATTTGACCCAAAAGTGTGGAAATTGTAGGCGAAAACAAGTAAATATGGTTCAAATTAAGTGTGATCTAGCACAGGGGTTCCCAAAGTGGGGGTCGCGAGCTGCCGCGGAGGGGTCGCCAGATGATTTCCAAAAAAAAAATATATATATATATATATATATTTTTTTTTTTATGCAGTCAGGCCACTGAACTTAGAAGCAGGCCAGGCCAATGTTTCTAGTTGCAGCAGCGCAATAGTTAGATAACCTAGGTGGGGAACAACCAGGAGATCACTGCAACTCACACAAGTTGGAGAACTATCTCTCTCTCTCTATCTCTCTTGCTCTCACACACACACAAAGGGAGCCGCATGTGATTGGTGGAGGCGGGACCCTTACAAAAAACTGTTGTTGCTAATCATTGCCACATGCTAGCCTGTAATAATCGCCCCAAGAAAAATCTACTTTGCATTTGATATATTGCAAATATATGCCATCACACACACTGGCATTTAAAGGGTTAGAATTATAAAATGAATATGTGGTGTTATGATCAGGGCTGAAGTTGAATAAAAGATTGTATTATTTTCAATCTGACATTACAACAAAAAATCCATCAAAATCAGTGTTGTTGCTAATCATACCTATGCTAGCCTGTTTTTTCACATTATTTTTTGATGCCATCACAAACACTGGCATTTAAAGGGTACAAATAAAAAAATGCCTGCACCAGAATGCAGGAAATGAAGTCTTTGTAACAAGAAATTTCCTGGTGAGGACCCCCAGACCCCCTGCTTAAAAAGTGGCCTGACTGGGGCTATATTTTGCACTATATTTCCTGGCCTGAATGATTTCCCCAGTCCGGCCCTGGTTAAAAGCCTCCAATGCTTATTAGTGTGTGTGCGTTTGAACGTGTGCATGTTTCAACCATAAAAAAGAAAAAGAAAAAAATTACCTCCTATAGGCTAATAGTGGGGGTCGCGGCTCTCTAACACCGTTATTTGGGGGTTGCGACCTGAAAAGTTTGGGAACCCCTGATCTAGCAGAAGTAAATGGCTAATATTAACACAATGTCTAGATGGCTTGTAATTGAGATAAAGTTTAACTGTTAATTATTCATACAATAATTGTTATGGCTTTATTGTTTTATAATCCCAATAATGTTGTGGGTCCACCAGACAGACCTGGGTTGAGTAACAAAGGGCACCACACAAGGGTTAAAGATGAAAGGGGTTATCTCCATTGCCTGAGACCGTTCAATCAATGTTTGTGAAACCAGAAAAGTAAGAATCAAACTTGTAATGTCATCAAGTATAAAGTCTGGAGCTGCTCCATAGACAATGAACGGGAGACTGATTTGATTGATTTTATATCCAAATGAGCTTTATTCTATTGTAGTTGTCTCAGTTCTATGAACTCAGAACATTCCCCTGGGTGCTCTCAGTGTCACCTATAAAAAGCCTTTCCCAATTCATTATCTATGGAGCAGCTTCAGACTTTATACTTAATGACATCACATGTTTGAGTTTTAAAACTCTAGTTTTTGGATTTGGGAGAGCTGCTCATGTCTTAGGCCAGAGGGAAAACATGTATGAATTCTGAGATTGAGAGTAGTTCCCCTTTAACACATTCCTTGCCAGCCATTGTACCCATCATTGTACCCAGTCTGCCAGCGCTATAAGTCTATGGAGTGGCTCACCTTCTTTGCAGGGCTATCACTTTTTAAATTGTATTGCTATATTGACATTACTATGGCCCATTCAACATCGATTATCTATCGTTCAGGATGTGGGAACGTTATATTTATATATATTCATTAGAGCTGGGCCGTTAACGGCGTTAACGTGCTGCGTTAACGCTATACTAGTATCGCGCGATAATATAATTAACGCATTAATCTAAATTTTTTTATTTTATTTTTTTTAATTTTTATTTTTTTTACCTTTATTTACCCAGGGTAGGTTCGCTGAGCACAGATGCTCTTTTTCAGGAACGCCCTGCTTCACATTCACACAGTTCCATTCACACCTGGGAGCTGCCCAGTACAACCACAGTTGACACCATTGGCCACTGAGCAACTCCACTGGAGCAGTTGATTCAAGCCATGTCACATAGTTCAAGTTTGAAATGATTCTTTCTGTTTTGCTCCTGAGAGTGCTAGATACTGTACTGTACTGGTAATATTATTTATTTGTGTTAACTTCTGAATAAAACAACTTATTAAACACAAGTACATCTTATTGAACATTATTTTGATATTTCATTACCAATTATCATAGCAAAACAGCTTTTTCAAACAGTCTGTAATGCATTTTGGAAACGGTAGATGGGCTCATGGTGTAATGGGCCACCTGGCCTGAGAAACATAAGGAGGAAAGAAAAAGTAAGGACTTACTTCTGGTCATTATTTGGGTAGAACACACATATTTTGAATGCCTTCGGCAGGTTTTTTTTTTTTTTTTTTAGCCATTTTAATCTAGATTAATCTAGATTAAATCCAGGATTGCAGATAGATTAATCTAGATTAAAAAAATTTATCTATGCCCACCTCTAATATTCATACATTCATACAAAAATACCTTCTAGAATATAAGTATGTTTTTATCGTTTTCTGCTGTAATTCCTAGAACGTGAGTTATAGGCCTAAACGCATATATAGATTATCGATTGCCGTTTCCCCCCCATACACGCTATATTAAAAAATTCAACTGTATATGATCGGTATACATTATGCTTCATCATGCGTGAAGGAAATGGGGGGGGAGGGGTCGTTTATAATTCCCCGATCATCAGTAAATGCTTTATGTAGGTTGGGTGATATATTGATCAGATCGGTTTGCTCACAAGGAAACTCACAATTGGGTTGAAAATAACGTTATATTCCTCTTACTGTGGGTCAAAGAGACTGGCGGTGAAAGATCCCAAGTATACGACGCCGATCGCCTAGGTCCATTTCCGGTTTGTATGTCGCAATAAATGCCGAAATCATATAGATTATTAAGTTTAGAAAGCGATCCATTATGTACATTGTGTCTGTCGGGAGTCGGGCAACGATATGTGACGGCCGGATGAGTTTAATCGACGCACATCAGCCATATCCTGTAGGCGAGTGTAACTCGCCCGACCATCCACCAGGCGGCGGTATTGAGCCGTCGTTGCCGTCACCTATAGGGTCCAGCTGCAGCGTCGCAGGTGTATATATGAATTATGAATTTATGGCGAAAAAATGAAATATTGATCTCAAAATCGCTGGACAGCGTTATTGGCAGAATGCGCATGGCGGCCAATATCGCTGTAAAGCGTTTTGGGCGCAGAAAGTGTTAATGCTCTTCAGGTAGCGCCTATTAATCTTAAATTGGTACTTAATGCAAATACAACTAAATCTATACTTGTTTTCTAGAAGCAGAAATATTGATTATAATGGTTTACATATATCCACTGTAAATGGATCGAGCATTCGCTGAATATGAATATCTTGGCATCTGGCTTGATGAGAAATGTACATTTAAATACCATAGAAGACAATCTTGCGGCTGGGTGGCGCAGCGGAGATTGCGCTCGTCACAAATGCAAGAGACTCCGGTCTCGAATCCGGGTGTCAGCATTGCCTCCGGCTTGGGCCAGTCGTCATACTATCTCAATTGGCAGAGGTAGCGGGTGGAAGTCGATGGGTGGGGATTGGACGTTGTGGACAGCGACTCCTACAGGTCGGTTGGGGGACGCCTGCACAGCAAAGACAGGAAGTAGCGGGGGTAGTGTGAGCCTCCCATGCAGGGAACAAACTTAACTTTTTTACTTACCAGCCATTTGGCTGGTAGATTTTAAAAACTACCAGCCGGGCAGATTTTTTACCAGCCAAAAATCCAATTAGTATTTATATTGTAACGTTTGGCCACTTTAAATCATTGAACAGAGAGAGAGAGAGTGAATGAATGAATGAATGAATGAATGAATGAATGAATGAATGAATGAATGAATGAATGAATGAATGAATGAATGAATGAATGAATGAAAACTTTATTTAACAGATTGCAGAATGGGTACAATACAGTACGGCTCAATACATACAATTGTTAAGGGGATGCAGACCTGAGAAAGACGCTTGTCTTGTTTCCATCAGGGTCCCCCATTTTCAATTCATATAGACATTTATGACATACACAACATACATGACATTTATGGCATAGGGACATATAGGTATTTAGTACTGATACATTTGTGACATAAGCGGTATTCAAATATACAGTACTGTTACCCCTAGATCCTGACAGAGTATATACATATGATGGGGAGGGGACTGTACATTAGGAGGGGGTGGGTGGGTGGGTGGGAGAGAAATATACATACGGCGGGGAGGGAATATATACATGCGGTGGGGAGGAGACTGTCTATTAGGAGGTGGTGGGGGTTTTGGGCATTTACGGTGGCCAGTTTTGAATTGCAGCCTCCCGTAGGTGCTCTTTAAGAGCGGTTTTGAATGTGGGCAGGGATTCACATTCCTTTACAGCTTTGGGTAGGGCGTTCCACATTGTTGTGGCATAATTGCGAAACGTGTTTAGTCCCTTGTTTGAGCCGAATCTGGGTTTAACATGATTTGTTGAGGTTCCTTTGGTGTAGTGGTTGTGGTATTCACTGACCTTTGGAGAGAGAGAGAGAGAGAGAGAGAGAGAGAGAGAGAGAGAGAGAGAGAGAGAGAGAGAGAGAGAGAGAGAGAGAGAGAGAGAGAGAGAGAGAGAGAGAGAGAGAGAGAGAGAGAGAGAGAGAGAGAGAGATAGATAGATAGATAGATAGATAGATAGATAGATAGATAGATAGATAGATAGATAGATAGATAGATAGATAGATAGATAGATAGATAGATAGATAGATAGATAGATAGATAGATAGATAGATAGATAGATAGATAGATAGATAGATAGATAGATAGATCGATAGATCGATAGATCGATAGATCGATAGATCGATAGATAGATAGATAGATAGATAGATAGATAGATAGATAGATAGATAGATAGATAGAGAGAGAGAGAGAGAGAGAGAGAAGGCAGGCCTGAAAACCTACCTGTTCAAAAAGGCCTTTGACTGTTAGTGACCTGTTTTATTGCGCTTTTGTTTTTAATTTGTCTGTTTATACTATGTTTTTAATTAACTATGTTCTATTTTTATCTTATTTTTATTTTGTATTTTATTTTATTTGTTTTACTAATAACCATTTTAACATTATTTTAACTGTTTTAACCATGTAGTGTAGCACTTTGGGATCCCAGTGAACAAAAAGTGCATTACAAATCCAATCTATTATTATTATTATTATTGTGGCTGCCGCCCTGGCGGACATCTGTGCTCTACTGAGTGCACCTTTCTAGTCTAGAGAGAGAGCGCTGATTCTCCGTAGCTGAGCAGGGTTGCATTTTGTCAACACAAGTTGGAACCCTGGAGGAAGCGATATAAGGAAACGAATTGCCAATAAATGTGAAGTTATCTTTGAACCTGTTGCAGGAAATATGCCTCCACATATTTGGTCAAATCAAATGCGAAATAGTAAAATATCAGAGCACAATCAAAAACGTGATTGCAGGGTTTTCTTGTAGGCTAAAGAACGGGTGAAGACAGACCTCATGTGCGTCTCATGTTACAAACTTGACCTCGTGAGCAGAGCGCATCTCATTTACATTTAAAGGTTCATTGTTTGTAAACATTAGAACGGACACGTGACACACACACACACACACACACACACACACACACACACACACACACACACACACACACACACACACACACACAGTTTCAACTCACCACTCCCGCATCATATTGACGCCGAGCACAGTCGACCCATGCAGTGGATTTTGTTAGCCGCCAGGTGGCGGGCAGACCTTAATATCTAGCCGCCAAACATTAAATCTACAAGCCAATGGCGCTGGGCGGGTACTTATTTTGTTCCCTGCTCCCATGCGTTACTCCTCGCCACTGAGAGTCCGCGCTGTCTGGTGAAAAGATGCGACGGGCTGCCTCCTCGTGTACCGGAGGGGAAACGTGATGCAAGGCTTCTATCCTCCCTACGACCGACCAGTGGGAGGCATAGTCGAGCAACGTTCAAGACAGGGGAGGGGAGAATTGGAAATACGAAATTGGGATGGGAGAAAAAGTGGATAAAAAAAAAAAAGACAATCTTGCCAGCAAACTGTACGGAAAAAACGTGTTTCTTTAATGAAACAGAACCAGCTTCCCTATGATTCGTAAAAGAAAAGGATTGTTGAAGCCGTTTTCCTATCAGTGTTGGATCATGGAGACGTAATTTATAGAAACGCTGCTCCTTCCACTCTTAAACCTCTAGACACGGTCTATCATTCTGCTCTCAGATTTATTACTGGTGATAGTTATGGTACTCACCGTTGTATCCTGTGTGATCAAGTGGGTTGGTCTTCTCTGGCAGAGAGGCAAAATAAACCTTGGTATCCATTTATCCTTAAGAGCATTGCCGGAAAATGACCACCTTATATCACAACAATGCTAGATTGGAACAAATGGACCCTATCTGACCACTCACATGACTGGCTGATGTTTAATGTCCCCAGAGTACAGACTGAACATGGAAAGTCAGCCTTTTGTTTTAATGCCCAAGCTTCTTGAAATGATCTCTCTCTCGCTAAAAATCAATACTCCACTATCATATAGACAATTAAAAACCAGGATTTCTTTCATCTATTTATTTAAGGTATAACTGTCTAAACTGTTTTGTTCCCCCCTTTATTTGTATTTGTGTTTTGACCCGTTTTAACTTGCCTGTAATCTCGACATCACTGGAAATTAGGGAAAACCTCAATGATTCATTTGAGAATAAAGTTGTCTGTGTACGAGCAACGGGAGTCACTCCACGCTGATAACGATTGCTGTATACAAATCAGCAGGGGTGTAAAGTACTTGAGTAATTGTACTTCGTTACAATACTTAAGTACTGTTTTTGGGGATTTGTACTTTACTCAAGTATTATTAGGTTTGTATACTTGTACTTCTACTCAATTACATTTCAGAGAAAAAAAACATACTTTTTACTCCTTACATTTAAAATGCAGACCTACAAAGTACAAAGTACAAATCTCGCAGGTCCAACTATTTTAATTAGTATATTTGTTTCTCTGGCTAAACTAACGTTAATGTTATTGTTATGGTTTGATACCGACCCCAAACGCACGACACAAGAGAGTAGGAATTCAGAGTTGCCAAATACGAGGGCTTGTTTATTTGATACTAAATATAAAGAGTACAGGAAAGGCAAGTCAACAAGACAGGTACATAGGACAAGGGGCAAAGTTCTGCTGCTCTGCAGCTTCTCCCGTGATGGTAGTCTTGGGGATAGCAGGTGTTGACGTCTGAACCGCTCTGCAGAATTCTCTCGGCAGAATCTCAGATGTGTTGCGAGACCGAGAGAGGGAGAGAGGGAACGAGTCAACACAGTGCAGTTTGAACGAGCAGGAGAACAGGGTGAACAATTCTTCGTGTAATTTAAACACAGTGAGCACAATTCCAAAACAGCCCAAGTGAATCTCTTTGTGTAATACACACAGTGAGCAAAACTCCAAACACAGTCCCAGTGAATATCTTCGTGTAATGTACACACCGTTAGCAAAAATCCAAACACAGTCCCAGTGAATATCTTCGTGTAATATACACACTGTTGTGAAGGATCAGATTAAACCGAATATGTATATTTATTTATATATATATATTTAATTGTATTTGTATATCGTTTGATATCCCCTGTATATTCCTTGTACAATATGCATTGAATATCCCTTTAGTCTACTAAACAGCCCATAATAGTTTCATTCTACCATTGGACGAGAACCTGGCGCCAGGTTGCCATACCCCTAGGTCCAAGTTCAATCGTGCCGCCTAACATGTCGTGGCAAGCCCCGGTTCCGCGCAGGAATATGTCGGGCGAAATACGAATGGTACTATTTGTTCATAGCGCATATATATATGGCGCAAGTAAAGTAGAACTTTCCTTTTTAGTCCAGTTCTTTACCCTCCAACAGAGTGACAGACGCAAAGCCTCCCCACGACGCACGTGTGGTGTAGTAAGGCCTACTTGGCCCAGAATAGGCATTGAGATATCGTGTAGATTGATAGTTGAATAGTCATAGTTGGCACTATATCGTCGAGTTGGACGTATTCTATTAAGCTAATAATAGTCTATTTATGTATGGTGCATCGTTCGGTTAGAGTTCTAAAGTTATCAGTACCCCCATCGTTCCTGACGTTATCTGGACGCTTAACCAGGCTGGGCAGACCCCTAGTGGTGCTTGCATCCGAGGAGCTCCGGGCCAAGAGCGACTGGACCTGTATATTGGATTACTCTACCCGGACGACGGCGAGCCTTCCACGGCTTGGATTATGCTTTGTGTGCTTTGATTATTCCATGGATAAAGGCCAACACTGCGGAGTGTTGGAACTACCCCCCGGAGAGGACTCCAGGTGAGACGGCGCTCTACACCAGTGAGGTCGCCTCACGTCTCTCCGTTGTGGACCGGCAGCTACCGTCCACAGAGGGTCCAGCTGTATTCGTCTGCGGTCCGAGGTTCTGTGGGCACCGTGTCCAAGACTTTGGATTCTCCCAAGACACCGTCGGCCAGATGGGATACCGCCAGCGGCTTCTCTAACCCCCCCCTCCTACTGTCTTACAACCAGCGGGACCCCCCCCCCCCTTAGTGTATCCAGCTCTAATCATCTAAGTACCATCGCTATCGTTTCCTAAATATTCCAGGTTGTATACTTACTCCCTGCGTAACCAGAGATTGGACATTCAATGTTGATTTACCTACGAATACTCATTTGCCATAAAAGTGCATATTTCATATTTCAAATCATAAATGTAATTAAGTGATCGTTGTATACACCTTTTGCTGTATTAAACCTTCGATTTGGTACATTTGTGTGGATTCGTTTCATCAGGTGGGAAAGTGTTCATCATACTTATATCTTGTACTGGGTGGCCAGAAGTTAAAGTACATGAGGTAGTGGTATTAAATATCATATCTAACAATACAGTCAGGGAATTGTACCCCTCAGTTACAATTGGTCCTTCGAGCCGGATGGTAACTAGTGTAATATTAATATAGTGTTATTAATATCGAAATGGCCTATGATGAACACTCCACGAAACGATCCTCCTAACCTAGAACGCCCGCGGCGCAGACGACAGACACCTCAGTACTTAGAGGCTTACACTCTCAGTCAACTACCTAGCCTTCGACAAACGGTAAATGCGGTAGAAGTAGAAAGTAAAATTATGTCTGACCTTAACGACCAGGTTTCCCCGACCACAGAGGCCCTAGTAGGTCCTAATGTAACTGACCAAGCTCACGGTGGGGACCAGGAGGGAATTGACATGCCTTTACCCCCCGCCACTACCCAAGAAGTAGTCCCCGACCAGCCCCGGGAGGAAGACAACCCTACAGAGAGAGAACTCTGCACGGAAGAAGAGGAGGAGAGCGCCGAGGAACTAGAGCTCCAGGACTCCCCAACGAGTACCCCCAGGAGCGGCTCACGCAGGAGCGGCTCACCTCCACTACCGCCTTCCCCCAACGAAGCGGAGAGGATACTACAACAGGCGTTCCTCGTCAGCCTGACAGCCTCTACCGAACGCGATCGTCTCCAAGCACAGACGCTTAGCGAGCGCGAACAACTCCAAGCGCAACAACGGAGCGAAGAAGAGCGCATACGCCTGGAGATGAGACGCCTTCAGATGGAAGAGAATATGGCAAGAGACCGAGCAGACACCCAGCGTGCCGCTGCCGGTGCCCAAAGAGATGCAGAGCGTGAACTCGCTCTCATCCAGCGCGAAGCCGAGAGCGACATAATACAAGCCGAGCGCGACAAGCTACAAGCGCAGCTAATGGAGCAGCTGATCCGCAAGGCAACACCCTCTCCCTCCGCCAGGGGTTCAAGGAACTCGTCGAGACAACAGTCAAGGGCAGCGTCACCACAACGAGCAAGCGACCCTGAACTTGACCAACAGACCGAGCCTATACCCCCCGCAGACCCCCTTCACAGACCGGTCCAAGCGAGACCCAGCTACAAGGAAGGAGCGGCATACACTGCGGAGAAGCTAAATAAACGATTACAGGATCTGGAAGATCTGATAGAGGAAGAAGAGGGAGAGGAGGAGAATGTTATTGTTATGGTTTGATACCGACCCCAAACGCACGACACAAGAGAGTAGGAATTCAGAGTTGCCAAATACGAGGGCTTGTTTATTTGATACTAAATATAAAGAGTACAGGAAAGGCAAGTCCAGCTGTATTCGTCTGCGGTCCGAGGTTCTGTGGGCACCGTGTCCAAGACTTTGGATTCTCCCAAGACACCGTCGGCCAGATGGGATACCGCCAGCGGCTTCTCTAACCCCCCCCTCCTACTGTCTTACAACCAGCGGGACCCCCCCCCCCCTTAGTGTATCCAGCTCTAATCATCTAAGTACCATCGCTATCGTTTCCTAAATATTCCAGGTTGTATACTTACTCCCTGCGTAACCAGAGATTGGACATTCAATGTTGATTTACCTACGAATACTCATTTGCCATAAAAGTGCATATTTCATATTTCAAATCATAAATGTAATTAAGTGATCGTTGTATACACCTTTTGCTGTATTAAACCTTCGATTTGGTACATTTGTGTGGATTCGTTTCATCAGGTGGGAAAGTGTTCATCATACTTATATCTTGTACTGGGTGGCCAGAAGTTAAAGTACATGAGGTAGTGGTATTAAATATCATATCTAACAATACAGTCAGGGAATTGTACCCCTCAGTTACAATTGGTCCTTCGAGCCGGATGGTAACTAGTGTAATATTAATATAGTGTTATTAATATCGAAATGGCCTATGATGAACACTCCACGAAACGATCCTCCTAACCTAGAACGCCCGCGGCGCAGACGACAGACACCTCAGTACTTAGAGGCTTACACTCTCAGTCAACTACCTAGCCTTCGACAAACGGTAAATGCGGTAGAAGTAGAAAGTAAAATTATGTCTGACCTTAACGACCAGGTTTCCCCGACCACAGAGGCCCTAGTAGGTCCTAATGTAACTGACCAAGCTCACGGTGGGGACCAGGAGGGAATTGACATGCCTTTACCCCCCGCCACTACCCAAGAAGTAGTCCCCGACCAGCCCCGGGAGGAAGACAACCCTACAGAGAGAGAACTCTGCACGGAAGAAGAGGAGGAGAGCGCCGAGGAACTAGAGCTCCAGGACTCCCCAACGAGTACCCCCAGGAGCGGCTCACGCAGGAGCGGCTCACCTCCACTACCGCCTTCCCCCAACGAAGCGGAGAGGATACTACAACAGGCGTTCCTCGTCAGCCTGACAGCCTCTACCGAACGCGATCGTCTCCAAGCACAGACGCTTAGCGAGCGCGAACAACTCCAAGCGCAACAACGGAGCGAAGAAGAGCGCATACGCCTGGAGATGAGACGCCTTCAGATGGAAGAGAATATGGCAAGAGACCGAGCAGACACCCAGCGTGCCGCTGCCGGTGCCCAAAGAGATGCAGAGCGTGAACTCGCTCTCATCCAGCGCGAAGCCGAGAGCGACATAATACAAGCCGAGCGCGACAAGCTACAAGCGCAGCTAATGGAGCAGCTGATCCGCAAGGCAACACCCTCTCCCTCCGCCAGGGGTTCAAGGAACTCGTCGAGACAACAGTCAAGGGCAGCGTCACCACAACGAGCAAGCGACCCTGAACTTGACCAACAGACCGAGCCTATACCCCCCGCAGACCCCCTTCACAGACCGGTCCAAGCGAGACCCAGCTACAAGGAAGGAGCGGCATACACTGCGGAGAAGCTAAATAAACGATTACAGGATCTGGAAGATCTGATAGAGGAAGAAGAGGGAGAGGAGGAGAACCAAGCCTGACGACAGCACAGTACTCCACCGGACCAGGAGGTCCCATACAGTCCAGGCTATACCCCCACGGCGCTGCGCTACAGACCCCCGACTCTATTCACGGGTGAGCACGACGCACGACCAGCCTTGAGGAACAGCACCTGGACCAGCGGGCCATGGTACCCTGCCAGTACCAGCCCACAGCGAGGCGCAAGAGGGGACTCGCCCAGGAGGTCTCTCCCCCAACGCTCGCCGATGTATCAGCCATCCACGCCGTCATACAATGCCACACCGTCATTCCCAGACTTCGCCTATGAGAGTCGAGCACAGTACACGGAGCTCCGGATGTGCTTAGAGACAATGATGGTGGATGTCGCTGATGAACGCCACAAGTATGCAATATTACTGAAGCACCTGAAAGTACCGCGAGCGCACAATATAGCGCTAGCCTATGCTACCTCTTCGACCCCATACACAGCGGCCCTTGCAGCGCTGGATCAGAGATATGGACGTATATGGGATTACGTAATCCAGGAGATAAGGCATATTGACCGCCTACCCCCAGCCACAGACAATCGCTCACTAGACGACCTGTCAATCAAAGTGCAGTCCCTGGTAGGGATGCTGGGAGCGCAACGGGAGAAGGGCATGCATGAGCTATACGCCAACTCTAACGTCGAGAGGATTTTGGAGAAGCTGCCACCCGCAAGACAGGAGCGCTTTAGGCGGCAGAGGGATTACCGGGATCCCAACGGCCCCGAGCCATCCCTCCTTGATCTAGCCGACTTCCTGGCGAGAGAAGTCAGCAGCTTACGACTGGACACCTTCGGGCGGAGCACGCCAAGCTCCAGAGAGGGACCCAGGAGAATAAATGATGGAAGAAGATCGGTGACTGTCATGCACCAATCAGAGTCAGTACCGAGCAGTAAGAGTCACAGCACCCCCTCGAGAAAAGAGAAGTGGAAGATAGCGTGTCCCTACTGTGAGAAAGAACACTGGCTGTCACAATGTGACCTATTCACAAAGATGAATGCAGAAGAAGTGAGTCAATGGATAAAGTCCAACCGGCGCTGTTATCGATGTGCGCGGCCCCACATGGCAGCCGAATGCCGCCTAAAGAAAAGGTGCAGCCGGTGCGATGGAGCCCATCTAGATATACTACACGAAAGTAACGGAAGACGGCCTATACCTGCACCACGGAGCGGCACCAAGGCAAGTGTCATGTACATTGACCCCGCCAGCAGCAGCGGAGCCCAAGTGCTCTTAAAGGTAGTCCGTGTGACATTGAGCTACCAAGATAAAGTCATGGACACTTATGCCGTCCTTGATGACGGGTCAGAGAAGACCCTTCTGCTCGCCTCCGCTGCGACCCAGTTGGGACTGCGGGGGAGCAAGAACGAAATGACGATTCGGACAATAAGAAGAGATTTAAAGACGATAAAGGGCGAGAATGTCTCCTTCACCATCGCAGCCAACGGGCAGCCAGAGCGACGGTACAAGATCACAAATGCTTTCACCAGCCAAGAAATAGGACTATCGCAGTACACCTACCCTGTCACCAAGTTGATGGATAAATATGTGCACCTGCGCCAATTACCTATCCCGCTCATAGACGCGCTACCCCGACCCTGTTGATAGGCTCCGACCATGCAGAACTCATAGTCCCGATTGACCGGGTCCATACAGGCCCCCGAGGCTGTCCTGCAGCAGTCGAGACCCGCCTAGGGTGGACCCTACAAGGCCCCCTCGCTAAATCTCTCAACCGAACAGCAGCCACTAGCTGCTTCCACTCCAGAACGACAGAAGAAGACACCACTCTCCTGCAGCATGTCGAGAGGCTATGGACCCTAGAGACAATGCCCTTTAAGAACGAAAAGAAAGATATTCGCTCTAAAGAAGACATTTACGCCATCAACCTACTCGAGCAGGGGACAAAGAGAGTCACAGTCGGCGGAGTGATGAGATACGCAACTCCACTCCTGAGGCGAGAGGGAATGCCCACCTTTCACGCAAAGAAAGACGCCACGGAGCGCTATCTACTGAACACAGAGCGGCGCCTAGCCAAAGACCCCGCTCAAGAGAGTGTGTACCGAGCTGAGATTGAGAAGCTAATCACAGCGGGACACGTAACAAAGATTGACATTAAAGAGGCCGATCAGACGACCGAATCATGGTACGTGCCGCATCACAAGGTCCATCACAACGGCAAGGATCGCATTGTGTTTAACTGCAGCTACCAGATCGGATCCCAAAATCTGAATAAAGAGCTCCTGCCCGGCCCCACACTCGGCCCCTCCCTACTAGGCGTGCTACTGCGCTTCCGCCAGGACAAGGTGGCTATAAGCGGGGATATCAAAGGGATGTTCTTGCAGGTGAGACTAGTAGAGGAGGACAAGCCTCTGCTACGGTTCCTATGGAGAGAGAAGATCGGAGATGAGAACCCATCCATCTACCAGTGGGAAGTACTCCCCTTCGGAACCACATGCAGCCCGTGCTGTGCTACATTTGCACTACAGAAACACGTCACAGAGGACCCAGCAGCAGATGAAGAGGTCCAACACAGTGTGAAGAACAGTTTCTACGTGGACAACTGTTTACAAAGCGTCTCGACTCAAGAAGAAGCCGAGGCTCTCCTAATCAAGTTACGCGCCTCCCTGATCAAAGGCGGCTTTGATCTCAGGCAGTGGGCCAGCAGTGACCCGCACGTATTGCGCAGCCTCTCCTCCGCGGACAAGGCTGCCAGCAGCGAGACCTGGATGGCGACAATCCCAGGAGAAGCCCAAGAAATGACACTAGGACTAGTCTGGCGCTTCAAAACAGACTCGCTCCACTATAGACACAAACCCTTGGCTCCAGAGCAGGGAAGGTCGGCGGCGATACCGACCACCAGACGGAGTGTGTACAGAACACTCGCCAGACAATATGACCCGTTGGGATGTATTCTACCTTACACCACCAGGGCAAAGATGATTGTACGAGCACTATGGGACAAGGACCAGGGCTGGGACGACCCAATACCCGCACACCTTGCCTCAACATGGAGAGAGTGGGAGACGGAACTCCGCTCACTCCCAGGTGTCAATATACGCCGCAGCTACTTCCCATCCACAGTGAGGCCAGAGACATGCGAGATTGAGCTACACGTCTTCAGCGACGCCTCCGAAGTAGCCTACGGATCGGTGGCCTACTTGCGTGCCCAAGAGATGGGAGGAAAGATACACACTGCTTTCATCCTGGCCCGCTCAAGAATAGCCCCACGTAAGCAACAATCTATCCCACGTCTAGAGCTCTGCGCAGCCCTCGCAGGAGCGCATCTAGCCACGTTAATCCAACGTGAACTCACCATCCCGGTGCATAGAACAATCTTGTGGTCAGATTCCACGACAGTACTCACATGGATCAAGTCCGATTCATGCAGATACAAAGTCTTCGTGGGAGTCAGAGTCACCGAGATTCAAGAGTTAACAGAAGAAGCAAGCTGGCGGTATGTGGACACCAAACACAACCCAGCTGACGTCATCACCCGGGGAATGTCTCTGGATGACCTAACCCGTCGCAACATCTACAGTGACGGACCAGCATTCCTCAAGCTCCCGGAAGGAGATTGGCCTACGCCCACCCCGAGGGAAGCAAGTAACGAGGAGGCTGAGAACAAGAAACCTATGTTCTGTGGACTGAGCACGGTCGCCTCCACAGACCCCAACATAGATGACTGCATTACCCTAGAGAGTGCGCAGCAAAGAACATTCCTGCGGCACCACCCAGAGATTCAGTCCACCACTGACATGTCAGCAGCTGACTACGAAGAAGCAGAACTTCTTCTACTACAACGAGCCCAGAGAGACTCGTTCCCCGATGAGCTAGACTGTCTACAGGGAGGAAACCCCGTCCCATCAGACAGCAGACTGATTCACCTGGCACCAGAGAGTGACGCCCATAATCTCATCAGAGTGGGTGGTCGCCTGCGGAGAGCCCCCGATCTACCAGATGACATTAAGCACCCGATTGTCTTGAACAGCCGACACAAGGTCACAGAGCTGATCATAAAGAAATACGACGAGGATGTACACCACGCAGGAGCAGAGAGAGTCTTCGCGGAGATCAGACGTCGTTATTGGATATTGCAAGGGAGAGAAGCAGTACGGCGCTTCCAGCGAACCTGTCTAGACTGCCGTAAGTGGCGCGCGCAGCCCAGCATACCACGGATGGCTGACTTACCCCCCTGTCGCCTCCGAATCGGCGACAAGCCATTCCACTCCACAGGCATGGACTGCTTTGGCCCGTTGTATATAAAGAGAGGAAGAGGCACCAAGAAGCGGTGGGGTATTGTATTCAAATGCATGACCACCAGAGCGATACATATCGAGCTCCTTCCGACCATGAGCACAGACTCATTCCTTATGGCCTTCCGGAGATTCACATCACGGAAAGGAAAACAGTCTACATTGTTGTCTGATCACGGGACCAACTTCAAAGGCGGAGAAAGAGAGCTGAGAGAGAGCTTCCAAGCTATGGGCCCAGAACTTAAGACCCACCTCGCTCCAGCCCAGATTGACTTCCAGTTTAATCCCCCGAACGCACCCCACTTCGGTGGAACCTGGGAACGAGAAGTACGTTCTATAAAGACAGCCCTGTACGCCGTACTTGGAGCCCAGACTGTGGCGGAGGAAGTCCTAATGACAGTCCTCACGGAGATCGAGGGAGTATTGAACTCAAAGCCCCTCGGTTACGTCTCCAGTGATGTAGCAGATGTCGACCCAGTCACCCCCAACACACTCCTAATGGGGCGGCTGGACCCCGCGCTACCCCAGACAATGTACAGGCCCGAAGAAGCGAACGGCCGAAGAATGTGGAGGTACAGCCAAGTACTAGCTGACAAGTTTTGGAGCAGCTTCCTACTTCACTACCTACCGTCTCTACAGACCCGCCAGAAGTGGGTAAAAGAGAGAGACAATTTGACAGAAGGAACAGTCGTCATGATTATTGACCAGTCACTACCCAGAGCTATGTGGCCGGCTGGCCGCGTAAGCAAAGTGATCACCGGTGCCGATGGCAAGGTCCGAGCAGCTGAAGTACTCGTCCAAGGGCGCACCTACACACGTCCCGTGGCGAGGCTCATAGAACTGCCCCGACTCCCAGATACTATCGATGATGACCATGACCCTATGACTTTGTGAGTTGACTGACCCTTACAGCGGACCTTGAGTGGTAGACAGTGCGGTTAATCTGTCTCTGCTTAGCTAATTAGGTGGGACTAATTAGGGGGCGGCTGTTGTGAAGGATCAGATTAAACCGAATATGTATATTTATTTATATATATATATTTAATTGTATTTGTATATCGTTTGATATCCCCTGTATATTCCTTGTACAATATGCATTGAATATCCCTTTAGTCTACTAAACAGCCCATAATAGTTTCATTCTACCATTGGACGAGAACCTGGCGCCAGGTTGCCATACCCCTAGGTCCAAGTTCAATCGTGCCGCCTAACATGTCGTGGCAAGCCCCGGTTCCGCGCAGGAATATGTCGGGCGAAATACGAATGGTACTATTTGTTCATAGCGCATATATATATGGCGCAAGTAAAGTAGAACTTTCCTTTTTAGTCCAGTTCTTTACCCTCCAACAGAGTGACAGACGCAAAGCCTCCCCACGACGCACGTGTGGTGTAGTAAGGCCTACTTGGCCCAGAATAGGCATTGAGATATCGTGTAGATTGATAGTTGAATAGTCATAGTTGGCACTATACCGTCGAGTTGGACGTATTCTATTAAGCTAATAATAGTCTATTTATGTATGGTGCATCGTTCGGTTAGAGTTCTAAAGTTATCAGTACCCCCATCGTTCCTGACGTTATCTGGACGCTTAACCAGGCTGGGCAGACCCCTAGTGGTGCTTGCATCCGAGGAGCTCCGGGCCAAGAGCGACTGGACCTGTATATTGGATTACTCTACCCGGACGACGGCGAGCCTTCCACGGCTTGGATTATGCTTTGTGTGCTTTGATTATTCCATGGATAAAGGCCAACACTGCAGAGTGTTGGAACTACCCCCCGGAGAGGACTCCAGGTGAGACGGCGCTCTACACCAGTGAGGTCGCCTCACGTCTCTCCGTTGTGGACCGGCAGCTACCGTCCACAGAGGGTCCAGCTGTATTCGTCTGCGGTCCGAGGTTCTGTGGGCACCGTGTCCAAGACTTTGGATTCTCCCAAGACACCGTCGGCCAGATGGGATACCGCCAGCGGCTTCTCTAACCCCCCCCCCTCCTACTGTCTTACAACCAGCGGGACCCCCCCCCCCCCCTTAGTGTATCCAGCTCTAATCATCTAAGTACCATCGCTATCGTTTCCTAAATATTCCAGGTTGTATACTTACTCCCTGCGTAACCAGAGATTGGACATTCAATGTTGATTTACCTACGAATACTCATTTGCCATAAAAGTGCATATTTCATATTTCAAATCATAAATGTAATTAAGTGATCGTTGTATACACCTTTTGCTGTATTAAACCTTCGATTTGGTACATTTGTGTGGATTCGTTTCATCAGGTGGGAAAGTGTTCATCATACTTATATCTTGTACTGGGTGGCCAGAAGTTAAAGTACATGAGGTAGTGGTATTAAATATCATATCTAACAATACAGTCAGGGAATTGTACCCCTCAGTTACACACACAGTTAGTGAAGTCCAAAACAATCCAATAGTGAAATAATATCTTCGGTGTGAGCAACACACAGAGGGAGATGGAAGGTCCCAAAAATATTATCCCATAAGGGAACAAGCAAAAATAGAAAAGCTGGGTGAGTGACTGTCTGACAAAAGGTGGTAGTCTTCAGTGTAATAGTTACACACGAAAAACGGAATTGATCAAGACAGTCAATAAAAACTCACCCAGACGTAATGCGTAATGGTGCTGGAACAAACAGCGGAGCGAGGGCGCGCCACGGGAACAGGTGTCCAAGGGAAGGCTTCTTGGAAAATCCTGGAGATAGCACAAGGAGCAAAAAGCAGCAGCAGCAGCAACACGGGGAAATGCAACCAGAGAAAAATCAAGACGATCCAACAAACTTAGAGTGGAGAAACGGGGTATAAATAATAAGGGATCGATTGATTGAAAAGCAGTGACAGCTGGGGAATGTGATTGAAAAGCGTGCGGTCCTGAGAGAACCAATCAGCGACGTCTCTGATGACGTCACTGGGGAGAAGCGTGTGAATGAGGGAATTGAAATAACTAACAGAAAAACAAATGAAAACAGAGCGAGGGTGGTTAAAGGAACAGAACGAGTGAGAGAGCAAGGACAGAAACCTCACAGTACCCCCCCCTCCACGGGAGCCACCCGGCGACCAGGCCGACCCGGTTCGTCAGGATGGGCTCGATGGAAGTCGGTGATCAAGCCGGGATCCAGGATGAGCTGCCGGGAGACCCAGCTACGCTCCTCAGGGCCGTAACCCTCCCAGTCCACCAGGTATTGGAACCCCCGGCCCCGCCGACGAACGCCCATCAACCGGCGGACCTGCCACTGGGGGTGACCATCCACCAACACGGGAGGCGGCGGATCAGGAGCTGGAGGCATAAGGGGACTGAGGGAGACGGGCTTAACCCGGGAGACATGGAACACGGGGTGGATGTGCATGGATGCAGGAAGCTTCAGGCGCAGGGCCGCCGGACTGAGTACCTTTAGGACCTCGAAAGGCCCGACGAAGCGGGGGTTGAGCTTCTTGGCCGAGGACCGTAACGGGAGGTCCTTCGCGGAGAGCCACACCCTCTGCCCAGGGCGGTAAGTCGGCGCAGGAACCCGGCGCCGGTCGGCACCACGACAGGCGCGCTCAGATGTTCGGAGCAGCGCGGTCCTGGTGATCTCCCAAACTCGTCGGCAGCGGTCGAGGTGGACCTGCACGGAGGGAACTGCCACTTCCGTCTCCTGTGCGGGGAAAAGAGGGGGCTGGTAGCCCAGGGAGACCTCAAAAGGGGAGAGGCCGGTGGCGGAACTGACCATTGAATTGATGGAGTATTCAACCCAGGGAAGGAAACGGCTCCAGGATGCCGGTCTCTTGGCTGCCACACACCAAAGAGCTGACTCTACGCTCTGGTTCATCCTCTCCGTCTGCCCGTTTGTCTGGGGATGATAGCCAGAGGAGAGACTGACCGTTGCCCCCAACCCTTTGCAAAAAGCCCGCCATACCTGGGAGGTGAACTGGGGCCCCCGGTCAGAGACGATGTCCTGGGGAAAGCCATGAAGGCGGAACACGTGGTGCGTCAGGAGGTCCGCCGTCTCGGCCGCTGAGGGAAGCTTGGAGAGGGCCACGAGGTGGACCCCCTTGCTGAATCGATCCACCACGGTCAGAAGGCAGGTGTTCCCCTGGGAGGAGGGTAGACCAGTGACGAAGTCGAGCGCCACATGTGACCATGGACGGCTCGGAATGGGAAGTGGCTGCAAGAGCCCGGAGGGTGCCTGGTGAGAGGCCTTGCTGCGGGCACAGACCGCGCAGGCCAATACGAACTCCTTGACGTCGTTCCGCATGGTGGGCCACCAGAAACGACGAGCCAGGAAGGAGAACGTGCGATGGACGCCTGGGTGGCAGGCGAACCGGCTGGTATGGCCCCACAGCAGTACCTGGGACCGGACAGAGTCGGGGACGAAGAGACGATTCCTAGGGACGTTGCTTGGAGCACGATGGAAGCGCAGGGCACGCCTCACCACACCCTCGATGCCCAAGGTGATGGCTCCAACCACTCGGGCCTCCGGGAGGATGGGAGAAGGGTCCTCAGAGGGTGGAGCCCCCTTGGAGTGCATCCGGGACAGGGAGTCGGCCTTCGTGTTGCGGGAACCGGGGCGGAAGGTCAGCGAGAAGTCGAACCGACTGAGGAAACTGGCCCATCTCGCCTGCCGACCGTTGAGGCGCCTGGAAGCGCGGATGAACGTCAGGTTCTTGTGGTCCGTCCAGATGGTAAAAGGCTCCTCGGCACCCTCTAGCCAATGACGCCACTCTTCCAGCGCAGCCACGACCGCCAGCAGCTCCCGATTGCCGGTGTCGTAGTTCCTCTCGGCGGGGAGGAAGCGACGCGAGTAGAAGGCGCAAGGATGCACCTTCTGGTCTGAAAGAGAACGTTGGGATAGGACAGCGCCCAGGCCAGAATCCGAGGCGTCCACCTCCACGATGAACTGTCTCTTGGGGTCAGGGTGGAGCAGGATAGGGGCGGAAGTGAACCTTCTCTTGAGGGAGCGGAACGCAGCGCATGCCGCTGGGGACCAGTCGAACGGCAGAGTGGGGGAGGTCAGCTTGGTAAGTGGCTCCGCCACTTGACTGTAGTTCCGGATGAACCTTCGGTAGAAGTTGGCGAACCCGAGGAAACTCTGTAACTCCTTCCGAGTGGTGGGTTCTGGCCAATCCTCCACAGCCTGGATCTTGCGAGGATCCGCTCGGGTCAAGCCCTTCTCAACGATGAAGCCCAGGTAGTCGACGGAGTTGGAGTGAAAACGGCACTTCTCCGCCTTGACGAAGAGCCGATTGTGGAGGAGGCGCTCCAGCACACGGCGGACATGCAGGATGTGTTCCTCGAGGGTCCTGGAAAAGATGAGAATGTCGTCCAGGTACACCACCACGAACACCTCCAGCATGTCACGGAGGACGTCGTTCATGAGTGCCTGGAATACCGCCGGGGCGTTGGTGAGGCCGAACGGCATTACAAGGTACTCGTAGTGGCCCCTGGGGGTCTTGAAGGCGGTCTTCCATTCATCGCCCTCACGGATACGGACAAGATGGTAGGCACTTCGGAGGTCCAGCTTGGTGAAGAACGAGGCCTGGGTCAGTGGCTCGAAGGTGGAGCTCATGAGAGGTAGGGGGTATTTGTTCTTGATGGTGATCTCGTTGAGCTGACGATAGTCGATGCAGGGTCGCAGGTCCCCATCCTTCTTACCAACAAAGAAGAACCCGGCCGCCACCGGGGAGGAGGAAGGCCGAATGAGTCCTGCTTCCAATGACTCAGAGATGTAGAGATCCATCGCCTTCTTCTCCGGGACAGTCAGACTGTAGAGGCGGCTGCCGGGAAGGGGAGCCCCTTGGCGGAGGTCGATGGCGCAGTCATAGGGGCGGTGAGGTGGAAGGGCCTGAGCCCTGGTCTTACTGAATACCTCCATGAGGTCGTGGTACTCGGGAGGAATGGACGAGGGGTCCGGGGGCAACTCACCAGCCGGCCTCCGGGGCGGGGGACAGGACGCCGCCTGCAGACAGCGGGCGTGACAGGAGGAGCTCCAGCCCCTGATGGTACCGGAGGACCAGGCGATGTGGGGCTCGTGCAGCGCGAGCCAGGGCCTACCCAGGACCACCGGGACAAGGGGGGATTGGGTAATGAGGAACTGGATTCTCTCGACGTGGTTCCCAGCGATGGTCAGCACGACTGGGCCGGTGCGTTGAGAGATGTCGGCCAGGCGGTGTTGGTCCAACGAAAAGATCTCCAAGGGCCTCACAAGGTCCTCAAGAGGTATGTTGGCTCGGGTGGCAAACTCGAAGTCGAGGAAGTTCTCGTCTGCACCAGAGTCGATGAGGGCCTCCACCGTGGCACGTTGGTCCCCCCAGGCCAGGGTGACGCTCATCAGATGGTCAGGTGGTGCGCGGCGCTGGGAATGGGAAAAACGGCTCACCAGGATCTCCCGGTGTCTCGGTGAGCCTGATCTTTTGGCCGGGTAGGGCAGTCGGCGATACGGTGTCCCGCACCTCCGCAGTAGAGGCAGAGACCGGACCTGAGCCTTGCCTCACGCTCCGCCTGGCTCAGATGAGAGCGTCCCAGCTGCATGGGTTCCTCCTCGCGAACCGGACGGGGAAGCCTGTTACCACCAGTAGTGTTGGGGACGGGGTGTCCAGGAGTCCGGGGTGCTTCAGGAGGTAACAGTCGGGTCCTCTCACGCCTTCTCTCCAGGAGGCGTCCGTCAATACGGATGACAAGGCTAAACAGCTCCTCGAGGGAGTCGGGCAACTCCCAGGTAGCGAGCTGGTCCCGGACTGCGTCACTGAGCCCCCTCAAGAAGGTTAGGCGAAGAGCAGGTTCGTTCCATCCACTCTCCACCGCCGCCAGTCGAAACTCCATGACATAGTCCGTCACCCTGCCGCTCCCCTGTCGGAAGGTCCCCAACCGGGCTCCAGGGTCCAGACCTCGGGCTGGATGGTGGAACACTCTGCGGAGCTCCGCCACGAAGTCTGGGTAGGAAAACAAAAAATCTGCTTCCATTGCCCAGGAGGAAGTGACCCACTGGGCAGCATGGCCTGAAAGTAGGTTTGTTATATAAGCCACTTGGGACCCATGAGCAGAAAAACGGCTCGGTTGATGACGGAAAACCAACTCACATTGCATGATGAATGTGGCACACTCCTCGGGATTACCGTCGAACAGCCGTGGGACGGAGAGACGGGGTTCCCGAGATGCGAGATCTGCTGGGGCTGCGGGGAATGTTCCTGAAGGGTGTGAGAGATTAAAGGTATTAACGGTGTCGCCCAGCGAGTGAAGCTGAGCGAGAATCTCGGACTGTTGTCCCGCCATAGCGGCCATTGAACCCTGCATAGGCAGGACCTGATCCCTGAGGTTCTGCACCGCAGCCGCAGCCCGCTCTAATTGGAGACCGTGATCCCTGGTCAACTCGACTTGAATTGCAAGTGCGGTTCTGACCCTCTCTGTGTCGGCTGGGGTCGTCATATTGGTTGGATCGTAATGTTATGGTTTGATACCGACCCCAAACGCACGACACAAGAGAGTAGGAATTCAGAGTTGCCAAATACGAGGGCTTGTTTATTTGATACTAAATATAAAGAGTACAGGAAAGGCAAGTCAACAAGACAGGTACATAGGACAAGGGGCAAAGTTCTGCTGCTCTGCAGCTTCTCCCGTGATGGTAGTCTTGGGGATAGCAGGTGTTGACGTCTGAACCGCTCTGCAGAATTCTCTCGGCAGAATCTCAGATGTGTTGCGAGACCGAGAGAGGGAGAGAGGGAACGAGTCAACACAGTGCAGTTTGAACGAGCAGGAGAACAGGGTGAACAATTCTTCGTGTAATTTAAACACAGTGAGCACAATTCCAAAACAGCCCAAGTGAATCTCTTCGTGTAATACACACAGTGAGCAAAACTCCAAACACAGTCCCAGTGAATATCTTCGTGTAATGTACACACCGTTAGCAAAAATCCAAACACAGTCCCAGTGAATATCTTCGTGTAATATACACACAGTTAGTGAAGTCCAAAACAATCCAATAGTGAAATAATATCTTCGGTGTGAGCAACACACAGAGGGAGATGGAAGGTCCCAAAAATATTATCCCATAAGGGAACAAGCAAAAATAGAAAAGCTGGGTGAGTGACTGTCTGACAAAAGGTGGTAGTCTTCAGTGTAATAGTTACACACGAAAAACGGAATTGATCAAGACAGTCAATAAAAATTCACCCAGACGTAATGCGTAATGGTGCTGGAACAAACAGCGGAGCGAGGGCGCGCCACGGGAACAGGTGTCCAAGGGAAGGCTTCTTGGAAAATCCTGGAGATAGCACAAGGAGCAAAAAGCAGCAGCAGCAGCAACACGGGGAAATGCAACCAGAGAAAAATCAAGACGATCCAACAAACTTAGAGTGGAGAAACGGGGTATAAATAATAAGGGATCGATTGATTGAAAAGCAGTGACAGCTGGGGAATGTGATTGAAAAGCGTGCGGTCCTGAGAGAACCAATCAGCGACGTCTCTGATGACGTCACTGGGGAGAAGCGTGTGAATGAGGGAATTGAAATAACTAACAGAAAAACAAATGAAAACAGAGCGAGGGTGGTTAAAGGAACAGAACGAGTGAGAGAGCAAGGACAGAAACCTCACAGTTATTAATCCTGCTGCCGTACTTTATTTAAAAACAGCCAATCAAATCCCCATCAATGGAAAATTAACCGGCCCATACTCATGCTGATTGGTCCTTGTGCAAGCGGGGATCTTTGATTAAACACCTGCTATCAGAAGAATAGACGGTCAGAGTGACACGCTACAGAAGACGGCCACAAACGATAGTACGAGCGACGAAGAGGACGAAAACAGAACATTTCATTGCCCCGGAATAAAACAGTTTTTAATTTAACTTTTTAGTACTTAAGTACATTTAAAAGTAGAGACTTTTTTACTTTTACTCAAGTGTGTTTTTAGCCAGATACTCTGACTTTGAGACGGTACCCATACTTTCACTTAAGTATAATTTCTGGGTACTTTTTACACCCCTGCAAATCAGTAACCACAGCAACAATCAACAAAACACACATAATTTAGTTTTCATTCCTCCATGACATAAAGTGTCCTGGCATTTATTGATTAGAGGAAGTATCACTATAACATTATTAATAATAGATACAAATAGAATTATCTTCATGTTGCTTTGAATATATATATATTTGACCACAGCCATTAACATTCTTGAAATCACTAGACAGGATGATATAACTATGGCGGCTAGAAGACGTGTCAACACAGCCATAGTCCTCTCCACTAAAACCCCTGAGCAATGCGCCGTGCATCATTGGGCAGCTAACGACTGCCCGTCCACTCCTGTATTGGCACATAACACACTATTAACCAAATTTGCACACTCCCTCCAGAGGCTCGTCGTCGTCACTACGGTTGTAGAATGCAGTTGTCACCCTCCTTTTTAAGCAAACTGTGTGTGTAGACTTGACAGCATTACGCACATTGAGCCGCATTGTGTACATAGGCTAAGAGGCACTTAAATGTTTCAGTGTAGTTACCTATATGGACAGGGGGGGGGGGGCTCTTGTCGTACTTGATTGCCCTGGAACAGGGTTGATGAGGCCCGCAGTGTCAAACCAGATGTCCGTCTGGCTTCCCCCCCCCCCCCTCCCCTCTTAACACTTTCACTACCACACTACATTGATAGTAAAGGGTTAACCTTCTGTAGTGTGGTAGTGAAAGGGTTAACCCTTTGCCGCGTGGCAGTGGAAGGGTTAACCGTCTTTAGTGTGGTTGTGAAAGGGTTAACCTTCTGTAGTGTGGTTGTGAAAGGGTTAACCCTTCTGTATTGTCGCAGTGAATGGAGTTAACGCTTTGGTAGTGCGGTAGTGAAAGGGTTAAGACTAAGCCGGCTGGATAATATATGTCTTCCATAAGTACGTCTGTCTCTCCTCCAGGCTGTCCCCCGGTCAACAGAATCACATCTAGTCTGAGTTCACACAATGATATGGCAAACATACTTGCATTAAAAACATGTAGCCACAAATCATAGCTTTTGACATAAAGGCTTACAAGATTGTGTGCAAGCCGAAACCTCTAGCTTTCTCAACAATCGACTAGGGCTTACATCCAGCGAGTGAGCGAGTCCTCCTCTTCTCTCACTCCTCACCCAGGCGTCATGGTGCCATGGCCCTGCAATTACAATCTGTACATGTTCTCTGCATACATTTGACATGAAATCATATAAGTTTACATGCTTTAATTAATTTGTTTATCAACAGCTGAAACAGACTTCACTCCATTCTTCCTGTGGGGGGGGGGGGGGGGCATGGTTAATCAAGGAAGTACGTGACAACTGACCACTCGTTACTTGAGCTGTTGAAAACACTAAATAAACACACCAGTGGAAAACGTTTGAGTAATAATAAGAGCTATCGGTGGCCAGCATCTCCAGAACTAATGTCCGGTCCCGCTGTCCCGTGACTCTTCCCATGCTTAGGCATGCGCTGGCAGGTTTTTTTTCCCTATACACTCTCACACACAACAAGACTACTAGCATCATGAAAAACCTAGGGGGGCAGCCGACCTCCAAGTGTTCAGAATCTCCAAGATCTTGCTGGAAATGGACCGGGGGAGATGTCTGGCTATTTCTGAAGCGGTGTTGAACACCGTTGTCCATGCAACGACTGCATCAACGCATGTTCTAATCGCACACAAACGTACTTTGTGTGGTAAGTTACTTCACAAATTCCCAGTGTCTTTGTTTATTCCAAAGTATTTTCCAACCAAAATGTAACAATTTTGCGTGCCATCTGGCTAATCTTCACCCGGGGAAAACAATAGGCAACGTCTTTTTGTTGTTGAGAAAAATACTCGTTGGTATACTTTCCGGTGGACAAACACTCTTTGAAAGTCTGTATACATTCAGAGCGGACATAGATTCAGCTGTTTTTGACGTTAGGAGTGGAGCTGAAATGTTGACTGACGAATTAATGGTCCCCTGCAATGACCTAGTTCCTGGTGCAGATTTTGGTCGGATGGTCGGATCTTAGTCACCGAGGCTAGAAATAAACTGGGGTTTCTGGCTATTTCTGCAAGGTGTTGAACAGAGCAAAGACCACCACAGTGTGTATGAAGGAGACTCACCTTTGTACTCAGTTTACACATGTAGACCGGGTGGTCCTCCTCCGGGGTGTGACTGCTCTGTGTCCTCTCCCTGACGGCACGGAGGACCACAGACTTGGCCCCCGAGGAGGAAGTCGCTGGCTCGCCTTGGGGCCCTGCGGCCTGTCCTCCTGGGCCTTCGGGAGGCAGTAACCGCCAGAGGTGGACCCACAGGATCCAGCTGCTGGTCCCGGGGAGTGGCTCGCCACCGGCGGTGGTCATGGTCTGGGTCGGCAAGGTCGGCATGCTTCTCTGACCTCGGAGAGCCCGTCCCTTCCTGGCTTCTGGGGAATATCAAAAGGTGTCAGCTGGAAGCGAACTCCCTTCCTTATGTCCTCACCCTTTCCTTCTTTTCTAGAACATACAGAACTAAGGCTGAGACGATATGCCATTTGGAAGAATCGATAAATCGGGATAAGATTATCGATAAATATCAATATATTTTATTATTATATATATTTTTTTATTATATAAAGAATATATATATATATAATATTATTATTTAAACAACTCATTTATGTTTATTTTGCAGCAATTATTTGTCATTGCCGCCATCTTTAGTGTTACAGATTTCCGCATTCAAAACGACCACAGTGGTCTCTGGATGTGATGGAGGAGTGCACTGCATATTGAATGCACAGTGCAGAGTTGCAATTCCACTGAATTTACATGAAATGGGGATGTTTTAACTAAAACATGCCACAAGACCTAGTCTTTTAGTATAGTATAAAGTATTAAAAAAAGAAGGAAAAAAAAGTGTGAAGCCACTTATCGATTTCACGCAGTTATCTATAAGTGGTCTCAGCTTTTCTTTTTTTTTGCAGATTTGTACGACTCGCCAGGCAACTTGAGGAGGTTTAGTACTATGTTTAACCCTTTCACTACCACACTTACAGAAGGTTAACCTTTCACTACCACACTACAGACGGTTAACCGTGCGTGTTGTGTAATGCTGCGCCGAGAAAGCTTGTCCCCTTCACATCAACATACATCCGTGAGGCCGGATTTCCGGCACTGACATTAAAAAATAAATACAGATCTCGCCTCAGAGTAGAAGCGGATCTGCGCCTCTTTCTCAGCACAACGCAGCCACGTATCATGGAACTATGTTCAAATGTACAAGCACACCCTTCCCATTAAGTCTAAAAGTCTTTTTATTCTTGAAAAGTGCATGTGAATGCATTTTCTTATGTTCTGGGCTAAACATATTTGGGCTAAATATGCCTCGTTTTATAAATGTGTATATACAGAAACAATTCCGTTGCTTTTGTTGATAATATTCATTCATTTCATTGATAACATAGTGCTGTAATTTCATTTTCTAATAAATATGCATGATCAAGTTCAACAATGTGTGCTTTTATTTTGATATTCCTTATTTCCACGTTGAAATTACACGTGGGGTCGCCAAAAAAAATTCCTAAATAAAATGGGGTCGTCGTGGTTATAAAAAAGTTTGAGAACCCCTGCTCTAGTAGTCTATATAAATGTACAGTAGCAGAGCCTCTAGTAGTCTATATAAATGTACAGTAGCAGAGCCTCTAGTAGTCTATATAAATGTACAGTAGCAGAGCCTCTAGTAGTCTATATAAATATACAGTAGCAGAGCCTCTAGTAGTCTATATAAATATACAGTAGCAGAGCCTCTAGTAGTCTATATAAATATACAGTAGCAGAGCCTCTAGTAGTCTATATACATGTACAGTAGCAGAGCCTCTAGTAGTCTATATAAATGTACAGTAGCATAGCAGAGCCTCTAGTAGTCTATATAAATGTACAGTAGCAGAGCCTCTAGTAGTCTATATAAATGTACAGTAGCAGAGCCTCTAGTAGTCTATATAAATGTACAGTAGCAGAGCCTCTAGTAGACTATATAAATGTACAGTAGCAGAGCCTCTAGTAGTCTATATAAATGTACAGTAGCAGAGCCTCTAGTAGTCTATATAAATGTACAGTAGCAGAGCCTCTAGTAGTCTATATACATGTACAGTAGCAGAGCCTCTAGTAGTCTATATAAATGTACAGTAGCAGAGCCTCTAGTAGTCTATATAAATGTACAGTAGCAGAGCCTCTAGTAGTCTATATACATGTACAGTAGCAGAGCCTCTAGTAGTCTATATAAATGTACAGTAGCAGAGCCTCTAGTAGTCTATATACATGTACAGTAGCAGAGCAGAGCCTCTAGTAGTCTATATAAATGTACAGTAGCAGAGCCTCTAGTAGTCTATATAAATGTACAGTAGCAGAGCCTCTAGTAGTCTATATAAATGTACAGTAGCAGAGCAGAGCCTCTAGTAGTCTATATAAATGTACAGTAGCAGAGCCTCTAGTAGTCTATATAAATGTACAGTAGCAGAGCCTCTAGTAGTCTATATAAATGTACAGTAGCAGAGCCTCTAGTAGTCTATATAAATGTACAGTAGCAGAGCCTCTAGTAGTCTATATAAATGTACAGTAGCAGAGCCTCCAGTAGTCTATATAAATGTACAGTAGCAGAGCCTCTAGTAGTCTATATAAATGTACAGTAGCAGAGCCTCTAGTAGTCTATATAAATGTACAGTAGCAGAGAAGAGCCTCTAGTAGTCTATATAAATGTACAGTAGCAGAGCCTCTAGTAGACTGCTTCACCCATCACTGCTAACTGTACAATAAGGTCATATATAATAATAATAATAATAATAATAATAATACTTCGTTTTATATAGCGCCTTTCAGAGGACCCAAGGTCGCTTTACATAAGGGGGGGGGGGGCCTTCTCTTGTTGTTAGATGTGACCAGTACTGTTTTTTTTGTAACATCATTGTTCTGTGAATTGTGGCAGAGTTACAATACTCACTCCAAACACTGGCTTAAACTCCAGGTGACATGTCCCTCATATGGACTTCAAACTTGGACACGCTGGTATTGTAATGGGTTGTGTATGCTCCCCTATAGCTGTATTGACGTCGATGCATAACATCTTAATTTCGGTTTACTTTACTTTTGTCAAACAACCACTGACACACAACAACAATAAACAGCACAAATCGAGAGTTGAAATGTAACAGGTAGCGTCACTGAGCCGAACTACGGACACCTTTTGCTATATGATTAGTCTATCAAATTCTACAAGCAATAATTAATATAACTTACCCTGTACCCCATGGATAAGTTTCTCATCCATTAATGATGCTTTATTTGTCCTTTATAGAGCTGCTTGTTGTTCAAATCTTAAGTTGTAACATATGTCCACCTTTTGTTGCAACACTTTTGTGATATTATTTAGGCCAATTCCGGCCACGTTATTCAGGTTGTAGCTTCTCACCTTTAACTTGTTACTGACCTGTTACTGACCCCTCACAAAGTGACAAAAGGCCTTGGGGTTTGTAGTTCTGACAAACATTACCTTAGTTTTCCCTTTTAAACCAATGTCGCCATCTACTGGACTTTACTTGCCTCTAGTAGTCTATAAATGCATTATGGACCTTATACAGATCCGGAGAGGCTGGCCATACCACAACTGACACGGTCTTCAGTTCAGCCAAACGAGTTACCTCACAGGCACAAGGCAAACCAAAAACGATCTGACAATATCAGAAAACGTTTTCATATCATTGAGCTCTCTAAACAAACGAATGACTCAAGACTTGTAATCTCGATGGATGCTCGAAAAGCTTTTGATACAATAGAATTTGAATATCTTTTTTATACTCTGAAACAGATGAATTTTGGTGATGTTTTCATTAATTATATTAAGATGCTTTATTGCTCTCCGAAGGCACAAGTGTTGACAAATGGTATACTTTCCAAACCCTTCCAATTGGGACGTGGAGTACGACAGGGCTGCCCACTCTCCGTATATCTGTTCGCCGCAGCCATTGAACCGTTGGCGGTGGCAATACGGAACAACAACAATATATGTGGCATAAAGACTGGAGCAAACGAATCCAAACTCTCACTATATTGTGATGATTTACTAATTTATATTACCCAACCAGATATATCCTTGCCGCAATTACTCAGCATACTAGAGGCATACAGTGCCACATCTGGTTACACGATAAATTATGACAAGAGTGAAATAATGCCACTAAATAGTGTTACCACCCAGAATACCCACCCAATGATTTCCCATTTTAAATGGGCACCAAAAAGCTTCAAATACCTGGGAATCCAAATATCTAATGACCTGAACCAAACATACCAAAATAACTATCTACCTATTATGGAAAAAATCTAAACAGGGTCTATACAAATGGAAAGATCTACCAATTTCTTTAATTGGACGTGTTAATGTGGTCAAGATGAATGTTCTGCCTAAATTAATTTATTTGTTCCAGTCAATTCCACTCAGCTGTCCACCAAGCTTGTTTACATCACCGAATAAAATCATTTCAATGTTTTTGTGGTCCCAGAAACGGGCTAGGATCAGATTAAAAGCACTACAGGCTCCCCTGAATAAAGGGGGCTTAAACCTCCCCAACTTCAGACTGTACTACCTAGCCTGTCAATCACGTGTTATTTGGTGTTGGCTCAACAGTGAGAGGCTGCCCACACCAGCATGGGTTAAACTGGAAGAGAACATAATCCATCCTACTCCACTACAGGTATCCCTATATAGACACGCAAAAAACCCTTAACTCTATCACTAAAAACCAGATTATACATCATACCTTTGCATGTTGGAAAGAAACTATTAAACTAATGGGAAATCAAAATACCTTGTTAATGAGCATGCCCCTGTGGAACAACCCTTGTGTCCCCAAAATTATTAGTGATGGAATATCTGAAAATTGGAGAACCAAGGGAATCAGCGAAATAAGAGACTTGTATAACCAAAGCATCTTTTCTGATTTTAATTCCCTGAGAGCGAAATATAATTTACCTTCATCCATCTTTTTTAAATACCTACAGATACGGAACTGGGTCAAAAATAACAGTTATAGCTATCCCCATATGTCTGAAACACCAATAGAGAAACTGTTTAACACTACAAAAACATCAAAGGGCCTGATATCTAAAATCTACACACTGATGAACACTGAACAGAAAGATGATAGGATGCTACAACAAAAAGATAAATGGGAAAAAGATATTAAACACAAATATACCATGAAAGAATGGCAGTCATTGCTCCAGAACTCCCAAACAACTTTAACAAATACCAACCATAGGTTAACACAATTTAATATACTACACAGAATTTATTATACACCTCACAGATTATATCAATTTAGCCACGAGACATCACTCAATTGTCTTCGATGTCAACATGCTAAAGGGGACCTAATCCACACGTTCTGGAATTGCCGGAAGTTAAATTATTACTGGAAATTTATATTTGAACAACTTTCAAAAATTATTGGAAAGACGATGACTCCTGACGCACGAATAGCTATTTTGGGTGATATCTCTATGCTGAGTAACTTTGACAACTTTGAAAAGAAATGTATCCTGTTAGGAATGTCTGCTGCAAAAAAATGTATTCTTTGTCATTGGAAATCTGAACCCCCTCCCCCGACTAAACAATGGTGGGCAGAACTCCTATCCTATTGCACACCTGAAAAAATCATGTATAATGTGAAAGGAAAAATAATACACTTTCAGAAGATCTGGGGTCGGGCAATGGATTACATACCAAATATGGGTATAGAACTGGAGAGAGCCAATTGAAGCATAGAGATTGTGGATATTGTCTTTTTATATTCTATATTTGTCTGCCTTTTTTTCTTTTTGTTGTCATATTTATTATTTTATTCAGGTAGTAGCACAGACAATCATGGTCTTAAAGTAAATCATGCATTCGATAGTTTTTTTTTTTTTGTACTAGGAAGGGTCGGGGAAGGGTTAGTAATTGTTTAGTTAGGAAATGTAATTTATATATTTATAACTTGCATTTTACAACTGTATGTAAATTAAATGTTAAAAGCAAATAAAAGATAATTGAAAAAAAAAACAAGGCAAACCAAGAACATTATATTTGTCATGCCCATTAGACTGATGTTAGTTCGCTCATATTTAATAAGTAATCATCATTATATTCTGCACTATTTTATCAAACATTTTAACAAACACAAGATAGGTTGGCTAATGTTAATGTAACGCCAACGGGGAAGCCCATGGGTATGTCCACAGTCACGGAAACAGGGGTGTTGACGAGTGACTGTGGCATTACGGGCTGGTAAGTTAAACTCACTTCCTCATAAGTTATAACAGGGTTAACAGACGCATAGGTACGGTACATAGGACAGTGAATTCACTTCTTAGTGCAGCGGCCTGTGTCGTCGCACCCGCGGCGCGGGAGCCCCCTGTTCGACTGCCCCTCTGGACATTAACATTTAACATCAACACAACGCAGACCAATATGATCCGTCACATTAACTTAAAGCTAACGGTCATTAGTCATCCCAAAAAAAAAAAAAAAAAATGAGCAACTGGTCGGCCAGTAGGCCGAACAGATTCTAGTAACCTCAAAACAACTTACCTTACATTGTCCCTATGCAAATAACGTTATAGTTATTTTAGAAACAAAATAAATACAATGTCTGCTGCTCTTTTCCTCGTGTCCCAAGTTCAACACATACAATGGTCTGGTTTTAGAGCTTGTGTTGCTAGGCAACGTAGTAGCTTTCCGAGTCTTGATCGCCACCTGCTGCTCATTAGATAGTGATATGGATATAAGGTCAAACTGTGGGCTGCCAGACGATCTAACTCAAGGATAATCAGAAGTATGCAAGAGTTGGAACAAGCCGATGGAACATTTGTAACGTATCCAACATTCAAACAGCCTTCTGTATAATCCAAATGGTTCGAAACTGAAATATGAGTAGGCTACTACAGTCCATGTTTGCATCCAATTTTTTTTTTATCCACTTTTTCTCCCATTTTCTATATTTTTCTCCCATCCCAATTTCGTATCATCCAATTCAACCCTCCCCTGTCACGAACGCTGTTTCTTGCCTCCCACAAGCCGGCTGCAATGTGGACTAAGTCATACATAGCACAAGTCCCCTCCGGTACTTGTGGTAACAGCAGTCGCATCTTTTCACCTGCGCAGCTCGATCTCTCAGTGGTGAGGAGTAACGCGTGGGAGGCTCACGCTGCCCCCGACACTTCCTGATTCTACTGCGCAGGCGCACCAACCGACCTGTAGGAGTCGCTGTCCACAACGCCCGATCCCCACCCATCAGTTTCCCACCCCCTAATACGGCCAATGCGTATTAGTACGGACGACCAGCTAAACTGAAAGCAATGTGGAGCGCTGGGCTCGAACAGGCGAGCCCAGCGTCTCCGCATTCGTGGCGAGCGCCTTGCCCACTACGCCACGTAGCCGCCCGTGTTTGCATCCAATTTTATCAATAAAAGGATATCTGTTATTTGAAATGTGGAGACAATTATTAAGTTCCCAAAATGTAAATCTTCAGGTTCCAGAGGATTGTGACCTAAACAAAAAAACAACAACAACATGCAGGGAGAGAGAGAATAACTCACAGATTCAATGTTATTTTTATTTATTAATCGTGTAAAATGTTCCCGAAGCAGCAAGCTAATCATTAGCAAATAACACAGACAATCTGAAACCACTGACAAACACAAAAGGGAACCAGACAACAGCGAATCAAATTAGATAAATAACCACATTTGCTACAGTATTATTTAAAATCTGTGATCATAAAACGACAATAATAAGGCTTCAACAGGAAAGATAGGTGGAATAACAGCGAAGGAAATGTACTTCTGTTTTCCCATTGTAGACAGTGGGCTTTGCTATTTTCTGATACACACACACAACCAATCTACAGTTCATGATTGGGGCCTGGAGGCGGCAGCAGTGAACAGCAGCAGTAAGAGACGGTCGTGTGCATCGTCCACCTCGGGCCTCGGACCGCCCCGTCGAGTGCAGTTCATCAGGCGCTCCGGGGCTCCTCCCCCCGGCGTCTTCATAGGCGGTCAGGTCCGTAGTGTGGCGGCGAACCATGGACTCTTTTCAAGTCATTTTGTCCCATGGCTTCCGTCTCACCAAAGACTCTTTCACTATTCCGGTTCCTTCTCATCCCAGCCAGTCCAGATCGTCCTCGTCCTCGTCGTCCTCGCCGAACAGAGGGGCCGGGGGAGGACGTCCCTTCAGGATCTGTGGGACGCACCAGAGAGGGAAGCCCATGTTACCGTCCACGGAATAATAGTAATCTGTGGGTGGGACGCACGACAGAGAGAAGCCCATGTTACCGTCCAGTAATATATTTTTGGGCCTATTTATTGGCCTATAATTTTTTTTTACCGTTTTACAAAATAGCCCAATGAAAATGTTCAAACCTTAGATTCAGTTTAGACTCATTTAAGACCGATTGAAGATTGCGCTGCAAACAGGAGAACGGTATGCACCGTCTATTCCGGCAATGAACGGATAGAAATTTGACGGAAGGTATTACTGTCCCGTTAAGTACATTTTTTTAATTAAAACGCAATTGTGCCTTTGCCGAAACAACAGCTCTGCTGGATGGTAGTCCGTTCCACCTTCTCCAAAACGGACACAAACGTGGCGGAGACGAACTCGACATTAACCCCGTCCAACGACCGGATACTCCCTTGTTGAAAATGTATTAAAAACAGACGCAGGCGCCAGGCGGTCAGACACAACGGGTCGATGTAGCTGCGTACCGCTATACACAACACAGACACAACGGGTCGATGTAGCTGCGTACCGCTATACACACCACAGACACAACGGGTCGATGTAGCTGCGTACCGCTATACACAACACAGACACAACGGGTCGATGTAGCTGCGTACCGCTATACACACCACAGACACAACGGGTCGATGTAGCTGCGTACCGCTATACACAACACAGACACAACGGGTCGATGTAGCTGCGTACCGCTATACACACCACAGACACAACGGGTCGATGTAGCTGCGTACCGCTATACACAACACAGACACAACGGATCGATGTAGCTGCGTACCGCTATACACACCACAGACACAACGGGTCGATGTAGCTGCGTACCGCTATACACAACACAGACACAACGGATCGATGTAGCTGCGTACCGCTATACACAACACAGACACAACGGGTCGATGTAGCTGCGTACCGCTATACACAACACAGACACAACGGATCGATGTAGCTGCGTACCGCTATACAGAACACAGACACAACGGGTCGATGTAGCTGCGTACCGCTATACACACCACAGACACAACGGGTCGATGTAGCTGCGTACCGCTATACACAACACAGACACAACGGGTCGATGTAGCTGCGTACCGCTATACACAACACAGACACAACGGATCGATGTAGCTGCGTACCGCTATACACAACACAGACACAACGGGTCGATGTAGCTGCGTACCGCTATACACAACACAGACACAACGGATCGATGTAGCTGCGTACCGCTATACACAACACAGACACAACGGGTCGATGTAGCTGCGTACCGCTATACACAACACAGACACAACGGGTCGATGTAGCTGCGTACCGCTATACACAACACAGACACAACGGGTCGATGTAGCTGCGTACCGCTATACACAACACAGACACAACGGGTCGATGTAGCTGCGTACCGCTATACACAACACAGACACAACGGGTCGATGTAGCTGCGTACCGCTATACACAACACAGACACAACGGGTCGATGTAGCTGCGTACCGCTATACACAACACAGACACAACGGGTCGATGTAGCTGCGTACCGCTATACACAACACAGACACAACGGATCGATGTAGCTGCGTACCGCTATACACAACACAGACACAACGGGTCGATGTAGCTGCGTACCGCTATACAGAACACAGACAAAACGGGTCGATGTAGCTGCGTACCGCTATACACAACACAGATACACTGTGGTGCTGAAAGGACAGCACACTGAGCGCAGACACGGTCTGTTGGAATGAATGTGGAAAAAGCTAATCCATATCTGATATGGGAAAATAAATAGGCCTATTTGGGGAAAATAATTACTTTAAGATACATTTCGTGGTGGATTAAGGCATATAACATATAATGTGTTTTTTTAAGCCCATAGGTCTAGATACATTTTTTTTAACACACAAAAAAGACAACTTGATAGTGTCTATATTCTTTTTGCATCACAGACACAAATTTCAATTCATTGGATTTGGTGAATGAGGCGTTTCTGATTCTGGAAGCACAAATGTGAAATGCCAAACACAACACTGACACATGGGGGGGGGGGGGGGGTGAAACAGTTTGCTGAAATCTGAGAACCCTGGTGGCTCTCCTTCCTTCCTCACCAGCTCCTCCTCCTCCTCCTCCTCCTCCTCCTGCGCCTCCTTAGTGGGTGGTGGGGGGGGTTTGGTTGGAGCTGTGCACTGGAAAAATGGCTCCTCTCCATTTTCCTCCTCTACCCCCTCAGTCAGACTGAGAGAATAGCAACAAGACGGACAGCAGATGGACAAAGAGGTTCAGAGACACGGAGACAGAGAGAATAGCAACAAGACGGACAGCAGATGGACAAAGAGGTTCAGAGACACAGAGACAGAGAGGAGGAGGAGGAGGATGGGAAGGAGACGAGAGAAGAAAGAATTTGGACAAAGAAGGTGAATTTGCAGGAATTCATGCGTATTAGCGAGGGTTAACGGGACTAACGGTACAAATATGGCTGTTAAATGTGATCGAGGCATGTGGTTCACCACATGAGGACTCACCTTGTGATTTTGCCTGTGCTATCCTGGGGTGGGTTGGGTGGAGGTTGTGTGCTATCCTGGGGTGTGTTGGGTGGAGGTTGTGTGCTATCCTGGGGTGTGTTGGGTGGAGGTGGAGGTTGAGTGCTATCCTGGGGTGTGTTGGGTGGAGGTGGAGGTTGTGTGGTATCCTGGGGTGTGTTGGGTGGAGGTGGGGATTGGGTGCTATCCTGGGGTGTGTTGGGTGGAGGTGGAGGTTGTGTGCTATCCTGGGGTGTGTTGGGTGGAGGTTGAGTGCTATCCTGGGGTGTGTTGGGTGGAGGTTGAGTGCTATCCTGGGGTGTGTTGGGTGGAGGTTGAGTGCTATCCTGGGGTGTGTTGGGTGGAGGTGGGGATTGGGTGCTATCCTGGGGTGTGTTGGGTGGAGGTGGGGATTGAGTGCTATCCTGGGGTGTGTTGGGTGGAGGTTGAGTGCTATCCTGGGGTGCGTTGGGTGGAGGTTGAGTGCTATCCTGGGGTGTGTTGGGTGGAGGTTGAGTGCTATCCTGGGGTGTGTTGGGTGGAGGTGGGGGTTGTGTGGTATCCTGGGGTGCGTTGGGTGGAGGTGGGGATTGAGTGCTATCCTGGGGTGCGTTGGGTGGAGGTGGGGGTTGTGTGGTATCCTGGGGTGCGTTGGGTGGAGGTGGGGGTTGTGGGGTATCCTGGGGTGCGTTGGGTGGAGGTGGGGGTTGGGTTGGGGGGCCTGTGGACGGCATGGACGTGTCTCCCAGAGGGCCTTTGGTGTTGGTGCCTCCTCTCTCCTCCGAGTGAGTTACGTGACCTTCGGACCGCGTCTCGGGGGTAGAGCCAAGTTCAAGTTGTCCGTCGGCCGACTGCGACGACTCTGTGCTGTTCACGCCCCGTGGTTGGCTACAGGAAAGAGAATGGGCTTCCTGTTGTAGTTGTGATTTTGTGGCGGTTGCCGCCTCCCGTGGTTCCGATTGGTCTCCTGGAACCAGGTGATGACGAGTGACCTCTACCGACCTCTGGCCGTGCGTCACCGACTGCGTTTCTACCGGCTCCTCTTTCGCCGTCGCCACTACTTCCTGTTCGTCTCTCCCTCTAGACTCCGTCTCCACCTCTGCGTGTCGCTGCAGCTCTGGTCGTGCCACGCACTCTTCCTCTTCTTTCTCTCCATTCACATGCACAGTCGGCGGAGGCCTCTCCTCTCCCGGTTTCACATCCCTTTGTTCTTCTACTACTTCCTCTTCTTCCTCCTCCTCCTCCTCATCCTCCTCCTCCTCATCCTCCTCCTCTTCTTCGTCATTCTTCATCTGTTGCGGAGGTCTCTCTGTGCCATTGAGTAGCTGGAGGGTTACATTCTGTGAAGAGAGAATCAAATTAACATAATCCAAAAAGCTCATACGTGGAATCACAAGTAGTGCGGCAGCTTAGCTGAAGGATGATGCACTTTGTGATAAAAGCGGCAAACTTGGTACATAATGCAGCTTCATATATTTAGAAGAAATCTGGATATTGGGCCACTGCAAATTCGCCCCCTACTGGCCATGGCAGGCATCAACGTAATTAGATCGCTTTTAGGGGAGCTGCAGCTGTCCCCCTAAATTTCATATCAGCCATTATGGAAAGACAGGAGAATGAGGAGACAGAGGAGAGATACCAATATTGTTATTCTAGTCCAAATAGAACCACATTGCTCTTGACTTTTTGTTTATAATTCCTTTAATTTTTTTTATGTTTAAAAAAAAAATTATGATTGTTCTGTTTGACGGAGCTAGATACCATGATTTGTTTGGAGGAATATGGAGAATACATGTTCAAAAATAAACTTATTCATTCATTCATTTTACATATTGAATGCCACCAATGCATGTTGAAAAAAACTAAGTTCCCAGTCAATTTTGAGACATTCAATTCAAATTTGCAGTGGCCCAATATCCAGATTTCTTCTAAATAGATGAAGCTACATGTGGACCAAATTAGGTGCTTTTATCACAAAATGCACAATTCTGTTAAAAATTGGAGCTAAGCTGCCCCACTAAAGGACATTTTAACCCCTGTGTGGCGTTTAAAAAACATTATTGGGATTTTAAAAACAAAGCCATTGAAAACGGGTCGACCAAAACCCTGAACGCCACACAAGGGTTAAGAGTTTAAAGTGGGTCTTTCTCATCTTTTTGTTTTCAGCACCGATCTTACCTTAATGGTGCCCACAATGACCCCCAGCACAGCACTGCCTGTGTAGGACTCGCTCAGGTCAAACTCCCCTCTCAGGGAGTGGAACACACCGTTCATCACTCGCTTTACCTGGGGGGGGGGGGGGGAGACACACACACACACAGTAAGGATGACTCTCAGAAATAAGGTAATGTAGGACACTTGTCTCTGTGTGTGTGTGTGCGTGTTAAGGCTGTCCCGGACGTTCGAACCTTTGTTTTTAATAAATAAATATTTATTTAATTATTTTTATTATATATATATATATATTTTTTTTTTAAATAAATATAAATATCGTCAAACTAAATCCCCAATTTGAATAAAGTGATTAATCTGATTAAATGAGTATTTATTTTTTTATTTTTTATTAAATCAACTTTCTTTAACACATTGACGGCCACAGGGATTAGACGGGCCCACTCTATAAGGCCAGCTTATCATAACAAGGTTTAACTATGTGTGAGCTAAATCTATATTTTAAATGATTGCTATGTGTCCATTCTCATTGTCAATTGACACTATAAACCTTCCCTTCAATATGCCATAAAGAAAAAAAAATGTCATCAATACGTTCCCATTTTATAGCGTTGTCAATATGAACGTGATATCGGATTGGTCTGGGGTAATTCCTGCTAAACAAGTTACAAGGCGCTAAGCTAATAACGTTAAATCGATGTTTCGGCCCTACACAAGCTAGAGATAAAAATCTAAATGCATACGATCGATATCATGTTCCACCATGAATGCATGAAAGGGGGGTGGGGGCATAGCTGTCAACATTTGGATTTGAAAAAACGTGCACGTTTTAGCTCCACCCCTTCTCCTGGCCCCGCCCCCTCAGCCCGCCCCCTCCCCCTCCCAATGGAGCTGCCTCGTCGCTGCCATCTGCTGGTCAAAACCTGTATGTACCCAGCCATTCGTTGTAGGGTAAACTTTTCCTACTTAGAGTGTAAATGCTATGTAAATTATGGTTTTGTTGAACATTTGTATTTCACAGGAGAGAAACTGTATTCAAAGAAAGCTATTAAAATAGTCTTTGAATCTAAATATACTTTCTTTGTGTTGATTTTACATTAATTCCATGATTTTACTCAAGTAAATATCTGTTACAAGCTTCGGTTTTATGTAGAAAAATGCTGTTTTTAATCTAGATTAATCTAGATTGATTACAGAAAAGTGTGAGATTGATTAGTTAATTTTTTTTTATCTATTGGCGGCGCTGGTGTATATATTATATATATATATATATATATATATATGTGTATGTGTATATATGTAATGTGTGTATATATGTCAGAGAATCAGCCCCTTGCGTCCTTAGTGTATAGCATATGACATGGTGTATGTTTGTTCATTGATGTGACAGTGTCTGGCAACATACTATTGTTCTTTTTATTTCTTTGTGTTTGTGATTTGTCTTGATGTGTTTGTGAAACTATAAAAGAAATCAATCAATGTATTACCATAGTGTCTTTATACCTTCATCACTGTAGGCTACATATTAATACTACAACTTGTTAAAGCTATAAAAAAATACCTATGGTCATTAATTTAGCAGTGGGAATATCATTTTTTGGAACAGTGTGTGTGTCTACAGAGAAATGTGAGATAGAAAAAAAGCCAATGCGATTTTGTGTTTTTCCTCAATATCTCTGCAATGCCTGCGAGTTAACTGTATTTGTCATACCATGACAATTCACGACAACTTTTAAAACGGATCAATTATTATTTATAAATCGCATTCAGGAAATTGGGCGTCAGAGTGAAGGAGGGGGACGCGTGAACCTTACAGGGGAGGCGCAGTGCAAACGGCTGTTCACCAAGACATTTACACATTCCTGCATAACATACAGTAACTTTGTATTGTTTTATCCACAGAAGATTTGCAAACCCTTTGTTCCAGAGACAAAAGCCACAGAGTGGGCAATCAAGAGACACTGGCTAAGTTGATTTGACACCCTCGGTGCCGCATCAGTCTCTCCCCTGAGCTCTGAGCAAATCCGCTCGCTGTTCTGTTCTTATTCTTCTTCGGGTCGCAACCGTCTCCCGGTCTGACTTCCTGTGATAACGTTCTAATCTACACTGCTGCCACCTGTCGTCACGGAGGGGAATTGCAGCCATTTTGTAAAAATTAATAAGTACAAAATACGTGCCAATACATGAACCGTGAATATGGCGTGAAGAGGGTTGAAAAAACAGGAGAATCCCGGGGAAAACGGTAGTGTTGACAGCTATGGGTGGGGGACGTTGTTTCTGATTATTGATTAGCAATAACGGCATTCGTTATTGTAGCCTCATTCGCTGATCGGCTGGTTGGCTATGATAACAAGGCCTGATCAGCATGAAATCTACGTGAAAAATCGCTCTTATCCTAAAAAGGATTTCCCAGTTATTGATCGCCATCTGGTAGATCGATATGTCCATTTGCTGATGCTATATTTAGGGATGCCCCGATCGATCGGCCGATAATCAGTATAAATATGCGATCGGTGATAATGCTTTATTTTCGCCGATCGTCAAAACCGATCGAAAAACATGATCCAATTCTTAGCGGAGATCTCACTCGCTCTCTCTCTCAGACACACAGAGCTGCCTGCAGGACCATCCTCCTCCTCCTCCTCCTCCCCCTGCCCCTCCCGCACCCGTGTAAACACGGGTCTAGTCTAGTCTAGTCTAGTGGGACCTCCGTGAGCTAGCGTTAGCTACCGTTACAAAATGACCCAGTCAACTATTCACTTTTAGTTTAATTTAGTTTTAATATGAGGCATTGTCTAACATTATCTAGCTGGCTAGCTACTGATAGCTGCTGATATCAACAAATGGTCCAGCAATAGTCGAGTGAATGATAAGTTACCTCCGTTGACTCGTTAGCCAATGTTAGCTCACGTTAGCTCTATATGGAATGTCCAGTAAACTAAATAGTTCACTCAGGCGTTGTCTTAACGTTATCTAGCCGGCTAGCAGTAGCTACAGATAGCTCCTGATATCAATGTCTTACAACATTGATTCGATGCGTATTCGAGCCCCGGCTTGCATCGCAGTCACAAAAGGGGCTAGCTGAGGGAGTAGGGTATATCTGCAGAGCCGCAGATATACCCTGCTGAGGGCATGCTGAATGTGATTTGATCAAAGCAGAGTATACACACAGACAGTGGAGATAGCGAGCATTTTGACTTGTTGCGTGGTGGCGATGTCTCGCAGATAATACAACTACAAGTATAATTATATAATATATATATTTTATAAAAAAAAATTATATAAAATATTTTTTTCTTTTCCTTTTTTTAAAATAAAAAACGATCGATATCGGATCGGTATCGGCCGATATGGCTCAAGACGATCGGTGATCGGTATCGGTGGCAAAAAACGTGATCGGGGCATGGCATCCCTAGCTATATTCCTTTACTGCATACTGAATTCCGCGTCGCAAAAAGTATTCCGGGCTACAGGCTACAGGCATAGCTTTAGGCTAACAGAAAAGTCCACCCATGATGAAAAAAAAAGTTACACCGGTCTGTAACAGGGAACACTGCATTATCGAGACAGCGCCACTACCAGGATCTGGCCGGTAATGCACTTTTTCCGAATCTCAAGAGTAGGGTATATCTGCAGTGCCGCTCCGTGACATTGAGTAAGTTATTAAAATGCAATAAAAGCAAAAACAAGCTTATCACGTATATATATACGTGGTTGGCCGTCAAGCGCTGGCGCCGAATCACGTATATATATACGTGGTTGGCCGGGAGTTTATTTTAATACTATAATATTAGTGTAGCCTAATCTTTATCTGCAACTGTGAAGAAAAACCCCATTGGTTTAAACAGAATGAATAGACACATAAAGTAAAAATGTTATTAAAAAAAAATAATTCAAATGTTGATTTTGAATTCGAATGCCAACGTAACTAACGAACGTTTGAACGTTTGGGCTCAGCCCTAGTGCGTGTGCGTGCATGCGTGTGTGTGTGTGTGCGTGTGCTCTTCACCTCGCCCGCGGTGTCTCCTTGCTCCTGCTCGGCCAGTTTCCTCTCCAGGTCGAGCGCTCGCCCTTCCAGCTTCTCTCTCACAGCTAGCGACTGCCTCTCCAGGGTTGTGTACTGACGAGAAGAAGAAGAAACAGACACAAGATTACCGTGAGACAAACCGTAGTCATGGATTTCACGCCAATTATGTGTATAAAAAAAAAAGAAGAAAAAAAAACACATTCCGCGCCGATAGTTGACCATTAACCGAGAGAGAGCGAGAGAGAGAGAGAGAGAGAACGAGAGAGAGAGAACGAGAGAGAGAGAGAGAACGAGAGAGAGAAAGAGAGACAGAGAGAGATGGATACAGAGGAGAGAGGGAGAGAGAGAGATACACAGAGAGACAAAGAGAGATACAGGAAACTCTGAACGTAAACATGAAGAAGACTAAAGTCATGATCTTTCAAAGGAGACACAAGTCTCAGAGTTCACATAATACATTTAAATTAGGCACACACATATTAGAAAACACAAAAAGCTACCCATATTTGGGATTGAAAATAAATCATAATGGAAACTTCAATATGGCTGTGAATGAACTGAAGGAGAAGGGAAAAAGGGCTTTTTATGCCATCAAAAGGAAAATTCCAATTGACATCCCAATTAGGACTAGAGATGTTCCGATACCATTTTTCCCTTTCCGATCCGATTCCGATACCTAAGCTTTGGGTATCGGCCGATACCGATATTTATCCGATACCAGTGCATAAAAAAAAATTAAATTTTTTTTTATATAAATTATACTTTTTTTTTTTTTTTTTTTTTTTTCAGATACTGTTATACTGTTTTTTAGTAATAACTAGAACGTATGGTATTTATTCAACAACAGGCGATTGTATAGATTTGTATTAGTATCATTAATCAATGAGTATGGGCTGCAGCACTGCAGATATACCCTACTCCAATGATCCACACGGACATTAAACGGTGTTGCACTCGCTACTCAGTGGCTCTGCAGATATACCCTATTCAGTCTGTAAGCTAGTGGCAGACGTTCATGTTGTGATTTTTGATGCAAAATAAATATTCAACATTCTCTTTTGAAACTCCGCCTCAGACTCTTATCCTTTGGCACTTGCTGTACTTTGCTTGCAGGTCTGCAGCCATTATTGCTGGATTATGTGAATAGCACCAACTTTAAACACGGTAACGTTATCAAGCTAAGCTAACTGACCTAGCTCGCCTTCCCGCATCGACATTAAGATAACGTTAGTAATAGTCAGCTAACGCTAGTCCGTAGCTACTTAACTTAAATACAATTCACCGTGGGTGCATTATTGTTGATAGACGGTCACGGACAGTGTTAGGTCCTGGAGAAAGGACAGGCGATCATCTGATTTGATGTAACGTTAAAAGCGGATGTTGTTCCAACTAGCTATCTTTCCAGCTAATGCTATCATAACACCAGCCAAACACATCCCGATTCCCGTCCGAGCTCCCCGTCACACCGCACTGTCGGGGACAATGGAATTTAAGAAAGTGTATCTGCTGTTAAAATGACACAGCATCACACTTTAAAACATGTTCATTTTATAATCCTCACTCTCCGCAGGACTCGGCAGGAGATAAATTACATCATGGGATCGGAGGCTAGAATTTACGTGTACTCGCCGATACCGATACTAGCATTTTAGGCAGTATCGGCGGCATTTCCGATACTAGTATCGGTATCGGAACAACTCTAATTAGGACCTAGCTCAAAATTCTAAATTCTGTAATAAATCCAATAATATTATATGGCAGTGAAGTGTGGGGTCCATTAACTAACCAAGATTTCCCAAAATGGGAAAAACACCCATTAGAAGTACTGCATGCAGAATTGTGCAAAAACCTACTTAGGGTCCACAGACACACTGCCAACAATGCATGCAGGGCAGAACTTGGCCAATACCCCCTAATCATTCAAATTCAAAAGCGAGCCATAACATTTTACACACCTCCAATCAAGTGACCCCCACTCCTACCACTACAAAGCCCTTCAGAGCCAAGAGATGAACCCAGATAAGAGTCCCCTCTGCCAGCTAGTCAGAAATCTCTGCCCACAAACGCTTCAGGACAGATACCAAGAAATCTGGCCCAACCAAATAATCTCAAAACAAAAAGAAAATGATATAGAATATTGGAACAAATCAACCAAATCTCAAAGTAAATTAGAATTCTATTTGACCCTAAACAGAGAGTACATGGTGGCAGAATACCTGACTACTGTGAATGAGATAAAATTAAGAAAAACATTGACACGGTACAGACTGAGTGGACACAGTCTAGCCATAGAAACAGGCCGTCACAGGCAAAACTGGCTGCCCAGAGAGGCCAGGCTGTGTTCACTTTGCCATCAGGGGGACATTGAGACAGAACCTCACTTCCTGCTATACTGTGAGAAATACAAGGACCTAAGAGAAGTCTTCTTTGATAAAATAAACAAAATTGATGCACAGTTTATCCATCTCCCTGATCACCAAAAGCTGCTATACAGGTGTGGGGAGAAAAGTCAGTGTACAGCATTAGCTGCAAAATATGTAGACGGTTGTCACAAAATAAGAGAACAAGCCCTGTAAATGTATCTGAGTGGCCACACTTGAAAAATGACTACCCGATCGAGTGACTATTTTGTAAATTAATGTTTCTTGTTGATTGTCCTTACTGTTATTACTAATATTATGATATTTTATTGCTTAATATATATGTTATTGTTTGTATGTTGAACTTGCTTTGGCAATAAGTATGTTAATATTTCATGCCAATAAAGCCTATTTGAATTGAATTGAATTGATACAGGAGAGAGAGACAGAGAGATAGATACAGAGAGAGAGAGAGAGCGACAGAGATACAGAGAGAGAGACACAGAGAGATAGATAGAGACAGCGAGACAGAGAGAGAGATACAGAGAGAGAGAGACAGAGAGATAGATAGAGATACAGAGAGAGAGAGCGACAGAGAGATACAGAGATAGATAGAGATACAGAGAGAGAGAGACACAGAGAGATAGATAGAGAGACAGAGAGAGACACAGTGAGATAGATAGAGAGACAGAGATACAGAGAGAGAGAGACAGAGAGATACAGAGAGAGAGAACTATGGAGAACGCTTCCGACTGCTTTGTGTAGAACCCAGGAAGGGTCGCATTGAATCACAGCTAACGGGGATCCTAATCACAGCTAACGGGGATCCTAATCACAGCTAACGGGGATCCTAATCACAGCTAACGGGGATCCTAATCACAGCTAACGGGGATCCTAATCACAGCTAACGGGGATCCTAATCACAGCTAACGGGGATCCTAATCACAGCTAACGGGGATCCTAATCAACAGCTAACGGGGATCCTAATCACAGCTAACGGGGATCCTAATCACAGCTAACGGGGATCCTAATCAACAGCTAACGGGGATCCTAATGGACAGATGCACCACCTTGTCCTGTAGAGCCTGCAGCTCCTCGCTCTGGCCCTGCTGCTGCAGCAAACTCTGTCCCTCTGCGTCCCTCGACTGCTTCAGAGCCGTGAACTGAGAGGAGAGAGAACCAGGTTAGCGATCTCCATCTCCCCACACTCACCCGACAACGCATCCTCCCACACAAAACTTAAGATGTCCACACCTCACTTAATAAGGTTTGCTTTAGTTATTCTAGTCATTCAAATTATTCTAGTATTCCACTGTCCTTGTGATTTAATTTGCAGGCATTTATTGGAAAATGTCATAAAAATTTCACTGTGCGTGTGTGTGGCCTCTCTCTCTCTCTCTCTCTCTCTGTGTGTGTGTGGCCTCTCTCTCTCTCTCTCTCTCTCCGTGTGTGTGTGGCCTCTCTCTCTCTCTCTCTCTCTGTGTGTGTGGCCTCTCTCTCTCTGTGTGTGTGTGTGGCCTCTCTCTCTCTCTCTCTCTCTCTGTGTGTGTGGCCTCTCTCTCTCTCTGTGTGTGTGTGGCCTCTCTCTCTCTCTCTCTCTCTGTGTGTGGCCTCTCTCTCTCTGTGTGTGTGGCCTCTCTCTCTCTCTCCCTCTCTCTGTGTGGCCTCTCTCTCTCTCTCTCTGTGTGTGGCCTTTCTCTCTCTCTCTCTCTCTCTCTGTGTGGCCTCTCTCTCTCTCTCTCTCTCTGTGTGTGTGTGTGTGTGGCCTCTCTCTCTCTCTCTCTCTCTCTCTCTCTGTGTGTGGCCTCTCTCTCTCTGTGTGTGTGGCCTCTCTCTCTCTCTCCCTCTCTCTGTGTGGCCTCTCTCTCTCTCTCTGTGTGTGGCCTTTCTCTCTCTCTCTCTCTCTCTCTCTCTCTCTGTGTGGCCTCTCTCTCTCTCTCTCTCTCTCTGTGTGTGTGTGTGTGTGGCCTCTCTCTCTCTCTCTCTCTCTCTCTCTCTCTGTGTGTGTGTGTGGCCTCTCTCTCTCTCTGTGTGTGTGTGTGTGGCCTCTCTCTCTCTCTCTCTGTGTGTGTGTGGCCCCTCTCTCTCTCTCTCTCTCTCTCTCTCTCTCTCTCTCTCTCTCTCTCTCTCTCTCTCTCTCTGTGTGTGGCCTCTCTCTCTCTCTCTCTGTGTGTGGCCTCTCTCTCTCTCTCTCTCTCTCTCTCTCTCTGTGTGTGTGGCCTCTCTCTCTCTCTCTGTGTGTGTGTGGCCTCTCTCTCTCTCTCTCTCTCTCTCTCTGTGTGTGTGGCCTCTCTCTCTCTCTCTCTCTCTCTCTCTCTCTGTGTGTGTGGCCTCTCTCTCTCTCTCTCTCTCTCTCTCTCTCTCTCTCTCTCTCTCTCTCTCTCTCTCTCTCTCTCTCTCTCTCTCTCTCTCTGTGTGTGGCCTCTCTCCCTCTCTCTCTGTGTGTGTGTGGCCTCTCTCTCTCTCTCTCTCTCTCTCTCTCTCTCTCTCTCTGTCTCTGTGTGTGGCCTCTCTCTCTCTCTGTGTGTGTGGCCTCTTGTCCTGTAGCTGGGACAGTGGGACAGCCTCTACCTGGTCCTGTAGCTGGGACAGTCTCTACCTGGTCCTGTAGCTGGGACAGTGGGACAGCCTCTACCTTGTCCTGTAGCTGGGACAGTGGGACAGCCTCTACCTGGTCCTGTAGCTGGGACAGTGGGACAGCCTCTACCTGGTCCTGTAGCTGGGACAGTGGGACAGCCTCTACCTGGTCCTGTAGCTCAGACAGTGCGACAGCCTCTACCTTGTCCTGTAGCTGGGACAGTGGGACAGCCTCTACCTGGTCCTGTAGCTGGGACAGTGAGACAGCCTCTACCTGGTCCTGTAGCTGGGACAGTGGGACAGCCTCTACCTGGTCCTGTAGCTGGGACAGTGGGACAGCCTCTACCTTGTCCTGTAGCTGGGACAGTGGGACAGCCTCTACCTGGTCCTGTAGCTGGGACAGCCTCTACCTGGTCCTGTAGCTGGGGCAGTGGGACAGCCTCTACCTGGTCCTGTAGCTGGGACAGCCTCTACCTGGTCCTGTAGCTGGGATAGTGGGACAGCCTCTACCTGGTCCTGTAGCTGGGACAGTGAGACAGCCTCTACCTGGTCCTGTAGCTGGGACAGCCTCTACCTTGTCCTGTAGCTGGGACAGTGGGACAGCCTCTACCTGGTCCTGTAGCTGGGACAGTGGGACAGCCTCTACCTGGTCCTGTAGCTGGGACAGTGGGACAGCCTCTACCTGGTCCTGTAGCTGGGACAGCCTCTACCTGGTCCTGTAGCTGGGACAGTGGGACAGCCTCTACCTGGTCCTGTAGCTGGGACAGTGAGACAGCCTCTACCTGGTCCTGTAGCTGGGACAGTGAGACAGCCTCTACCTGGTCCTGTAGCTGGGACAGTGGGGCAGCCTCTACCTTGTCCTGTAGCTGGGACAGCCTCTACCTGGTCCTGTAGCTGGGACAGTGGGACAGCCTCTACCTGGTCCTGTAGCTGGGACAGTGAGACAGCCTCTACCTGGTCCTGTAGCTGGGACAGTGAGACAGCCTCTACCTGGTCCTGTAGCTGGGACAGTGGGGCAGCCTCTACCTTGTCCTGTAGCTGGGACAGTGGGACAGCCTCTACCTGGTCCTGTAGCTGGGACAGTGGGGCAGCCTCTACCTTGTCCTGTAGCTGGGACAGTGGGACAGCCTCTACCTGGTCCTGTAGCTGGGACAGCCTCTACCTGGTCCTGTAGCTGGGACAGTGAGACAGCATCTACCTTGTCCTGTAGCTGGGACAGTGGGACAGCCTCTACCTGGTCCTGTAGCTGGGACAGCCTCTACCTGGTCCTGTAGCTGGGACAGTGGGACAGCCTCTACCTGGTCCTGTAGCTGGGACAGCCTCTACCTGGTCCTGTAGCTGGGGCAGTGGGACAGCCTCTACCTGGTCCTGTAGCTGGGACAGTGGGACAGCCTCTACCTGGTCCTGTAGCTGGGACAGTGAGACAGCCTCTACCTGGTCCTGTAGCTGGGACAGCCTCTACCTTGTCCTGTAGCTGGGACAGTGGGACAGCCTCTACCTGGTCCTGTAGCTGGGACAGTGGGACAGCCTCTACCTGGTCCTGTAGCTGGGACAGTGGGACAGCCTCTACCTGGTCCTGTAGCTGGGACAGTGAGACAGCCTCTACCTGGTCCTGTAGCTGGGACAGTGAGACAGCCTCTACCTGGTCCTGTAGCTGGGACAGTGGGGCAGCCTCTACCTTGTCCTGTAGCTGGGACAGTGGGACAGCCTCTACCTGGTCCTGTAGCTGGGACAGTGGGGCAGCCTCTACCTTGTCCTGTAGCTGGGACAGTGGGACAGCCTCTACCTGGTCCTGTAGCTGGGACAGCCTCTACCTGGTCCTGTAGCTGGGACAGTGAGACAGCATCTACCTTGTCCTGTAGCTGGGACAGTGGGACAGCCTCTACCTGGTCCTGTAGCTGGGACAGCCTCTACCTGGTCCTGTAGCTGGGACAGTGGGACAGCCTCTACCTGGTCCTGTAGCTGGGACAGTGGGACAGCCTCTACCTGGTCCTGTAGCTGGGACAGTGGGACAGCCTCTACCTGGTCCTGTAGCTGGGACAGTGGGACAGCCTCTACCTGGTCCTGTAGCTGGGACAGTGGGACAGCCTCTACCTGGTCCTGTAGCTGGGACAGTGGGGCAGCCTCTACCTTGTCCTGTAGCTGGGACAGTGGGACAGCCTCTACCTGGTCCTGTAGCTGGGACAGCCTCTACCTGGTCCTGTAGCTGGGACAGTGGGACAGGCTCTACCTGGTCCTGTAGCTGGGACAGCCTCTACCTGGTCCTGTAGCTGGGGCAGTGGGACAGCCTCTACCTGGTCCTGTAGCTGGGACAGTAGGACAGCCTCTACCTGGTCCTGTAGCTGGGACAGCCTCTACCTGGTCCTGTAGCTGGGACAGTGAGACAGCCTCTACCTGGTCCTGTAGCTGGGACAGCCTCTACCTTGTCCTGTAGCTGGGACAGTGGGACAGCCTCTACCTGGTCCTGTAGCTGGGACAGTGGGACAGCCTCTACCTGGTCCTGTAGCTGGGACAGTGGGACAGCCTCTACCTGGTCCTGTAGCTGGGACAGTGGGACAGCCTCTACCTGGTCCTGTAGCTGGGACAGTGAGACAGCCTCTACCTGGTCCTGTAGCTGGGACAGTGAGACAGCCTCTACCTGGTCCTGTAGCTGGGACAGTGGGGTAGCCTCTACCTTGTCCTGTAGCTGGGACAGTGGGACAGCCTCTACCTGGTCCTGTAGCTGGGACAGCCTCTACCTGGTCCTGTAGCTGGGACAGTGGGACAGCCTCTACCTGGTCCTGTAGCTGGGACAGTGGGGCAGCCTCTACCTTGTCCTGTAGCTGGGACAGTGGGACAGCCTTTACCTGGTCCTGTAGCTGGGACAGCCTCTACCTGGTCCTGTAGCTGGGGCAGTGGGACAGCCTCTACCTGGTCCTGTAGCTGGGACAGTGGGACAGCCTCTACCTGGTCCTGTAGCTGGGACAGCCTCTACCTGGTGCTGTAGCTGGGACAGTGGGACAGCCTCTACCTGGTCCTGTAGCTGGGACAGTGGGACAGCCTCTACCTGGTCCTGTAGCTGGGACAGCCTCTACCTGGTCCTGTAGCTGAGACAGTGGGACAGCCTCTACCTGGTCCTGTAGCTGGGACAGTGGGACAGCCTCTACCTGGTCCTGTAGCTGGGACAGCCTCTACCTGGTCCTGTAGCTGGGACAGTGGGACAGCCTCTACCTGGTCCTGTAGCTGGGACAGAGCCTCTACCTGGTCCTGTAGCTGAGACAGTGGGACAGCCTCTACCTGGTCCTGTAGCTGAGACAGTGGGACAGCCTCTACCTGGTCCTGTAGCTGGGACAGTGGGACAGCCTCTACCTGGTCCTGTAGCTGGGACAGCATCTACCTGGTCCTGTAGCTGGGACAGTGGGACAGCCTCTACCTGGTCCTGTAGCTGAGACAGTGGGACAGCCTCTACCTGGTCCTGTAGCTGAGACAATGGGACAGCCTCTACCTGGTCCTGTAGCTGGGACAGCCTCTACCTGGTCATGTAGCTGGGACAGTGGGACAGCCTCTACCTTGTCCTGTAGCTGGGACAGTGGGACAGCCTCTACCTGGTCCTGTAGCTGGGACAGTGGGACAGCCTCTACCTGGTCCTGTAGCTGGGACAGTGGGACAGCCTCTACCTTGTCCTGTAGCTGGGACAGTGGGACAGCCTCTACCTGGTCCTGTAGCTGGGACAGTGGGACAGCCTCTACCTGGTCCTGTAGCTGGGACAGTGGGACAGCCTCTACCTGGTCCTGTAGCTCGGACAGTGCGACAGCCTCTACCTTGTCCTGTAGCTGGGACAGTGGGACAGCCTCTACCTGGTCCTGTAGCTGGGACAGTGAGACAGCCTCTACCTGGTCCTGTAGCTGGGACAGTGGGACAGCCTCTACCTGGTCCTGTAGCTGGGACAGTGGGACAGCCTCTACCTTGTCCTGTAGCTGGGACAGTGGGACAGCCTCTACCTGGTCCTGTAGCTGGGACAGCCTCTACCTGGTCCTGTAGCTGGGGCAGTGGGACAGCCTCTACCTGGTCCTGTAGCTGGGACAGCCTCTACCTGGTCCTGTAGCTGGGATAGTGGGACAGCCTCTACCTGGTCCTGTAGCTGGGACAGTGAGACAGCCTCTACCTGGTCCTGTAGCTGGGACAGCCTCTACCTTGTCCTGTAGCTGGGACAGTGGGACAGCCTCTACCTGGTCCTGTAGCTGGGACAGTGGGACAGCCTCTACCTGGTCCTGTAGCTGGGACAGTGGGACAGCCTCTACCTGGTCCTGTAGCTGGGACAGCCTCTACCTGGTCCTGTAGCTGGGACAGTGGGACAGCCTCTACCTGGTCCTGTAGCTGGGACAGTGAGACAGCCTCTACCTGGTCCTGTAGCTGGGACAGTGAGACAGCCTCTACCTGGTCCTGTAGCTGGGACAGTGGGGCAGCCTCTACCTTGTCCTGTAGCTGGGACAGCCTCTACCTGGTCCTGTAGCTGGGACAGTGGGACAGCCTCTACCTGGTCCTGTAGCTGGGACAGTGAGACAGCCTCTACCTGGTCCTGTAGCTGGGACAGTGAGACAGCCTCTACCTGGTCCTGTAGCTGGGACAGTGGGGCAGCCTCTACCTTGTCCTGTAGCTGGGACAGTGGGACAGCCTCTACCTGGTCCTGTAGCTGGGACAGTGGGGCAGCCTCTACCTTGTCCTGTAGCTGGGACAGTGGGACAGCCTCTACCTGGTCCTGTAGCTGGGACAGCCTCTACCTGGTCCTGTAGCTGGGACAGTGAGACAGCATCTACCTTGTCCTGTAGCTGGGACAGTGGGACAGCCTCTACCTGGTCCTGTAGCTGGGACAGCCTCTACCTGGTCCTGTAGCTGGGACAGTGGGACAGCCTCTACCTGGTCCTGTAGCTGGGACAGCCTCTACCTGGTCCTGTAGCTGGGGCAGTGGGACAGCCTCTACCTGGTCCTGTAGCTGGGACAGTGGGACAGCCTCTACCTGGTCCTGTAGCTGGGACAGTGAGACAGCCTCTACCTGGTCCTGTAGCTGGGACAGCCTCTACCTTGTCCTGTAGCTGGGACAGTGGGACAGCCTCTACCTGGTCCTGTAGCTGGGACAGTGGGACAGCCTCTACCTGGTCCTGTAGCTGGGACAGTGGGACAGCCTCTACCTGGTCCTGTAGCTGGGACAGTGGGACAGCCTCTACCTGGTCCTGTAGCTGGGACAGTGAGACAGCCTCTACCTGGTCCTGTAGCTGGGACAGTGAGACAGCCTCTACCTGGTCCTGTAGCTGGGACAGTGGGGCAGCCTCTACCTTGTCCTGTAGCTGGGACAGTGGGACAGCCTCTACCTGGTCCTGTAGCTGGGACAGTGGGGCAGCCTCTACCTTGTCCTGTAGCTGGGACAGTGGGACAGCCTCTACCTGGTCCTGTAGCTGGGACAGCCTCTACCTGGTCCTGTAGCTGGGACAGTGAGACAGCATCTACCTTGTCCTGTAGCTGGGACAGTGGGACAGCCTCTACCTGGTCCTGTAGCTGGGACAGCCTCTACCTGGTCCTGTAGCTGGGACAGTGGGACAGCCTCTACCTGGTCCTGTAGCTGGGACAGTGGGACAGCCTCTACCTGGTCCTGTAGCTGGGACAGTGGGACAGCCTCTACCTGGTCCTGTAGCTGGGACAGTGGGACAGCCTCTACCTGGTCCTGTAGCTGGGACAGTGGGACAGCCTCTACCTGGTCCTGTAGCTGGGACAGTGGGGCAGCCTCTACCTTGTCCTGTAGCTGGGACAGTGGGACAGCCTCTACCTGGTCCTGTAGCTGGGACAGCCTCTACCTGGTCCTGTAGCTGGGACAGTGGGACAGGCTCTACCTGGTCCTGTAGCTGGGACAGCCTCTACCTGGTCCTGTAGCTGGGGCAGTGGGACAGCCTCTACCTGGTCCTGTAGCTGGGACAGTAGGACAGCCTCTACCTGGTCCTGTAGCTGGGACAGCCTCTACCTGGTCCTGTAGCTGGGACAGTGAGACAGCCTCTACCTGGTCCTGTAGCTGGGACAGCCTCTACCTTGTCCTGTAGCTGGGACAGTGGGACAGCCTCTACCTGGTCCTGTAGCTGGGACAGTGGGACAGCCTCTACCTGGTCCTGTAGCTGGGACAGTGGGACAGCCTCTACCTGGTCATGTAGCTGGGACAGTGGGACAGCCTCTACCTGGTCCTGTAGCTGGGACAGTGAGACAGCCTCTACCTGGTCCTGTAGCTGGGACAGTGAGACAGCCTCTACCTGGTCCTGTAGCTGGGACAGTGGGGTAGCCTCTACCTTGTCCTGTAGCTGGGACAGTGGGACAGCCTCTACCTGGTCCTGTAGCTGGGACAGCCTCTACCTGGTCCTGTAGCTGGGACAGTGGGACAGCCTCTACCTGGTCCTGTAGCTGGGACAGTGGGGCAGCCTCTACCTTGTCCTGTAGCTGGGACAGTGGGACAGCCTTTACCTGGTCCTGTAGCTGGGACAGCCTCTACCTGGTCCTGTAGCTGGGGCAGTGGGACAGCCTCTACCTGGTCCTGTAGCTGGGACAGTGGGACAGCCTCTACCTGGTCCTGTAGCTGGGACAGCCTCTACCTGGTGCTGTAGCTGGGACAGTGGGACAGCCTCTACCTGGTCCTGTAGCTGGGACAGTGGGACAGCCTCTACCTGGTCCTGTAGCTGGGACAGCCTCTACCTGGTCCTGTAGCTGAGACAGTGGGACAGCCTCTACCTGGTCCTGTAGCTGGGACAGTGGGACAGCCTCTACCTGGTCCTGTAGCTGGGACAGCCTCTACCTGGTCCTGTAGCTGGGACAGTGGGACAGCCTCTACCTGGTCCTGTAGCTGGGACAGAGCCTCTACCTGGTCCTGTAGCTGAGACAGTGGGACAGCCTCTACCTGGTCCTGTAGCTGAGACAGTGGGACAGCCTCTACCTGGTCCTGTAGCTGGGACAGTGGGACAGCCTCTACCTGGTCCTGTAGCTGGGACAGCATCTACCTGGTCCTGTAGCTGGGACAGTGGGACAGCCTCTACCTGGTCCTGTAGCTGAGACAGTGGGACAGCCTCTACCTGGTCCTGTAGCTGAGACAATGGGACAGCCTCTACCTGGTCCTGTAGCTGGGACAGCCTCTACCTGGTCATGTAGCTGGGACAGTGGGACAGCCTCTACCTTGTCCTGTAGCTGGGACAGTGGGACAGCCTCTACCTGGTCCTGTAGCTGGGACAGCCTCTACCTGGTCCTGTAGCTGGGACAGTGGGACAGCCTCTACCTGGTCCTGTAGCTGGGACAGTGGGACAGCCTCTACCTGGTCCTGTAGCTGGGACAGCCTCTACCTGGTCCTGTAGCTGAGACAGTGGGACAGCCTCTACCTGGTCCCGTAGCTGGGACAGTGGGACAGCCTCTACCTGGTCCTGTAGCTGGGACAGTGGGACAGCCTCTACCTGGTCCTGTAGCTGAGACAGTGGGACAGCCTCTACCTGGTCCTGTAGCTGGGACAGTGGGACAGCCTCTACCTGGTCCTGTAGCTGGGACAGTGGGACAGCCTCTACCTGGTCCTGTAGCTGGGACAGTGGGACAGCCTCTACCTGGTCCTGTAGCTGGGACAGTGGGACAGCCTCTACCTGGTCCTGTAGCTGGGACAGTGGGGCAGCCTCTACCTTGTCCTGTAGCTGGGACAGTGGGACAGCCTCTACCTGGTCCTGTAGCTGGGACAGCCTCTACCTGGTCCTGTAGCTGGGACAGTGGGACAGCCTCTACCTGGTCCTGTAGCTGGGACAGTGGGACAGCCTCTACCTGGTCCTGTAGCTGGGACAGCCTCTACCTGGTCCTGTAGCTGAGACAGTGGGACAGCCTCTACCTGGTCCCGTAGCTGAGACAGTGGGACAGCCTCTACCTGGTCCTGTAGCTGGGACAGTGGGACAGCCTCTACCTGGTCCTGTAGCTGGGACAGTGGGACAGCCTCTACCTGGTCCTGTAGCTGGGACAGTGGGACAGCCTCTACCTGGTCCTGTAGCTGGGACAGTGGGACAGCCTCTACCTGGTCCTGTAGCTGGGACAGTGGGGCAGCCTCTACCTTGTCCTGTAGCTGGGACAGTGGGACAGCCTCTACCTGGTCCTGTAGCTGGGACAGCCTCTACCTGGTCCTGTAGCTGGGACAGTGGGACAGCCTCTACCTGGTCCTGTAGCTGGGACAGTGGGACAGCCTCTACCTGGTCCTGTAGCTGGGACAGCCTCTACCTGGTCCTGTAGCTGAGACAGTGGGACAGCCTCTACCTGGTCCCGTAGCTGGGACAGTGGGACAGCCTCTACCTGGTCCTGTAGCTGGGACAGTGGGACAGCCTCTACCTGGTCCTGTAGCTGAGACAGTGGGACAGCCTCTACCTGGTCCTGTAGCTGGGACAGTGGGACAGCCTCTACCTGGTCCTGTAGCTGGGACAGTGGGACAGCCTCTACCTGGTCCTGTAGCTGGGACAGTGGGACAGCCTCTACCTGGTCCTGTAGCTGGGACAGTGGGACAGCCTCTACCTGGTCCTGTAGCTGGGACAGTGGGGCAGCCTCTACCTTGTCCTGTAGCTGGGACAGTGGGACAGCCTCTACCTGGTCCTGTAGCTGGGACAGCCTCTACCTGGTCCTGTAGCTGGGACAGTGGGACAGGCTCTACCTGGTCCTGTAGCTGGGACAGCCTCTACCTGGTCCTGTAGCTGGGGCAGTGGGACAGCCTCTACCTGGTCCTGTAGCTGGGACAGTAGGACAGCCTCTACCTGGTCCTGTAGCTGGGACAGTGGGACAGCCTCTACCTGGTCCTGTAGCTGGGACAGTGAGACAGCCTCTACCTGGTCCTGTAGCTGGGACAGCCTCTACCTTGTCCTGTAGCTGGGACAGTGGGACAGCCTCTACCTGGTCCTGTAGCTGGGACAGTGAGACAGCCTCTACCTGGTCCTGTAGCTGGGACAGTGGGACAGCCTCTACCTGGTCCTGTAGCTGGGACAGTGGGACAGCCTCTACCTGGTCCTGTAGCTGGGACAGTGAGACAGCCTCTACCTGGTCCTGTAGCTGGGACAGTGGGGTAGCCTCTACCTTGTCCTGTAGCTGGGACAGTGGGACAGCCTCTACCTGGTCCTGTAGCTGGGACAGTGGGGCAGCCTCTACCTTGTCCTGTAGCTGGGACAGTGGGACAGCCTTTACCTGGTCCTGTAGCTGGGACAGCCTCTACCTGGTCCTGTAGCTGGGGCAGTGGGACAGCCTCTACCTGGTCCTGTAGCTGGGACAGTGGGACAGCCTCTACCTGGTCCTGTAGCTGGGACAGCCTCTACCTGGTCCTGTAGCTGGGACAGTGGGACAGCCTCTACCTGGTCCTGTAGCTGGGACAGTGGGACAGCCTCTACCTGGTCCTGTAGCTGGGACAGCCTCTACCTGGTCCTGTAGCTGAGATAGTGGGACAGCCTCTACCTGGTCCTGTAGCTGGGACAGTGGGACAGCCTCTACCTGGTCCTGTAGCTGGGACAGCCTCTACCTGGTCCTGTAGCTGGGACAGTGGGACAGCCTCTACCTTGGCCTGTAGCTGGGACAGTGGGACAGCCTCTACCTGGTCCTGTAGCTGGGACAGCCTCTACCTGGTCCTGTAGCTGAGACAGTGGGACAGCCTCTACCTGGTCCTGTAGCTGGGACAGTGGGACAGCTTCTACCTGGTCCTGTAGCTGGGACAGTGGGACAGCCTCTACCTGGTCCTGTAGCTGGGACAGTGGGACAGCCTCTACCTGGTCCTGTAGCTGGGACAGTGGGACAGCCTCTACCTGGTCCTGTAGCTGGGACAGTGGGACAGCCTCTACCTGGTCCTGTAGCTGGGAGAGTGGGACAGCCTCTACCTGGTCCTGTAGCTGGGACAGCCTCTACCTGGTCCTGTAGCTGGGACAGTGGGACAGCCTCTACAGTGGGACAGCCTCTACCTGGTCCTGTAGCTGGGACAGTGGGACAGCCTCTACCTGGACCTGTAGCTGGGACAGTGGGACAGCCTCTACCTGGTCCTGTAGCTGGGACAGTGGGACAGCCTCTACCTGGTCCTGTAGCTGAGACAGTGGGACAGCCTCTACCTGGTCCTGTAGCTGAGACAGTGGGACAGCCTCTACCTGGTCCTGTAGCTGGGACAGTGGGACAGCCTCTACCTGGTCCTGTAGCTGAGACAGCATCTACCTGGTCCTGTAGCTGGGACAGTGGGACAGCCTCTACCTGGTCCTGTAGCTTGGACAGTGGGACAGCCTCTACCTGGTCCTGTAGCTGAGACAATGGGACAGCCTCTACCTGGTCCTGTAGCTGGGACAGCATCTACCTGGTCCTGTAGCTGGGACAGTAGGACAGCCTCTACTTGTCTTGTAGCTGGGACAGTGGGACAGGCTCTACCTGGTCCTGTAGCTGGGACAGCCTCTACCTGGTCCTGTAGCTGGGACAGTGGGACAGCCTCTACCTGGTCCTGTAGCTGGGACAGTGGGACAGCCTCTACCTGGTCCTGTAGCTGGGACAGCCTCTACCTGGTCCTGTAGCTGAGACAGTGGGACAGCCTCTACCTGGTCCTGTAGCTGGGACAGTGGGACAGCCTCTACCTGGTCCTGTAGCTGGGACAGTGGGACAACCTCTACCTGGTCCTGTAGCTGAGACAGTGGGACAGCCTCTACCTGGTCCTGTAGCTGGGACAGTGGGACAGCCTCTACCTGGTCCTGTAGCTGGGACAGTGGGAAAGCCTCTACCTGGTCCTGTAGCTGGGACAGTGGGACAGCCTCTACCTGGTCCTGTAGCTGGGACAGTGGGACAGCCTCTACCTGGTCCTGTAGCTGGGACAGCCTCTACCTGGTCCTGTAGCTGGGACAGTGGGACAGCCTCTACCTGGTCCTGTAGCTGGGACTGTGGGACAGCCTCTACCTGGTCCTGTAGCTGAGACAGTGGGACAGCCTCTACCTAGTCCTGTAGCTGGGACAGCCTCTACCTGGTCCTGTAGCTGGGACAGTGGGACAGCCTCTACCTTGTCCTGTAGCTGGGACAGTGGGACAGCCTCTACCTGGTCCTGTAGCTGGGACAGCCTCTACCTGGTCCTGTAGCTGGGACAGTGGGACAGCCTCTACCTGGTCCTGTAGCTGGGACAGTGGGACAGCCTCTACCTGGTCCTGTAGCTGAGACAGTGGGACAGCCTCTACCTGGTCCTGTAGCTGAGACAGTGGGACAGCCTCTACCTGGTCCTGTAGCTGGGACAGCCTCTACCTGGTCCTGTAGCTGGGACAGTGGGACAGCCTCTACCTGGTCCTGTAGCTGGGACAGTGGGACAGCCTCTACCTGGTCCTGTAGCTGGGACAGTGGGACAGCCTCTACCTGGTCCTGTAGCTGGGACAGTGGGACAGCCTCTACCTTATCCTGTAGCTGGGACAGTGGGACAGCCTCTACCTGGTCCTGTAGCTGGGACAGTGGGACAGCCTCTACCTGGTCCTGTAGCTGGGACAGCCTCTACCTGGTCCTGTAGCTGGGACAGTGGGACAGCCTCTACCTGGTCCTGTAGCTGGGACAGTGGGACAGCCTCTACCTTGTCCTGTTGCTGAGACAGTGGGACAGCCTCTACCTGGTCCTGTAGCTGGGACAGCCTCTACCTGGTCCTGTAGCTGGGACAGTGGGACAGCCTCTACCTGGTCCTGTAGCTGGGACAGTGGGACAGCCTCTACCTTATCCTGTAGCTGGGACAGTGGGACAGCCTCTACCTGGTCCTGTAGCTGGGACAGCCTCTATCTGGTCCTGTAGCTGGGACAGTGGGACAGCCTCTACCTGGTCCTGTTGCTGGGACAGTGGGACAGCCTCTACCTTATCCTGTAGCTGGGACAGCCTCTACCTGGTCCTGTAGCTGGGACAGTGGGACAGCCTCTACCTGGTCCTGTAGCTGGGACAGTGGGACAGCCTCTACCTTATCCTGTAGCTGGGACAGTGGAACAGCCTCTACCTTATCCTGTAGCTGGGACAGCCTCTACCTGGTCCTGTAGCTGGGACAGTGGGACAGCCTCTACCTGGTCCTGTAGCTGGGACAGTGGGACAGCCTCTACCTTATCCTGTAGCTGGGACAGTGAGACAGCCTCTACCTTGTCCTGTAGCTGCGACAGCCTCTACCTTGTCCTGTAGCTGCGACAGCCTCTACCTTGTCCTGTAGCTGCGACAGCCTCTACCTGGTCCTGTAGCTGGGACAGTGGGACAGCCTCTACCTGGTCCTGTAGCTGGGACAGTGGGACAGCCTCTACCTGGTCCTGTAGCTGGGACAGTGGGACAACCTCTACCTGGTCCTGTAGCTGAGACAGTGGGACAGCCTCTACCTGGTCCTGTAGCTGGGACAGTGGGACAGCCTCTACCTGGTCCTGTAGCTGGGACAGTGGGACAGCCTCTACCTGGTCCTGTAGCTGGGACAGTGGGACAGCCTCTACCTGGTCCTGTAGCTGGGACAGTGGGACAGCCTCTACCTGGTCCTGTAGCTGGGACAGTGGGGCAGCCTCTACCTTGTCCTGTAGCTGGGACAGTGGGACAGCCTCTACCTGGTCCTGTAGCTGGGACAGCCTCTACCTGGTCCTGTAGCTGGGACAGTGGGACAGGCTCTACCTGGTCCTGTAGCTGGGACAGCCTCTACCTGGTCCTGTAGCTGGGGCAGTGGGACAGCCTCTACCTGGTCCTGTAGCTGGGACAGTAGGACAGCCTCTACCTGGTCCTGTAGCTGGGACAGTGGGACAGCCTCTACCTGGTCCTGTAGCTGGGACAGTGAGACAGCCTCTACCTGGTCCTGTAGCTGGGACAGCCTCTACCTTGTCCTGTAGCTGGGACAGTGGGACAGCCTCTACCTGGTCCTGTAGCTGGGACAGTGGGACAGCCTCTACCTGGTCCTGTAGCTGGGACAGTGGGACAGCCTCTACCTGGTCCTGTAGCTGGGACAGTGGGACAGCCTCTACCTGGTCCTGTAGCTGGGACAGTGAGACAGCCTCTACCTGGTCCTGTAGCTGGGACAGTGGGGTAGCCTCTACCTTGTCCTGTAGCAGTGGGACAGCCTCTACCTGGTCCTGTAGCTGGGACAGTGGGGCAGCCTCTACCTTGTCCTGTAGCTGGGACAGTGGGACAGCCTTTACCTGGTCCTGTAGCTGGGACAGCCTCTACCTGGTCCTGTAGCTGGGGCAGTGGGACAGCCTCTACCTGGTCCTGTAGCTGGGACAGTGGGACAGCCTCTACCTGGTCCTGTAGCTGGGACAGCCTCTACCTGGTCCTGTAGCTGGGACAGTGGGACAGCCTCTACCTGGTCCTGTAGCTGGGACAGTGGGACAGCCTCTACCTGGTCCTGTAGCTGGGACAGCCTCTACCTGGTCCTGTAGCTGAGACAGTGGGACAGCCTCTACCTGGTCCTGTAGCTGGGACAGTGGGACAGCCTCTACCTGGTCCTGTAGCTGGGACAGCCTCTACCTGGTCCTGTAGCTGGGACAGTGGGACAGCCTCTACCTTGGCCTGTAGCTGGGACAGTGGGACAGCCTCTACCTGGTCCTGTAGCTGGGACAGCCTCTACCTGGTCCTGTAGCTGAGACAGTGGGACAGCCTCTACCTGGTCCTGTAGCTGGGACAGTGGGACAGCTTCTACCTGGTCCTGTAGCTGGGACAGTGGGACAGCCTCTACCTGGTCCTGTAGCTGGGACAGTGGGACAGCCTCTACCTGGTCCTGTAGCTGGGACAGTGGGACAGCCTCTACCTGGTCCTGTAGCTGGGACAGCCTCTACCTGGTCCTGTAGCTGGGACAGTGGGACAGCCTCTACCTGGTCCTGTAGCTGGGACAGTGGGACAGCCTATACCTGGTCCTGTAGCTGAGACAGTGGGACAGCCTCTACCTGGTCCTGTAGCTGAGACAGTGGGACAGCCTCTACCTGGTCCTGTAGCTGGGACAGTGGGACAGTCTCTACCTGGTCCTGTAGCTGGGACAGCATCTACCTGGTCCTGTAGCTGGGACAGTGGGACAGCCTCTACCTTGTCCTGTAGCTGGGACAGTGGGACAGCCTCTACCTGGTCCTGTAGCTGGGACAGCCACTACCTGGTCCTGTAGCTGGGACAGTGGGACAGCCTCTACCTGGTCCTGTAGCTGGGACAGTGGGACAGCCTCTACCTGGTCCTGTAGCTGGGACAGCCTCTACCTGGTCCTGTAGCTGAGACAGTGGGACAGCCTCTACCTGGTCCTGTAGCTGGGACAGTGGGACAGCCTCTACCTGGTCCTGTAGCTGGGACAGTGGGACAGCCTCTACCTGGTCCTGTAGCTGAGACAGTGGGACAGCCTCTACCTGGTCCTGTAGCTGGGACAGTGGGACAGCCTCTACCTGGTCCTGTAGCTAGGACAGTGGGAAAGCCTCTACCTGGTCCTGTAGCTGGGACAGTGGGACAGCCTCTACCTGGTCCTGTAGCTGGGACAGTGGGACAGCCTCTACCTGGTCCTGTAGCTGGGACAGCCTCTACCTGGTCCTGTAGCTGGGACAGTGGGACAGCCTCTACCTGGTCCTGTAGCTGGGACAGTGGGACAGCCTCTACCTGGTCCTGTAGCTGGGACAGCCTCTACCTGGTCCTGTAGCTGGGACAGTGGGACAGCCTCTACCTGGTCCTGTAGCTGGGACAGTGGGACAGCCTCTACCTGGTCCTGTAGCTGAGACAGTGGGACAGCCTCTACCTGGTCCTGTAGCTGGGACAGCCTCTACCTGGTCCTGTAGCTGGGACAGTGGGACAGCCTCTACCTTGTCCTGTAGCTGGGACAGTGGGACAGCCTCTACCTGGTCCTGTAGCTGGGACAGCCTCTACCTGGTCCTGTAGCTGGGACAGTGGGACAGCCTCTACCTGCTCCTGTAGCTGGGACAGTGGGACAGCCTCTACCTGGTCCTGTAGCTGAGACAGTGGGACAGCCTCTACCTGGTCCTGTAGCTGAGACAGTGGGACAGCCTCTACCTGGTCCTGTAGCTGGGACAGCCTCTACCTGGTCCTGTAGCTGGGACAGTGGGACAGCCTCTACCTGGTCCTGTAGCTGGGACAGTGGGACAGCCTCTACCTGGTCCTGTAGCTGGGACAGTGGGACAGCCTCTACCTGGTCCTGTAGCTGGGACAGTGGGACAGCCTCTACCTTATCCTGTAGCTGGGACAGTGGGACAGCCTCTACCTGGTCCTGTAGCTGGGACAGTGGGACAGCCTCTACCTGGTCCTGTAGCTGGGACAGCCTCTACCTGGTCCTGTAGCTGGGACAGTGGGACAGCCTCTACCTGGTCCTGTAGCTGGGACAGTGGGACAGCCTCTACCTTGTCCTGTAGCTGAGACAGTGGGACAGCCTCTACCTGGTCCTGTAGCTGGGACAGCCTCTACCTGGTCCTGTAGCTGGGACAGTGAGACAGCCTCTACCTGGTCCTGTAGCTGGGACAGTGGGACAGCCTCTACATTATCCTGTAGCTGGGACAGTGGGACAGCCTCTACCTGGTCCTGTAGCTGGGACAGCCTCTATCTGGTCCTGTAGCTGGGACAGTGGGACAGCCTCTACCTGGTCCTGTAGCTGGGACAGTGGGACAGCCTCTACCTGGTCCTGTTGCTGGGACAGTGGGACAGCCTCTACCTTATCCTGTAGCTGGGACAGCCTCTACCTGGTCCTGTAGCTGGGACAGTGGGACAGCCTCTACCTGGTCCTGTAGCTGGGACAGTGGGACAGCCTCTACCTTATCCTGTAGCTGGGACAGTGGGACAGCCTCTACCTTATCCTGTAGCTGGGACAGCCTCTACCTGGTCCTGTAGCTGGGACAGTGGGACAGCCTCTACCTGGTCCTGTAGCTGGGACAGTGGGACAGCCTCTACCTGGTCCTGTAGCTGGGACAGTGGGACAGCCTCTACCTTATCCTGTAGCTGGGACAGTGAGACAGCCTCTACCTTGTCCTGTAGCTGCGACAGCCTCTACCTTGTCCTGTAGCTGCGACAGCCTCTACCTTGTCCTGTAGCTGGGACAGTGGGACAGCCTCTACCTGGTCCTGTAGCTGGGACAGTGGGACAGCCTCTACCTGGTCCTGTAGCTGGGACAGTGGGACAGCCTCTACCTGGTCCTGTAGCTGGGACAGTGGGACAGCCTCTACCTGGTCCTGTAGCTGGGACAGTGGGACAGCCTCTACCTGGTCCTGTAGCTGGGACAGTGGGACAGCCTCTACCTGGTCCTGTAGCTAGGACAGTGGGACAGCCTCTACCTGGTCCTGTAGCTGGGACAGCCTCTACCTGGTCCTGTAGCTGGGACAGTGGGACAGCCTCTACCTGGTCCTGTAGCTGGGACAGTGGGACAGCCTCTACCTGGTCCTGTAGCTGAGACAGTGGGACAGCCTCTACCTGGTCCTGTAGCTGGGACAGCCTCTACCTGGTCCTGTAGCTGGGACAGTGGGACAGCCTCTACCTTGTCCTGTAGCTGGGACAGTGGGACAGCCTCTACCTGGTCCTGTAGCTGGGACAGCCTCTACCTGGTCCTGTAGCTGGGACAGTGAGACAGCCTCTACCTGGTCCTGTAGCTGAGACAGTGGGACAGCCTCTACCTGGTCCTGTAGCTGGGACAGCCTCTACCTGGTCCTGTAGCTGGGACAGTGGGACAGCCTCTACCTGGTCCTGTAGCTGGGACAGTGGGACAGCCTCTACCTGGTCCTGTAGCTGGGACAGTGGGGCAGCCTCTACCTGGTCCTGTAGCTGGGACAGTGGGACAGCCTCTACCTTATCCTGTAGCTGGGACAGTGGGACAGCCTCTACCTGGTCCTGTAGCTGGGACAGTGGGACAGCCTCTACCTGGTCCTGTAGCTGGGACAGCCTCTACATGGTCCTGTAGCTGGGACAGTGGGACAGCCTCTACCTGGTCCTGTAGCTGGGACAGTGGGACAGCCTCTACCTTGTCCTGTAGCTGAGACAGTGGGACAGCCTCTACCTGGCCCTGTAGCTGGGACAGCCTCTACCTGGTCCTGTAGCTGGGACAGTGGGACAGCCTCTACCTGGTCCTGTAGCTGGGACAGTGGGACAGCCTCTACCTTATCCTGTAGCTGGGACAGTGGGACAGCCTCTACCTGCTCCTGTAGCTGGGACAGCCTCTACCTGGTCCTGTAGCTGGGACAGTGGGACAGCCTCTACCTGGTCCTGTAGCTGGGACAGTGGGACAGCCTCTACCTGGTCCTGTAGCTGGGACAGTGGGACAGCCTCTACCTTATCCTGTAGCTGGGACAGCCTCTACCTGGTCCTGTAGCTGGGACAGTGGGACAGCCTCTACCTGGTCCTGTAGCTGGGAGAGCCTCTACCTGGTCCTGTAGCTGGGACAGTGGGACAGCCTCTACCTTATCCTGTAGCTGGGACAGTGGGACAGCCTCTACCTTATCCTGTAGCTGGGACAGCCTCTACCTGGTCCTGTAGCTGGGACAGTGGGACAGCCTCTACCTGGTCCTGTAGCTGGGACAGTGGGACAGCCTCTACCTGGTCCTGTAGCTGGGACAGTGGGACAGCCTCTACCTTATCCTGTAGCTGGGACAGTGAGACAGCCTCTACCTTATCCTGTAGCTGGGACAGTGGGACAGCCTCTACCTTATCCTGTAGCTGCGACAGCCTCTACCTTGTCCTGTAGCTGCGACAGCCTCTACCTTGTCCTGTAGCTGCGACAGCCTCTACCTGGTCCTGTAGCTGGGACAGTGGGACAGCCTCTACCTGGTCCTGTAGCTGGGACAGTGGGACAGCCTCTACCTGGTCCTGTAGCTGGGACAGTGGGACAGCCTCTACCTGGTCCTGTAGCTGGGACAGTGGGACAGCCTCTACCTGGTCCTGTAGCTGGGACAGTGGGACAGCCTCTACCTGGTCCTGTAGCTGGGACAGCCTCTACCTGGTCCTGTAGCTGGGACAGTGGGACAGCCTCTACCTGGTCCTGTAGCTGGGACAGTGGGACAGCCTCTACCTGGTCCTGTAGCTGGGACAGCCTCTACCTGGTCCTGTAGCTGGGACAGTGGGACAGCCTCTACCTTGTCCTGTAGCTGGGACAGTGGGACAGCCTCTACCTGGTCCTGTAGCTGGGACAGCCTCTACCTGGTCCTGTAGCTGGGACAGTGAGACAGCCTCTACCTGGTCCTGTAGCTGGGACAGTGGGACAGCATCTACCTGGTCCTGTAGCTGAGACAGTGGGACAGCATCTACCTGGTCCTGTAGCTGGGACAGCCTCTACCTGGTCCTGTAGCTGGGACAGTGGGACAGCCTCTACCTGGTCCTGTAGCTGGGACAGTGGGACAGCCTCTACCTGGTCCTGTAGCTGGGACAGTGGGGCAGCCTCTACCTGGTCCTGTAGCTGGGACAGTGGGACAGCCTCTACCTTATCCTGTAGCTGGGACAGTGGGACAGCCTCTACCTGGTCCTGTAGCTGGGACAGTGGGACAGCCTCTACCTGGTCCTGTAGCTGGGACAGCCTCTACCTGGTCCTGTAGCTGGGACAGTGGGACAGCCTCTACCTGGTCCTGTAGCTGGGACAGTGGGACAGCCTCTACCTTGTCCTGTAGCTGAGACAGTGGGACAGCCTCTACCTGGCCCTGTAGCTGGGACAGCCTCTACCTGGTCCTGTAGCTGGGACAGTGGGACAGCCTCTACCTGGTCCTGTAGCTGGGACAGTGGGACAGCCTCTACCTTATCCTGTAGCTGGGACAGTGGGACAGCCTCTACCTGGTCCTGTAGCTGGGACAGCCTCTACCTGGTCCTGTAGCTGGGACAGTGGGACAGCCTCTACCTGGTCCTGTAGCTGGGACAGTGGGACAGCCTCTACCTGGTCCTGTAGCTGGGACAGTGGGACAGCCTCTACCTTATCCTGTAGCTGGGACAGCCTCTACCTGGTCCTGTAGCTGGGACAGTGGGACAGCCTCTACCTGGTCCTGTAGCTGGGACAGTGGGACAGCCTCTACCTTATCCTGTAGCTGGGACAGTGGGACAGCCTCTACCTTATCCTGTAGCTGGGACAGCCTCTACCTGGTCCTGTAGCTGGGACAGTGGGACAGCCTCTACCTGGTCCTGTAGCTGGGACAGTGGGACAGCCTCTACCTGGTCCTGTAGCTGGGACAGTGGGACAGCCTCTACCTTATCCTGTAGCTGGGACAGTGAGATAGCCTCTACCTTATCCTGTAGCTGGGACAGTGGGACAGCCTCTACCTTATCCTGTAGCTGCGACAGCCTCTACCTTGTCCTGTAGCTGCGACAGCCTCTACCTTGTCCTGTAGCTGGGACAGTGGGACAGCCTCTACCTGGTCCTGTAGCTGGGACAGTGGGACAGCCTCTACCTGGTCCTGTAGCTGGGACAGTGGGACAGCCTCTACCTGGTCCTGTAGCTGGGACAGTGGGACAGCCTCTACCTGGTCCTGTAGCTGAGACAGTGGGACAGCCTCTACCTGGTCCTGTAGCTGGGACAGTGGGACAGCCTCTACCTGGTCCTGTAGCTGGGACAGTGAGACAGCCTCTACCTGGTCCTGTAGCTGGGACAGCCTCTACCTTGTCCTGTAGCTGCGACAGCCTCTGCTCCAGAGCGTCCCTCTGCTCCGCCAGCTCTGCCGTCTCGCGGCCCTGCTGCTCCTTAGCCAAGGACAACGCCTGCTCGCACTTCCCCTTCCACTCCTCCTCCAGCTCCGCCTGCAGCTGGGACAGCTGGGACACACACGCACACACACACACACACACACCACGTCAACTCACACACATGAGCAGGGAGACATTCAGATGATCCAATTCTAGAATGGATCCGGGGGTCGGTCTGCGCTCCGTAACGTAATTAATTCAATCACTTGCTTTCCATAAATAAAAGGGGCACAGTTCTGGCACACGGCCTTCCCTCACGTGTCGCTACACGGGGTGGAAACAAGCCCGAGATTTGTCTGCCGCCGCAGGGCTACCGACCTCCTGGTCCAATTCAAGGGATTAATTATTTGGTTTTCGAGCAGCAACGAGGACCGCGTTCGTCACAGTGAAGACTAACGAGTCGAGAGCACAATCCACGTCTATTGACCAATCTCAAACCATAGACGTATATAAAAAGGCTAGATGACTCACCCGCTTGGCCGGCCAATGGAGACCGACGTTGCCACATGGCGGCCATCTTGCAACAGGCAGCACGCCCACTCATAACGAATAATGAATGTCTATGGTGCTATGTACTATTGAAATAACCACAACTTGTAAAATGTTCAACCAATTTTCAAACGGTTTGATTTGTTATGATTGATTGATTGATTGAAAAGTTTATTAACAGATTGCAGAATGGGTACAGTACAGTACAGCTCAATACATACAATTGTTAAGAGGATGCAGACCTGAGAAAGACTTTCGTCTTGTTTCCATCAGGTTCCCCCATTTTCAATTCATCATATGACACACATGACATACAGATAGACAGTACTGCTACATCTATACATTTATGACATACCAGATTTTCAAATACAGTACCGTTTGTGATACTAAAAAAAATCCAGAAGAAGAGTATATACATTTGACATAGAAACTGTGCATTGGGGGAGGTTGGGTAGGTGGGGTGGGGCTGTACATTGGAGGTGGGGGGGGGTTGGGTAGGGGGGGGGGGGACACTGTACATTGGAATACTGACATACATTTGACATGGAAACTGTACATTGGAGGAGGTTGGGTAGGTGGGGTGGGGTTGGGTGGGGCTGTACATTGGAATACTGACAAAGCCATGCTTGGTCTTTATTGTACAACTGGGTTAGGACATTTGTAGGGGCCAGTTTTGAATTGCAGTCTCCCGTAGGTGTTCTTTGAGAGTGTTTTTGAAGGTGGGTAGTGATTTACATTCCTTTACAGCTTTGGGTAGAGCGTTCCACATTGTTGTGGCATAATTGCGAAACGTGTTTAGTCCCTTGTTTGAGCCGAATCTGGGTTTTACATGATTTGTGGAGCTCCCTCTGGTGTTGTGATCGTGGTATTCACTGACCTTTGGGAAGTATTTTGACATGTACATGGGTACCTTGGTCGTGTAGTGTATCTTGTAGACCAGGCCCATTGCAAGTTGCTGTACTCTGTTGTCTACTCTAAGCCATCCTAGGTTGGCAAAGTGTGCAGGGGTGAGGTGGGTTCTAGGAGTCAGGTCAAGCAGTAGTCTGACTAGTTTGTTTTGAGATGTTTGTAATTTGGTTTTTAGTGCCTTTGAGGTGCTTTGGTACCATGAGGTGCAAGCATAGTCGTAGTACCCTTGAATGAGTGCTCCTGCCAGAGTCTTCAGGGTATTCTTGTTTACCAGGGAGGAGATCCGGTACAAGAATTGAGTTCGTTGATTGACTTTTTTTATTACATTGGATGCCATTTTGTCACAGGAAAGATTAGCCTCTAGGATGGAACCCAGGTAGGTAATTTCATCTTTCCTTGTGACAATATTGTCACCCACTGTAACTGAGAAGCTGTCTGTTTTGCTGAGTTTGTTATTTGAACCGAAGAGAATGGACTCTGTTTTGCCCATGTGTAATGATAGTTTGTTGTCGGCGAGCCATATGCAGATTTTGCCTAGTTCCGAGCTGAGGGTTTTTTCAACCTGTAACTTGTTCTTGTCAGAGACCAGCAGGGCTGAGTCGTCCGCAAACAGGAACAAGTTGCAGTCACAAGCTGACGACATGTCATTTGCATAAATTAGGAACAGTAGTGGTCCTAGTATGCTTCCTTGTGTAACACCACAGTTCACTGTGCGGGGGGGGGATAGGGTACCGTTTACCTCCACCATCTGTTCTCTCCCCTCCAGGTAGGATTGTATCCAGCTCACTGATAAACTATCAAAACCAATTGCTTTTAGCTTGTCAATCAGAATGGTGTGATTGACAGTGTCGAATGCCTTTTGTAGGTCTAGCATGACCATGCCGCAGTATTTGCCCGCGTCCACCTCTTGCTTGATGTGGTCGTTCAAATAGAGAAGGCATGTGTCAGTGGAGTGGGATGTTCTGAAGCCAGATTGGAATTCGTAGATTCGATTTTTATCCGTAAGGTACTTTTCGACCTGTTCGTATACTATTTTTTCCATGACTTTCGAGATGGATGTAAGGATAGAAACAGGGCGGTAGTTGCCTGGGTCTAATTTGCTGCCCTTTTTGTGCAGGGGTGTTACTCTCGCTATTTTGAAGTCCTTGGGGACGTGTCCCTGTTTTATGGAGAGGTTTATTATGTGTGTGATGACTGGGGTGATGGCGGCTGCTGAGTCTCTGAGGAATTTGGAGGGGATGTTGTCATGGCCAGTGGCCTTGTTCGGTTGGAGGGCGCTCAGTTTATTGAGTACCTCATCTGTAGTTACCATTTCCAGTTTGAAATCGTCTTTGTGGACGCCTAGGTTCTTGTAGTATGCTACTATGTGTTCTACCCCATACTGCCCTGAGTGGGAGGGTAGTTTGTTTACCAGTGTTGTGGCTATGTTTGTGAAGAAAGTGTTTAAGTAATTGGCTACATCCAGTTTGTCTGTGATGAGCGAGTTGTCCGTCTTTATGTTTATGTTTGAGAACCTGGTTTTAAGTTTTTTACTGCAGCCTAGTTGATTATTGAGTAATTTCCAAAGTTCACGTGGTTTATTTTTGTTTTCCTCAGTTTTGTCATTGATGAAATTTTTTTTTGCAGTTTTTATAAACGTCAGAGATGTAGTTATCATACTGCACAATTATAATAAACTTTCGTATGAAAATAATTTCAACATGTCCAAGCATCCTGAATCATAGCCACGTTAATAACGTTTGAAATAAACCAAACCGTTTGTAAATCGGTTGAAAATTGATAGGGCTGTACTGAATAGTTCGAAGCTTCGTTCATAACATTGACATTCTAATTCTAAATCAACATTTGAATATATATATATTTTTGTATGCGTCTATTCATTCTGTTTAAACCAATGGGGTATTTCTTCACAGTTGCAGATAAAGATTAGGCTACACTAATATTATAGTATATGACTAGTCATAAAAATTCAAATAAAACATTTATCATAAATGATGTAGCCTATCTACATCCGCTTGGCACTCGGCGCTCCATCAAGACGTCACCATCACTTTCGTACCAACCGTGCCCTTATTGGATTATTTATGTTGACGAAACTGACTAGTTATATTTATTAAAGAAAGTTGATTTAATTTAAAAAAATACTCAATCAGATTAATCACTTTATTCAAATTGAGGATTTTGTTTGAGGATTTATTTAAAAAAAAATTATGATTACGTCATAAAATATGACGACAGACATTCGAAAACTTCAATAGAAGCTATGGTTATTTCAATAGTACATGCACCATAGACATTCACGTTATGAGTGGGCGTGCTCATAGACGCCTGGCCATAAGAGCATTCGGAGCATATGCTCTCCCACTATTGAACTTGGGGGAGCAAAGGTATGCTCTTGCTCCACCACTTTTTGATCATATGAAAAATATGATATACCCCCCCCCCCAATATATAAATCTAACCATAACTACGTAATTTCAATCAAATTAATAATATGCAATAACACTTAATAACAAGTTTTTAAGTTTCCAAAGATTGCGAACCCCCCTCCCCCTGCCCCATTATGGTTTTATCCAGTGCCTCCCATCTCCAGCGCTTAGACCTTTGCGCACAGCGCTGCAGTCTGGCTGCAGGTAGGCTGAGTGTAAATATCAAAGCCCACAGAGTGTGTCATAATATTGGTGGCAGGCAGGCAGGCTTTTCCAGTAAGTTGTTCAAATAAAAGGATTATGTTAGACATGTCTTTACTATTGAGTGGTAGTAGAACTTCTACGGTTCTACCACGCAATACAATAAAAGTGTTTCACGGTCCCGAAATGCGATCTGGTCATACGGTTTCCTCTAATAAATAATAATAACGTTTCCCTATCTGGTTGGCGTTAGCTTTAGTGCTAGCCGCTAGCTAACGTTATCTAGATATGTGGTGTGAGCTGGATGATGTTGACTTAATTTGCAAACGTTAAAGGGGAACTCCAACATTTTGGGAAATTAGCTTATTTAACATCTTCCCTGGAGTTAGACAAGAAGATACATACCTTTTTTGTCTCTGTGCGTGCATTTAGCTTTGGGAATAGACGCTCCGTTAGCATAGCTTAGCTTCATCACTGGAAGTGAGGCAGATCCGTAGCCTTACAGTGCCTTACAGTGTATTGCAAGGTCTGACATTGACCAAACTTGATATGCATGACCTTGGTGGGCTCTAGGTCAACTCCTGAAAAGGGGGTCAATGTCAGACTTTGCAATAAAAAGTTAGGGGGCTAATAACCCTTGCCATAATTTCAGTGCGCCCCCTAACTTTTGATTGCAAGGTCTGACATTGACCCCCTTTTCAGGAGTTGACCTAGAGCCCACCAAGGTCATGCATATCAAGTTTGGTCAATGTCAGACCTTGCAATACACTGTAAGGCTACGGATCTGCCTCACTTCCAGTGATGAAGCTAAGCTATGCTAACGGAGCATCTATTCCCAAAGCTAAATGCACGCACAGAGACAAAAAAGGTATGTATCTTCTTGTCTAACTCCAGGGAAGATGTTAAATAAGCTAATTTCCCAAAATGTTGGAGTTCCCCTTTAACGCTATCTATATGGCAGACGAGCAGGGCCGGATTAACGACGGCCGCGGCCCGTGGGCCTTTAGTGACGAGGGGCCTCCATTTTTTCTTTTTTTTTGGAGATCGATGTCATGATTGTGCACTGCAGACTCAGGGAGGAGGCAGAGAAGGAGAGAAAGAGACACAAGATTTACAGGTAATGGAAATATATCTTTTTTCTCTTTCTTATTAAAAACTTGGCCTATTTGAAAGGAGATTGATTTAATAAAAATAAATGAGCGAAAAATCAATATACAGTGTATATACAGTATATATATATATTAATATATTATTATTATAGTAATTGGCTATCATACTGCAATATAAACTGAGTTTTATAGTGAAAAGAGCAGCTTTATTGGTCAAGATTGAAGGCTCTATATTGCAGGAAATTGCACGTACAGGTTCATTAAATTTAAAAAAAAAATCTGCCATGGAGGGGGTCGTGCATATAAAATAAAATATTAAAAAAAAATATTAAAAAAAAAAGTATAAAAAATATCTTGCACCCCCACTTTCAACTATAACTAGGCGGCCATGGGCGTGCTGACTGTGACAAGATGGCCACCGGTGAACTACGTTGGAGACTCTGCCTTGCACCATCTAGTTATATAATATATATGTCTCAAACCCCCATCTGGTTGTGATTGGAAGATGGGGAAAAAATGGCGGGGGTTTGAGATGGGTCAATTGTTCCAAACAAGCTTGACAGGAACACGCAAGCCACCCAGCGCAAACAGCTGGGTGATTAACCAAGTTTTCAATTTAAAATAAATCGAGATAAAACGGTTATTGCATGCAGTATTGCTCTCATTTTGTCTCGTGTTGTAAATGCAGTGTACCCTTCCTTCACAGCAGTTCCTGTGAAGTTCCTGATCACCATTCGAAAAAATCGATACGTGTATGGATCCAACGCGATACTGTAGATCTCCATGATCAGCGGGGATCTGAGGTTCCAGAATGAACTGTGGTAACCCCGGCTGGATCAGTGAACTGGAAAATGTGGAGTACCGGATTTTTTTCCCCATTAATTTTCATTGAGTCCATTCCAAAATCACTTATGTGATCTGGGAGACGACAGGGGGCGCTTTTTTCCACAGTGATCGCCGGCGCCGCTCGGCTATACTCGGGTAGGCTCGGGTGATGCAATAATTTTTCAGATTGCTAAAAAAAAATAAAAAATAATCAGAGAAATCTTGTGAGTGGCTAGCAACCACCTACAAAAAAACCCAGGGTAATCTCGTGAGTGGCACTCAAAGTGTTAAGTAATCAGTAAAGTAACTAGATTACCTTTTAAAGGAGTAATCAGATTATTTTTACAAGTAATCTGTAGCATCACTGTTCAGGGTTCACAGACATTGCTAAATGAAATTCAATGACTTTTAAGTAATTTTCCAAGCACGGTTTTTCATTTTCAAGGTTGACACTCGAAGGATACGTTCACTTTTAAATAGGGATGTCCGATATTATCGGCCGCTATTGGCATTAAAATGTATCGGAAAATATCGGTATCGGTTTTCAATTTTTCTTTTTACATTTCTATAACCTTTATTTACCAAGTAAGAACAAATTCAGATTTTATTTATTGTCAAAAGTATGCATAATGTTGTGTTAATTCCACAACAAGAGATATATAATGTTAATTACATGAAATTATTCCGTTTTTTGGGGGGGGGAAACCCTGCATATATCGGTATCGGTTGATATCGGTATCGGACATTAAGAGTTGGACAATATCGGTGTATCGGTAAAAAAGCCAATATCGAGCATCCCTACTTTTAAATGTAGTTTTTTTTAAGCATCTTCTTGGCCTGCTTGCCAGCTAGAGCGAGCTAGAGCATCACACGCAAAGAAGAAATGAGGAAAAGCAGTTGGAGCGCATGAGACAGCGACTCGTCAGATTTTATTCAAACAGAATTTCTTCTTTTTTTTCTTGTTTCAGAACAATTTGATCATGAATGAACAAAACATTCAATGCGACTGGTTGATTTGAATTTGAATTTCAAGCACTTTTTAAGCACATTGTTAAAAAATGGGCTATTTTCAAGGAATTCCAGGCCTCTACCTTTTTTTGTTGTAAAAAAAAATCACTTTAAGCACTTCAAGGACCTTGTGCGAATCCTGTAACGTGTAGAAGATGACAGAAAGCTGCCAGGTTACCTGTCCAGACGCGGCGTGGTCCGTGCTGGTCCTGGCCTTGCGGAGCTGAGCTCGGACGACGTCCATGTCCTGCTGGCTGCTCCTACGCAGCTCCTCCATCTCCTCGTCTCGACTCTGACGCTCCGTCTGCCACTTCCTCTTCCTGTCCGACAGCGTCTGTGAGAGGGAAGACCGGCAAAGACGCTCGCTAGTGGATTTACTGGACGGACTCAAAGCGTCACTCTCCCGGGGCCTCCCTTGAAGAGGGGGATTGAATCAATATTTTGTTTAACGTGAGCTACTCTACTCTTCTCCCAAAGCCAGTAACCAGAGAAGAAAGACTCAAACCGGCGACGTCGTCAGGATATAAGCGTCTGGAGCTGCTCCATAGACGGATTTTGTGGACCTACAGAGTTAGTTTGTTTTCTTGTTTTTTTATATTCAAATTAGCTTTATTCTACAGTAGTGTTAATATACTAACCTACACTGTAGCACTCAACACTTTGATGAACATTGTTACTCAGCTGATAGCAGGGTTCCCACAGACATTGCACAATTTAATTCAAGGACTTTCCAGTACTTTTCCAAGCACACTTAAGGGCATTTAAAATGATCCAATTAACTTTTAAATGCGTTATTGTTTTTGAAAAGATTTATCAAATATTTATGGCTTAAAACCAATTTCCGACAATTAGTTACACTTTAGATAAGAAAAAATGAAATTTCTTGATTCAGAACAATTTTATCATGGATGAACAAAACTAACTTTCAAATGGTTGATTTGAATTCCAAGGACTTTTTAAGCACCTTGTTAAAAAATTTGCTGATTTCAAGGAATTCCAGGCCTTGACTTTTTTTGGTACAAAATCAAGCACTTAAAGGATAACTCCACTATTTTGGGAAATTAGCTTATTTAACATCTTCCCTGGAGTTAGACAAGAAGATGCATACCTTTTTTGTCTCTGTGCGTGCATTTTAGCTTTGGGAATAGATGCTCCGTTAGCATAGCTTAGCTTCATCACTGGAAGTGAGGCAGGACAGTAGCCTTACAGTGCCTTACAGTGTATTGCAAGGTCTGACATTGACCAAACTTGATATGCATGACCTTGGTGGGCTCTAGGTCAACTCCTGAAAAGGGGGTCAATGTCAGACTTTGCAATCAAAAGTTAGGGGGCTAATAACCCTTGCCATAATATCAGTGCGCCCCTAACTTTTGATTGCAAGGTCTGACATTGACCCCCTTTTCAGGAGTTGACCTAGAGCCCACCAAGGTCATGCATATCAAGTTTGGTCAATGTCAGACCTTGCAATACACTGTAAGGCACTGTAAGGCTACTGTCCTGCCTCACTTCCAGTGATGAAGCTAAGCTTTGCTAACGGAGCATCTATTCCCAAAGCTAAAATGCACGCACAGAGACAAAAAAGGTATGCATCTTCTTGTCTAACTCCAGGGAAGATGTTAAATAAGCTAATTTCCCAAAATAGTGGAGTTATCCTTTAACACTTTGTGCCAAAAATGGCTTTTTACGTTTCTGGGTGTTTTTCGATATTTTTATTCATCATCCATCCAGGGAGCCTGGTGTTACCATAGGGAATGAGTCCGAGATAGCCAAAGTGCAATACCGGCCGCATCCAGCTAGACGGCAGTATCGAGCACCCTTTGAAACCTTGTATCTTGGCCTGTGCGTCGATCTAATGTCTCCGGGTCGTTTTTCTTTTTTCGGGCAAGGGGAGCGGTTATAACGGTCGGATTGAGAAGAATCAAATGCTCCCGATGCATGATGTGTGGTGGATTATGTTGGCAACACGATGGACATCAATACTTGGAATCGCGATCAGATAATTGGAATATTCTTTTTGGGGTACATCCTAGTCAAAGTAAGGGCTATATGATATCAATCTTGCGTTGATCCAAGCATGTCTTCACCTCGATCCAAACATGCGTGTGTAACGTTAGTCCACAACGTATGCCGTTGGTGGCGATCAAAGCATCAAAAAACATAATACCTAGATTTGATTTGACAATAATAGCGGGTCCAGGCAAGAAACAGCAACGGTTATAGTATAAGGCTATTCCTCAGCATTTCGGGAATTACCCCAGATCGATCTAAAAACATACTTATATTCACCACGGTATAACGCGCGAATGTATGCATGGAAAAAAATTCTCTTTTTTGCATCTTGACCGGAAGAAAGTCACTGTCAAATGACCATAGTATTGTATCCATAGCTATAATATAGAATATAGTTATAGCTCTACAAACAAGGTGATGGACTCCTATCTTTTAAAGCGTGGCAGTGCATAGATGGGGCCGGAAAACAGCGTGGCACCCAATGTGTTAAAGCACTTCAAGGACCTTGGGCGAACCCTGCGATAGAGTTGTACCCTTCCTGCTGACTTGTTGTACAAACCCTGTAAGTCGCTTTGGATAAAAGCGTCAGCTAAATGACTAAATTAAAATGTGTTCTCAGTTCTGAAACAGAAAGTGTACCTGTACTCTCGCCTTTACCATCTTACCCAATTCAACATTTATGGCGCAACTCCAGACTTTATACAAGTTCTACGTTCTACATAGTTCTTCTACTCTAGGTTTTGGATTTGAGTCGTTTGTGTACACTCATTTCTTCGTACAGTCTTAATAGGAATAACTGTACGAATACTTAAAAATGGGGCATAGTTCCTTTTTAAAAAAAGGCCTCCCTCTTGTTTGCTTCCTTCCCGTCCCAATTTGATCACAGTACGGAGAGGACACTTTCGTCGGAGCGAGTCCCGATTCAACTAAAAGAAGTCGGAGGCTGGTCTCAAGTTTCAGTCTCTCCATTCTGTTTACATGCAGCACCTTCCTTTTAGCACCGTCCTCCGCTGCACCACCATTGGTCGAAATCCAAATCAAGAGAGTGGCCTTTTACCCATCCAAATCAAGAGTGGCCTTTGACCCATCCAAATCAAGAGAGTGGCCTTTCCGTGCACGGCTGCCACACAACACACGGTTGACGGAACAACTCACTCGTTCCAGACTCTCTTTGTCCGTCTTCAGATCCTGCACCTCCTCCTCCATGTTGCAGACTCTCAGCTCCATCTCCTTGCGCTTCTGTTTCTCCGAGCGGTACTGGGCCTGGGCTCGGTCCGCCATCTCCTTCAGGTCTGAGGAGGCACAACAACCACACCGTCAAAATCCCAGAAGCCATTCACTCAACAGGACAAAAAGGTACAGACACAGACGTTGTTGCAGAAATTGCACAGTATATATGCAGGGTTCCCACAGACATTGCAAAATGCAATTCAAGGACTTTCAAGTACTTTTCCAAGCACAATTTTTCATTTTAAAACGGCATTTAAAAAGATACAATTCACTTTTAAATACTTTTTTTTTATTAGAAAAAAATTTATCGGATCCAATATTTATGGCTTAAAACCAATTTCCGACAATTAGTTACACTTTAAATAAAAAAAAGTGTATCATGGATGAACAAAACGTTCAATTTGAATGGTTGATTTGAATTTCAAGGACTTTCTAAGCACCTTGTTAAAAAATTGGCAGTTTTCAAGGAATTCCAGGCCTTGACTTTTTTTGGTAACAAATCAAGCTCTTTAAGCACTTCAAGGACCTGGTGTGCGAACCCTGTTATATGACTCACACGCCACGTTGAAAAGTCAACAGAACAACTTGCGCGCGCACACACACACGCACACACACACACACACAAGAAGCCCCCCGGTCTGGAGTAAGAGGAGCGAAGAAGAGACACAAACCTTCCAGTTGAGCCTCCAGGACGGAGACGTGTGCACAGCGCGTCTCGCCCTCCTGCAGGGCGGAGGCCAGTTTACCCTGCAGCTCCGACGCCCTCTGCTGGTGGGAGGTGGCCTCCTGCTGCAGCTGAGAGAGACGCGCCACGGACGAGGCCAGCTCCTCCGTCAGACGCACCTGGTTTGGGGGGGGGGAGGAGAGGAGAGGAAGAGAGCGGGGGAAATGGAGGAGAGGTTTGACGCCCGTTTACATTAACCCCTTTCACTGCCGCACTACCAAACGGTTAACCCGTTCACTGCCACACTACAGAAGGATGACCCTTTCACTGTCACACTACAGAAGGTTAACCCTTTCACAACCACACTACATACGGTTAACCATTTCACTACCACACCACAGAAGGTTAACCCTTTCACTACCACACTACCAAAGAGTTAACCCTTTCACTACCACACAACAGAAGGTTCACCTACGGTGGTAGTGAAAGGTTAACCTTCTGTAGTGTGGTAGTGAAAGGGTTAAAGACATGTAAACGAAAGCTAACTGTGTGATAGTAAAGGGTTAACCGTCTGCAGTGTGACAGTAAAGGGTTAACCTTATGTAGTGTGGCAGTGAAAGGGTAAAAGAAAAAAACAGAACGATCTGAACGATGAGGTGAGAGGTGCGAGTTTCAGCATCGTGACCCTGTAGGAGGAAGATGGCCGCCGGGGGATTGAGGTTTGACGGAGATACGGAGGGGGGGAAAGAAAGAAAATGAGAACGAAACGTTAAGTGAAAATGCTAAGCGATGGATGACTTGAGCACGACGGTGGTGGTAGTGGTTTATAGTAGAGAGAGCAAACCGGCTCACCTGGCCCGAGCCCAGGTCCTGAGGCAGTGCATGCTGGGAAGAGAGGGCAGTCAATACTAGACGTCCTCGGACCGACACAGTAGTAGTGCAAACAGCCAGAAGAGGCCCGTCGGTGAGGAGCGGAGTGGTTATTATTGGCATAAGAGGTTGTATTATATATTTTGTATTATTATTCAAATTAATAAAGAAGGTACACACACAATCACTGTAACACTTTCAGTGCCAATGACGAGATATCTCGTTTGTTCATGTCGACCGTTCAGTGCCAACGACGATAGATCTTGTTTTTTTTTATTAGCGTTTTGAATTCATATTTCATCAATCTAGCCTCACGTTAGTGCTGCAAACTCTCTGAGCTCCATTGGGAAAATACCGCCCGCCATCGTCTCTCCCTGTGGTACTGCACCCCTTTGGAATGGATTGAATGAAACGCATGGGGGGGGGGAAATCCTGCTTCCTCATTTTACTTCTCAGGCAAGTCACCCGAGACGATCGGATTCATTGCCAAGCGCCAGAACAGCGTGGAATACATATTTCCAGTACCCAGCGTTGGATCAACGATATTTGAAATGGCGATCAGGAATAGGAATAATCTTTTTGGAGAACATCTGATCTGAGGTAAGGAATCTATTTTACCAGTCTTAGGATAATCAGAGCTTTTTTCACAGAGATATCAACGTGTGCCCTATGTGTGTGTGTGTGCTGATCAGGAAATGAGATAATCGATTTTTCAGCCCGCTTCTATAGCATGCATAAGTACACATACTATCGATAATCTAGCGTTTATTTGAAAACGATTAATAAATAGGCCGAAAAATGACAATGTTTTTTGTGTATTCCAGAATATTCGAGTAAAGGGGGTTTATCACAGAATCTTTATATTTTCCTGAAACTTTCAAAAAACAAGCGTTTTTCAAAATGGTATAAAACGGAAATGAACCGATTAAAAAACAATCCGTTTCGACAATGTTGACTGCAAACAAGTCATTAATAAGCGACGGCCAGATTAGACACATAGCCATAATTTAAGATGTAGTTTATGCATTCGCAAATATGAGAGCGCTATCATTGAAGTGGGTGGTGGCACTCAAGCACTAAATCGTGCGCCCCCTGCTGGCACTGAAAGTGTTAAGCATAGTAGTAGAGTAGCATTAGAAACGTTAATCTATATTATTAGATTGGATTAAATGTATCGTTACAAGTACGGAGTACAACGAAATTAAGTTAGTCATCCGACCCATTGTGCAAAGGGGCAGTAAAAGTGCTCATTTAACCCTTTCACTACCACACGACAAAGTGTTAACCCTTATCACAGCCACACTACAGACGGTTAACCCTTGCACTACCACACTACAGAAGGTTAACCCTTTCACTACCACACTACAGACGGTTAACGCTTGCACTACCACACTACAGAAGGTTAACCCTTTCACTACCACACTACAGACGGTTAACGCTTGCACTACCAACTACAGAAGGTTAACCTTGCACTACTACCACACTACAGACGGTTAACCCTTTCACTACCACACTACAGACGGTTAACCCTTGCATTACCACACTACAGAAGGTTATCCCTTTCACTACCACACTACAGACGGTTAACCCTTGCACTACCACACTACAGAAGGTTATCCCTTTCACTACCACACTACAGACAGTTAACCCTTTCACTACCACACTACAGACGGTTAACCCTTTCACTACCACACTACAGACGGTTAACCCTTGCACTACCACACTACAGAAGGTTATCCCTTTCACTACCACACTACAGACGGTTAACCCTTGCACTACCACACTACAGAAGGTTATCCCTTTCACTACCACACTACAGACAGTTAACCCTTTCACTACCACACTACAGAAGGTTAATCTTTCACTACCACACTACAGACGGTTAGTGAAAAGTATGGTAGTGAAAGGTTAACCGTCTGTAGTGTAAGGGTTTAAAGATACTACGCACTAGAACCAAAAGACCTAAACTGTCTTTGTGCGCTCTGTCTCTCAGTGAGGACTAAGGTACGAACCTTCTCCTGCTCGGTCTGCAGCAGCCTCGCCTGGTTGTGTTCGCTGGAGCACTTGAGGGAGTCGTTCCTCTGCTCCAGCAGCTGGTTGCTCTGCTCCATGTACCTGGGGCACAGCGGCAGGAGAGTTAGACCGCATGCACACTAGGGCTGTTTCCCCAAAGCCTGTTTTTGGGCTTAGAACTTAGTCAGGGTTTTTCGAACGGACGATCGAACCTTCGTTTTTAACACATTGAGTGCCAGCCACGAGAAATCTCGTTAGTTCATGCCATGCGTTGAGTGCCAACAACGAGAAATCTCTTTTTTTTTTTTAAATCATTATTGCTTTTATTAGCGATGTCCATACATTTTTCCATCAATCTAGCCTCACGTTACCATTGGGACTGGCTCTGAGCTCGAACAGGGAAAATACCGACCCCTATCGTGTCCCGGATGGTAATGCATCCATTGGATTGGACTCAATGGAAATGGATGAGAAAAAAAAAATCCGGAATCCACATTTTACTTATCAGGCATGTAACCCGAGCCATTGTAGACACTCAGAACAGCGTGGAATATGTGTTTCGAGTACCCAGCGTTGGATCAATAAATGCGATCGATATTTGGAATGGCGATCAGGAATTGGAATAATCTTTTGAGAACATCTGATGTGAGGTAAGGAATCTATTTGACCAGTCTTAGGGTAATCAGTTTTTTTTCACATATATCTCAACGTGTCCCCTATCTGTGTATGTGTGCATGCGTGTGGTGACCAGGAAATAGATAATCGATTTTTCAGCCCGCTTCTCTAGCGTGCATAAGTACACATATACTATCGATAATCTAGCGTTTATTTTAAAACGATTCATAAATAGGCCGAAAAATTGGGGTGTAACGGTACACAGAAGCCACGGTTCGGTACGTACCTCGGTATTGGGGTCACGGTTCGGTACGAGTTCGGTACAACAGAAAAAAAATATTTATAAAAACTATTATTAATATAATTTTCTATTTATTTATTTATATTATATTTATGATAATTATTATAATTATTATTATTATTAAATAGAATAATTTTCTATAGGCTTGCCGTGGTAGTCAGTGATACTGGTATCATTCTGTGTTCAGGCATCCACTTGCCTACTGCCCCTTTAAACTCATCCTTGCTAAGTTTCAGTTTCACTTCTAGAGAGAATTTAACTTCACGACGAGACTGAATACTAGAGAACAGATGACATATTACAACAATGGCAGAGGATTACTTGGATTTAAACACAGTGGAGCTCAGATGATCTGTCCGGAAAAGTTTAATTTTTTTTTATTTGATGAGCTGTGCCTGTGAGTCCGGCGGGGGAGAATGTTGATGCGTTTGTTGGTGTGTGTGTCGGCGACGCGTGTGTGTTTCTTTCCATTGGTTTCATTTGGTTAACGTTATTGGGCTAACAAGAAAACGAAAGAAAATTCTAATGCCCCTGCAGCTGTTCCAATATAAATGTGCCTTTCTCCGTGCACTTTTGCCGCTCTGAAGTCTGACTCGGTGTGCCTGGCCACGCGCGCTGTTCTCGCACGGACCTCGCGAGTGCCTGCATGTGAGACTCGCGTGTGTGCGCTGTGGGGCGTATTCGTCGTATGGCAGCACGTACCGCACCGTGACGGCCGTACCGTAAATTCGCGGGACGAATACACGTACCGTTACACCCCTAGTGTTTTGTGTATTCCACTTAAGGGCGTTTATCACAGAATCTTTTAAATTCTGGAAATTTCCAAAAACGAGCGTTTTTCAAAATGGTATAAAACGGAAATGTACCAATGAAAAAACAATCCGTTTCGTACATATTGACTGCAAGCAAGTCATTGATAAGCGACGGGCGTATTAGACACATAGCCATAATATAGAAATAGCTCCGTGAAAATCATGAAATATCGGAAAATCTGTCTAAAAAGGCTGGCATTCAAGTGCCAATTCTGGCGCCCCCTGCTGGCACTCAGTGTTAATATATATATCGATCTATTATCAATTATCAAATAGGATCGATGCAACGTAAAAAGATCAATTCATATTGCGATACTCTTATTTTGAAAATCCCCTGGTGAGCATATCCGCCCGGCTGAAACAACAATATCTCTGTGTGTGTTAGCGTTAGACAGCATTGCTTCAGAGTCCGCCTATTTTGCGACCCTAAATATAAGTGCCTGTTGTTTTTTTCCCCACAACGGATCAAATGCATCCAACATGCTTTCCATCCTCGCCATTCCTTTATGCACACGTCGTGTTAAATACCTAAATTAACATTGCGTTAGCATAAGCTAACTGAGAGAACAGCAGAGGTCCATTAGGGACTGGGAAGGACTGCATTCTCGAGACAGCGCTACTACCAGGATCTGGCCGGTACTGCACCTTCGGACTCCCAATATGCCTTTTCCAGCCAAAATACAGCTCTGTGACAGTGAATAGGATATTAATAAAAAATAAATAAAAAATAAAACGAACCAAAAACAGTGAACGGGAGGTCTATTTGTATTAAAAACAATATTGTTTTTCATTTAAATGTCTGGCACCTGAATCGAATCGTATGGTATCGTGGCAGACTGTGATATCGGAAAATATCGTATCGTTGTCCAAAGAATCTATATCGTATCGTATCGTGATGAAACTGGTGATTCCCACCAGGGGCGGGGCTAGGGGGTGGCTACTTGGGCTCAAGCCCTGAATGTTTTCTGAAAAGCCCTGAATCTATTTATAAAAAAATAAATTAAAAAATATATATATATTATATATATATATATATTTTTTTTTTGGACAATTAATCATTGTTACATATGCACCAGATTTAGCAGAAGCTAATTTCCATCTGTAGTCTATCCAGCTACTAACTGTATTTGAGTGAGTTAAGTCTTGGTGTTATGGTAGACTCAGACCTAAGCTTTAAATCACAATCAACAAGTTGACAAAAACATAATTAAGGTGGTGGTATAAGTTAAAGGTTGTGGTGTCGAAGTACCTATCTGGGCACCTATCTGGGCTAAGCCCCGGATCTCCTACAATCCTAAATCCGCCCCTGATTCCCACCCCTAATACACACACAGACGCAAGAGTATACATTCATCATTAGACTAAGACTGAGACAAGACTTCTCAACTACCGGTACTTCAATTAATTCCTTCGTGTCTGACTGGAATTCACCTCTGGTTCTGGTTAATCAGCTCCCCGATCTTGCGGTTTTGCTCCTCGATACGAGAACTCTTCTCAAACACCTCCTTCTTTAAACATTCATTTTCCTGAAAGAACAGAGATATGAAAATCGGGTGTAGTAATCATCTCTGCTATAGGTAACAGTAGGGTATTTTGGGATCCTCCAAAAAAAATGAAAACATACTGTACTATTGTGTACAGGGTTCGCACAGACATTGCAAAATGAAATTCAAGGACTTTCCTAAGCACTATTTTTCATATTAAAAGGGCATTTAAAAGGATACAATTCACTTTTAAATGCAGTTTTTTTTTATAGACAAAAATAATCCAATAAATATTTATGACTTCAAAAATAATTCTGACAATTAGTTACACTTTCAATTAAAAATGTATTATATTTCTTGATTGAGAACAATTTTATCATGGATGAACAAAACTTTCAATGCGAATGGTTGATTTGAATTTCAAGTTTTTTTTTAAAGAACTGCGTAAAAAAGAATTGGCTGTTTTCAAGGAATTCCAGGCTTTGACTTTATTTGTGATTTTTTTAAGCACTTCAAGGACCTTGTGCGAACCCTGCATACTGTACTATTGTGTAGCACACCTGAACGATTCTGTGGATGTTGTGCATTATCATGGAGGTCTCCATAGACATACTGGGCATCGAGAGACTCCCCTGCCTCTGAAGATCGTCCATCTGTTAGAACGAGGAGAAGCATGAAAACAGCTGTAACTACTTAGATGGATTTGTTAAATTAAAAAGATAAACATTTATTTGATAGTAATGTAAACCTTTGCAGTCAGCTGATCCACTTTATCGGCTACTTTTACAACAGCCAGGCGGATTTCCGTGTTGTGCTGTCGGGCCTCTGTCATCAGGAAGGACGTGATTTCGCCAGACCCTGTGGGGAAACCAGGCCAGAACCATCACAATATGGCTCACAAAGATCTAAGGCTGAGACCACTTATCGATGATTATCGATAACTGCGTGAAATCGATAAGTGGCGTCACTCATTGATTTTTCCCCCCATGTATACAAAAATATACACAAAAGAAAAATATATATATTATTTAACGTTAGTTTGCGTGTGTGTGTGTGTCACGTGCACTCACTGAAGTTTTTTGCGATGCTGTAGTTGGCCCACGACACACACACAAACTAACGTTAAATAATATATATTTTTTATGAAAAAAGTATTTTAAACTTTCTTTTTTTACACATGCAAAATAATAATAAAAAGAAAGACAATTTTGTCGCGATTTATCGATTCTTCCAAATGGCATATCATCTCAGCCTTACAAACATCCATCCATCATCTGCATGCAACGGTACACCGTCTCTTACCCATGTAGGGTGCGGCATGCGCCGGGTACATCTGGCCCACCGGCTGCAGCTGAGAGGGAGCCACGGACGTCTGTGTGTAGTAGGGCTAGGAGAACAACAAGACAACAATCCAATACCAAATGGAGACCAGTGGACCTTCTCATTGTTTAGGGGAACATATGGGACAATGTGTGTGTGTGTGTGTGTGTGTGTGTGTGGGGGGGGGGGGTCTCACCTGAAAGGCATGAGAGGCGCCTGGCAGCCCAGGCGGGGGGGCAGCAGCGGTCATAGCAACAGGTAGTAAGGCTGAATGCGGGACTGCGTGAGGATGAGAAAGCACTGTAGCAAAATAAAATGTTAAGAATTGTATATTCTTAACAACTCGAGTCCAAAGACACCATCATAAGCAATAAAAAGGATATAGATGCATATTCAAACTGGTGGTTTTAACAGTGCTCACCTTGTGTCGGGCCTGGAGGCGTCATGGAGATCTGCACCGGGGAGGGCACAGCGGGTCGCTCCTTCCCTTTGGGAACACCGGGGTCCTTGAGGGGGAGACCAATAGTAACGAGTGTTACATCATCTCTACAATGACAGCTATTAGGGGTGTAACTAGTGATGCACCGATTATTACTATTTAAGGCCAAAACAAGTATATAAAAATTAAATAAATGTACGTTTTTTTTTTTTTACATCGGTTCATATCGGCCCTATCTTGATATCGGACCGATACCGATGTGTAAAAAAACTGCCATATCGGCGGCCGATATATCGTGCATCACTAGGTGTAACGGTACACAGAAGCCACTGTTCGGTACGTACCTCGGTTTTGGGGTCACGGTTCGGTACAACAGGAAAGAATTATTTATAATTATTATTATATATTTATTACATTTAAGATTGTAATATTTAAGATGTTGGAAAAACTGATATAAAAATTTATCTGGCAAAAAAAGAGGGCAAGAATACGACTAAAGATATTGATGTCAACAAAAGAGAGAGGTGGCCTGGGCTTACGCAACCTGAGACTGTATTACTGGGCTGCTCAGCTTCGAGCAGTGGTGGCCTGGATGGTAAAGGATATGGAAACCGGTTGGGTCTCTATTGAGAAAAACTCCATACCAGGAATATCAATATCCACCCTCCCATTTATCAGTAAAAAATCGCAGGGAAAAATTTGAATAACTAATATATGGATCAAACATACACTGAAAATCTGGAACAGTTCAAAAACACATAAACGGTACCGTAGCTTTGTCAAGAGCTATGCCCATAGTAGGAAACATAGAGTTTCTCCCATCCATGTGGGATAACACATACAAAAGGTGGGCTGATAAGGGATTCATTACAATTGACCGACTATTTGATGGGGAATACATTTAAATCTTTCTCACAACTACAAAACAGATTTTCTCTACCATCAAGTGACTTATACAGATATTTACAAATTAGAAACTATGTCACTAAAGACACAGACTGGGATACTATTAAGAAATAACCAACCAATATAGAATTCCATTTTATACGACTGTGACAAACAAATATCCCTTATGTTATGTACCTAAATCTAAGGCTAGACATGTCTGATGACACTTACATATTAAAGAAAAATGGGAACTAGAGATGAATACAATAGTGGAGGCTGAGGACTGGGAGGCCATGTGTTCTAACTGTCACAGGGGGATTGGAAGCCAGTTATGGAAAGAATTTGATTGGAAGGTCAAAATGAGATTCTTCAAAACTCCATTGACAGCATGTGTCTTCAAAAAGGACTCTACCAACAAATGCTGGAGGGAATGTGGTATGGTTGGGGATCATATGCACATATGCTGGGACTGCCCAAAAATACAGACGTTTTGGAAGGATATAAAAGAAGAAATAGAGACAATATTGGAAACGGACATCCCCATGGACCCAATGTTGTTTCTGTTAGAAATACAGAGTGAACGAGTGTTGGACACGGATCAGTACTATATACTACACATCTTATTGATGATTGCAAAAAAAAGTATTACTATTAACTGGATGAAACCTGAGCCCCCTACGACAATGGAAACAGAAAGTTAAACATGTACATATGATGGAACACATGACAGCCCAGCTACAGCTGAAGATGCCTCTCTTTGAGAGGAGATGGAGGTAAATTACTAGCTATCTTGGGTAGGCTTGGGACACCACACTGCTTTGAGACAGGATGGAGGGAAATGTACATGTGTGTATTATGGGTATCTATATATAGAGAGGGAAATGTGTAGGTATATTTGTGTAGGCGGGAATGTTTTGGAGGAGGGACCCAATCTCAAGGTTAGTTATTTGTAAATGTTTACTTTATTTTATCTGTACTGTCATTTGTACTGTACTGTCATTGTATTTCTGTTGGCAATAAAGTTCAAAAAAATATATATATATATATATTTATATAATATTAAATATAATTATTTTCTATTAAGTTATACTTAGTTCCACATAGGTTTGCCACGGTATCAGTGATACCGGTGTCATTGTGTTCAGGCAGCCACCGAGTTAAAGGTCCTGTGCATTATAAATGGCTTTTTCCAGTGTTTAGCATTATTTCCTAGCAATTGGGGATTATATCAATGTGGTCTGTGTCGTTAATTATCATATTGACTCATCAGTCTAGTCTCGAGTTCACAAGATCTTCCCTCACTCAACTAAGCTGTTCTGATTTGACAGTATTGCTGACGTGAATATAGCACTGATTTGTAACACCCCCTCTATGGTTGTAGCGCATAGTGTAACCCGACACTTCCTCAAACGGGTTTTGGCTGCGAGGCAGGCAGAGAACGAGCGAGCGAGAAAGAGGGAGAGAAAGAGAGGGACCCGTCTTCTCTCACACACACATGGAGCATTTACACAGGTTGTGTGTAAATACTCCGTGCCTCCGTGTGTCCCTATCTCCCTATCTCTCTCTCTCTCTCTCTCTCTCTCTCTCTCTCTCTCTCTCTCTCTCTCTCCCTCGCAGTCGGGAGCACTAGCATATCACTGTAATATCTTTGCGCACGCTTCCACGCGCACGCCCGTATTCCGATCCGTACAATAATAATGACAGAGGTATATATTGTCATTTGAAACAAGTTACCAATGCATTGTCCCGTGGGAGTATGCCCCCTGCGGCGAAATGAATAGTATCCCCCTCAATCTCTCTCTATCTCTCTCTGTGCCAGTCGCAGACTGTGTGGATGACGGTCACTCAAAGTGCTTATGGGCGGAGCCAGGCCAACACAGCCTGAAATCCAAAGGGAGAAAAATTATGCTTTTGACTACTTGATTAGAAATATAAAACAATGAATCTTTTTGAAAAAACCTTACAGATGTGTTCAATAGACTCACAGGAATTGTGTAAAGTTGCCCAAATAGTCTAAGGAATAGCAATGCACGTCCACTTTAAATGAATTGCCTACCGCCCCCACGTTGTATGTTTTTTTAAGTTTCAGTTTCACTTCTAGAGTAGATTTAACTTCACGTGAAGCAGAGAAAGAAGACTCTAGAGAAGAGATGACATGTTGCACAACAATGGCAGAGGATCTATCGATATTTTGAGTTTAAATACCACAGCAGCTCGACTAGAGAGGAGCTCAGATGATCAGTCCGGGAAAAGTATGTAGTATGTTCGTTTTTTTTTCTCGGATCAGCTGTGACTGAAAGTCTGCAGGAGAAAGTTGGTGTGGGTGTGTGTGTGCGTGTCTTTCCATTGGTTAACATTATTGGGCTGAACATTTTCAGCCTATTGTAATGACCCTGCTCTGTTACAAACATATCATTCATTCATGGTTGTTTCAGGGACACCTGTAGTAAAGGGGAGGGGAGAAACAGCCCAGTGCAGAGTGATGTGTTCTGTCCGCTTGTCATCATGCCTTTAGAAGCTTCAACGTTTTATTCATCATCTATATTTGGCAATACAAGCTTAATATTTAACGTTAAAGATCAAAGTAAGCCAGTGTAAAGTAAAGTAAAGATATTGAGCATCAATTTGTAAAAATGTGCAACCCTCGTTTCACCTAGTGTCGTATGAGACGTATTTGTCGTTTGGCTGGATGTACCGAACCGTGACGTCCATACCGTGAAGTCGCGGGATGAATACAGGTACCGTTACACCCCAATAGCTATATTTACAGGGTTCCCACTTCCCACAGACATTGCAAAATAAAATTCAAGGACTTTTAAGTACTTTTCCAGGCACAATTTTTCATTTTAAAAGAGCATTTAAAAGGATACAATTCACTTTTAAATGCAGTTTTCTTTTTTTTTAGAACATATTTATGGCCTAATTTCCGACAATTGGTTACTTTAAAACATGTTTTATTCAATTTCTTGATTCAGAAATTTTTTATCATGGATGACAAACTTTCAATGCAAATGGTTGATTTGAATTTCAAGGACTGTTAAAAATTGTTTTTAAAAAAAATTGGCTGTTAACTCTTTCCGTGCCACTCACGAGATTTCTCGTGTTTTTTTATAGGTGGTTGAAAGCCACTCACGAGATTTCTCGGATTTTTATTTATTTATTTTTTTTAGCGATCTGAAAAATTATTGCATCACCCGAGCCTACCCGAATGAATGGGGAAAAAAATCCGGTACTCCACATTTTCCAGTCCACTGATCCAGCCGGGGTTACCACAGTTCATTCTGGAACCTCAGATCCCCGCTGATCATGGAGTTCTACAGAATCGCATTGGATCCATACACGTATCGATTTTTTCGAATGGTGATCAGGAATTGGAATATACCAGTTGGATACCATCTGATGTCAGGTAAGGACTCTATGTTATCAGTGTTAGGATAATCAGAGTAAGTTTGATGAAGATATAGGCTGTTTTGTGAAATGTCTTCTTTCGGTTTCACTGTAAAAGTCCGAGAGGAAATCAACGAGGCGATTATCAGTGCGCGGCCGTAATGTGCTTGCGTGCACGTATAATATTGATCGTCTAGCGTTTATTTGAAAACGATTCATAAAAAGGCCGACGAATATCAACGTTGTGGAATATTCCACTAAAAGACGATTTTCATAGAATGCTCCAGAACGGGCTGTTTTTTATATCAAAACGGGGGCTTTTCTAACTGCTCTGAAATGGAAACGACGCGATAAAAAAAACAATCTGCCTTGACAGCACTGACTGGAAAATAGTCTTTGATAATGCGATGGGCAGATTAGACACATAGCCATAATTTAAAACATAGATTAGGCGATATTAACGTTAACATTGGCGCCGATGGTGGCATTCAGCCGGTAAAAAGGAAAACCAGGCGTGGCGCTCAAAGTGTTAAAAGGAATTCCAGGCCTTGACATTTAAAAAAAAATCAAGCACTTTCAAGGACCGTGTGTGAACCCTGTATATAGTACATGCATAAGGCTATGTGTCCACCAGGGACGTTTTTTTCAAGGCGGACCGCTTTGAAAAAAGAAAAGAAAAAGCTCTGAGCGTTTTTCTGAGGCTCGCGCCAGCCGCGGCTCCGCCCCTTCCTCGATGAGTTACCTTGATGAGCGCGCTCCTTTCTAAAAAGTTGAACTAGTTTCAACTTTATGAGCTGGGAGCGCTCCGACCAAAAACGCTGCCGCCGAGAGCTCATAAAACGCGAGGCGCGGCTCTGGGAAGAGGAGCGCGCCTGTTGCTTCTCCAGCATAGAAATTAATGACAGAAAGGAGCTGACAACTCATAAAACGTCCCTGGTGGACACAAGCCCTAAGACGTTCAACTTTCAATCCATCTAAGAAAAGCCTATGACAGAGTCTCCATTTACAGGATGGCCCCCCCACCTCACCTCCATCTCAGAGTCGCTGGAGTCCGGCTGGCCGGCGGCCCCCGTCAGGAAGGGCAGCATGGGCTGGCCCATCTTAGCCATGCGAGAGATCAGCTTGGCTTTGGTAGCGTCTGGATTCTGGATTGATGAGGAAAAATAACCAGGTTCCACCTTTTGCTGCGACAAGGTATCGGGGGCCACGTTTGTTTTATATGATGTGCTAATTATAAAGGGTTTCGTTGAAAGAAAGAAGAGTTAAAAACACAAAAGGGCACTTACTGTCAACTGTTCACTGAGGGAGTTCGACTTTGCACGAAGCGGCGGTTCCCTGGGAAAGACCGAAGTCAGGATCAGATCGGCTTAACCCTTTTCACTGCCACACTACAGACGGTTAACCTTTCACTACCACACTACAGACGGATAACCGTCTGTAACCGTCTGTAGTGTGGTAGTGAAAGGATTAACCGTCTGTAGTGTGGTAGTGAAAGGGTTAACCGTCTGTAGTGTGGTAGTGAAAGGGTTAACCGTCTGTAGTGTGGTAGTGAAAGGGTTAACCATCTGTAGTGTGGTAGTGAAAGGGTTAACCGTCTGTAGTGTGGTAGTGAAAGGGTTACCCGTCTGTAGTGTGGTAGTGAAAGGGTTAACCGTCTGTAGTGTGGTAGTGAAAGGGTTAACCGTCTGTAGTGTGGTAGTGAAAGGGTTAACCCTTTGTCGTGTGGCAGTGAAAGGGTTAAAAAGGGACAAAAGCCGTAATGCTGCTAACTATCTCCTGGGGCTTGAAGCCTCACCCGGGTCTGCCTGGGCCGGGCCCCGTGGCAGTGGGCTGGAGCTCTGCGCCCAGGCTCTCCAGGCTGGGGGCGGGTGAGGGGGCCGGGGAGGGGGCCGGGGAGGGGGCCGCGGAGTCCCTGGAGCCGGCACTGACCCGGTCGGAGCCACTGTCCTTAGCAAGCTTCACCTGCAGAAACACAACAGATGGGCGACAAGAATGAAAACGACTTTACAAAAAAAAACATTTCATACTAGGAATTTCTAAATTAATTTCGAATTTACATGAGATTCGAGGGAGAAATTCGAATTTGAAAAAATATATATAATAAATAAAAAATGTATAATAATAATAATATAAAAAAAAAAAGAAAAAAAAACGGTCAGGTCATATAGGTGAGACTGTGCTGAAAATAATGATACCAAACATACCATGGTAAAAAAAGAAAGTTGCCAAAAAAATTTAAATAGCTTAGACTTTTTTTAGGTTACCGTTATTCTTTTGTTACTGAAATTCAAATGTATTACTCGTCGAAGCTCTGCCTCAAAGATAAGTATGCTGTCGGCTGGGATGCGGTTGGGCACTCCTCTGGAGCCGTAGCCCAGGCTGGGTGGGATCACCATGAGACGACGCGCTGCCTTCCTCATCCCCAGCATCCCCTCCTCCCAGCCCTGAGAGGAGAGGAGAGGAGTAGTCGAGAGGAGTCGAGAGGAGAGGAGAGGAGGAGTCGAGAGGAGGAGTCGAAAGGAGAGGAGAGGAGTCGAGAGGAGAGGAGTCGAGAGGAGAGGAGAGGAGAGGAGAGCAGGAGAGGAGAGGAGTCGAGAGGAGAGCAGGAGAGGAGAGGAGTCGAGAGGAGGAGTCGAGAGGAGGAGAGGAGAGGAGTCGAGAGGAGAGGAGTCGAGAGGAGGAGTCAAGAGGAGGAGAGGAGTCGAGAGAAGAGGAGAGGAGTCAAGAGGAAAGGAGAAGAGAAGAGAAGAGAGGAGAGGAGAGGAGAGGAGAGGAGAGGAGAGGAGAGGAGAGGAGAGGAGAGGAGAGGGGAGGAGAGGAGAGGAGAGGAGAGGAGAGGAGAGGAGAGGAGAGGAGAGGAGAGGAGAGGAGAGGAGAGGAGAGGAGAGGAGAGGAGAGGCATGGGAATGGAACTTGATACGGTAACTTTGACTCTTCAGCCACATCTGAACCAATCATTTTAACAATCAGTGGATTAAGCCTCAGGAGAAGAGTAACTCACTTTAAGCGCTTTTCCAGCACCGAGTTTCAGTCGCAGCAACTTGTCTTTGTTCAGGTTGGAGTCGAACACCTGAACGACAGTTAGGACGACAAGAATTGTGTGCGATTATTATGCCCCTCGCATCAATCAACTAGGCAACAAGAGACATCATTGACGAGGAGGCAGCTGTGGTGGTGGCGGTGTTTTACCTGCCCCACGGCATAGTCCTGCAGCAGCCAGCCCGTGTAGGCCAACTCCAGGAGGTCTCCGTGCTCCACCGCCTGGCCCTCGCCCACACTCAGATCTTGAACCATGACCGCATCGAAGGAGGCGGTGCTGTTCACTTTAGCTAAACACACCTAAAAAAAAAAGGAAATTAATCGTTATTAATAATATAATAACTTTATTTGTATAGCACTTTTCATACAGAAATTGCTGTTCAAAGCGCTTCACAACAGTAAGAAATACAGGCATAAGAGAGCATAAAAAATTAAATACAAAAAGATAGAGGTAGCAAGGTAAGGTAAATCACAGTTTTTCAGTCAAACAAATAATAAAATAGAATAGATTAGATGGAGTAAAAAAGTGCGGTTTGATTCAGTTTAAAATAGGCAAAAAATAATCAAATAGAACGGACAGTAAAAAGTGTGATACAATTGTTCAATAACAAATATATAACAACAGAGCAGTGTATCGCTCTTAATACTTTGAGTTTCTTTACAAAGTTCTAACATACAACAGAGCATCGCTCTAACATACAACATTAACGTCTCTTCTCCCACCGTTTGTCAAGCCATTAACAAACACCATATCAGAATCAAGTCCACCTCTTCCCATGACGACCCTCACCTCTTTGCAGAAGTCTATTGTAGCTTTTTCAGTCTCAAACATAAGAGACCAGTTCTGCCGCTGGTCGTCGTAGAACGTGCAGTAGTTGTTTGGCTGAACCTGTGGGAGACGGGTGGGAAGCATGACATGTCATTTAGTGAAGTCAGTCTCCCTCGATCCCCTCGCATGCATGATGCTTCTTAACCCTTTCACCGCCACACTACCAAAGGGTTAACCCTTTCACTGCGACAATACAGAAGGTTAACCCTTTCACTGCCACACGGCAAAGGGTTAACCCACAACCACACTACAGAAGGTTAACCGTTTCACTGTTCTGAGTTCGGACCCTGAACTCCCTTGGCCCCCCTCTCCCCCTCCCCCTTGTAATCTTGTATCTTGTGAAAGGGTTAAACTTCCCTTTGACTCTCAACTGATTGATTGATTGAAAACTGTATTAACAGATTGCAGAATGGGTACAATACAGTACGGCTCAATACACACAATTGTTAAGGGGATGCAGACCAGAGAAAGACTTTCGTCTTGTTTACATCAGGGTCCCCCATTTTCAATTAATCATAACATATATGACATATACAGATAGACAGTACTGCTACATCTAGACATTTATGACATACCAGATTTACAAATACAGTACCGTTTGTGATACAAAAATAGTCTAAAAAAGAGAGTATATACATTTGACGTAGAAACTGTACATTGGAGGAGGTTGGGTAGGTGGCAAAACTGTACATTGGAATATCGACGAAACCATACTTGGTTCCAAGAAGAGGGTCTTGTGTATTATTGGTTAGGACATTTAGTGTACATTGGAGGGGGTTGGGTTAGGACATTTACACTCAGGGGCCAGTTTCGAATTGCAGTCTCACCGTCTTCACTCACCGTGAAGACAAAGCCAGTGTGGATTTTGGCAGCGGTCACTTGTTTCTGCTGACTCACATACAGCAAAACCTTGTACTAATGAAAGAGAAGAGGGTTGTTAATACTAACAAAGGAATCAGAAGTTAGCCCAATAATCTCAAATGAATGACAAAGCGACTGGTCCTAAAGCTCCACCCTCTCCTCTTGATCCCCCAAAATCACAACCGTTGCTTTCCTCGGTCGAGCCGAGAGAGAAAGAGGGAGAGGGTGAGGCTTGGGGTCATTTAGGGGTCACTGACCTCTCTGGTCGTGTGGCTGCCCAGCACCGCGGCTCCCAGCTTTCCTTGTTTCGCATATTGTCCATTAATACTGTGCAAAGAGAGATGGGTCTCAAAAAAGTGTGCGAGCAACTTGGCAGCATTTTCAAATCGACTTGACTTTTAGTCTAAGTCTAGACTAGTCTATTGAGTAATAGAACAAACAACTCACTATCTGAAGGCCTGGACTGCCGTGGCCAATAACACGGCAGGGGAGGCAGGTTTTTGGCCGGGAGGCGCTGCCAGTGGAGAATGGACATGAATGTTAATGCCATTTAAAGCAGTCATTGGTCAGATTCAACATCATAATAATAATAATAATAATAATAATAATAATAATAATAATAATAATAATAATAATAATAATAATAATAATAATAATGATAATGATAATGATAATGATAATGATAATGATAATGATAATGATAATGATAATAATAATAATAATAATAATAATTTTAACTGGCTGATGGGTCTTTTTGATCCAGTAGTCCTTACTTGGATTTGAGGTCTTCCTGGGCTGTTTGGGAGCTGTATACTGGAAGGACTCGTTCCCCTTACTGGCTGCTTGGTCCAGACCAAACAAGGAGGCCAACTTGGCCCTGAAAAGAAGACATATTAAAAAAAAATGTTATCCCCATCTCTTGGAAATCCTGTATGAATCTGTATCCCGTGCAATCTGTAATAAATCCAGCTTTGTTGGACTGTGAGTGAGAAGAGACTGCCTCGGAGAACCAAACAGACTTCAATACCATAGTCCCCTCCAAACTCATAGCCAAGCTCAGGGACCTGGGCTTGAACTATGACCTCTGCCAGTGGGTCTTAGACTTCCTGACGGGCAGACCCCAGGTGGTGAGAGCAGGCAACTGCACCTCCTCATCCATCACTCTCAACATAGGGGCCCCCCAGGGCTGTGTTCTGAGTCCCCTCCTCTACTCCCTGTACACACATGACTGTGTGGCACAGCGGAACAACAACACAATCATCAAATTAGCTGACGACACAGTAGTGGTGGGCCTGATCTCTGCAAACGACGAGAGGTCCTACCTGGAAGAGGTAAAGGTTCTAGCGGGATGGTGTCAAGAGAACAGCTTCCTGAACGTCAGCAAAACAAAGGAGATGATTGTGGACTTTAGGAGGTCGGGGTCAGGGACTACAGCCCCCTCAGTATCGACGGGGCACCGGTTGAGAGAGTGAACAGTTTTAAGTACCTCGGAGTCCACATATCCGAGGACTTGACATGGACCACACACATTGTCAGTAGGGGTGTAACGGTACGCGGATACGTACTGTACCGCCTCAATGTGGTCCTCCGGTACAGTACGCGCTGTGCACCGAGCGATTGCAACGGTATGGAACCTTTTTTTGCTGAACTTAAATCCCCTCGGCCCTAATATAACGTGCACAACTAACCGGATGTTGTTTGTTCATTCCACGCAGCGCGCAGCTACACTGAACGAGAGCTGTAATTCAGCATAGCATATTAGCCTTAGTATGGCGAGTCAATACTAACTGACAAGCCAGAGCCATGTCATTGTTCAACTTTATTGCGAATTTTATCACGCATTTGAAATGGCATCACCCGAATGTGAATATCACTGGTACACGGAAGAAACAGATCCTAGTGCAAGATGCTGCTTGAATGCAACAGGGACAACGGAGTATGGTCGCAGATCTGCTGCTATAAAAACACCTACTGTATGGCGTTTGTTATTGCTTTGGCCCGGTCTGCATTAATAGCGAGATGCTGCTTGAATGCAACCTGCCCCTGTATTCAAGCATCACAGTCATGAAAGGGGTTATGTATAAACAAGCACACGCTACAGTTGTCCACGACTTATCCTCCAAGGCATCTGCTATATAATAATCTTCAGATTTACTTAAGTGTTATTAGTAGGTTACAGCAGTAAGCATTAGTTTGCTCAGTCAATTATGGCCAATTCATTTTATATTGTTTAATAGTTAAATAAATAGATAAATGATAAACTGTACCGAAAATAATACCGAACCGTGACTTCAAAACCGAGGTACGTACCGAACCGTGGATTTTGTGTACCGTTACACCCCTAATTGACAGTGTCATCAAGAAGGCACGACAACACCTCTACTTCCTTAGGCGCCTAAGGAAGTTCAAAGTGAGTCTGAAGATCCTCAAGAACTTCTACTCATGCACAATAGAGAGCATCCTGACTGGCAATATCACCTCCTGGTTTGGGAATAGCACTGCACAAGACCGTAGCAGACTACAGAGAGTGGCCCGTTCAGCCGAACACACAATTGGAGGGGGGCTTCCCACTCTCCAAGACATTTACAACAAGGTGCTGCATGGGTAAGGCTAAGAGAATAATCAAAGACCCCAGCCACCCAAACAACTGCCTCTTTGAACTGCTGCGGTCAGGCAAGCAATACCGGAGTCTCATGACAAGCACAGAGACTCAGAAGGAGCTTCTATCCCCAGGCCATCAGGATGCTCAATGAACAATGAACAATGACAGACGATCAATACACCCACAACACACACATCCACACGCACACACTCACTTTAAATAAACAACACAGTGTAGCACCCACTTTAGACACTAACACACTTTATATTTATTGGCATCAATCTCATGCACCTCATTGCACCTCACCACCACAAGGTGGCACCACAAGCTAAGCTATACCTCACCATTTCCACACTGTACTGTATCTGCATTATATAGACTGTACATATGTATATTGAACTTTTTTTTTTGTTTACACTTGTTTACGTACTTGACTTTCTATTTTATACTTATATTATACTATTACACTATCTTGTTATCTTATCTAGCACACTCTCAGGAGGAAAACAGAAAGAAGCATTTCATGCAAATGTATTCTGTATTTCTGTATGACAACTAATAAAGAAAGAAACTTGAAACTTGTTGATACAGTTCTAGACAGTGGCTGAAGCCCAGGCCCACACACACAAAAGGCCAAAGCTGCTCATAGAAGCTTTTGATCTGGAGAACTTCAAGAGTCACTGTAGCAGCTTTTCAACACCATATGAACCCAGAGCTGGTACTTACAGGTCGAGCACACAATGGGCCATAGAGGATGACTCCCTCCGGCAGCACGAGATACTCTAAAGCTGGGGAAGCTACAAGCCACACTGCACTCCCGCAGCACGAGATACTCTAAAGCTGGGGAAGCTACAAGCCACACTGCACTCCCGCAGCACGAGATACTCTAAAGCTGGGGAAGCTACAAGCCACACTGCACTCCCGCAGCACGAGACAGGGCTCTACAGTGCGAGCATTTCACTCGCATTTGCCCCTAAAAATGTATTCGCGCGAACCGGAAAAATAATTTAGGAGCACAGTGTGCGAGTAATGGTTTTGCGTAGTGGCCGTGTCAACGCGCAATTGTCATTTCATATTATACACAGAGCAGCGCGGACCTTCAATTTTGGAAGCTATGACATCTAGCTATTCAGCCCTGCGTTTGACAGCTCTGTGAAAACTTCTCACGAGTCACGCTGTTTCCATGTGTAAGGAAAACTCTGCGAGCAACAGGTCCAATGGTCGACTAAAATGCTTTGCATCCTCGTTGCGGTAAAAACCTCCCTCTCTCTATGTGTAAGAAAAACTCTGCAAGCTTTGCATCCTCTCTCTCCTGATTCCTGAACCTATTTAATTCAAAAGGAAGACATCGATGGACATTAGCTAGTACAGGGAGGGGCAACTGGCGGCCCGCGGGCCGCATGCGGCCCTCACCGACGTCCCATGCGGCCCCAGGCCAATATTAAAAAAATAATATATATATATATATAATATTTTTTTATTTTTTTGTATTGTATTCGACTAAGAAGAGTTGGCAGTCGACTATGGCTCCTTTCGATCGATTAGTCGACTATTTGACTAATAGGGGTCAGCCCTAGTGTGGACACAGGGGGCGAAACTAGAGCCCGCCAAGCGTCATTGGCGGTCAGTTTTTACGTTTGGCGACTCCCACTGAGAGGTCTGCCCGCCGTGTGGCGGGCAATCAAATAGTCATGTGAAAACCGAAAATCATGATCCAACACAGACATGCAGCGCACCGCGCACTTCTCCTCCTACCCCTCCCGCACCTGTTTCTGTATGCTGCATGTAAACAGAGGCTATTGCCTCGGACTAGGCCTGCCACGATAACACATTTTGCTGGGCGATTAATTGCCCCCGAAAATATCGCGATAAGCGATATTATTGCGACCGGTTAGAGAATTTTTTTTTTATAATTTTTTTTCCCAAAACTTTTATTTTGAAGCCCACCGCTCCGTCTTTTCCGGTGTTTTAGACTTTTATTTTGAATCCCACCGACCGGACCGGAAGTATTGTTGTGATTATCCTAGCAGAACCTATGAGCCGACAACTTGTCTCGTCCGGTTCTGTGTTTTTGAGCTAATGATAAAACAAATATTGAGATTGTTGGTGAACAACTAACTTTAGGTTAGTTTTAACGTTAGCTACTAACGTTAGATGCAGCTACTACAGGCAATCAACGATGAGGAGGAAGCGTCAAAGCAGTATATAATAGAATAGCTGTGGTGCGTAGGCACTGCAGCACGACTCGAAACTACCTACTACGTTATAATAAATGAATTCATGTTTAACTTGTCCCCGTGTCCAGTCCTTTGACTAGCCCCACCCGTTCATTGTAAACAATGATGCATGTAATTGTATTAACGTTATTCTGTGTTGTAGTTATGCTATACGTTGTATTTTGTTTGTTAGCTATTTAGCTAATGTTGTTAGCATTGAATGAGAATCAACACTCGATCTTTCATCTTTATTTAGCAGTCCAGTTTCTCCGGGCAGTAGCGAGTAACTACTTGGGTCTAAAAATAGCTAATGTTATAAATAACGCTACTTGGTTAAAAGGAGCAACACTATTGAGAAATGTAGTTAAGCTATGTGGCGTTGCCCCACGGAGCTCCTGTGCTGTGCTCTGTAGTAAAGCCAGCGGCCCGCCTCCCAACACGGACAGTGACTGACAAGGGGCACTGGTTCCGCCTCATTAAAACAAACGCGCAAATAGCAATTAATCGCGCCCGTCAAAATCATTGCATTAATTTTAATTATCGCGGCAATTAATCGATTTATTGCTTATCGCGGCAGGCCTACCTCGGACAGTCACCGTGACGTTAGTCTAGTCAGAGGGACCTCCGTGAGCTAATGTTAGCTACTGTTACAAAATGACCCAGTCAACTATTCACTTTTAGTTTAATACATGAGGCATTGTGTAACGTTATCCAGCCGGCTAGCTACTGATAGCTCCCGACATCAACAACTGCTCCAGCAAGTGTCCAGTGCATAATACCTCCGTTGGCTAGGTAGCTCATGTTAGCCCACGTTAGCTCACTAGTCACAGTAAACTAAATAGTTCAGAGGCGTTGTCCCAACGCCATCCAGCAGTAGCTATAGATAGCTCCTGACATCAATGTCCTACAACATGTGTATTCGAGCCCCTGGCTTACATCGCATGAGGGCTGCTGAATAGGGTCCAGCTGCAGCGCAGGAGAATCCTTTCATGCTGAATGTAGAGTTTAGGGTCCAGCTGCAGCGCCGGAGAATCCTTGCTGGAGCTGGAGGCCACTCGAGTATACACACAGACAGTGGAGCTGTTTGCAGACAGCGAGGTGGCGATGTCTCGCAGATAATACAACTACAAGTATGATTATATAATATATATATTTTATTAAAAAAAATATATAAAATAATTATTATTTTTTTTAATCAAAAAAAAGTTGGCAGGTAAGAAATATGCTTGGCGGGTAGATTCTTCCCATCTACCCGCCACTGGCCGGTGAGTCAAAAAGTTAATTTCGCTCCCTGTGTGGACATATGAAACGCTGTTGAAAGTGCCGCAGGAATATGGGGGTTTTGATAAACTGTCGGCTGTTGTTACCGATGGAGCACCGGCAATGAAAGGAAAACGCACAGGATTCGCCGGGCTTCTAAGGCAGAGTGGCGTTGAGTGTCCAATGCTGCACTGCATTATACATCAGGTAAGTTCGCTAACATAATTTCCATCTATTGTGGGTCACTATAATGACCAATGCGAGTCGAGTGTAGTCAAATTATATGCAAGAGTCGTTAAATCGTTTTTTTTATCTGATATAGGAGGCTCTCTGTGCCAAGAAGCTTGACTACTACAGCCATGTTATGGATTTGGTTACCAAGGTTACCAATCTAATTCGTGGAGGCAACAGGTCACTAAACCATAGAAAGTTTGTCTCCTTTTTGGAAGAGATGGACACTGATTATGGCGACTTGCAGCTACACACAGAAATCCGATGGCTGAGCCGTCGGAAAGTACAGGAGCGACATTGAAACACTGCAAATGCAATTCAATGATCGGTTTGAAGATTTCAACGGCATGCAGTCACGGATAGCGCTGTTTGCCGGCCCCCTCACCGCTACGGTGTCAGAGCAGCCCCCACCGTTGCAGCTTGAACTGTGCGAGCACTGCGAGCTACAGTCGGATCCTTTTTTTCAAGCAAAGAGACTGGGGAATTTCGTTTTGGAACCTGCTACCTGAGCCCCGCTTCCCACTCCTCAGGGACTTTGCCCTCTCTATGGCCAGTATGTTTGGGAGCACATACATATGTGAGAGCAATTTCTCAAACATGAAGCACATCAAGTCAAAGGAGAGAAACAGGCTGTCGGATGAAACATTATTTCATCTGATGCAGATTGCATGCACAAACATTGAAGTTGACATTCCTGCTATTGTGCGCCAAATGGAGATACCACAAGTGTCTCATTAAAGACAGGGGGGAGGAGGAGATGATGAAGAGGTGTAGAGGGGGGGAAGGAGATGATGAAGAGGTGTAGAGAGCGGGGAAGAGATGATGAAGAGATGTAGAGAGGGGGGGGGAGATGATGGAGAGGTGTAGAGAGGGGACCATTATTATTATTATTATTATTATTATTATTATTATTATTATTATTATAACCATTATTGACCCACTGTGGGGCGAGGGTGAATGTCATGCCAGTTTGATAAAGGGTCAATGGGAGGCATGTAGTATTGCACTTTACTTTACTTGCACTTTACTTGTTTACTTTTGTAGTGTTCAGATAACACTAATAACACAAACACAAAGCAGCATTCCTGCTGCATTTCACTACAACAGTAAATCAAAAGTGCAATAATAAATTATTTTGTTAAATGTATACACTTTTATCCTGCTACTAAACAAAACATTCCTGAGTGCTTCATATCCATAACATGCATTTCAGTGTTATGTTTTGTTTAGTAGCAGGATAAAGGTTTATACATTTAACAAAATCATTTATTATTGCACTTTTGATTTACTGTTGTAGTGAAATGCAGCAGGAATGCTGTTTTGTGTTTGTTGAGCAGTGGGCTTTAAGTTCATACATTTATTTTATTAGAAGCCTTAATTATAATTGATCATTTTTGTATATATTTGGGGTTACACAGCAATACTTTTAAATTCAGCTGTTTATAAATTCATAAAGTTGAAATTGCATTACTAAATGCATTTGAAATGGAATAAAAACAAAGTTACAACAAATTTTAATTGTTTATATACCGTGTGACTATTAGGGCTATTTGAGTGATGGGGTATACTGGCCGGACTGCCGATAAACAATGCGGCCCCCCAGATTGATTGTGGACATTTTGTGGCCCTCACCATATACAAAGTTGCCCACCCCTGAGCTAGTATATAGCTCAGCAGCTGTAACAGAATATATTATTTTTTATTATTTACGTTTCAACAGCGTCAAAATATTAATTTAAATTATAATGAACTAAAGAAGAACTTTCCATGTCTGTCATCTAATAATATATTCCATTACCTTTACGATCGGTATCGAAATCAAAATGTTGGTATCGTGACAACACTACAACATACAAAAGCAGCTGGACAACCTATATCCTTTGCATCTAATAGGCATGGACCAATGTGTAATTTTGGTGGTATGTGCTATTGCACAGATGTTTGTCCCCTAGTATGCGCACGCACGCACACACTATATAATATGCATGTAATAAATAGTTTGAACAACTCTGTGTTACTTGAACGTTTTTCACTGCACTCCTACATTTCTTTGTGTGCTCCTAAATTTCTTTGTGTGCTCCTTGGGAAAGAAGTTAGCGTAGAGCCCTGCGAGATACTCTAAATCCAGTGAAGCCACACTTCAAATCACAGGCACAGCGATAAGAAATTACTATCTATTCGGGGTATGGGGGAAAGAAATCGATATAGTAGTGTATTGTGATATTTTGCGTGCCAAGTGTCTATCTTTTTTTTTCGCTTGACAATCCCATTTTGTGACGTGAACAGACTGAAAACGTTATCTTATTAGATAAAACAGATGTGTATATAATATATACAGTATATCTTTATTGCAGATGCGGTCATGCAGACAAAGTTTTCCGTTGGGGACATCATTTGCAGTTGGAAAAAAGGGTAATAAATCGCAAGACTATCGTGACTTAAGTATCATGATAACGTTGTATCGTGGGGCCTCTGGTGATTCCCCCACCCCTACGGTCTAGTAGTCAGTCACAACAGAAAGGCTTAAAAGGACTAAGCTGCACTCCATGGGCGATCGCGCCTTCTGCTCTGCCGCACACAGACTTTGGAATGCTCTCCCCATCCACCTGAGAGCACCACAATCCGTCGAGGTTTTTAAAAGGGGCCTAAAAACATTTCTTTTTAACAAGGCTTTTGCCTGAATTTTCTTTTACCTTTATTTTTACTTCTATTCATTTTACTATTATTTTTATTTTACTCTTAGGTTCTTCCATTTCACTGGTTGGTAGTATTTTTAATTGTTTTTATTCATTTTTAATTGTTTTATTCATTTAACTTTGGTCTATATCTCCTGTAGCACTCTGAGATTCTCACGAATGTAGAGCGCGGTACAAATTGAATCCATTATTAATTATTATTATTATTATTATTATTATTATTATTAAAATGACGACTGAAACATACTTGTGAGGCAAGAGACACAGGCTAAAGTGAAAGGAACACCATTATATTTCACTGGAGCCTTAGACAGGCCATCAGAACACTGCACACTGATCTCTCCTCCACACACAAGCACACATGAACACACACAAACCACACATCCTCACTTGCACTCTCTCACACACAAACTACAAGAAAATTTTTATATTTGATAGTACATTTGTATATAGTACTCATTACCTTTATTTCTTAAGCTTAGCATTGCCATTATATTTTATTTGTAGTACTTTTTATCATGTCTATTTTTTTATCTATTCCATTTTATTATTTGTATGTTTGCACAATCAAGGCGCCGGGCATGGCCACCTTCATTTCACTACATCTTGTGTATGCATGTGACGAATACATCTCTTGAATCTTGAATCACACTGATCGCATCATGAATGCATTGCTCTCTGTCAGAAATGCATTCATTTCTAAATGACAGAATCCATTACCGGTGCATCGGTTCAGAAACGGAAGCTAAATTGGGTGTCGCCGTTTGATAGTGTTGTCATGATGAAATCATTTTATCAGTTAATCAAAACCTCAAAGAAAATATAGAGAGAAATGACAATCAAAGTTCTACCAATCAGCAAAGTGTTACACCGAATGTTGACCAACGACCTTCTCTACTAATCGATTTTACTATAGTAGTACGAGTTCTCACCACAGGGATATAATAACCCAAATCTAAATGTACATTTTCATCAAGAATAACAGCACATTTGGTCCATATAACCCACTCCGGACCCGTTTCCATTTGACATGTGGGACTCTTTTTTGCGTTATAAAGACTCTGCATGTTACTTTGTGACAATAAAAACACGATACGGAACGAATGTGACTGAGCCTGAGGCATTAAAAATAACTCCCAACACCTCTGGTTTTACTGACCCCTGGTAATCATTGGCATCTCCCAGTATGGACATGGTGAAAGCCTTGGGGCGCTCGTCCCCAATGGTAAAGGACCGGGGTGCTGAGAGGTAGCCTGCTTGCATGCGTGACCCAGCAGCCTCCTCCTGTATGTTCCAACGTTATTGCCCTCTCTGCAGGCCTCCCCTCGCTGCAGGCCTCCCCTCTCTGCAGGCCTCCCCTATATCTCGCTCATCTGTTGTCCTCCGGTTCAGTCACACCTCCCTGGTAGATTTGACAGCATAGCGTAGCAGGAGGAGAAGGGCTGTGGTGTGGAGCAAGCCGTCTTCAGTCCAATAGGGTATATCTGCAGAGCCACAGAGCCCAACGTCTGGGCGGGGCTTCGTGGTGTGGACGGGTTTGAGGCGGGGCTTCGTGGCGTGGACAAGTATTGTGGTCTGGACAAGTCTTTGCACTACTGCACATGCGGATGGGGGGGGGGGGGGGGCTCTCTCGCTCGCTCTCTCTCTCTCTCTCTCTCTCGTTTACGACATACACAACTTTCGTCTTGTTTACATCAGGGTCCCCCATTTTCAATTCATCATAACATGACATACAGATAGACAGTAATGTTACATCTAGACATTTATGACATACCAGATCAACAGATATACAGCACTGTTTGTGATACAAAAATAGTAGAGTATGTTACATCTAGACATTTATGACATACCAGATCTACAAATATACTAGACATTTATGACATACCAGATCTACAAATATACAGCACGGTTTGTGATACAAAAATAGTAGAGTATATATAGTAATAATAGAGTATATACATTTGAGGGGGAATAAACTGTACATATACAGCACTGTTTGTGATACAAAATAGTAGAGTAACCTGGCACACAACATACTTGTTCACATGTCATTTTTCTTTCACTCTAAAGGAAATATGTCTCACATACAGTAGACCCCCCAGTACTTTGTGGAGATGAAGATGATGAGTACCAGTCTTCTTCTCAGACATATAAAATCAGTTTTTCAATACAAGTACGACTCAAGACACAGAACATTAGTATGCCTAGTTCCTGAGGAGATGATGTGCCAGCGATGCCCAGACAATGTGCCCCTCTCAGATCCTGTCCTTATTACTACAAAGGCCAAAATCCTGACTAGCACCAAAATTATTCAAGGTATTTTGATTATGATATTAAAATGTATAGTGTTAATTTAATCAACCATGTGAGAAAGTACTGTATCAAGTGTAATGCTGCATATTTCCATCTCTAGATGTTTCCACCTACTACAAATACTGCAAACAATGTAGAATGCATTACCGTTACCAGGAATGGAAAGATGGTCTACACAACTTCAACAACAGTGTTCTCCTTGATCTACCCTTGTGCCTTTTCTTGAGGAATATGTTACAGGTTAGAAACTGTGGCTCAACAACTTACAGTACTGTATATTTGAATACCGTATATGTCACATGTATCTAGAGTTGTTCCGATACCGATACCAGTATCGGAAATGCCGCCGATACTGCCTAAAATGCTGGTATCGGTATCGGCGAGTACCCTCTAAAGGCGCTCCCATAGTCCAGCAGACTGTACACAGAGCAGACTCCACGGAGGTCCGCGCGGACTCTTGAGCTTTGATCTCAGCGGACAGCAGACCCACAGGTGGGAAGCTCCTATTTTCTGACGCGCGGACATAGGGCTGGGCGATATAACGATAACGATAAATATCGCGATATATTCTAATAATCGATATCGAATATCGAAATAAAAAAAAAATCGAAAAATCGTTTTTTTTTTTTTTACCTGCAACAGGGCAGTTTTAAAACCAGAGACAGTGGACAGACTTGTCTTTCTTGCCTGCAACTTAAAGTAATGGCTTTGCTTGTCCAAATGACAATACTGACCAAATTCAGATTTCTTTTTCTCTTGTCCATTTATTTTGTTTGCTTTCTAATTTAAAATACATTTTGAAACCGTCTGTACACAGTAGGCTATGTGTGCTAGCAGAACTAGACTCCAGTCACGAGTCACAGTGCACATGTGCGGTGGTTTGTCCACCAAAAAAGCGCCAAAAGATCGAAAATAAACTAGCAGAGCCAGAACTGTTCAACTCCTCTGGAGCCACAGCCAGCAGAGAAGCCGGTTTACTTTAGCTTTTAAACCAGCTGCAGCCTGAGAACTGGAGTGTGAGGGGATGTAACACTAAAGATGGCGGCAATGACAAAGAATTGCTGCAAAATAAACATACATCTGTTGTTTAAAAAAAAAAAAAAAAAAAAAAAATTTATACTTATAACAATTCGATAATTATCGATATCGAGAAATAAAATAAAATTATCATATCGTTATCGCGATATGATTTTTTTCCATATCGCCCAGCCCTACGCGGACATCCGCGCCGCTGACTTGGTGTCACACAAAACGCTGCTCGGCGTTTTGGTTGACATCGAACTGCATTTAATGTGACGCCGATCTGCATTTTACTCTGAACACTCGCTCTGTGCCAAGAGAGATGTTTGAATGGCTTTTCTAAATGAAGTGTGTAAAATTGCCAGTTTTATTTCGAAATATTGGAAACGGAGATAACATAGAATGTTAGAATATTTTGAAATAAAACTGGTGCTTTTATTTCATGCAATGCGTGTCTTTTCAGCACCACGCGCTGTCCACCTCAAGCCTATTGCATCTCGCTGCCTATATACCTGTTATTCAAGTGCGTAAAACTGCCCGTTTTATTATCGAAATATTGGAAACGGAGATAACACTCTTTATTTTGACATCGGATGACGACGACATGACAGAAGTTGAACAGCGTGGGGACAATTGTGTAAACTGCCGCGTGACATGTAGGAAATTGGTCCGCGGAGGTCCGCTCGACTATGAAGGCTCAAAGAGTCCGCGCGGACCTCCGCGGGGTCTGCTCTGTGTACAGTCTGCTGGACTATGGGAGCGCCTTAATGTTGCGCTCCGATACCATATGACGTAATTTATCAACAACACTGCGGACGTTGGGCTCTGTAGATATACCCTACTCGCTGAGTGAGCATTATAAAACAAACGTGTGCTTAATCGACCGTGAATTAAAGTGTCAATTGCCATTTTAACAGCAGAGCAGATACTTTCTTAAAATGCCATCGTCCCGGCAGAGCGCTGTTGACGGGGAGCTCTGATGTTATTAGCATTAGCTGAACAGCTAACCGAAAGCTAGCATTAACTAACGTTAAAGGTTTAGCCATAACGTTACCTTGGCTAAAGTTGGGGCTATTCATAATCCAGCAATAATGGCTGCAGACCTGCAAGCAAAGTACAGCAAGTTGGCAAAGGAGTATTCCAAGTTAAATCACAATGTCACCAGTAACGTTAGTTTTTCCATATACCGGTAGCTCTGATGCTAGCTAACCTAGCTCACGGTAACGTCGTCATTGCACAATTGCACGTCGCGTACACAATTAATGACATGTTGCGGACAGCCATAACGGCGACAATGTTTAGCTTTTAGTGCCAAATGATAAGAGTCTGAGGCGGAGTCTCAAAAGAGAATGTTGAATATTTATTGTGCAAAAATCACAACAACAGAGCCTCTGCTACTAAACGGAGCCTTCTTGTGGAAGCAAGTGCAGCAACGAATAATGTCCGTGTGGAACTAATGTGCCAACAACCTTTCCGTGGGTGAACTCATTGAGATAGTTTTCAATTACTGATACTAATACTAATCTATACAATCACCTGTTGTTGAATAAAACTTTATAGTTATTACTAAAAAAAAACAGTATCTAAACAGTAGCTGTATTAAAAAAAAAAAAAAAAAATTATAATTTATATAATATTTTTTTTATTTTCTTATTTTTTTAATGTATGCACTGGTATCGGATAAGTATCGGTATCGGCCGATACCCAAAGCTTAGGTATCGGAATCGGATCGGAAAGAAAAAAATGGTATCGGAACATCTCTACATGTATCGGTACTAAATACCTGTATGTCCCTATGTCGATATGAATTGAAAATGGGGGACCCTGATGTAAACAAGACAAACGTCTTTCTCTGGTCTGCATCCCCTTAACAATTGTGTGTATTGAGCCGTACTGTATTGTACCCATTCTGCAATCTATTAAAATAAAGTTTTCATTCACACTCAAACCCGTGTTCATTTTTTATTTTGCATACTAATGTTCTGTGTCTTGAGTCGTACTTGTATTGAAAAACTGATTTTATATGTCTGAGGAGAAGACTGGTACTCATCATCTTCGTCTCCACAAAGTACTGGGGGGTCTACTGTATGTAGGGCTGTTTAAAAAAAAATTCTGTGTGTGTGTGTGTGTGTGTGCATGGGGCCATTGGGTGGGGCCGGGGGACAAATACACTGGAGGAAAGTAACCCAGCTCAGCACTGCCCAAATTATATCATCACTATTGCCTGTTTGAAGGATATCATCCTCAAACACATATACACCACCTACACGCCTATTCTCAGTCCTTGCCCCACAATGGTGGAATGAACTACCCACCCCAGTTAGGACAGCCGAATCCCGTCCAATCTTTCGCCGTCGACTAAAGACGCACTTCTTCAACCATTATCTGAAATTAAAAAAAATTTAATTAAAAAAATCGAACCCTAACTAACCTTAACCTGTCATGCACTTGTCCTAATAAACTAACCTAGACTGTAACACGCAACACTTTGATGAATATTGTTACTCAGCTGATAGAGTTGTATCCTTCCTGATGACCTGTCGTACAGAACTTGTAAGTCGCTTTGGATAAAAGCGTCAGCTAAATGACTAAATGTAAATGTGAATGTAAATGTCTTGTAGAATTCCACACATAAGAAAGAAAGATACTGGGATGAATAAACAAAATAGGAAATAAAATGTAGAAATGCATGCAATACATAAATAAATATGAATCTCCATATATGAAATAGAACATTTAGATACGGTGCTACTGAGATGTTTTGGTGAGTTCTTTGTTTTTTTGTGGAAGTAGCCCTTCTTAAAAATGCATGAACATTCACTGATAATTGGTCTGTAGTGGAGTCTACAAGGTCTACATTGCCGGACCTTGTAGACTGACATAATTCTGTGCATAGTTTAGTCTACACAGGCCATATTTCAAATAATCAAAATCTTACTTCATTCATCTTAAACATTCTTGATTTGGGGGATTGGTAGTTCCCATGAAATCTGAAGTTGTTCAAACGACAACAGCGATCCACCTTGAATTAAATCACACAGCCGTGTTCACTGTTGGCTGTGTCACAGTCACGAAAGGGGCTACTTAATTCATTAATCCAATCCACTTTATTTATAGAGCACATTTAAAAACAACAAAGTTTACCAAAGTGCCGTACAAGTCCCACAACAAAAAAAAGAAAATGAAAAAAAAAAAAAAAAAAAAAAAAAAAATTTAATTTGAAGCTTCGAATTAAAATCGAAGCTCTGCCCCGAAGCTTCGATTGCCAAAAAAAATCGAAGGTCAGCCCTAACTGTATGTGAGACATATTTCCTTTAGAGTGAAAGAAAAATGACATGTGAACAAGTATGTTGTGTGCCAGGTTAATGTACTCTACTATTTTTGTATCACAAACAGTGCTGTATATATGTAGATCTGGTATGTCATAAATGTCTAGTATATTTGTAGATCTGGTATGTCATAAATGTCTAGATGTAACATTACTGTCTATCTGTATGTCATGTTATGATGAATTGAAAATGGGGGACCCTGATTGATGTAAACAAGACGAAAGTTGTGTATGTCGTAAACGAGAGAGAGAGAGAGAGAGAGAGAGAGAAAGCGAGCGAGCGAGAGAGCCCCCCCCCCCCCCCCCATCCGCATGCTCAGTAGTGCAAAGACTTGTCCAGGCCACAATACTTGTCCACGCCACGAAGCCCCGCCTCAAACCCGTCCACGCCACGAAGCCCCGCCCAGACGTTGGGCTCTGTGGCTCTGCAGATATACCCTACTCCTTCAGTCTCCACTGAGCAGAGCTGAGGCAGAAGCTCTTGCCTTGCCCCCCCCCAAACAGGCACCATGTGAGAGGAATTAGGAGCCATTAACACTCCCCCTTCATTTGAGCTCTTCAGACCTCCTGCCTGAGTCAAGCCCCACACATACTTTGATTCCACCAAATCATAGAAGGGCTTTTTTACATTAATGTAGAGAATATGGCAAGCTGCACAACACAACTCAACCCTGCCCCGAGTATTAGGACAGCAACCAGAAATCTCTCTTCTCGCATCTATCCCTCCTAGTTACATATATCTAGACACAGTCCCTCACGTATGCACTTCATCAGAGAGGTCAGAGCACCCTGTATTGATTGATTGATTGAAAAATGTATTAAAAGATTGCAGAATGGGTACAATACAGTACGGCTCAATACAAACTATTGTTAAGGGGATGCAGACCAGAGAAAGACTTTCGTCTTGTTTACATCAGGGTCCCCCGGAGCAGTCTGGCGGTTCACTGCCTTGCTCAAGGGTACTTAGGCAGAGATGGTGCGCAAGGCACCGTAAATGGAATACCAGCCACCTTTCAGTCACCACCAGGTCTACCCTCCTCCTGTCAGTGGTGGGGGATCGAACCAGGGAGCATTCAGTTACCTCCAGGCACATCCTGATTGATTGATTGATTGATTGATTGATTGATTGATTGATTGATTGATTGATTGATTGAAAAATGTATTAACAGATTGCAGAATGGGTACAAACAATACAGTACAGCTCAATACACACAAAATTGTTAAGGGGATGCAGACCAGAGAAAGACTTTGGTCTTGTTTACATCAGGGTCCCCCATTTTCAATTCATAGTGAATCCTGCATAAAGTTGCCCTGAAGTTTGAACGGCCTCGTTCAGCCACTCAGTCAGAGTTTAAATTGAGTGTAATAACTACAACAAAGTCCTGATGGTGGAAGGAAGGTGGCATCATGTGACCTCTCTCTCATCAGACTCTGCTTGAGCAAAGGAAAGAAAAGATGCTTCGACTCATTCATTGCTTGGTATAACGTACAGCTATATTAGTCTCATCGTGTGTTAGCTGTATCCTGTTTTAAATCAATGCAATCGACTATAGTAGTTGTATCTAGACGTGTCTGATTGCTGTAAACATTCGAAACAAAACAAGCCTCGGCCCTTTAGCTGGCGGTGTACAGTTGTTTGAACTTGACGGCTACTAACGGTAGCTAGCAGCTAGAAAACAACCATTAGCAGGAGGCTACACGTTAGCACAGCTAACAACAAACTTAACTCACCCCCCAGTGGGAGACAAGAAGTCCCCGTCCTCGTCGTCACCGCCGAACATGTTTTATTTTCCGAGTTACATATATAGATATATATAACTGTAGTAATGTGTGTCTTGTTGGATTTAAGATGTTCTTTGACAAACACAGCAACTCTGCAATCCTCTTCCTGTTTCGCTCTGTTGCTGCTGGTGGAATCAGCTGACGTTCAAACGTCTGATCTGCTCTGTTATAATAGCTGTACCGGGGTCTGTTTGTGAAGCTCAGAAAAGCTCCCAAGCGACGTCACAGCCGCCCTCAGATCAGCTCCGAAAAGACTGCAGCTCATCAGATTGTGTGGAATGGTCAGTGTGTGCAGTGTGGACAGTTTTTGATTGATTGATTGAAAAGTTTATTAACAGATTGCAGAATGGGTACAGTACAGTACAGCTCAATACATACAATTGTTAAGAGGATGCAGACCTGAGAAAGACTTTCGTCTTGTTTCCATCAGGGTCCCCCATTTTCAATTCATCATATTCATCATAACAGTCTACCACGAGAGGGCACTATACGCTTAGTTTTCAGTTTCCCTCCCAATAACATGGTTAAAAAGAATTTAATTCAACTTTATTTCCCCCAAATCCAATTAAAAAAACAATATACAAGTAATGTTGTCATATGGAGACCCCATGTCTATGGGACCGACCGCAAAGGTTTTCTACGCATGTAGGGTCGTGGCCCATAAAGCTGGTAGGCAATCAAAAGGCAATTAGCAATATTAGAGGTTCACAAAAATAAAGCTGATTAATTATGTTCATATTTTCACACATATAAAACTATAACCCGTCCTGTATAAATTAATTTAGGTTGAGAGTTATTGAGTTATATATATTCTCAATCTCTGATTTGATGTGTCTATGTCTAACACTGGTAAGAGACACGAAGGAGTGACTGGTTGTCCTTTTTTTTTTTTTTTTGGGGGGGGGAGGGTATATATATTTAAATTTTTGTCGCTGTGATGTCTTGATTTTGTCTGTCCTGTCTGCTTTGTTTGTATCTGTTAAAACACTGAATAAAAATTATATCAAGAGAGTTATTTACAATGTGTGATGTCATTATGATGTATATATTATTATGTAACCGAAATCCAGTTCAGTGGAATTATGAATAATAATATATATATATACATACATTTCAAGGCCTTTGCATATGCCTTTCTCTGAATTGTTAAAGGGGTATCCCAGTTTGGCTCACACTTGTATTTGTAGAAGCATTGCTTTACTACAGAGTTGAGGGTGTAACGGTACACAAAAACCACGGTACGGTACGTACCTCGGTTTTTAAGTCACAGTTCGGGACAGGGTTTCGGTACAAGGGATGGGTACCGAATTCTGTACTTTTGAGGTACCGAACCGAAACATGTCGGTACTACCGAGTATCGATTCAAGTGAGATACAAAAAAGAATTTTTTTTTTTTTTTTTTAACCTTTTTTCTTTTCATGTCAACGTTCACACACACAATATATGCTTACCTAGGATTTGACTTGATTCAACAACAAAGCAGTCGGAGCAATGGCAAGCCGAAAACTGTCGAAATTGTAGTTATTTGAAGTTTGGATTTTTTTTTCACGACTGAGGTAGGTAAATAAAATTTCTTGAGACTAAAGTACCGGTACCGTATCGGTTCAAATGTGAAAGGTACCCATCCCGTACAGTGGGAAAAAGTTTGGCTTTCCATGTTCCACTCAGGGGTGACGTAGTGTGCAGTAACTAATTGTACTTGTAGGCTGTCAACGTATATTCTATATTGAAATTAATAATCGACTTGTAAAAAAAAAATAATTATTATTATATTAGATTGTGATAAAAACAGCCCCCGGTGGGCGGTTGTTAGTGGTTAACATACCGTTGTATTCGTTCGGTACACTACACAGCCGTTCGGTACGGTACACAGGACATCACAGGCCCCCTGATGGACCCCATGCGGTTCGCTTATTGGGCAAACAGGTTAGTAGACTATGCGGTCAACGTGGGACCACAGTACCACATCCTGCAACAGCTTGACTCACGTGAACTGCCTAACGCCTGTCCCGTCTCCCTGTGAGTGGCTGTCTCCTGCTGATGACCGGAGTGGTGGATGTCCCGTGATGATGACCGGGAGGATGCGACCCTCGCTACGCCGCCCCCAGACCTGCCCAACACCCTGGACATAATCTCACCTCTACCCTCTGGTAGGAGCTACAGACACAGGAACAGTTTATTCCCCCTTGCTGTCACACTATAATTAACTCACTGTGACAATGTGCAGTAACCCTGGAACATTATAATATCCACTGTACCTAAACATTATATACTTATTTTCCACTATCCTGTTTACTGCTCACAGGAACGGTTTCACCTGCATATAGTCATTCCTTTTGTATATCTCTGAAGACTGTGTTGTTATTCTCATTTTCTTTTTTGTAAGCACATTGAGAGCCACTAAACCAGAGTAATATTCCTTGCATGGGTAAACATACTTGGCAAATAAATAAAGATGATTCTGATTCTGACCACCAGGCCAGACATATTCGCCCTGAACTACTGTGCATGCTTCAGCTTCCGGCTTGAAAAATGACTATATGGAGGCAAAAAAAAAGGAGAGGCGTTGGACGATGCTAGTCAATGGTTACCATTCCTACCAAACAAACACACACAAGTGAGGGGAGGGGCTGTGCCTTTACTTCTGTTTACCCTGTTACCTGGCGAGAGAGAAGAGTGGGAAGGTATAAGGAAATTCATATTACTCACTCATTGTTATTCTTCAGAATTGAGTGTGGGTAGAGCTATAAGCGCCATTTTTACATCTGGTTCTACCAGATTTGCACCTTTCACTCCCCCGTGTTTTTGTTTTGGCCACATGAAGAGAATTAAAGGTGTCCAATGGAGTTTCTGATCACTACTTGGTGAGATCGGCGCTATAGAGCACAGTGGGATAAAAGGGGTCGCCCGGAAATTGTGTATCACATGTTCTTCTGGCATGGGGGTGACATAGAACACAAAAAGAGTGCACTGGAGGCTTGTAAGCACGCCCATTGTCCTTCATATTGATTGGTCTATTATGACCTCCCTTGTCAAATCTAACAAGCTAACCGCCTGTCAATCAAAGTAAGTCAGACAACTTTATTACAACTTCACCAAAATCAAAAGTGAAACTTCCAGATGGAATATGAATGTTGCAAGAGCAAAGAAATGGTGATGATGGGACTTTGCAAAGGTCACGTGAGGTAGGAAATGTATTCACTATTAGAACAACAATAGAAAACGGTCTTATTTGAGTGGAAATGTGAATATGAAGAAAAGCGAGTTGTTTACAAGAAAATACCTTTAATCCGTAATGTCTCAATCTGGTAAATGAGTGTAATGTTGCTCTGTGGTGGAATTTCCCTCACTGACTAAGGCTTCGATGTTTTCATAATTTTACTGAGCTTATTACTTCCTGGAATAATGACATCACACGTCTTCACTTAATAACTCTCAAACCATATGCATTTGTGCAAGACAGTTTATGATGGTGTGATAATGTGTGAGATTGTGATAATAACAAATCACTTATTTTTTAACGTCTTGTGTTCCTTTGACACATCAAATGATAGGCCCTATTAAAACGAACACATTCCTGATAGCTATAGCATGTTTTCTGGAATTAAATGAATTATGGGGAATTTGACTGTGCACATGTTTTCATGTAATTCACATAAGAGTATGTTAAATTAAACGCCTTGCCAAGTTCATAAAATGTTAACACATTGACCGCCAGCAGCAGGGGGCGCTGATCCCCCTTCATCGCCAGGTCTTTATTCAATGGATATAGTTTTAGACTGCGACATTTGCGAGTGCTTAAAATATATCTTATGGGTCTAATAACGCCGTCGACTGTCAGTGAGTTGCTTCCAGTCAACATGCCCGAAACAGATTGTTTTTTCATCCGTACATTTCCGTTTTTATACCGTTTTGAATAGAGTATGGTTTGGGTGCTTTTCAGTAATTCCAGGAAAAAGACGCCCGACCGAACTGTAGGAGTCGCTGTTCACAACGACCCAGACCCACCCACCGGCTTCCCTCCCGCTGACTCTGCCAATCGAGCCAGTATGATGGCCGGCCAAGCCGGAAGCAACGCTGACAGCTGGATTCGATTGATACCAGTGTCTCTTGCGTTGGTGACGAGCGCCTTGTCCGCTGCGCCACCCAGCCGCAAATTTATATATAGTGTTCTTACCTTGTATCTGATGTAATGCAAAATAAATAATCAAAATATCTTTTTTTTTTTGATCAAATATTTTTCTTTTCTTTTCTTTTTTCCAACATGAAACAAAACATATCACAATACAACAACAACAATACATAAAAAGACTTACTCAACAACCCATGACAAGACAACTACTGATACAACTGTACAGTGATCATCCTAACATGGACACTCGCTCGTTCTCTTCCCCCCCCCCCTCCCCCCGCTCACCCCAGGACCTCAACATGAGTCACACTCATAATACATCACAATACATCACTCAGCAAAAAAAAAAAAAAAAAAAAAACAAGAATCTAAACAAACATTTCCAAACTTATATGCGTTCCCTCAACTTTGCCACTGTAGCCAACCAAATTACGATATCAGATTCCCTAACCCCTATAACACGTGCCGTGGATATCTCCAAATAGATCACGTCAAGGTAGGTGAGAAACCATACCTTTGGACAGAGTCTATCTGGATGAAACCAACGTGAGGCAATCAATTTTTTTGCGGCTGTGAGGCCGGCCAAAATTAGTTTTTTCACCTGTATAGAGGTCGGTAATTTAGAGAGATCATTCAGTAATAGTACAGAAGGAGATACAGGTATGGTTAGAGAGAAAATGTCTGAGAGCTGATATGTAACATTTTCCCAAAAAATCACAACAGGAGGGCATTCCCAGTACATATGCATAAATGTACCTGTGGCGCCACTTGGACACAAGGTACACAGAGAGTCAGGTCTGAGACCCATTGAATTCAATCGTCTAGGGGTTAAATAAGTCCTGTGAATAAAATTCAGATGAATCTGTTGGTGATCTGGGTTGTGTGAGGATAACCGAACATTTTCCCAGACTGCATCCCAATCAAAATCTACATCCAACTCCGGAACATCCTTTCTCCAAATCGTATCCAGGGGGAGCTCTTTATACGAGGTCATGAGTAAATGGCGATAAAAGTCAGAGACAAAGCCTCTCGATGTCTCCTTGTCATAAAATAACTTGTGAAAGCGGTGATGCACTAGTGGAGCATCCCATGGCACGCCATGAGCCTTCAGAGCTGCTCTTATTTGTAAATAAAAGAAAAAGGAGGTTCCGGGGAGATCATATCCGTTGGATATATCCTGGAAAGATCGGAGGCCAGAGTTATCAAAGATATCCCCCAATGTGTGGATACCTTTCTTTTCCCATCTAGGGTACCTAATAGGTTGTTGTTCAATAAGGAGAAGATTGTTATTAAATAGAGGGGAATGCGTGTGCCATTGATGGCGGTTTGTACCCACTTTCTGAGTGTCACGCCAAGTTTGGATCACATGTGTGATTAAAGGGCCAAATCTTAATTTACATTGTTTAATTGATATGTTGGTATACACAATATCCTGAAGTCTATATGGGGACACCAACTTCTCCTCCAATGGTCGCCAAGATACAGCTGCTTGAGCATCAAACCAAGTGATCAAAGGTCTCAGAGAGAAAGCCTGAAAATAATATTTAAAGTCTGGAAATGCTAAGCCCCCATCGAGTTTACTCCTTTGGGCAGTTGATCTCTTCAAGCGCGGGCGTTTATTGTTCCAAACGAATTTATACGAGGCAGAGTGCAATTTCTGCCAGTAACCAACAGGAGGAGGTAACGGGAGCATGGAGCTGATAAAGTTAATTCTGGGTAAAATATTCATTTTAATTATTGACGCACGGGCCTGTAATGAATTTTTTAATTTGGACCATCTGTTAAAGTCATTCGTAATCCTGTCACCCAAGCTGGAGTAATTATACCTTACCGTCTGGCCTATAGTGGGGAATATTTCAATCCCGAGACATTTAAAGTGCTCCACCATAAGCATGTTTGCCGGTAAGATGGTAGCCTTCGCAGGCTCATTAAGTGGAAGAAAAGCAGATTTTGGCCAGTTGATCTTAAAGCCGGACAGGCTGCCGAATTCATCTATCACGCCGAGCAGATGAGGTAGAGAGATGGAAGGATTTTGCATAAACAGGAGTACATCATCTGCGTATAAGCTAATATGATGATGTGTGCCCTGAATTGAAATAGGAGACATAATTTGGGATTGTCTTATGTATTGAGCTAGGGGTTCGAGGGATAAAGCGAAGAGTCCGGGACTAAGAGGACAACCCTGTCTAGAATAATCAAAATATCTGATCGCAATTCCAAATACTGCTCATGGAGGTCCATACCACACTACCGACCATTTCACAATGACGGGCGGGTGGGGTTACTGTTCGATGCCATCGTTGTATAGAACTGGCTCACCTGAGTATTTAAACCCCGCCCGCACGGCTCAGATCGGCTCCTAAAACACACCAGCCCATTTTCAATGAGATGCAATAGCTCCGCCTGGCAGTAGAGGGCGGTGTTGACCGTCTGCCAGCTCAGACAGGGTCTGAAGGTATACCAGGGCCCCGTTCCCCGTACCTGGATAACTGAGTTAGCCGGATAACTTTAACTGGATAACTGAGTTAGCCGGACTTTCCGGTTCCCCGTACCTGGATTTTCCAAATCACCATGACAACAGATCCAAAAGTTTGAGCCTGGTCGAAAGCAGAGTTTAAGTTCAAGTTAGCCTGAACCATCGCCACGCCCCCGCAAAGAAGTGACAGCCCGTTTCCTGAAATTATTCCCACAGTCTACGATCTGCATTATACCATTCTGAATTACGTTTTTGTGCTCCATTCTTCCAGAGGGGGCTTTTGAAATGTAAAATAGACCCAAAATGCTGATACTAAATTCACTTTGTCCTAAATAATGCACGTTATATATACCGTGGCGCTCGCTCGTGCGATGTACACATTATGTGGTTATTTTAATTGTAACTGGGATTAAGATGTCTGATGAGATGCGCTGTTTGACGGATTTGAGAAATTGAATGAGCCGTTGACGTCACATTAATGAATGAGGATAAAGAGATAAAACTTCATTCAAAACAAAGAATATTCTAAACACGGGTCTCTCGTTCATTAATGTATAAACAATGAATTTATCCCATCTGGCACAGTGGCTCAGCGGTAGTGCTCAATCCTGGCAACCCGGCGACCGGGGTTCGAAACCCTGTCTTTCCAATATAAATTTTTGGAATATAATATTAATGATTATACGCAAAGGTAGCATAGTTTTAAGTTAAAATATTATAAATCTACATGCATTGAGGATGTCATTCTTTATATAGCTCTCAACGTGCACCAAATTGAATTATTCCTATATTGCAAAAAGAAGGAGACGACTGGGTCTCGAACCCCGGTCGTCTGCGTGAAAGTCAAAAGTACAACCCGTTAGACCACAGAGAAGATAAGTAAAATATCGACCATACATCAATCAATGGGTAAGGGAGCCGTATCGTTATTCTGTATAACAGTTTTACTAATTATTTTCGCTAGCAAGATCTCATTTGATTATTCAATCCAGCAGGCAAGTTTAAAGAAATATAATCTGATTGATTGAGGTAATGAGGGACTTGAAATTAGCCTATAGATAACGCATTTAACTTGTCGGCGAGGCGATTGAGCCGTACTGCAATATGTTAATAAAGTTCTAAATCAATTAATCAATCAATGCCGCTAGAGAATCAGATTCTCTGCTATCGATACGTGCTGGCTTTTCAACTGAAGCGGCCGCGTGCATTTAGCCTGGGTCGCAAGTCTGGCTTGAGTTAACGAGACTGAATCCACCTTCGAGGAACAGGAAAATCCCGGCTTCAAACATCGGGTTAACTGAAGCTGGATAATGACGTCTTGATCGACTTAGTTGAACCAGGTACGGGGAATGGGGCCCAGAGGCTGCAGCTATGAATTATGAATAGATATAGCAAATAAACAAAACAACGATCCCAAACACGAGTTAACTCGTTTCTGACGCTGAGCGCATGGCGGGCAATAACGAGTTAACTCGTTTCCGGCGCAGATTGTGTTAAGTTCAAAGGTCTTTTCCCTTGATCAACTGCAGGCAGAAGTGCAAATATCACACAATAACATTGTCTCAGTCATTATTACACACCTGCCTAATGTAGAAATCCTTTGATGAGTGTCAACAGAATCGTTTTCCAGGTGTTGATGTGTAGCCTACATTTGATACCGGCTAGTGGGTGCTTCTATAAGCATGCAGAAATATACTTAACCTGTTAATCTGTAGACCGTTTTCGCTTAAAAGGTACATGCCTAAGTAAATGGAAGATTGCTCCACTTCTGCAAGGTCAATTTGCATGTTCTTGGTATCTAGGAACATCTAGGGACCTGGGGGTATGTATTTCCAGTGTCAGAAATATTGTGTCTGTTACTAGGCTGAGTAAATTGTAATGAATAAATTAATTATGATTTATGATTATATGATTATAATATTGATTATGATATTGAGATCATGTGTACAAAAAATCTAAGCAAATGAACCCCGGGAAGATGATTAAACAGAAGGATTTGTAGATACAGTAATTAATGATAATCGACTTTAATTATAAATTCATATTTGACCTTGAACTTGACCTTGACCTTATTATGGCCAAATCATACATCTATGGATAGGGAAAATGCTCCTCTTTCCAATGGCAGGGTTGAATCTGGATTTAGTCATTTCTTGCGGTTTTTACGATAATTAGCATTTTCCGATAAATTTGTATTTCCGATAAAACATATAAAACATCGGTAAAAATGAAAATATACACTTTGACTACTGTTTTTGATAGGGTTATGGTCTTTACTCTTGGCTACAAAAAAAATATTTAAAAACATTGACCTCTTAACATCCAAGGGCCCACATGTGGACGATTCTTTGCCGACCTCTAGTGGCTCGGGTGTGCATTTCTTTTAATACAATATATATAGAATTAAACCCCTATTTGTTGCCTGTCGATTGCCCTTTCAGGTGACAAAATCCGTTCAGTGGTTCTCGAGTTACATGCCGATATGTGAGGCGTGCCCCAAAGTACGCAAAAGTACACATTACCACCCCCGACTCCCGGGGTTCTAGCTCCGTCAATCATTTGGCGATCTCGAAAATCTTGGCACAGGGTTGTAGCCACTGAGAGTGGCTTTCCAATGATACCCCATGATATGATAATTGGGGATCTAATACGGTCTCTATTGATTGATTTATGATAAAGAAAAAGAGATTAAGACTTAACATTAAAAGTGCTATAGATAACATTCAGCCACTAGATGTCGCACTAGAGCACCAGCATGTCATTTATCCAATCAGATGCATTCCACGTGGGGAGATGTAAAGTAGGGATGGGATACATGCACAAACATTCCTTTTGGACCCGCAAAATATTTTTAAATGATAAATTCATTAAATCAATCGTTTTTAGGGGGAAAAGCAATACTCTTCAATAACCTTTTTTAAAGGCTCTCTGGATGTATAACTTTTTCAAAATGATTACTCTGCATAAAAATGTTATCTATAGCACATTTAATATAATCCATGGCTGGGGATTGAACAATAAATCATGTCTTGGTAAAGTTGTTTGCTTTTTTTTTTTTTGACAGATGATGATATAAATATACCCCATTTGTAAAGGGTCAAAGGTCTTTTTGAAGAGCAGCATTGTGCTGTATTGTTACTGCACCTTGCTGTTCATGCAGCGCATCACCTCCATGGCATTCTGACGAGGGTCTCTTAACTTGGAAATCTATTTTGGCCCCGGTACCAAGAAAGCAGTCATTTGAGCCATGATCCGAAGGTAAAACGTTGCATTTGTCACGCTGGAAGATTTGTGCTCTAACCAAGCTGAGCATGTTTATTAATAATGTCCCTTTGACCTCCTCCTGCACGAAAACACCAGTAAACACATACACACACACGACTATTAAATATAATCCATCTGCTTTACTCTTTCAGTATTTACACATGATCATTGTACAGCAATATTATTTGCTATTTGGCATTTTAAAGTCTTTTTTTTTTTTTACCTATGAAAAATATACAAAAATAAAAATGACATCTATTTATTTCCTATATTTCACAAGAACGTGTGTCCATGTCGTCACACCGCTGTTGCGTTAGGAAGACGCGCGTGATGACTTCCTGTTCCTCTTCGCTCGCCGGGCGGCTGGAAAGCGGACAAAGTCAAAGTGTTTGGTGTGGTCCATGTTGGGGAAAGGGGGCGGGCCCGTGTGCAGCCTCTTGATGAAATGGACCTCTCTCTGGTTCTCCCGTGTCCTGAAGGCTTTGATGGGCCTCCCTTTCCTGGTGAAAGCCACATACCAGCCCTCATACTTGGCATTCTGAAAGGCTGTGTAGTTGTTCTCCAGAACAATCTCTGTGAAGATACAATCCCTACTCCGTCCGTTGGGCTGCAGAGAGAGAGAGAGCGGGAGAGAAACGCTGTTAGATCTGACTATATCGGATAGTTCGAAGCTTCGTTCATAATGTTGACATTTGAATTCTAAATCAACATTCGAATTTTTTATTTTTTATTAAAAAAAAATTAATAATAATAATATTTCTTTAATTAATATATATTTGTATTCATTCTGTTTAAGCAAATGGGCTTTTTCTTCACAGTTGCAGATAGAATTAGGCTACACTAATAGTATAGTATTATACCATTATAGTATATGACTCGTCATACAAATTTAAATAAAACATTTATCATAAATGATGTAGCCTATCTACATCCACTTGGCACTCGGCGCTCCATCAAGACGTCACCTTCGTACCAACCGTGCCCTTATTGTATTTATGTTGACGAAACTGATGAGTCATTAAAGGAAGTTGATTTAATAAAAATAAAAAGACTAATTTAATCAGATTAATCACTTTATTCAAATTGAGGATTTAGTTTGAGGATATAAAATTATTAATATTATTTTTTTTGATTACGTCATAAAATATGACGACAGACATTGGAAGCTTCGTTCGAATACTTCAATAGGAGCTTTGAATGTTAAAAAATGACATTCGGTACATCCAAGTTCACTGCAAACAAGACAGCAAGCATTATGGATATAGTAGCCCATATTACATGCCAGTACATTGGTATTTATAACATTATAAACAACAATTAAGTAGAATATTTTGACTTGCAATGTCAAATACCAAAATGGTTAGTAGTATTTCTTATGTATGTTTATGGTTAAAGTATTTAATCACAATTATAATTATGCAATTCACTATCCAGCATTTAAGCCATATGAATCCAAAGACACGGCACACATAATAACTTAACCGTACTAGAATCCTAATCTGAATTTCATCTTACTGGCATCACTGGGAGGGGAAATGCCAGGAACATGCTCAGGGGCTCTCGCCCTTTATCAGAATGTATTCATTCGCTATCAACAGACGTTACCAGGGCCTCAGCTTTCAACACCTCGAGCAGATGATGAGAGATGGGCCCAGGGCTTCTCATGGCAGGCTAGTAGCCAGACAACTGGATACATCTTTTCCATTTCCATGCAGGAAGTGGAGAGTTGACTTATGACCACAATACTAAGAGAGAGAATGTATTTCCCCCCCATTGCGTTCAGCTGTGTCTTGGAAATAAGAGTGGGTATCTAATCATTGGTCCCTTTGAGAGATGCATGTTTTTTTTTTTAAATGTTGTGTCTCGGGATGAGTGACAAGTCAAATACGAAAGACTCCGGTGACAGCGAAGCACATATTTCTGGGTCAGGTAAACGATATAAACATATAAGACAAGAAGATACTTGCATTGTGTTTCGTATGTAATTGGATGTTTCCCTGTTTAGCAAAGAGAGATCTCACATGACACCTCTAATTAAATATGTTGTACAAAAAAATGTATGTTCAGTCATAATGAGCAAGGCCCGCAAGGGCTTCCAATCGCCTAAAGTTACAACACACAGTCCCTCTCCTAACTGCACTATAACCTGCCTTATGGTAGTATAATACATTAATACCCCAAATCAATAATAACAGGCTTCATTCAGTGTGTGTGTGTGTGTGTGTGTGTGTGTGTGTGTGTGTGTGTGTGTGTGTGTGTGTGTGTGTGTGTGTGTGTGTGTGTGTGTGTGTGTGTGTGTGTGTGTGTGTGTGTGTGTGTGTGTGTGTGGTCTGCCCCCTTCTCCCTGTAAAAAGAAAAGGCAGCATGAGTTTATGTTGTACCTTTCCAACTAGTTTCCCCTTCCGGTTCATGCAGAGGTAGCGTCCACTCTCTGCGCCTCTTATCCGCACCCGACTGCCGAAGGTATCGGTCTCTACAAATAGACGTGCTGCGAAAAGAAAAAAAAGAAAGAGAATCAAAGAGCTGCAAAAATAACTCCAAAACACCGCAGTTACACACACACACACACACACACACACACACACACACACACACACACACATACATGTATTGTATCATGTAACTGTTTCTTTCATGTTTGTATATTTGTATTCGCTCTGGTGGCAAACCATGTTTCCCCTCTGGGATTAAGAAATAAACCATACCATATATACCACACACACACATCCTAATTAAAGTAGAATAAAATAGGAAGTAGATTTGAA
>NC_140166.1:49922100-49927100 GCF_963971535.1 Notolepis coatsorum | reverse complement strand
TTGGCACTTTGTCGATTTGTCCTCCTCCTATCTCGTTGGGAAGTCAACGTCACACTTTCAGTTTATGTAATGCGGACAGAACAAATCATTTGAACAAACGGTGTTTTCATCACCATTAGCATTATCTCAACATTACATTATCGACAACAGGATGCTTTCATTTCTGCATATGAAAGCAATTATTCCGGACTTAAGTTGTGGCTTCTTCTTTTTTAATGTGCTGTATTGGTAGTATTAACAGAACAGAATAGAACCATGTCTTAAAAAAAATTGATTGCTGCAAAGTGTCCCAAATGAAACATACTTTTCATTCATGCACAACAACATCAGTGTAATGTGAGCCAACTAGTGCCTTCACATCTCGCCCTGCTCACATTCTCTGCCCCCCCCCCTGTCAAGCCAGTAAAGTTGTAAAATACAGCAGTTAAGAATCCCTGACATGTTGACCTGCTTTTGACTGGGTGACAAGAGCTTGTAGCAACTGACACAGACATAGCAATTGATTCTACTTGTTAATGTCACTTCTTAAAAGCTGTCAGTCAGTCCATTCATCAATCACACTCCTCCCCGCGCTGTATAGTCTCTCTCAATCATTATCCAATGGCATTATTATGGTAAATATTGTTTTAGTAAAAACGCACGTTATTGAAAGAGCAAAGGCTTGATTTTACAGTATTATGACGTGCAGTGGAGCAGCTCTCTGGTTGGAGCGTGAATGTTTATTTGCATTAGCCTATATGAGATGTCCACATAGCAGAACCAAAATAACCCTCCTTGGTGTGTTATACTGCAGTGGCAGACGCCCCATCACCTGGAAAACCTATTTGCTACCCTAAGAATGTGTGACGAGCCAGTTGATATATGATCCAATGTAGTCTGCTTGTACAATTAAAAATAAAACCTCCAGAGCCTTTCACACACACACACACACACACACACACACACACGCACACGCACACGCACACCACACGCACACGCACACACACACACACACACACACACACACACACACACACACACACACACACACACACACACACACACACACACACACACACACACCGGTAAACACCGGACGCTGCCTCGCTACGGGTCTGGACCTTCCTGAAACGCGGAACACGCGGTTATTACGACTCCATTGGTGGATGAATGTCCACAGAACCGGGTTTTCCCCCGGAGCGCTTATTGTTTCAGACTCACGGGGAGGATGAGCTGCGGCTCCTCGGGGGTTAATCTGTCATAAGTTACACGCTGCTAAACGTAGAAACATGGCAGCGGATGATGTTTGGCTCTCATGATGACTATATAGACTCCAATTATAGGAGCTAACTAGGAAATGTTATGGGGCGGGCGGGGAGTACTTTTGCAGTACTGGTCTCATCACTGTGGAATTCACAGATCTCTCGTCTCTCCGGCACGTTGCCTTTGGTGTCAGCAATATTTTTTTTGGGGGTACGGGATATAGAGGAGAAACAAGGAGAGATGTGGCCTCTTACACCTAACACCCCCCCCCCCCTCCACACCGCTTCAACACACACATACACATGCCTTTGACACGTACACACACATGCATAGATACACACATACAGTACACACACACATTATGCTCACACACAGTATTATGCACATGTATACACATATGCACACAGCCACATACATACACACACACTTTACAAAGTGACGGTGAGAGATCTGAGGCCTTGCAACCTGATCTTATTTATTCGTGTCTCCACTGGCTTTACTGCTGCTAAAGCTGTGATAGAAATAACCGGACGTTCACAGAAAAACACACACACACACACACACACACACACACACACACACACACACACACACACACACACACACACACACACACACACACCTCCAACTATTAGTGAAAATGTATTTCCTTTTTGGTGCAGAAAACCAACACTCCGTTTGAACCTCTAAAGAGGAAAATGAACAACTCTGACACTTTTTTTTTTTTTTTTTTTTTTTTTAACTTTGACCAGTCAGCTGGTTCTTTTAGCGTTTATCGCTTTTTCTGGTCAAGCATGACCGACAGAGACAGGTTGAATGGCGTATAGATCGGGGAAAGACACTCTGAGAAAATACGGCGAGTCCGGGAGTCGAACTCGTGTACCCCAGATCCGTGACGCGCACGGTTGTCCCCGACGCCGAAATAGCGTTTGAGGTACGCGGTGAGCTACTGGAGCTCCCCGACACTATTTTTTTTTTATCTACTTTTTCTCCCCATTTTCTATTTTTCTCCCGTCCCCAATTTCGTATTGTCCAATTCTACCCTCCCCTGTCTCGAACGCTGTTAGGCCATGCCTCCCACAAGCCGGCTGCAATGTGGACGAAGCCTTGCATCACGTGTCCCCTCCGGTACTCGAGGAGGCAGCCGTCGCATCTTTTCACCTGCACAGCGCGGCCTCTCAGCGGCGAGGGTCTGCGTTTGGAGGGCACGCCGCCCCCGTCGCTTCCTGATTCTGCTGCGCAGGCGCACCAACCGACCTGTAGGAGTCGCTGTCCACAACGTCCGATCCCCACCCACCAGCTTCCCACCCCCTAATACTGCCAATTGTATTAGTATGAACGACCAGCCAAGCTGGTATAGCAACGCCGAGAGCTGGGCTCGAACCCAGCATCTCTGACACTCTGAAAATGGCTGGTCGTACCATGCGAGAGTTGTGAAGCTAGACATGGAGGCTTTAGTGTGAAGACGTCATCATTCCTTCAAATTCAGATACTCTAAAAAGATATGTCATGTGTTTATTAACCTCTTAAGCTCGGAGCCCTATTTTCTGAAAATCCGCCTAAAATACATACCTAAGTAAATGGAATATTGCTCCACTTCTACAAGGCTCATTTGCATGTTCTTGGTATAGGGACATCTATGGACCTCAGTGAATGTATTCCCAGTGTCAGAAATATTGTGTCTATTACTAGGCTTGCTTAAATTGTGATGAAACAAAGGAGAATATGAATTAATAAAGGCAGTAATAACCTTTAGGGAGGGTCATAATTGTTGTCACCTTTTACTGGGTGTATTTATTAATTAATGCATTTATATATTAAGCCTTCCGATGAATAACCACATGAGTCCATTTTGGATCGTTTTTGAACAGCCAGCGTACTTGTAAAGTCCATCCGAGTCACTTGGAGTGTGAACGTTATACACCACGTTAACCCTTTCACTGCGACAATACAGAAGGTTAACCCTTTCACAACCACACTACAGAAGGTTAACCCTTTCACAAGCACACTACAGAAGGTTAACCTTTCACAACCACACTACAGAAGGTTAACCTTTCACTACCACACTACAGAAGGTTAACCCTTCACTACCACACTTTCACAGGGTTAGCCGTCTGTAGTGTGGTAGTGAAAGGGTTACCTTCTGTACACTGTAAGAAAAAAAAGCTGCAAGAAAACGGTAAATGTCTGGCATCAATGGTTTCCAAATACCTACTGTCAAATTACAGTCAAATCAAATACATTTACAGATTACAACCTTTATTTAATGGTTTTGATATTTTGATAAAAGGTAATTTACTGTATTGTTATGGTATTTACACTTAAAGTAGAAAAACAAAGGTAATCTGTAAAATAATACAGAATCTTTCATTTTTTTACAGTGTAGTGTGGTAGTGAAAGGGTTTAAGAATGAACGTAACCCGTACAACAGTCCAACGACTTTTAGATAATGAGATCTGGGGATATCACGCATCTCAAAGTTTAAACTCAATTTGTCTGCCGGGTTGAATTGTGAACTAAAGCCTATTTAAATTAGGAAAATCAGTTTTTTTTGGCCGCCCCCCAAACAAGGTAACTTTTTCTCAGGGCTATACTGTACCACTAGGCAACAAGTGAAAGGGGGCTGGTGATGGTCTTCCAAACAGCTCCAACCACATCGTAAAAAATCTGCACCATAAACTGAGCAACTGGTCACTCTTTTCTGACCCTGCGAACATAGAGGCTAAGGGTTCAGAAAGTGGGTGGTCCCCTTTATGAATGATAGAAAAAAAAGACAACTAAAAAGAAAAAGAAAAACCTGTGATTGTTAGAGAGGATGCACTTGGACAATCAGCCTGCCCCTCATCAGCGCCCCTGCCCCCCATCAGCGCCCCTGCCCCCCATCAGCGCCCCTGCCCCAGCAGTAGGACTCCTCCTGTCCTGTGCTCCTCCTCATGCCACCCAACCCGCAATTAGGTCAGTCGTCACGGCTGCAATGGTTGGCTGGTTCAAAAGCTCTGGGAATGTCCTGCTCAAAAGAGTATAACGGTCCATTGCTCCACACATGATGCGGCAAAGACATTCTTTTATTTTTTATTTTATTTTTATTAAGATGAACATTCACTTTTTCTATCTATGCGAAGCGCTCAAAATGTACAAATCTGTGCTTATCACACTAGGCTACTGACCCTAGGTATGCCCCAGCCATTTGCAAGCCGACCATTTGAGCTTGCCAAATTTGACACAGCTGACACGGGCAATAAATTTGAACTAGTTTCCCCACCCCCTTTATCCATAATGAGCCTTGGCCTACAACCCTCTCCAACACACATACACACACATATACACACACATTCAAGACACAAGAGCAACGCTAATGTGATAATCAGTAACGTTACAAATATAAACCCTTGAAACAAAGAACCATATACGAGTCCATTTTAAGTTTTTAGTTTGTATATTGGCGTGTTGCTATAGATTCATAGTTAAAGACAGTATAGATGGAGTCCTTTTCAGGTGATATATATCATGTTCACACTCCGAGTGATTGCGATTAACAGCAAATACAAGGGCTGTGCAAAAGATTTCAAAACTGATTCAAGTGGTTCTACGCTATGTTCAACGACGACAGCCATGACCATTGATCGTATGAGCAACGATATAAGCAAGAACACACAAAGATGTGTCCTGTGAAAAAAAAAAAGAAGGGTGAAAACATTTGAAACCATAATCCCAGAAATATATATATATATATTAAATAATATAATAATAATATATAA
>NC_140166.1:49577970-49921900 GCF_963971535.1 Notolepis coatsorum | reverse complement strand
CACACACATGCACACACACACACACTACTGTGTAAATATGTCAGAAATTAAAGCAGTAGTGCGGCCGGGTAGCACAGCGGACTAAGCGTCTGTCTAGAGACAGTGGGATCGAATCCAACTGCCAGCGGTACCTCCGGCTTGGTCGGTCGTCCATACTGACACAATTGGCAGTGTCAGCGGGTGGGAAGCCGGTGAGGGTGGGTCCTGGTCGCGTGTATATTTTTTCCCCAACGGAGTTTCACTTCCGCGTTCGGTTTGCGCAATCTGATTGGCCACTGATGTTTTTCTCAGCGCCAATCGCGTTACTCCTAACAATCGCGCCAGCAGGCTGTTACCCTAACCCTAACCTAACCCTAACCCTAACCTAACCCTAACCCTAACCCTAACCCTAACCCTAACCCTAACCCTAACCTAACCTAACCCTAACCTTAACCAACTTCGAAAGAGAGCGACTTCGAAAGAGTCGCCAAGCTTAACCAATTTGTTAGGAGTAACGCGATTGGTGCTGAGAAAAACGTCAGTGGCCAATCAGATTGCGCAAACCGAACGCGGAAGTGAAACTCCGTTGGGGAAAATATACACTGGTCGTTGTAAACAGCGACTCCTACAGTTCGGTCAGGGCGCCTGCACAGCAAGGGAAGGATCTGGGTGAGGTAGTGTGATCCTTCCACACGTTACACTCCCCCAGTGAGAGTCCGCGCTGCCAGGTGAAAAGAAGCGGTTGATTGGCTACACATGTGTCGGAGGAAGCATGTGATAGTCTCCACCCTCCCAGACCGACGGTAGGGGGTAGAGTGCGCAACGACCAGGAAGGGGATTGGGAATTGGCACAACGACTAACATTGGGATGGGAGAAAAATGGAAAAAGGAGGGGGGAAAAGATCAATAATAAAAAAAATTAAGAATAAATGAAAGCAGTGACTTTTGGCAGAGAGAAGGATGTTAGATTTCTAGAATGATGACATGTTTATTATAGGCCTATCTCATAGAATTTTACCCAGTGACCCCAAAATCTTGGTCTATACCGATCAATAAAATTAATCAGTACTTGCTATCAGTTGATACGTAAAATTAAGTTACTTGGATTCGGTATCGGCAGTGAAAAAGTGGTATCTGTGTGTCCCTAGAATCAACAAACTATTATAAAATAAAATAAAAACACCCCGGTAATTAGCTTCAATGTGTCTTTTCAACACTATTTAGAGTCTTGTTAGGGTTTGTGGCTAGGGGAGATGTGTAGAACCCAAATGCTGGACAGTGGAGGGTGAGAGAGACGAGGCACGAGTCGACGTTGTAATTGACAAGTTTTACTGGAGTAGCAGTAAACAGGGAACTTTACAGGGAAAACAAAACCGAACTAGAAAACACGGGAAACCAAACCTCAGCCATGCTGGAAAACATGAACTAGAAATACGGGAACGGACTCACAAGGAAATACAGGATAACAAGGGTTTTCACGAGGGGAACACAAGGTAGGCAGAACAGCACGGGAAGGTACTGGCACAGGAGACAAAACAATGGCGCGACACTGGTATACAGGGGGCGGCATGAATATATAGAGGACTAATTAGACTGACAAGAAACAGCTGGGCTGACAGGTTAGGACACAGAACACTAACACAAAGAATACATGAGGAGTAGACTAACATATGAATATGAATACACACACAGGGAACAACAGGGCTAGACTAGGACATAAGAATATACACAGGGAACAGACAGGGGAGGACATTAGTAATTACAGTCAACAGGCTCCAGACAATAATAACCACAGGGAGGTTGCCTGTGCCTGTGCCTGTAGTAGCGTGAACAGACCGCCAGGGGGCGGCAGAGGATTGTTCAGAGAGTTCAGATTATGACAAGTCTCTCTATTCAACCTTATTAAACAGACTAATCTACTCACACCTCCATAGAAATGTGTACTTTGAAGACTTTCTTAACCCTTTCCCCACCAATAACGTCGTACAACGGGTTTCAAGTTCATGCGAATTCTGCCAATAACGGCGTACGACGTGATTCTGATCATAATTTCATATTTTCGCCATGGTATTCATATTTCACTCACGGAGCCTTGTCGGATGCTGTGTGAGCCAGCACAACTCTGCAACGCTTCAATACTGCCACCTGGTGGCTGATCGGCGAGTTGCAACCGGAAGTGGATCTCTTGTGATCCCGGTGCGTCTCCCTATTCCGTCCGGCCACTCGTTTATCGTCGCGGGACTCAATACACACACCGTCACCGTGGATATGGATCTTTGCCATAACTCAATCATCTACATGATTTGGGCGTGTAATAGTAATATACAAACCGGAAATGGATCGCCTCGATCCCCACCACATAACTGGGATCTGTTTGCTCCACTCTCACGGTACGAGGAGACTGACGTCAGTTTCAGCGTTTTTGTTTATAATTTTCTATACAAACTGCTCTGATCAATATATCACCCATACTACATGAAGCATCTAACGACTATCACGGAATTATAAACGACCCCCCCCCCCCCTCCGTTCACCCACGCGTGATCAGTCATACCGCTTAGGACCATGTACAGTTGAAATTTTTTATATAGCGTCGATCGGTATCAAACTGCATTTGATGATCTAATATATGCATTTGTGCCTATATCTCACGTTCTGGGAAATACTGCAGAAAACGATAAAAACATATTTATATTTATTTTCGTATGAATGTGTGAATGAAAAAGTAAAACGTTCCTACATCCTGAACGATAGGTAATCGATGTTGAATAGGCCATAGTAATGTCAATTTAGCAATACAATTAAAAAAGTTATAGCCCTGCAAAGAAGGTGAACATCTCCATAGACTTACAGTGCTGGCAGAGATCAAACAGCGATGGATATAAGCGTGGCAGAGAATGGGTTAATCAGTGTGAGCCTTATCAAATTTAATGTCCTCGGTAATGAACATCAAACCAGTTGACACCTTATGATTCAGCTATAGCTCTGGCCTATCCTTATGTCTAGTCACGGTCTGTGCAGTTGAGGTTAACCCTTTCACTACCACACTACCAAAGGGTTAACCCTTTCACTGTGACAATACAGAAGGTTAACCCATTTCACTGCCACATGCCATAGGGTTAGCCCGTTCACAACCACACTACAGACGGTTAACCCTTTCACTACCACACTACAGACGGGGGTTAACCGTCTGTAGTGTGGTAGTGAAAGGTTAACCGTCTGTAGTGTGGTAGTGAAAGGTTAACCTTCTGTAGTGTGGTAGTGAAAGGTTAACCTTCTGTAGTGTGGTAGTGAAAGGTTAACCTTCTGTAGTGTGGTAGTGAAAGGTTAACCTTCTGTAGTGTGGTAGTGAAAGGTTAACCGTCTGTAGTGTGGTAGTGAAAGGTTAACCTTCTGTAGTGTGGTAGTGAAAGGTTAACCTTCTGTAGTGTGGTAGTGAAAGGTTAACCTTCTGTAGTGTGGTAGTGAAAGGGTTAAGCTTCTGTAGTGTGGTAGTGAAAGGTTAACCTTCTGTAGTGTGGTAGTGAAAGGTTAACCGTCTGTAGTGTGGTAGTGAAAGGGTTAACCGTCTGTAGTGTGGTAGTGAAAGGTTAACCTTCTGTAGTGTGGTAGTGAAAGGTTAACTGTCTGTAGTGTGGTAGTGAAAGGTTAACCTTCTGTAGTGTGGTAGTGAAAGGTTAACCGTCTGTAGTGTGGTAGTGAAAGGTTAACCTTCTGTAGTGTGGTAGTGAAAGGTTAACCTTCTGTAGTGTGGTAGTGAAAGGTTAACCTTTTGTAGTGTGGTAGTGAAAGGTTAACCCTCTGTAGTGTGGTAGTGAAAGGTTAACCTTCTGTAGTGTGGTAGTGAAAGGTTAACCTTCTGTAGTGTGTTAGTGAAAGGTTAACCTTCTGTAGTGTGGTAGTGAAAGGGTTAAGCTTCTGTAGTGTGGTCCTGTAGTGTGGTAGTGAAAGGTTAACCTTCTGTAGTGTGGTAGTGAAAGGGTTAACCGTCTGTAGTGTGGTAGTGAAAGGTTAACCTTCTGTAGTGTGGTAGTGAAAGGTTAACCTTCTGTAGTGTGGTAGTGAAAGGTTAACCTTCTGTAGTGTGGCAGTGAAAGGTTAACCTTCTGTAGTGTGGTAGTGAAAGGTTAACCTTCTGTAGTGTGGTAGTGAAAGGTTAACCGTCTGTAGTGTGGTAGTGAAAGGTTAACCGTTTGTAGTGTGGTAGCGAAAGGTTAACCGTCTGTAGTGTGGTAGTGAAAGGTTAACCTTCTGTAGTGTGGTAGTGAAAGGTTAACCTTCTGTAGTGTGGTAGTGAAAGGTTAACCGTCTGTAGTGTGGTAGTGAAAGGTTAACCGTTTGTAGTGTGGTAGCGAAAGGTTAACCGTCTGTAGTGTGGTAGTGAAAGGTTAACTTTCTGTAGTGTGGTAATGAAAGGGTTAAACTTCAGTAAAGACAGATCCATACTGAACATGAGGTGAGGCTCAAATGTGTCGAGGACGTTGGCTCTTCTAGTTGAGTCTCACAGCTGAGCAACTGGCTCCCTCTACTGGTCAGAGACAAGAGATCTCTCAACGGCAATTCAACCTGTTCAATTACTGTTTTTTATACATAAAAAACTGACATAACACGTGTTCTGTATCACTCTAGCTCCCGCTCTGCGTCTGTTGCATATATCTCGCTTCAGCATATATACACTGAATAAATTTCAAAATGTACCTTTAAATGCCAGCATTCATCTGGCCACACCCCCATCCGCTTACCTATATAAGCAGGGGTGGTGCCACACACTCATCTCCTTCTCAAATTTCATCACAAGCAACGTGTTGCTATATGCCCACTTGACGTGGAGAAAAATATTTACTCTGAGGAAAGGAAGAACAAGGAGATACGTTGACATCATATATATATATTTTTTTTATCCACTTTTTCTCCCATTTTCTATATTTTTCTCCCATCCCAATTTCGTATCATCCAATTTCAACCCTCCCCTGTCACGGATGCTGTTTCTTGCCTCCCACAAGCCGGCTGCAATGTGGACTAAGTCAAACATAGCACAAGTCCCCTCCGGTACTTGAGGTAACAGCAGTCGCATCTTTTCACCTGCGCAGCTCGATCTCTCAGTGGCGAGGAGTAACGCGTGGGAGGCTCACGCTGCCCCCGACACTTCCTGATTCTACTGCGCAGGCGCACCAACCGACCTGTAGGAGTCGCTGTCCACAACGCCCGATCCCCACCCATCAGTTTCCCACCCCCTAATACGGCCAATGTGTATTAGTACGGACGACCAGCTAAACTGAAAGCAAATGTGGAGCGCTGGGCTCGAACTGACGAGCCCAGCGTCTCCAGCATTTCATGGCGAGTGCCTTGCCCACTACACCACGTAGCCGCCCTACGTTGACATCATATCTTTATTTTCTCTCTCACTATTTTCGAGAAAATACGGCGATATCTTCGTACTGGAGTGTCTGGAAGATGATGATCATTCTAAAATCCTCCACCGGTTTTCGTATTGGGAGCACGCCGCTGCATGCCTCTCAACTGCAGTTCCTTGCTGTGTTGGTTGGGGTGAAACCTTTCAGGGCACAGCTGAACTGTAGGACGCGCCGCTGTTGTGAGAAGCGGTGGGTTTCAGGTTGGGTGAGTACTGTTTGCTGGCAGGCTCCACTTGTCTGTTAGTGCTATGGGGGCTAATTGACAATGTTTATGAAAACCGGCCTCAGGCTAGGGTCCTTTGTTCAGCCTCTTAGGCGACAGAAGACCTTGGTCTGAAGCCCATTATAGTTTTAACTAGTGGGCCGCGACCATTAACACTGGTGATCCCTGTGTTTTCTGGACGAGTGGATATCTCTTCTGTCACCGTGTAGCCCCTTCTTTCATATCCAAATGAGAGTATTCCTTCACGAGGAGATATGGGCATAGATGTTCGATAGCGGAAGATCTATGTTCAAGTCAGCTACACAGGCCAGTTTGGGTATTGTGCTTGCTCCGTCGGATGTTGGTAAAATCACCGTTGTAAAGCTGTGTTGACATCTTGTTTCTCTTTTCTCTTAAAAAGTGAGGAGGGTTTCAGAACGGCGGCCTGTCTGGGTGAGTGTTATATCATTGTGTACAAGTTCAGGTGATAGCTGCTTAGCTTACGGTTAGCCAGTCAGCTGTTAGCTGCGGCGTTAGCCTGCTGTGATCACTGCGTGGCCTACATATGTTGGGCCTACTGTTAGCCAGTCAGCTGTTAGCTGCGGCGCTAGCCTGCTGTGATCACTAGGAAACGTTAGCTTGCTGCTATCGGCCAAGGCCCGGCGCGGGGTAGCTCCGGCTCCTCGCGCGCCGCTGCGAGCTCCCCTCTGGTCACGTGTGCCGTTCGCTCGGCGTCTCGCGGGCAGGGGCAGTAGCGACCGACGGTTGGAGCGGCCGTTAGCTTAATGCTACTCTGTTGAACGTGCTTTGATTATAACATGTTTTAAAAACTCTTGACTACGACGTCATCTTTGACAGAGGATGTTCGTCGAACCTGCCCTGGGCCAGGACGGCAAAGCCTGCGTCAACAAAGGGGACCGTAGCGACGGGTTGGAGCGGCGACGCTGCCCAGGTCGAACAACACAGGACGGCTGTGTTTTCTACGGGGCCTTGAGACTGCACTTCGTTGATCTACGCTCCGGGTAGGACAAGGTTTGGCCAGACCTTATACACGTCTTCTGGCTTTACCTTCTACCTGTTTTGTAAATAACGCTGTTTTCCAAAAACGTGTGTTGCTGCAATACATTTAGGATACGACGCGAGTTTTGTGTGAATTGTCTTGTCACTGGTAATTAGCTTCTCCGTGCAAATCGGGTTGTGGTTACAGATGTGAAAATGATCTGGTTGTTGTGTGAGAAACATCATGTGTGTTTATATGTACCGTGTACTCACAACTAAGGGGTAACTAACCTATGAAGCTATGCTTAGTGACAAATGAGTAAAGAATATTCTTTTCTCAGCCTGTGATGACAATGAACAGTGTGTTCACATATTAACAGGTTTTCCTGTTTTAACTGGCCATATTAAGGGTAAAGTAGGAGGATTGTGTTTTTCCCCACGGTTCCCTGGGGACTTCTTCATCCTCCTATCAGACATGTTGTTGCACTACATTGTGTCTTTGTGTGGTAGGGATGCGATGTAACCCTTAGCTTGATTGCTGAGGTTGTGCTAAGACAGCTGGAGAAACTTTATTTTCCTAAAAGAAAAGATTGTTTGGTCGCTTTCGTGTGTGCTTAGCAAGGCCTGTGGCCGATACTAATCGAGAATTATGTATTCTCTCATTATGAAAAACGGCGTTCCTCTGTAGAGTTTTTTGCCATTTTTTGTAGGTGATGATGGGTTGTGTGTGTCATGTGACCTACAACTGGGTTGGACTGGCCACAGAAGCACATGTGTAAGTTTGGACCGGGGCTCTTAGAGAGCCCTCTCTATTCTGTGTTTTTTCCTTAGTAAAAATCAGATAGCAGGTTAGCTCATGCGCTGTGTGAAGCTGTCAAACGCTTCATAGAGCTGACTATGACTGTGTCATACTCTCTTTTTGTCATTACATCGTATCATGGGTGTGGGGTCGTAAAGGGGTGAACTGTTGGTCAGGGGTACACCCCCTGTCCTTCAAGGTTCCTGTCACGTTGCGGTTCGGCACGTTACGGGGTGAGGGGGGGGGGGGGGGGGGGAGGGAGTTTCCTGGTCCCACGGCCTGGAATATTGGGCGTGTGCACCGCGGAAATTCCCCCGCCATAGGGACGTCACCGTGCGCGTCTCTGTTGGTAGGACTTCCGTGTGCTGTTCAGGTCCATGTGATGGATCTGTTTTCGGGGGGTGGTCAGGGCTCCTCCTCACCAAGCGCCTATTCGGGCCTTCTGTGAGTTCGGACTCCTCCTTCCATGTGAGGGAGCCTCCTTCAGAGTACAGAGCCTCCTCCTCAGATTGTCAAGGTGAGTGGACCCTCTAGAAGGTGTCCTATTCTATTGTGTATGTATTCGATTCAATTCGATTATTGAGTGTGTATGGGTTCAGTGCCTCTTCCCGGAGAGCCCTAAAACCAATTTTTTACATGGCTCAAGGTGCAATATATTCTTTTCAATCTGTACAGCTCGCGTGGGAAGTCTCTCTGGGGATTCCCGTCTCCTTCCTATGGGAGGGTGGTGGGATGTAAAAATGTGCAATTTTTTTACCCCCGGCTGTGTAGACTGGGATACATACTGTTGGTGCTTCCTTCTTTTCTATTAAAAAAAGAGTTGGAGTTAGGAAATGTCACACCCCTCTTGTCGTTCCCCTGGGCGCCTTGGGGATTCAATGACAGGTCTAAATAGCCTGTTCATTGATGTGGGTGTGTCCCGACGCACGTATAGTGCTAGCTCGCTGTAAACAGGCGACTGACTGGCACGCCTTGGTTGCTTGAGGTTAAAACAGTGTTTTTATAAAGCAACTGGGATGGAGGTTTTTCCTCTTCCGACGACCACATCCCACGACCTGGGTTGGTTATCGACGGATTCTCGTTCATGTCTGGGGGTGATGACGGAATGGATCTGAACATATGTAGAGGGGTCTCCCGAACGTCTGGGTGGCGCCTTCTTTTCATGTTAAGATCAACACACATATCTGCCCTTTCTCCTGGAGTAGGCATGTCGGCGTGGTTAGGGCACGGGACTGGTTCTGGTCACGCTGGTCCGGATCAGTTGAACCCGTTGTCCGCCGGGGATGCAGATCTGCTGTTCTGGTACCCTGAGGGACTTGGGCTTTTTTCAGGGGGAAAAATGCCAGGTTGGTCTGGGTGTCACAGGGTTAAGCACTATGGAGACCCTGGTTGGGTACGTTTTTTACTCAGCACTGTCGTAATGGCTTACGGCCATGCCAACCTGTACACGCTCGATCTCGTCAGATCTCGGCCGCTACACAGGTTGGTCCTGGTTAGTACTTGGTTGGGAGACCGCCTGGGAATACCAAGTACGGTGTGGTTAGGGGCGGGTTCTCCATTCTTTTTCGCTCCTCTCTCACGCATGGCGAAGAGGGGCCTGTTGGGGTGGTCTTTGACCTCCTCTGGTGACCCTGTGCTTCCCGTATCGCCAGGCCCGGTCCGAAGTAATGTTTCGTCGACCCGTAGGCCTGGGTTAACCCTTTTTTGAAAACTGAAACACTTGTACGTATAGCCGGTGTATACCCGCAGGTGTGTTTTGGAGTTTTTTCTTGAGGGGTTATAGGAACAACCACCGCATTGGGTAACACCAAGGTGGTTGATTCCCTGGTGTGTTGGAGCAGTGTCAACTCCCGGGTTCACCGGTTGAGGGTGCCCCTGCACATTCATGACGTCTGCCAATCGTGTCAGCATTCTCTGCCTCAACCCCTCTGGGTGGGGGTTTTTAAATGGAGGCTTGGTCATGCAACACCGCCAGCTTACGCTCCTTCCGCCGAGGCGGCTGTGTTCAGCTGTCCCCTCTGGCGCCTGTCTCGTCCGCAGTCTCCAGGCTAGGGTTAACAGCCTGTTGCCTGGTTTTTCCCCGGTGCGCTGCCTGCTTCCGTTGGTTAACCTTTTTTGTGTGCTTACGGCCATGCTGACTGCCTGTTCTGCAGGGTCAGTGTGCCAGGCGGTGTACTATTGGGGGGACAGGGCCCGCTCGGCTGAGGGGCCTTTGTCCGAATACGCTGGCGATGTGGGGGGCGGGGTCACTAAGTGCCCGCCTGGTGGGGTCTTGATGCTGGCATCATGGACTTCCAGGGGGTCCAGTCCCTTTGGTGGGTCTGGGTCTTCCTTCGCGCTCCGCTGCTACGGCCTCCGCTGCTACGGCCTTGCCACGGGGTTGGGTTTGCCCTTGACCCCGTGATTCTGGGGGCAGTAACGAGGTTGTTTCCTCCGTTCGTTCCCGGGTGGCATGCGGGTTGTGCGTGTGTGTAGTCGTGGGGTCAAGCCACGGTCTGCTCACCCTGTGCGTTGAGTTGCTTGAGTGCCTCTTCGCACGGTCAGGTCCGTCGCCCTCCCGTGAAGCCACCAATAGGGGGGGTGCCCTCCATTAGGGTGGGTCGGGGGGGCTCGGCCCTCCCTGATCTGATGGCTGTGGGGGGCCTCAGCGGGGTGTATATGTCGAGCTTCTAGCTCCCGCTCAGCTCCTATTATGCAACAGACGCAGAGCGGGAGCTAGAGTGATACAGAACGTTGGGTTATGAATATAACCAAGTTCTGTTAACACTAGTGGACGCTCTGCGTCTAGACGCCGCTGCGGCCCTTGATTTTTCATTGTGGTGAAATTTGTTGGGAAGGAGATGAGTGTGTGGCACCACCCCTGCTTATAGGTAAGCGGATGGGGGTGTGGCCAGATGAATGCTGGCATTTAAAGGTACATTTTGAAATTTATTCAGTGTATATATGCTGAAGCGAGATATATGCAACAGACGCAGAGCGTCCACTAGTGTTAACAGAACTTGGTTATATTCATAACCCAACGTTATGAATAGAATAGATAATAGATAGACATGATAAAAGGTACTAAGATAAAATACTATACAATGCTAAGCTTACGAATTAAAGGTAATGAGTCCTATATACACTACTATACAATATACTATACAATATACATTTTTTTTTGATCAAATTTTTTTATTATTACTTACATGAAACAAGACAACACATTAATCACAATCACAATACACAGAACTTTACAGGAAAATAACAAAAACAATAATAATACAGAATATAACAATTTATAAATTATAAAGACAAAAAGAAAAGAAAACAGAGTTCAACCTTTTAAATTTTAAATTCAAAATTCCAGGGGTACTATCTAATAGATGACCAAATAGTGAAGAACTAGCTAAACAGCTGCCCCCCAATAAAATCCCTAGTTAAATTCAAGACATCACAAAAGACAAGACAGACAAGACATTTCTATATGTAACCATACTATACTAACTATACTATACAAAAACATACATTTATGTTTTTTAAAGTGACCTTTGCTTTTTCCTAAAGTGACCTGTAGTGTGTTTGTGTGTGAGAGTGCAGGATTGATTGATTGATTGATTGAAAACTTTATTAACAGATTGCAGAATGGGTACAGTACAGTACAGCTCAATACATACAATTGTTAAGGGGATGCAGACCAGAGAAAGACTTTCGTCTTGTTTACATCAGGGTCCCCCATTTTCAATTCATCGTAAATTGTGTGTGTGGTGTTTGTGTGTGTGTGTGTGTGTGTGTGTGTGTGTATGTGTGTGTGTGTGTTTGTGTGTGTTTGTGTGTGTGTGTGTGTGTGTGTGTGTGCGTGCGTGCGTGCATGCGTGCGTGCGTGCGTGCGTGCGTGCGTGCGTGCGTGCGTGCGTGCGTGCGTGTGTGTGTGTGTGTGTGTGTTCATGTGTGCTTGTGTGTGGAGAGATCAGTGTTCAGTGGTCCTCACCCTGGCAAGAAAAGCCCAGAAGTACGACTGGCACATCCTGCACAAAGCCACAACAACACCGGCACCACCAGGCCGGCTAAACTCTCGCCATCCCTACAACAAGGCAGCACAAGAAATGCTACAGTCTATTTCTGAGGACTTGTCCAGAGACGCCTGGCTGGCAGCATCCTGGAAACGATCATGGGAGTCGGCTGGGCCCTCCCGTATACAGCGATACATCCAGGACCCAGGAGGTGGTGTAAAAGGAGACGATTTGCCACGCCATCTATGGACCTCGTTGAACCGTCTACGCACTGGAGTCGGGCGCTTCAAGTCTTCCATGAAGACGTGGGGCCTCACGGACAGTGCGGCATGCAAGTGTGGCGAGCCTGAACAGACTGCCGAGCATATAATCACCGGCTGCCCCCTCTACAGCCCGCCCTCAAAAGCTGGTCTTTTCGACGTAGGACCAGAGACGAGGGCGTGGCTGCAGGACACGGAGTTGGCCATCTGATGATACACGAAAGAAGAAGTGTTCAGTGTTCTGGTGGCCTGGGGGAAGAAGCTGAGTCTGAGTCTCTCTGTTCTTGCAGCATGTATGCGGAGGCGCTTGCCTGACCGCAGCAGCTTGATCAGGCTGTTGTTGGGGTGGTGAGGGTCCTTCATTATTCTGCAGGCTCTGGATTTGCACCTCCTGCTGTATAAGTCCTGCAACAACAACTGTCTTCTACACAATCAATTGTTTTGAGCGTTAAGTTGAAATGTGTGATGTCATTCCTTTGCAATATGGCTTTCTGGAAACTGTTAATCACTGACTTATTTTTCTTTTCTCCATCATTTCATCACTGAACTGTATTTAACCCTTATGTGGTGTTAGGGTCTCCAGCGACCCGTTTCAAGGTTATAATATGTAATAACTACCATGTAGTTGATTTTATTAGATTTTATTGACCTGACTTGACACCTGTTTTGCTCACTCACACACACACACACACACACACACACACACACACACACACACACACACACACACACACACACACACACACACACACACACACACACACACACACACACACACACACACACACACACACACACGTCCCCTCCCGTCCATGGGAACCCAATTTCTAACAATTCCTAACACAACATGAGGGTTAAAGGTGCTATATATAACATTCAGCCACTAGATGTCACACTAGAACACCAGCATGTAATTTAGATTAGATTTACATTTATTGTCATTATACAGCAAAAGTGCAGTACAACGAAAATAAGTTGGCATCTAAGCAGAGTGCAAATGTAACAGTGCAATAGTGATTAAATAAAATGATTAAGTAATTTATCCAACCAGGTGCATTCCACGCACGCAACATGTAAACAACAACATTCATATTTGACCCGCCGAAATGTTTTGAGTATTTGAGAATCAATACTTTTTTGGGCGGGAAAATCAATACTTTTATTCCACACATTTCTAAAAGCTCTGTGGATGTATTATTATTATATTTTCTTTATAAAATGTTTAATGATTACTCTACATACAAATTGTTTACCTTTAACACTTCCTGAAAAATGTGACATAACCAATTCCAACTCTTTCACTCAGTTACTCTCAAAACAAACGAGTTGTGCAAAAACAGTTGTAGCTTTGGGGCCTATGTGTGAGATTATGGGCAGTATTTACAATGTCCCGCCACAAGAGGGCGCATGAAAATGATTGTCACCGTAAGGATGAGGATGTCATGATGATGATTTAATGACATGTCAAACAGCTGCTTAAAATATACCAGGATAACGGCACCAAGTGTGTGTGTGTGTGTGCCGTGTGTGTGTGTCGTGTGTGTGTGTGATGAATTGAAAATGGGGGACCCTGATGTAAACAAGACGAAAGTCTTTCTCTGGTCTGCATCCCCTTAACAATTGTGTGTATTGAGCTGTACTGTATTGTACCCATTCTGCAATCTGTTAATAAAGTTTTCAATCAATCAATCAATCAATCAATTCAATCAATCAATCAATCAATGTGTGTGTGTGTGTGTGTGTGTGTGTGTGTGTGTGTGTGTGTGTGTGTGGTGTTTGTGTGTGTGTGTGTGTGTTTGATTGATTGATTGAAAACTTTATTAACAGATTGCAGAATGGGTACAATACAGTACAGCTCAATACACACAATTGTTAAGGGGATGCAGACCAGAGAAAGACTTTCGTCTTGTTTCCACCAGGGTCCCCCATTTTCAATTCATCAGGACATATATGACATACATGACATACAGATAGTCAGTACTGCTACATCTATACATTTATGACATACCAGATTTGCAAATACAGTACTGTTTGTGATACAGAAGGAGTCAAGAAAAGGGAGTATATACATTTGACGTAGAAACTGTACATTGGAGGAGGTTGGGTGGGGGGGGTTGGGTACACTGGGATATTGACAACCATACTGGGTAATTTACATTGGAGGTGGTTGGGGGGGGGGGGGGGGCACACTGTATAAACAAGCAAAACTGTACATTGAGGGGGGGGGAGACTCTGTACAAACCACAAATCCACAAATCATGTCAAACCCAGATTCGGCTCAAATAAGGGACTAAACACGTTTCGCAATTATGCCACATCAATGTGGAACGCCCTACCCAAAGCTGTAAAGGAATGTGGATCACTACCCACTTTCAAAACCTCTCTCAAGGGACACCTACGGGAGACTGCAATTCAACACTGGCCCCTGTAAATATCCTATAACCCAATCATTCCAACCCACTCCAATGTACAGTCATTTACCTAGTATGGTTTTGTCAATAGTTCACTGTACAATTGTGTTTGTTTGTACAGTGTCTCCTCCCCCCCCCCCCTCAAGGTACAGTGTTACTTGTTTATACAGTGTGCCCCCCGCCCCCCCCCCCCCCCCCAACCACCTCCAATGTAAATTACCCAGTATGGTTGTCAATATCCCAATGTACCCAACCCCCCCCACCCAACCTCCAATGTACAGTTTCTACGTCAAATGTATATACTCCCTTTTCTTGACTCCTTCTGTATCACAAACAGTACTGTATTTGCAAATCTGGTATGTCATAAATGTATAGATGTAGCAGTACTGACTATCTGTATGTCATGTATGTCATATATGTCTATATGAATTGAAAATGGGGGACCCTGATGGAAACAAGACAAACGTCTTTCTCAGGTCTGCATCCCCTTAACAATTGTATGTATTGAGCCGTACTGTATTGTACCCATTCTGCAATCTGTTAAATAAAGTTTTCATTCATTCATTCATTCAAACAAACAAAATTGTACATTGGACTATTGACAAAACCATACTAGGTAAATGACTGTACATTGGAGGGGGTTGGGTTAGGATATTTACAGGGGCCAGTGTTGAATTGCAGTCTCCCGTAGGTGTCTCTTGAGAGAGGTTTTGAAAGTGGGTAGTGATCCACATTCCTTTACAGCTTTGGGTAGGGCGTTCCACATTGATGTGGCATAATTGCGAAACGTGTTTAGTCCCTTATTTGAGCCGAATCTGGGTTTAACATGATTTGTGGAGCTCCCTCTGGTGTTGTGATCGTGGTATTCACTGACCTTTGGGAAGTATTTTGCCATGTACATGGGTACCTTGGTCGTGTAGTGTATCTTGTAGACCAGGCCCATTGCAAGTTGCTGTACTCTGTCATCTACTCTAAGCCATCCTAGGTTGTCAAAGTGGGCAGGGGTGAGGTGGGTTCTAGGAGTAAGGTCAAGCAGTAGTCTGACCAGTTTGTTTTGAGATGTTTGTAATTTTGTTTTTAGCGCCTTTGAGGTGCTTTGGTACCATGAGGTGCAAGCATAGTCGTAGTACCCCTGAATGAGTGCTCCTGCCATCCTGTGTGTGTGTGTGTGTGTGTGTGTGTGTGTGTGTGTGTGTGTGTGTGTGTGTGTGTGTGTGTGTGTGTGTGTGTGTGTGTGTGTGTGTGTGTGTGTGTGTGTGTGTGTGTGTGTGTGTATGATGATCATCATCAGGGTCAGTCTAGGTCTCTACTCCCCAACAGCTAGATCACATCAGTGGCTCGAGATCCAGCGGAACATGACAAGGTGTCTTGTCGTACAGAACTGCTGTCTTGTCGTACAGAACTTGTAAGTCGCTTTGGATAAAAGCTTCAGCTAAATGACTAAATGTAAATGTAAACATGGCACAGCAGTAATGTGGGCCCTGAAAGGAATTAACCTTTTCACTACCACAAAAGTCTGTAGTGTGGTAGTGAAAGGGTTAACCCTCTGTAGTGTGGTAGTGAAAGGTTAACCTTCTGTAGTGTGGTAGTGAAAGGTTAACCTTCTGTAGTATGGAAGTGAAAGGTTAACCTTCTGTAGTGTGGCAGTGAAAGGGTTAACCTTCTGTAGTGTGGTAGTGAAAGGTTAACCACTGCCACATGACAGCAGGTTAACCCTTTCACTACCACACTACAGAAGGTATCACACTACAGACGGTTAACCTTTCACTACCACACTACAGACGGTTAACCTTTCACTACCACAATACAGCAGGTTAACCCTTTCACTGCCACACGGCAGCAGGTTAACCCGTTCACTACCACACTACAGAAGGTTAACCCTTTACTATCACACTACAGATGGTTAACCGTCTGTAGTGTGATAGTAAAGGGGTAACCTTCTGTAGTGTGGTAGTGAAAGGGTTAACCAGATGGAAGAACTGATAATATTCAGCTGCCAGTCCAGGGCGTATGCAAATATACACAGTATAGTCTTTAGGCCTAGTTCTTTTTCTAGTCAGGTAGAGCATGTTTTCTTAAACTGTGGGTTGGAACTTAAAATGGGTCACAGGCCTTCGTCTGGTTGTTCCCCACATGATAACAGTAGTAGCATATGGAAGGGAGGATGTTTAACATAGTCGTGGTCCTACCGCATCTCTTAAATTCTGGGGGATTGGAAAAAGACGTGGAGACATTATCAATAGACGGCTATGTAGAGAAGCACATTTCTGGATCAATGAACAGTTTAACCATCAGGATGGAACTAAGCCTGACTTTTTTCTTTATTAAGCTTAAGATGATCTTTTGATACAAGTTGTTTATTATTGTTACTGAAGTTATATAATAAGAGATTTTGATATAGTTTATATGGTTACTGAGGTAATGTCATGGATATGTATTTGTTTTTCCTTTTTCATTTCTATGATTGGTTGATGACCCTGCCTATATGCAGCCTATACTGACCAACCTCCCCCCCACCCCCCCTCTCAACCCCCCCAATGTACAGTCCCCCCCCCCCCTCCCAACCCCCCCAATGTACAGTTTCCTCCCCCTCAAATGTATATATTCTCTTTTAGAAACTCTCTCTGTAAATAAACAGTATATGTGTATGTCATGTATGTCATAAATGTTATGAATTGAAAATGGGGGACCCTGATGTAAACAAGACGAAAGTCTTTCTCTGGTCTGCATCCCCTTAACAATTGTGTGTATTGAGCCGTACTGTATGAATGAATGAATGAAAACTTTATTTAACAGATTGCAGAATGGGTACAATACAGTACGGCTCAATACACACAATTGTTAAGGGGATGCAGACCAGAGAAAGACGTTTGTCTTGTTTACATCAGGGTCCCCCATTTTCAATTCATAGTGACATTTATGACATACACAACATACATGACATTTATGGCATAGGGATATACATGACATACAGGTATTTAGTACTGTTACATTTGTGACATATACGATAGGCAAATATACAGTACTGTTACCCATAGATCCTGACAGAGTATATACATATGATGGGGAGGGGACTGTACATTAGGAGGGGGTGGGTGGGTGGGAGAGAAATATACATATGGTGGGGAGAGAATATATACATACGGTGGGGAGGAGACTGTACATTAGAAGGGGGTGGGTGGGTGGGAGAGAAATATACATACAGTGGGGAGAGAATATATACATGCAGTGGGGAGGAGACTGTCTATTAGGAGGGGGTGGGGGGGTTTGGACATTTACGATGGCCAGTTTCGAATTGCAGCCTCCCGTAGGTGCTCTTTAAGAGCGGTTTTGAACTCAGGGTATAGACTTAATGTGACGAAGACACAGACATTAGCACTGAACTACACACCAACGATAGAGATCAAAGAAATATACAAAATCAAATGGGACATGGACAGGATCAAGTACCTAGGGGTGAACATCACAAGAGGGGTGGAGGGGCTATACGATGAAAACTATACACAGATAAATCAGAAAATCAAGAGAGATCTAGAAAGATGGACGGTGATGCCCCTAGATTTCAGTTCAAGGATCGAAATCATTAAGATGAACATATTACCAAGGTTACTATACCTATTTCAATCCCTACCTATATTAATACCACAAAAACAATTTAGGGAATGGGATAGACAGATATCAAGATTCATTTGGGGGGGGGGGGGCCAAGGATCAGATATGTGACTCTACAATTACAAAAGGAGAAAGGAGGGATGGCAGTACCCAGTTTAGAAAGCTATTACTATGCAGCACAGCTTAGAACAGTAGCATGCTGGTGCAATGTGAACTATGAGGCCAAATGGAAAGATATAGAAACCAAAAGAGAGGGATTCAAAGTGCAGGCACTGATAGGAGATAGGGAGCTGTTCAGAAGACAGGAACAACTACTAGATCCAATTACCAGATTCACTATAAACATATGGAACACAATAGTAAAGAAATACAAGCTAGAAAAAGAATCTAAGATACTGAGATGGATAGCACACGACAACAAATTCAGACCAGGGATAGAAGACCATGGGTTCAAGAGGTGGGAACGGGGGGGTATAACAGCAATGTGCAAGATGACAGAAGGAGGGGAGACAGACTCTACAAAAATTGAAAGAAAGATACGGACTAGAGAATAGGGACCACTTTAGATATTTACAGATTAGGGACTACTATAACAAGGAAATAAAGCAAGATAGAGACAAAGAACAGAATGGGGTAATTAAGATAATGGTAAAGTCATACGAAGGACGGAAGGGGAGGGTGATATCAGCACTATATCAGGCAATAATGGACAGTAAGGGAAATACAACATTGTATGTGAAAGAAAAGTGGGAAAGAGAGTTGGAAATAGAGATAACAGAGGAGGAATGGTATGACACATGTAAGACACAACAAACAACCACAGGATCAAGGATATGGAGGGAGTTTGGGTGGAAAAATATAATTAGATACTTTATAACACCAGAAATACAGGGCAATTACACACCAGCAAAGAAAACATGTTGGAGGGAGTGTGGACAGGAAGGGGCGAACCATACACACATATTCTGGGGATGTCAGAAGATAAGGCACTACTGGGAAGAGATAGGAGGGATAATAAATGAAATAATAAGATACGAAATACCCCAGGGAGGCCAAGTGTTGTATTTGGGGAATCTGTCACAGGAAGGAATCCAAGGGGAAGACAAATATTTGATTAAGATATTGATAGTGGCAGCCAAGAAAGCTTTAACTAAACTGTGGTACAAGGTAGAAGTGCCGACAAAGGATCAATGGATAGAGTTGGTAGAGGGGATACAGGAAATGGAGAGAATCACACATCTGCTGAGGCTGCAAGAAGAAAAGTTTGAATGGAAATGGGGAAAATGGGAAGAATACAGGAGGGGAAGTAACGACATCACAGAGGTTTGAAAAGGATACAAGGAAATGAATAAAAATGTAAATAAATAATGCAAATGTAGAATGGACCGAAGGACCCATGTCACACTTTTTCTTTACTCATTTTTTGTCTATTTGTTTTAATTTATGTACTGTGTATTGTCTATGAATGTTGTCTATGTATGTTGTTGAAAAAATAAAAATGTAAGTTTAAAAAAAAAAAAAACGGTTTTGAATATGGGTAGGGATTCACAATCCTTTACAGCTTTGGTTAGGGCGTTCCACATTGATGTGGCATAATTGCTAAACGTGTTTAGTCCCTTGTTTGAGCCGAATCTGAGTTTAACATGATTTGTTGAGCTTCCTCTGGTGTTGTGGTCGTGGTATTCACTGACCTTTGGGAAGTATTTTGACATGTACATGGGTACCTTAGTCGTATAGTGTATCTTGTAGACCAGGCCCATTGCAAGTTGCTGTACTCTGTCATCTACTCTAAGCCATCCTAGGTTGTCAAAGTGGGCAGGGGTGAGGTGGGTTCTAGGGGTAAGGTCAAGTAGATGTCTGATCAGTTTGTTTTGTGATGTTTTTATCGCCTTTGAGGTGCTTTGGTACCATGAGGTGCAAGCATAGTCGTAGTACCATTGAATGAGTGCTCCTGCCAGAGTCTTCAGGGTACTCTTGTTTACCAGAGAGGAGATCCGGTACAAGAATCTAGTTCGTTGGTTGACTTTTTTTATTACCTTGGATGCCATTTTGTCACAGGAAAGATTTGCCTCTAGGATGGAACCTAGGTATGTAATTTCATCTTTCCTTGTGACAATATTGTCACCCACTGTGACTGAGAAGCCGTCGGTCTTGCTGAGTTTGTTATTTGAACCGAAGAGAATGGACTCTGTTTTACCCAGGTGTAATGATAGTTTGTTATCAGCGAGCCAGGTGCAGATTCTGCCGAGTTCAGAGCTGAGGGTTTTTTCAACCTGTAACTTGTTCTTGTCAGAGACCAGCAGGGCTGAGTCGTCCGCGAACAAGAACAAGTTGCAGTCACAAGCTGACGACATGTCATTTGCATAAATTAGGAACAGTAGCGGTCCTAGTATGCTTCCTTGTGGAACACCACAGCTCACTGTGAGAGGGGGGGGGGGGTAGAGTACCGTTTACCTCCACCATCTGTTCCCTCCCCTCAAGGTAGGATTGCATCCAGCTCACTGATAAACTATCAAAACCAATTGCTTTTAGCTTGTCAATCAGAATGGAGTGATTGATAGTGTCGAAGGCCTTTTGTAGGTCCAGCATGACCATGCCGCACTGCCGCAGTATTTGCCCGCGTCCACCTCTTGTTTGATGTGGTCATTCAAATAGAGAAGGCATGTGTCAGTGGAGTATTATTGTACCCACTCTGCAATCTGTTAATACAATTTTCAATCAATCAATCAAGTCCTTTTTTCCTCCAGCCTATGCCGTGTGATGAGTCCATAATTATGGGAGGGTGTGTGTACGAGGGTGAATCTCTCCTTAGTTTGACGGATGAAGATGCGTCGAAACGTTAGCCCGTTTACTGCTTTACATCCGTGTGCTCCAGTGTTGTAGTACATTGGACCAAATCGTTTGACGTTTTTCCTTGCACACAGGTGTATGTTTCAATGAGCCTGGGCCCAGATGAGAGAAAGTCCCTGACTTCAACAGTTAAAAAAACAACACGATATTGTAGAGTATTCCCATACACACCTAATTACCATTGAAATACAGCATATTGGACACATGTATATTTACATTTTAGGTACAAATTTACAAGTAATTGTACTCAGTTAATAGTTTCAGTTTAGCTATTGGGCAAGCAAGTCATATTATTATTTGACTCTAAACTTGCCCATATCAACATCAGATGTGAATGAATGAATGAATGAATGAATGAATGAATGAATGAATGAATGAATGAATGAATGAATGAATGAATGAAAACTTTATTTAACAGATTGCAGAATGGGTAGGCCTACAATACAGTACGCCTCAATTACGCACAATTGTTAAGGGGATGCAGACCAGAGAAAGACTTTCGTCTTGTTTACATCAGGGTCCCTGTTGACAGAATCCGGCTATAGGGCGACAATAATGTGGTCAAGAGGCATGGTTTCTATCTTTAGCCTTTAACTGGCGTGGTTTATTTATTCACATGGTATGAGCAGCAGTTCTAGAGTTCTCCTCTCACTGAGAGGCTGGGGGGAAAGAGGTAGAGTAGGAGGAGACATCTCTATTTATACTCGCCACCTTGTGGTGTTCTTGAGTGGCTCGCCTAGAGCGCCCTCTATTGGAAACAGTTATATATGCAGTTAAACAGTTACTAACAATCCTACATAGAACCTCTGACTTCAACAGTCCCCCATTTTCAATTCATAGTGACATAATTTATGACATACACAACATACATGACATTTATGGCATAGGGGCATACATGGCATACAGGTATTTAGTACTGTTACATTTGTGACATATATGCAAATATACAGTACTGTTACCCATAGATCCTGTGTTGATGTGTTGATGATAGGGCAAAAGCTCAGACCAAACCCACATCTGCACTCCCCACGCAACAACAAGCCCTTTCATATCTGTTGCAGCCAGGCAGTGCATGGTTCAGTTGCGCTCTTCAGCTTCAGACTGTCTGTCTGTTGGCACCAGCAGCATCGATCATCAGACTCACTCGACCACCACCGCCATCACCACCATGACCACTAGCCGCTGTTGTCACGTCGTCGCGCCCGCTGTGTTGCTGCTGCTGGGGACAACCGGGATTCTGCTGCTGGTCCTACCGACTGAAGAGATGACAGACGCGCCGGAGAACATGGTAAAGAAACGCCCGTTACCGGTTTAATTGAAAGTGTTCGTTGGTGTGTCTCTATACTCTGCACACCATTCTCACTATGAATTGAAAATGGGGGGACCCTGATGTAAACAAGACGAAAGTCTTTCTCTGGTCTGCATCCCCTTAACAATTGTGTGTTTTGAGCCGTACTGTATTGTACCCATTCTGCAATCTGTGTTAAATAAAGTTATCATTCATTCATTCAGTCTTTCCTGTATGGATGTAAGCCGTGTCGGACTCGGAACGGTCTCTAGCGTTTTAAGCGCACGTTTAATAGCAAAACTCATGGAAATAATGTAATTACCTGGTAATTAAATTTATTAAAGTTTGCATGTCCCAGGCATTCGGGAAATATGGTACAACGTAGGTGCAGTTATGCTTACAATAGGTGATGTATGATCAGCCTGGGATTTCAGCCTCTGCCCTGGGATTTAAAAATGCTATATTATATATCCTATGAAATATTATATTATAGGGTTAGAGTTAACAATTTAATTGATCATTTGGTTTAAAATGTTGTACTTGTATCGGTTGCATTTTTTTTTGTAGACTAGCCAAATACCAAGACTACCATTTTCCTAGAAGTGACCTTTTAAGTGTAGCACTCAATTTTACAGTATACTAAAATCACAAACGCAACAGTAATAGATAAAGTCAGATCAGAATGTTCTGCCGGGCTTATAGTAGGTGAGAGAATGGCATTCACGGAAAACCTTATGGGTTTGTCAGCAATGATTGTTGTTAAATGATGCCATTCACTCATCTTAATGCCCCTGACATGCAAAGTCATCAGCTAACCTCGAAACCATCAAATCATGTGAAAAGGAAGTTACAAAGGAAGCAGTTAACCTCTTAAAATGGAAGAGCAGAGATGGAGAATGGAAAACGGACCGACAAAGTAGTTGCGTCCTTTCTTCTCTTATGATGCTCTTTAATGCTTACTTCAATGACTTATCCCCCTTTGATACAAAGACACTTTGAAGTCATTGAAATGGACATATGAATAGATCTCGGTCAGCATTGGTAATTTAATACTATACTATAGTATTAAAAAGCATTGACAGCTTTCCGTTTTCATTACAAAGGTATAGTCCGTTGAGATATTCCACCTGATGAAACTACTTCAAAAGAACACAAAAGGAGACAACATGAACAATACTGTTGTGGATTAGGCTTTAACCCTTTCACTACCACACTACAGACAGTTAACCCTTTCACCACACTACATAAGGTTAACCCTTTCACTAACACACTACAGAAGGTTAACCATTTCACTACCACACTGTTAACCCTTTCACTACCACACTACATAGGGTTAACCCTTTAGGTTAACCTTTTACTACCACACTACAGAAGGTTAACTCTTTCACAACCACACCACAGACGGTTAACCCTTTTACAACCACACTACAGAAGGTTAACTTCTGTGAAGACAGAAAAGGCCTTCACTGTCACACTGGATCATTTGGTTACTCCGTTTTGCCTTCATTCAAAGCGAGCTCTGTCTCTTCACAGTATGGCGTCGTTTTGGACGCAGGCTCGTCCCACACCACTGTGTACGTCTACAGGTGGCCGGCAGACAAACAGAACGGCACCGGCATCGTCACCCAGCACGGAGTGTGCCACGTTACAGGTGAGAGCAGCATCGTCACCTGCAGCACGGAGAGAGAGCCACGTTAAAGGTGAGAGCAGCATCGTCACCTGCAGCACGGAGAGAGAGCCACGTTACAGGTGAGAGCAGCATCGTCACCTGCAGCACGGAGAGAGAGCCACGTTACAGGTGAGAGCAGCATCGTCACCTGCAGCACGGAGAGAGAGCCACGTTAAAGGTGAGAGCAGCATCGTCACCTGCAGCACGGAGAGAGTGCCACGTTAAAGGTGAGAGCAGCATCGTCACCTGCAGCACGGAGAGAGAGCCACGTTACAGGTGAGAGCAGCATCGTCACCTGCAGCACGGAGAGAGAGCCACGTTAAAGGTGAGAGCAGCATCGTCACCTGCAGCACGGAGAGAGTGCCACGTTACAGGTGAGAGCAGCATCGTCACCTGCAGCACGGAGAGAGAGCCACGTTACAGGTGAGAGCAGCATCGTCACCTGCAGCACGGAGAGAGAGCCACGTTACAGGTGAGAGCAGCATCGTCACCTGCAGCACGGAGAGAGTGCCACGTTAAAGGTGAGAGCAGCATCGTCACCTGCAGCACGGAGAGAGTGCCACGTTAAAGGTGAGAGCAGCATCGTCACCTGCAGCACGGAGAGAGAGCCACGTTAAAGGTGAGAGCAGCATCGTCACCTGCAGCACGGAGAGAGAGCCACGTTACAGGTGAGAGCAGCATCGTCACCTGCAGCACGGAGAGAGAGCCACGTTACAGGTGAGAGCAGCATCGTCACCTGCAGCACGGAGAGAGTGCCACGTTACAGGTGAGAGCAGCATCGTCACCTGCAGCACGGAGAGAGTGCCACGTTAAAGGTGAGAGCAGCATCGTCACCTGCAGCACGGAGAGAGTGCCACGTTACAGGTGAGAGCAGCATCGTCACCTGCAGCACGGAGAGAGAGCCACGTTAAAGGTGAGAGCAGCATCGTCACCTGCAGCACGGAGAGAGAGCCACGTTACAGGTGAGAGCAGCATCGTCACCTGCAGCACGGAGAGAGAGCCACGTTACAGGTGAGAGCAGCATCGTCACCTGCAGCACGGAGAGAGAGCCACGTTACAGGTGAGAGCAGCATCGTCACCTGCAGCACGGAGAGAGAGCCACGTTACAGGTGAGAGCAGCATCGTCACCTGCAGCACGGAGAGAGTGCCACGTTAAAGGTGAGAGCAGCATCGTCACCTGCAGCACGGAGAGAGAGCCACGTTACAGGTGAGAGCAGCATCGTCACCTGCAGCACGGAGAGAGAGCCACGTTACAGGTGAGAGCAGCATCGTCACCTGCAGCACGGAGAGAGAGCCACGTTACAGGTGAGAGCAGCATCGTCACCTGCAGCACGGAGAGAGTGCCACGTTAAAGGTGAGAGCAGCATCGTCACCTGCAGCACGGAGAGAGAGCCACGTTAAAGGTGAGAGCCTTTAGAAGTGATTGACCTATCTTAACCCTTTCACTACCACACTACAGAAGGTTAACCCTTTCACTACCACACTACAGAAGGTTAACGTTGTGAAAGGGTTAACCTTCTGTAGTGTGGTAGTGAAAGGGTTAACCGTCTGTAGTGTGGTAGTGAAAGGGTTAACCTTCTGTAGTGTGGTTGTGAAAGAGTTAACCGTCTGTAGTGTGGGTGTGAAAGGGTTAACCTTCTGTAGTGTGGTTGTGAAAGAGTTAACCGTCTGTAGTGTGGGTGTGAAAGGGTTAACCGTCTGTAGTGTGGTAGTGAAAGGGTTAACCTTCTGTGTTGTCGCGGTGAAAGGGTTAACCCTTTGGTAGTGTGGTAGTGAAAGGGTTAACTGTCTGTGTTGTCGCTGTGAAAGGGTTAACCCTTTGGTAGTGTGGTAGTGAAAGGGTTAAAACCTGCCCTCCAATCACAACTGTTGCTTCCGAGGGAATGCATTAGGGATGCACCGATGCCAATACTGGTATGGTCAGAAATATTTTGACATGTAAGTATAACTCAATAATTTCTGTCCCAACGACCCCAAAGCAATGTTCTATATCTCTGTACTGTTCAGTAAAAGTAATGTGATCAGATTGGCACTTGAATTTTCCACGTTGATTAAAATCACACTTCTTCAATCCATATCTGAATAAAAAAATCTGAACTGAATCTGAACTGTTTTCTACTATTATGTACTATGCTACTAACTATACCTATACGACTACCTACTAGGCAAAACATTTCTATACTACTATGCACTCAACCTCAGCATTGCTGGATGCACATTACCACTTACCCAGAGATGTACCCCTCATGCTGACGCAATTTGTAAGTCACTTTGGATAAAAGCGTCAGCTAAATGACTAAATGACTAAATGACTAAATGTAATGTAAATGTAAATGTAAATGATAGGGCCTACTTCAACTTTAGGACTTGGGATCGTTAGGAGTAGTGGTGGTACCGGGTTTAAGCCCACTTTCGCAATGCTACCTTATTTAGACCTTCTCAAGAATATGGAGCAAAACCATAAACATTTTTACAGAACATCTTGAGAACTGTTGTTGTGAAAATCATGACTAGTGAACCTAGTGGTGTTGGAATAGTTCAACAAATATTTATTCGTCACCTGCTAGCACAGGTTAGCCAATGTCAAGGAAACTATAAAAGGAGGAAGGGTCATCATGTCAGAATACAAGTGTTCTATGCTCTGCTTGGTGCCAGACTTTGGTGTCATTTCTATTGAAGCCTATATTCAAAATATACAAGCTATCAGGGCGGCTGATTGGCGCAGTGGGCAAGGCGCTCGCCTCTAACGCAGGAGACGCTGGGTTCGAGCCCAGCTCTCGGCGTTGCTACCGGCTGGCCGGTCGTTCATACTAACACAATTGGCAAGTTTTAGAGGGTGGGAAAGCCGGTGGGTGGAGATTTGACGTTGTGGACAGCGACTCCTACAGGTCGGTTTGGTGACGCCTGTGCGACGGAAGCAGGAAGTGACTCAGATTCAGATTACTTTATTCGCCATTTTATACAGGTACAAAATGGAACGTGATTTGACATTACAGTGCATACTTTTTCACAATTAAGAACAATACAACAGTAAATAAATAATTTTAAGTAAAGTGCAAAACAGGACAGAACAGTGAGACAACAATAAGACTGTGAAAGTGCAGTGGTTGGGGACATGGATACAGTGCAACACAAAGTTCAAGTCCAGAAGTCCAGCCCTAGCAGCTCGCCATAGAGGGGGGGGGGGGGGGCAGGGGGACACCTGACTCGTTTACCAGGCGAGCTGCTGAGGGGAAGAAACTCAGTCTGTGGCGGGACTTTAGTGTCTTGGGCAGCCGTACCCGCCTGCCGTGGGGGGAGCATGTTGAAGAGGTTGTGACCCGGGTGGGCAGGGTCTGCCATGATCTTCCTCGCCCTCCTCAAGGCCCTGGTGGAGTGTAGGGACTCGAGGGAGGGAAGGGGGCAGCCAATCACCCTCTCCGCCGAGCGTATCACCCGCTGCAGCTTGGCCTTGTCCCTGACCATGGCTGCAGGGAACCAGGTGATGATGGAGAGGGTGAGGATGGACTGGATGATGGCGGTGTAAAACTGGACCATCATGGTCCTCGGCAGCCTGAACTTCCTCAGCTGACGTAGGAAGTACATCCTCTTCCGGGCCTTTTTATTGAGAGCGATGGTGTTCAGCTCCCATTTCAGGTCCCGGGAGAGTGTCATGCCGAGGAAGCGGCAGGACTCCACAGAGGCCACCGGGGTGCCTCCCAGAATGATCGGGGTGGGGGGGGGCTGCCTTCCGCCTGAAGTCCACTACCATCTCCACTGTTTTCTGGGCGTTGAGGTCCAGGTTGTTGCAGCTGCACCAGCTCAGCAACCTCTCGATCTCCCTCCTGTAGGCGGACTCGTCCCCCCTGGATATGAGACCCACCAGGGTGGTGTCGTCCGCAAACTTCAGGAGTTTGACCGAGGGGTGCAGAGAGACGCAGCTGTTGGTGTACAGGGATAATAGTAGTGGGGACAGAACACAGCCCTGTGGGGAGCCAGTGCTGATGGACTTGGGATCGGAGATGTTAATTCCCAACGGGGGCAGCGTGAGCCTCCCACGCGTTACTCCTCGCCACTGAGAGTTCGAGCTGCTGCGGTGAAAAGATGCGACAGGCTGCCTCCTCGTGTACTGGAGGGGACACGTGATGCAAGGCTTCTGTCCTCACTACAACCGACCTGTGGGAGGCATAGTCTAGCAACTCCAAGACAGGGGAGGGAAGAATTGGATATACGAAATTGGGATGGGAGAAAAATTGAAAATGGGGAGAAAAAGTGGATAAAAAAAATATATATATACAAGCTATCTGAGGAAACACCAACCAATATATCAAACGTTATCTAATTAACAATGCAAATTGCAGATGATTCTGACATTCAAGGTAATAACTTGTTTAAAGGTCATAAACGAGGAGATGGCGACCCCATTCAACACAATGTCAGCTGATCTGAACGTTTCCACACACGCTACACAGTGATGTGATGACCCTTCCTTCTTTTATAGTTTATATACCATAGTATACTATCTCCTAATCTCCTAATATCTCTCTTAATCTCCTATAGCAACCAACCACACTGGTCCCATGAATTTGTAATCAAACTGGGAACCTTCCGATTACTGGACGACTGCTTTACCTCCTGAGCCACTGTCGCTCAGAGAGGGTGCACTAAAACACTTATAACAAATCAAAGCTGAAAACATGACATTCGTTTCAACAATACGCTTTTTCTGACTGAATTAACATCACTGTACAGGTTCTTTAACTCTTTCACTGCCACACGACAGAAGGTTAACCCTTTACTATCACACAACCGACGGCGATGCTCCATCATTAGCATCATTAGCTCCGCATCCGCAGAGCTAATGATGCTAATAATGGAGCATCGCCGTCGGTTGTGTGATAGTAAAGGGCTAACCTTCTGTATTGTCACAGTGAAAGGGTTAACTGGCTGTCGTGTGGCAGTGAAAGGGTTAAGAAGCAGACAGTTCTTGTCATGAACAAGGGGCCGATTAGGGGTTTCTGGCACCAGTTCACCTACTTCCCAGGTGCACAAGAGAAGGGAATACAGACTACAAAGGTCAGAACTCCAGCAAACCTGACACAGATGATGGCCACTAGCCGAAACGTGCCAGTCTACCAATAAAAGTTGTTTTATATATACTACAAGTGTTACTGGAGTTTTGACTCCATGAATAAGGGGCCCGCGTGAACAATACAGAAGTGATATGCCAAGGTTCCGTCTTTCGTAATTTCCTGACCATATGGTGTGCTATGTGACTAAACACATTTCGCAATTATGCCACAACAATGTTGGAATGCCCTATACCCACAGCCGTAAAATAATGTGAATCCCTACCCACCTTCAAAACCGCCCTCAAAGAGCACCTACGGGAGGCTGCGATTCGAAACTGGCCCCGGTAAATGTCCAAACCCCCCAAAACCCCCTCCTAATGTACAGTTTCCTCCCCCTCTAATGTATATCGTTTCTGTTAGGATCTCTGTATATTTGTATATCTTGTGTATGTCATAAATATAACAGTACTGTATATCTGTATGTCATGTATGTCGTAAATGTCATGATATATATCTGTATATCTGTATGTCGTGTATGTCATAAATGTCATTATGAATTGAAAATGGGGGACCCTGATGTAAACAAGATGAAAGTCTTTCTCTGGTCTGCATCCCCTTAACAATTGTGTGTATTGGCGGCTACGTGGCGTAGTGGGCAATGCGTTCCCCACGAATGACGGAGACGCTGGGCTTGCCTGTTCGAGCCCAGCGCTCCACATTGCTTTCAGTTTAGCTGGTCGTTCATACTAATACACATTGGCCGCATTAGGGGGTGGGAAACTGATGGGTGGGGATCGGGCGTTGTGGACAGCGACTCCTACAGGTCGGTTGGTGGGCCTGCGCAGTAGAATCAGGAAGTGTCGGGGGCAGCGTGAGCCTCCCACACGTTACTCCTCGCCACTGAGAGATCGAGCTGCGCAGGTGAAAAGATGCGACTGCTGTTACCTCAAGTACCGGAGGGGACTTGTGCTATGTATGACTTAGTCCACATTGCAGCCGGCTTGTGGGAGGCAAGAAACAGCGTTCGTGACAGGGGAGGGTTGAATTGGATGATACGAAATTGGGATGGGAGAAAATATAGAAAATGGGAGAAAAAGTGGATACAAAAAAAAATTTTGTTTGTATTGAGCCGTACCGTATTGTACCTATTCTGCAATCTGTTAATAAAATGTTCAATCAATCAATCAATCAATCAATCTATACCCTCCGAGTGCCCCAATTCAATTGTTCCTCTTGTTTACCTCGGTTTGCTTGTCAGTCGCGTGCCGTCCCCATGGAAATGCCCGCCGGAGGACATGTGCATGAGTCAGACGTGCTCTCAGACAGGGGAAGCCTTTTTTTTTGGAAGGTCGGGTCAAGTACAAGTTAAGTTAAGCAGAAGTAACAACTCCACTTTCGCTCTCTGTCAAGGGGGAGGCATCTCGAGCTATGCGGGCGAGCGTGGGGGCGCTGCGGGCAGCCTGGAGCCCTGTCTGCAGCAGGTGATGAACGACATCCCAAAGAGCAGACACCACCTAACACCAATGTATCTTGGAGCCACTGCCGGTTTGAGGTTGTTGAAGTGAGTGTAGATAGATTCCCTGTAATAACATAGAATGTTATAACTCAATATGCACAGTGTTTCATCAATTGTGTATGGGCCTATGAATCTTGCAGTGCATTCACAGATGCATTGGTATAATATGAATCGATGTCCCCCCCTTTTGCTCTATATGGAGGTGTAGTCTGACGTCACTTTAGTTTCCCGCGCGGTCCACCCGTATAGGGATTTATCCTTGGGAAAATGTATTATCGGCTGTTGTAATAATTCTGCCTCATGAACATTGGCAAGCTTTCCATTTTTGCACAAAATGAGTTCCCTTCTATCACTAACATTATTGTTTAAGCATTTTTGGTTGAAATAAAATTCAACGTAATTATTTTACGAATTAATTGCGAATTGTTTCATGTTGAGCTATAGAATGTGGATTAATACACACAGAAAGGTACACCATGCCAATGTTCATGCTTTATTTGTTTTAAACGAGTCGATTTAGAAATGTGTTGGAATTTCAAGCGAGGCAGACCGGCCAGAAACAACAATGACGTAACCACTACACCTCCCTATTTCTCTTTTTGTAGCATAACTAATCCCACAGAGTCAGAGAAGATACTGCAGGAGGTGGGAAACAAAATGCGCACTTATCCATTCAAGTTCCGAGGGGCGGCCATCCTGAGCGGGCGAGAGGAGGGGGCATACGGCTGGGTCACGGTCAACTACTTACTGGAGAACTTTGTCAAGGTGTGTGTGGCATGGCAGTCCTACTCTGAGCCGTTCTGATACCGGGGAACAGGTTCAGAATGAAGATCTGTTGTTGGTAGGGCTGGGTTCAGATAATGGATTTCCCGATTCTGAATCAATCTTCATTTTAATTAGCGATTCATAAAATCCCAAGATCGATCTTAAAAAAAAAGATTTATATAATATTATAATTTTTATAGAATTTTTTTTTTATCCCCCAATTTAGTCGTTATGCCAATTCCCTTCCTGGTTGTTGCGCTCATTGCCCCACTGTCGGTCTGGGGAGGGTGTAGACCAGGGATCTGCAATTAAGTTTGGCCTCGGGATAGGCATTTTCCATTGGTTCTCCCAGCCCACGTGACCATTTCTAGCATTTCCATTGGCTATAGTGACAGACATAGATAATGATTGTGGAAATACAACAAATCTACGAAACCACTTACTGAGACATCACCCCAGACGTGACATATGCAAAAGTCAATGTTCCAATAAAAAGTACATTCATGTAACTGCTTGAGAGTCAATTCTTAATGTAAACAACTAAACATTGATATTTTTAACAATGCAACATGTTAGAGGGTTCCTTGAACCATTAAAATGGTATAGCATTGAATAGAATTTAATCGGAAATCAAATCGATTCGGGACCTTGTGAATCTGAATCGAATTCAATCGTACAATCGAATTGATTCGGGGACCTTGTGGATCGGAATCGAATCGATTTGGGAAATCAGGGGCGATACCCAGCCCCCTATAGTTGTTGGAAATGTTTTTTTTTCTTTTTTTCAAAACTTTGTTTATTGACGTTTTTTCGTTGCAATATGAGATGAGCACAAGGTCAAATCGTACACATATATGCCAGACGTATTGCACATATCTACATATAAGTAGTCAAAATATAGGTCTGTTGAATGTAGACAATATACATATTGCACAAAGCTACATATAGTTAGTCAAAATATAGGTCTTGTTAGGGTTTGAAACCGCCCCCAACAGCACGGCACAGACAGGTAGTTCAGAGTTAGCCAAACACTAGGGCGTATTTATTACAGAATCAAAAATGAGCCAAATAACAAATCAGAATTAACAAAAAGGAGAATGCTTTCGGCAGAGTTGTCTGCGGCTCTGCAGATCCTCCCGGTTTAGAGGTGGGGAATCGGCATAGGCGCCACTACCTCTGCGGCTCTGCAGATACTCCCGGATCCAACTCGGGGAGGAAACGGAGAGAGAGAGAGAGTGGTCAATAATCAATCCAACTGTACACAGAGGCAGTGCAGTTCAGTCCTCCTTAGCTGAGTCCAGTATAAATCACAAGTGACTTGATCTTCGGTGTACCAACACACAAGTTAGCTGAGTCCAGTACAAAACAAAAACGGTACTTCTTCAGTGTTATCCAAACACACAATCTAGCTGAGTCCAATACAACACAAAAACGGTATTTCTTCAGTGTTATCCAAACACACAAAAAACAGATAATCCAAAAGGTTTGTTTCCAAAAACTCACCAAAGCGCAAACGCGTAAAGCGGGCAACAAGGCACAGCTCCAACGGATGATCGAGATATACTCCAGCGGCGACCTCCAAAGACGTCCTGGAGAAAAAGTAGACGAGGCACAACAACGGGGGGGGGAACAGGCAATAGCAGTAGTAACCCAAAACGACCCGACAACGTTTGATAGAAGGCCCGAGTATATGAAGCCTCTGGAGCGCTAATTACAAACTACAACAGGTGTGTGATGGAAATTGGTAATCGCTCCTGAAGCGTGTGGCGGGGAATGGACCAATAATCACAGTACCTTGAAGAAGCGTGTGGCGGGGAATGGGCCAATCCTCACAGTACCCCCCCCCTCCACGGGAGCCACCCGGTGACCGGAGCAGTGCAGTCCTGGTGATCTCCCAGACCCGTCGGCACCGGTCGAGATGGTCCTGTACGGAGGGAACTGCCACCTCCGACTCCTGTGCAGAGAAAAGAGGGGGTTGGTAGCCCAGGGATACCTCAAAAGGTGAGAGGCCGGTGGCGGAACTGACCAGGGAGTTGATGGCGTACTCGACCCAGGGGAGGAACCGGCTCCAAGAAGCGGGTTTCTCGGCAGCCACACAACGAAGAGCAGACTCCACGCTCTGGTTCATCCTCTCCGTTTGTCCGTTAGTCTGGGGATGATAACCAGAGGAAAGACTGACCGTTGCCCCCAATCCCTTGCAAAAAGCCCGCCATACCTGGGAAGTGAACTGGGGCCCCCGGTCCGAGACGACGTCCTGGGGAAACCCATGGAGGCGGAACACGTGGCGTGTCAGGAGCTCCGCTGTCTCGGCAGCCGAGGGAAGCTTGGGAAGGGCCACGAGGTGAACCCCCTTGCTGAACTGATCCACCACGGTCAGTAGGCACGTGTTCCCCTGGGACGAAGGAAGACCCGTGACGAAGTCCAACGCCACATGGGACCAAGGGCGGCTCGGAATGGGAAGCGGCTGCAATAGCCCGGAGGGTGCCTGGTGGGAGGCCTTGCTGCGGGCGCAGACCGCGCAGGCCAGAACAAACTCCTTGACGTCGTTCCTCATGGTGGGCCACCAGAATCGACGAGCCAGGAAGGAGAACGTGCGATGAACGCCCGGGTGGCAGGCGAACCGGCTGGTATGGCCCCACTGGAGGACCCGGGACCGGACTGAGTCGGGGACGAAGAGGCGACGAACAGGAACATTGCCGGGAGCGGGATGGAAGCGTAGGGCACGCTTACCAACCCCTCGATGCCCAAGGTGACCACTCCCACCACCCTGGCCTCTGGGAGGATGGGAGTCGGATCCTCAGTGGTTGGAGCCCCCTTGGAGTGTAACCGGGACAGGGAGTCGGCCTTCGTGTTGCGGGAACCAGGGCGAAAGGTCAGCGAGAAGTTGAACCGACTGAGGAAGCTGGCCCATCTTGCCTGCCGGCCGTTGAGGCGCTTGGAAGCACGGATGCTTGCATGCTACCATGTCCTCCCTCCTCACTCCCCCCCCACCCCCCCCTCCCTCATCTTTCTCTGCCGAAGACTTTGCGATCTTCTTTGAGGAAAAAGTGGAGAACATCCGCAGCTCCTTCTCCCAACCCCCACCCATTCCAAATGCTGAATCGAGAACCTCATCCTTCACTCTGTCATCTTTCTCTCCCATTACAGAAGCCGAGACCCTGACACTGGTAACGTCGAACCGTCCGACTACATGCCAGCTGGACCGGCTACCTTCCCCACTCCTCCAGACCATAGCACCAGACATCCTCCCATTCCTAACTGCAACCATCAACTCCTCACTCAACTCGGGGGTGGTCCCCACCTCCCTAAAACAAGCCAGAGTCACGCCCCTCATAAAAAAACCATCCCTGAACCCTACCGTCATAGGCAACTACCGTCCTGTCTCTCTTCTCTCCTTCCTTTCTAAAACACTTGAACGTGCTGTATCCAACCAACTTACTGCTTATCTCTTACAGAATGACCTCCTAGACCCTAATCAGTCAGGCTTCAGGACTGGTCACTCCACAGAGACAGCCCTCATTGCGGTCACAGAGGCACTTCACTTAGCAAAAGCGAAAGGCCTCTCCTCTGTCCTGATTCTCCTAGATCTATCTGCAGCCTTCGACACAGTCAACCACCAGATCCTCCTCGCGGCCCTCGCAGGAATGGGAGTGGCTGGCTCTGCGCTGACATGGTTGTCATCATACCTCAATGACCGCTCCTACCAAGTGTCATGGAGAGGGACCCTGTCGGCCACCCGCCCCCTGCGGACGGGTGTCCCCCAGGGCTCGGTTTTAGGACCCCTTCTCTTCTCCCTCTACACTAAATCACTGGGTAACATTATCACGTCTCATGGCTTCTCCTACCACTGTTATGCCGACGATACTCAACTCTTCCTCTCCTTCCCTCCCTCAGATATCCACGTCTCTGAGCGGATCTCGGCCTGTCTGTCCGACATCTCCGCCTGGATGACGACCAACCACCTCAAACTGAACCTAAGCAAAACAGAATTGCTCCACCTGCCGGCCAAATCCTCCCCCCTGACCGACCTTTCCATCACAGTCGAGAATGCAGCTGTGACCGCGTCCCCGACCGCCAAGAACCTTGGTGTTGTCCTCGACGACCAGTTGAACTTCTCTGCTCACATCGCAGCGACAACCAGAACCTGCCGATTCCTCCTGAGCAACGTCAGAAGGATACACCCCTTCCTGACAAAAGAAGCCACCCAACTCCTCGTCCAATCAACAGTCATCTCCCGCCTCGACTACTGCAACGCACTGCTCGCTGGCCTCCCGGCCACTGCCACTAAGCCTCTTCAACTCATTCAGAACGCAGCGGCCCGCCTGATCTCAAACCTACCGAAGTCGGCCCATGTCACCCCACTTCTTAGGGACCTGCACTGGCTCCCCATTGCTGCACGAATCCGCTTCAAGGCCCTCGACCTAGCATACCGTGCGGCAAAGGGAACTGCTCCCGCCTACCTCCGGTCAATGGTCTCTAACTACACACCCTCAAGACCCCTACGCTCTGCATCTTCTGGCCGCCTCAGACCTACTCCTATCCAAGCTCCGGGAGGGTCATCAAAGAGAAGTCGCCTATTCTCAGTCCTTGCCCCACAATGGTGGAATGAACTACCCACCCCAGTTAGGACAGCCGAAACACGTCCAATCTTTCGCCGTCGACTAAAGACGCACTTCTTCAACCATTATCTGAATTAAAAAAAAAAAAAAAAAAAAAAAATCTAACCCTAACTAACCATACTGTCATGCACTTGTCCTAATAAACTAACCTACACTGTAGCACTCAACACTTTGATGAACATTGTTACTCAGCTGATAGAGTTGTGCTCTTCCTGATGGCTTGTCGTACAGAACTTGTAAGTCGCTTTGGATAAAAGCGTCAGCTAAATGACTAAATGTAAATGTAAATGTAAATGTACGTCAAGTTCTTGTGGTCCGTCCAAATGGTGAATGGTTCCTCGGCCCCCTCTAGCCAATGACGCCACTCCTCCAAGGCAGCCATAACCGCCAGCAGCTCCCGATTGCCGATGTCATAGTTCCTCTCGGCAGGGAGGAAACGACGTGAGTAGAAGGCGCACGGATGTACCTTCTGGTCTGTTGCCGACCGCTGAGACAAGATAGCCCCTAGTCCAGTATCCGAGGCGTCCACCTCTACAATGTCTCTTGGGGTCTGGGTGGAGCAAGACTGGGGCGGTGGTGAACCTCTTCTTGAGGGAATGGAACGCAGCACAAGCCGCTGGGGACCAATCGAACGGCAGGGCGGGAGAGGTTAGCCTGGTAAGTAGTTCCGCCACCTGCCTGTAGTTCCGGATGAATCTTCGGTAGAAGTTTGCGAACCCGAGGAAGCTCTGTAGCTCCTTCCGAGAGGTGGGTTCCGGCCACTCCTCCACGGCCCGGATCTTGCGAGGGTCAGCTCGGGTCAAGCCGCTCTCCACGATGAAGCCCAGGTAATCGACGGAGTCGGAGTGAAATCGGCACTTCTCTGCCTTGACGAAGAGCCGATTGTGGAGGAGGCGCTCCAGCACACGGCGGACATGCTGGATGTGTTCCTCGAGGGTCTTGGAGAAAATGAGGATGTCGTCCAGGTAGACCACCACAAACTCCTCCAGCATGTCACGGAGGACGTCGTTCATGAGCGCCTGGAATACCGCCGGAGCGTTGGTGAGGCCGAACGGCATTACCAGGTACTCGTAGTGGCCCCTGGGAGTCTTGAAGGCGGTCTTCCATTCATCGCCCTCTCGGATACGGACCAGATGGTAGGCACTCCGGAGGTCCAACTTGGTAAAGACGGTAGCCTGGGTGAGAGGCTCGAAGGTGGAGTTCATGAGAGGAAGAGGATACTTGTTCTTAATGGTGATCTCGTTGAGTTGGCGATAGTCGATGCAAGGTCGAAGGTCTCCATCCTTCTTCCCAACAAAAAAGAAACCGGCCGCCACCAGGGAGGAGGAAGGCCGAATGAGGCCTGCTTCCAAGGACTCAGAGATGTACTTCTCCATCGCTGCCTTCTCAGGGACGGTCAGACTGTAGAGGCGGCTGCCGGGAAGGGGAGCCCCAGAGCGGAGGTCGATGGCACAGTCGTAAGGCCGGTGAGGCGGAAGGGCCTGAGCCCGGGACTTACTGAAAACCTCCTCGAGGTCGTGGTATTCGGGGGGTATAGTCGAGAGGTCCGGGGGCGGCTCACAAAGGGATCTCCGGGGCGAGGGACAGGACGCCGCCTGAAGACACTGGGCATGACAGGAGGAGCTCCACCCCCTGATGGTACCGGAGGACCAGGCGATGTGGGGCTCATGCAGCGCGAGCCAGGGCCGACCCAGGACTACTGGGACATGAGGGGATCTGGTGATAAAAAACTGGAGTCTCTCAACGTGGTTACCAGCAATGGTGAGAAGGACTGGACAGGTGCGTTGAGTGATGTCAGCCAGGCGGTGCTGGTCCAACGCTAACACCTCCAAGGGTCTCACGAGGTCCTCTAGTGGAATGTTGGCCTGGGTAGCAAACTCGAAATCCAGGAAACTCTCGTCAGCACCCGAGTCAATGAGTGCCTCCACCGTCGCCCGTTGGTCCGCCCAGGCCAGGGTGACGCTCATCAGACGGCTAGGTGGTGCACGGGTGTGGGAACGAGAAAAACGGCTCACCAGGATCTCCCGGGGTCCCGGCGAGCCTGGTCTTTTGGCCGGGTGGGGCAGTTGGAGATACGGTGCCCATCCCGGCCGCAGTAGAGGCAAAGGCCGGACCTGAACCTGGCCTCCCGTTCAGCCTGGCTAAGGTGTGAGCGTCCCAGCTGCATGGGTTCCTCCTCGGGCACCGAACGGGAGGGGAAGGAACCACCAGTTGTGGAGGGAGCAGGACGGACCGCAGTACCGTCACGAGTGCGGGGGGTCTGGGGGACGTCTGGGGGTCCCAGTCGGGCTCTCTCACGCCTTCTCTCCCGGAGGCGTCTGTCGATGCGAATGGCGAGGTTGAATAGGTCCTCGAGGGAATCAGGCTCCTCACGGGTCGCGAGCTGGTCCCTTACAGCATCGTTGAGACCCCTCATGAAGGTGAGACGAAGTGCTTGATCGTTCCAACCGCTCTCCGTTGCGGCCAGTCTGAACTCCAGCATGTAGTCGGTGACCCCGCCACTGCCCTGCCGGAAGGTGCCCAACCGCGCTCCTGGGTCCTGGCCACGAGCTGGGTGGTGGAAAACCCTGCGGAGCTCTGCCACGAAGTCTGGGTAGGAAAAACAAAAATCAGCCCTCATCGACCAGGAGGCAGTAACCCACTGTGCTGCCCGGCCTGAGAGCAGGCTAGTCATGTAAGCCACTCGGGCTCCCTCTGAAGTAAATCGGCTGGGTTGATGAAGAAAAACCAACTCACATTGCATGATGAATGTGGCACAATCCTCGAAGTTACCATTGAACAACCGTGGTTCGGAGAGACGGGGCTCCCGAGGTGCGGGGTCGGGAGACGCGGGGTCCGCCACGGCTGCGGGTGGTGCTCTGGCCGAGACTCCTGAAGCAGGTGGGGTTACAAGCAGGGCGTTAAATGCTTCACTCAACGTCTGTAATTGGTGAAGAATATCAGCCTGCTGATTACCCTGGGCTGTCTGCAGGGTAGCCAGAGAGCCAAGGGACTCCTGAATAGGCAGGACCTGGGCTCGGAGCTCCTGTACAGCAGCCGCAGCCGCACCTAACTGTAGGCTGTGGTCGTTGGTCAATTCGATCTGGACCGCCAACGCTGTCCTGACTCTGTCTGTGTCGGCTGAGGTCGTCATGGTCGGGTCGTAATGTTAGGGTTTGAAACCGACCCCAACAGCACGGCACAGACAGGTAGTTCAGAGTTAGCCAAACACTAGGGCGTATTTATTACAGAATCAAAAATGAGCCAAATAACAAATCAGAATTAACAAAAAGGAGAATGCTTTCGGCAGAGTTGTCTGCGGCTCTGCAGATCCTCCCGGTTTAGAGGTGGGGAATCGGCGTAGGCGCCACTACCTCTGCGGCTCTGCAGATACTCCCGGATCCAACTCGGGGAGGAAACGGAGAGAGAGAGAGAGAGAGTGGTCAATAATCAATCCAACTGTACACAGAGGCAGTGCAGTTCAGTCCTCCTTAGCTGAGTCCAGTATAAATCACAAGTGACTTGATCTTCGGTGTACCAACACACAAGTTAGCTGAGTCCAGTACAAAACAAAAACGGTACTTCTTCAGTGTTATCCAAACACACAATCTAGCTGAGTCCAGTACAACACAAAAACGGTATTTCTTCAGTGTTATCCAAACACACAAAAAACAGATAATCCAAAAGGTTTGTTTCCAAAAACTCACCAAAGCGCAAACGCGTAAAGCGGGCAACAAGGCACAGCTCCAACGGATGATCGAGATATACTCCAGCGGCGACCTCCAAAGACGTCCTGGAGAAAAAGTAGACGAGGCACAACAACGGGGGGGGAACAGGCAATAGCAGTAGTAACCCAAAACGACCCGACAACGATTGATAGAAGGCCAGAGTATATGAAGCCTCTGGAGCGCTAATTACAAACTACAACAGGTGCGTGATGGAAATTGGTAATCGCTCCTGAAGCGTGTGGCGGGGAATGGACCAATCATCACAGTACCTTGAAGAAGCGTGTGGCGGGGAATGGGCCAATCCTCACAGGTCTGTTGGATAAACAATATACCTATTGCACAAAGCTATGTATAAATAAACAGAATATAGGTCTGTTGAATGTAAATAATATACATATTGCACATGGCTACGTATAAGTAGTCAAAGTATAGGTCTGTTGAATATATAGACTAAAGAGAATACACCACAAAATAAATATAGATGTTGTTTCGGACATACAGTCAATTAAACAGATATGTACACTCAGGACAAGCACTGTACAGCAGGAATAGAGGAATGGAACACATTTTTATTTTTTTTTTAAATAAGAAGGTAGACATCGGTTACATTTGCACGTGTAGATAGGTCAATCGACTGGACTGTGCTAGGCTAGGAGTGAGCATTATTTATGGGGGGTCGATTGAACCTTGTTCCCCAACATAGGTAAAGAAACGACCCCATGTTTTATAAAATCTAGCTGTAGAACCCCTTATGACACACCTTATTTTCTCCATCTTAAGGAAGTGCAAAATATCCCTGAGCCACATAGAGTGAGATGGAGGAGTGGGTGACTTCCAATGCAGTAAAATGAGACGTCTAGCCAGGAGAGTAACAAATGCTACCAGGTCAGCTTTATATCGTGGCAAAGACAGAGTAGTAGGGGAGATAGAGACACCAAAGCAAGCAGTTATGGCAGTCGGGCTGATTGGGATCTCAATACTATTTGAGATAGTTTCAAATATTTCAGACCAAAAGTTATGCAGGGAAGGGCAGGACCAAAACATGTGACTATGTGTAGCAGAGGCATGGTGGCATCTGTCACAGGTGGGATCAATGTTGCCATAGATCTTGGCTAGCCTGACTTTAGTAAAGTGTGAACGGTGAACAATTTTACATTGGATCAGTCCGTGCCTGGCACAAATTGAAGAGGAGTGGACCCGGTGTAGAATATCCTCCCACAGGTCTTCTGTGATGTCCTCACCCAGGTCCTCCTCCCATCTCCTCCTGATCTTTTCTAATGAGGTAGGACGCAGTGAGGAAATCAAGCCAATACCCTTTGTGACCAGTGTAGGCTTTAGTAAAGTGTCAATAGGAGTGGCTTCTGGGAGTTTGGGGAACTGTGGGTTGATATTACGTACAAAACTGCGGACTTGCAAGTATCTGAAGAAATGTGACCTCGAAAGAGAAAACTTGTCAGACAGTTGTTCAAATGATGCAAAAATATTTTCTATATATAAATCACTGAACGTTCTAATACCAAGAGGGGACCAGGAGAGAAAAGCTCTATCCATCACAGAGGGGGGGAAAACAGGGTTAGCTGTAATTGGAGCTAGTAAAGAAAAAGATTGTAAACCAAAATGTCGTCTGAACTGATTCCATATCCTGAGTGTTGATTTGACAATGATATTTTTAGAGTAGGGAGAGGTGGGAAAATGTAGAGGTGCGTGAGCCAGAGCAGCCAGTGAATTGGAAGTTGGAAATGTTTTTAATGGTCGTTTAATTTCATGGTCATTCCCCCCCCCCACCCCATCTTTACGTTTCCCCTCCGGCGCTCAGTACGGCTTCGTGGGGCGCTGGCTCAGCCCCGGGAGGGACACGGTGGGGGCTCTGGATTTCGGCGGCGCTTCCACCCAGATCACCTTTGAGACGCCCCCGGACGGGGTGGAGGACCAGAGCAACGCGATGACGCTGAGGCTGTACGGTCAGAACTACAGCCTCTACACCCAGAGCTTCCTGTGCTACGGCCGGGACCAGGTCCTGCGGCGGCTGCTGGCTCACCTCATCAAGGTGACGCTGCGGGTGATGTTGCATGAGAAAACACACATTTATAAAACGAGACATATTTAGCCAAAATATGTTGCCAGAACATTTATAGATTTTTTCTTTTTTACTTGCCAATGCGCGACCCCACTGTCACCTACCCACAACCCCACTTTAGTCTGAGAACCGCTGGTTTAGCCCCACCTCCACTTCCTGATTTTTATTTATTTTTTGATCCACTTTTTCTCCCCATTTTCTATTTTTCTCCCATCCCAATTTCGTATTATCCAATTCTTCCCTCACCTGTCTTGAACGTTGCTACACTATGCCTCCCACTGGTCGGCAGTAGTGAGGACAGAAGCCTTGCATCACGTGTCCCCTCCGGTACACGAGGAGGCAGCCTGTCGCATCTTTTCGCCGCAGCAGCTCGAACTCTCAGTGGCGAGGAGTAACGCGTGGGAGGCTCACGCTGCCCCCGCTACTTCACCGGCGTCACCAAACCGACCTGTAGGAGTTGCTGTCCACAACGTCCAATCCCCACCCACTGGCTTTCCCACCCTCTAACACTTGCCAATTGTGTTAGTATGAACGACCGGCCAGCCGGCAGCAACGCCGAGAGCTGGGCTCGAACCCAGCGTCTCCTGCGTTAGTGGCGAGCGCCTTGCCCACTGCGCCAATCAGCCGCCCCACTTCCTGATTTCTTCACTCTGAGCAGTAGATTCACCAGAACGGTTGTACCGGGTGATTTGGCTGTTCCACTAAGGAAAAGCACATTTAGCCAGTCAGCCCTCTCTGTGAGAGCTGCTAAGACCTGGAACTCCATACCAATACCAATTCACATTTGCAATATTGAAACACACAGATCATTCCAGCACAATCTCAAAACATGATTAATAAATAATTACACATGTGAACACAACAGCCCTTCAGAACCCTAAGCCTGTCTGCTTGCTTGCCTACATGTATGATCGTGTGTACTAATATGACTTATCATTGTTTGTACATGTCGGCAAAGGCAAATATAATTTTCATTCAATCAATCACCGCGCAGTGATGATGTTTTTAATGTTATTTAAATGTTTTTAAATGTTATTAACAGATTGCAGAATGGGTACAATACAGTACGGCTCAATACACACAATTGTTAAGGGGATGCAGACCAGAGAAAGACTTTTGTCTTGTTTACATCAGGGTCCCCCATTTTCAATTCATAATGAATTGTAAGTAAGGGTGCAATTAGCACCGTGCAATCCATTCTTTGTGGATCTAGCCCATAGTGTGGAGAGGGGTATGGCTATGTGAGACTACTGTAAACATGGGGCAGGAGGTTGTTGTAGACGGATATCCAATTTGCTATTTGGGGTTTAGTTTGTTGCAAGGCATGGAAGGGTCTGAGCCTGGATTCTCTCGTGTGTACGTCTGCTATAGGCTACTCCTAATGCAGAAAAAGAGGTCCTGCAGCCTGTGACTATTTTGTAACGAGGAAGATGATTATTGTTATTTGCTTTCTCATATCCCATAGCCCCCTAGCCAGTGTCTGGTGAAGGAGTGCCACCTGGCGGAGATTTGTGCTCTACTGAGTAGGGATGTTTGATATTGACTTTTTTACCGATATCCGATATACCGATATTGTCCAACTCTTAATTTCCGATACCGATATCAACAGATACCGATATATGCGGGGTCCCCCCCCCCCCAAAAACACAACATTATGCATACTTTTCACAATAAATTAAATAAGAATTTGTTCTTACTTGCTTGCCTGGGTAAATAAAGGTTAAATAAATGTAAATAAATTAAAATTAAAAGAAAATTGTGAAAACCGATACCGATAATTTCCGATATTACATTTTAATGCCAATATCGGCCGATAATATCGGACATCCCTACTACTGAGCACAGCTTTCTAGTTCCCATTACCATCCCTTTCATTTCTCCCTTTTCTCAGACTCAACCTCCAGGAGCCACGTTGGTCCATCCCTGCTATCCAGCGGGTTTCAATGTATCCATCAATCTTGGGAAAGAAGTGTTTGATTCTCCATGCACTGCAGATTACAGACCAAGCCCATACGACCCGCGGGTGTCCATGATGGTACAGGGCACCGGGCATCACCAGGCCTGCCTGGGAAACATGTCGGCCATCTTCGCCTTTGATACGTGCGCTTACACCAGGTGCTCCTTCAATGGGGTCTTTCAGCCCAACGTGACCGGAAGCTTCATGGTGAGGGATCCTCTGTCTGTCTGTCTGTCTGTCTGTCTGTCTGTCTGTCTGTCTGTCTGTCTGTCTGTCTGTCTGTCTGTCTGTCTGTCTGTCTGTCTGTCTGTCTGTCTGTCTGTCTGTCTGTCTGTCTGTCTGTCTGTCTGTCTGTCTGTCTGTCTGTCTGTCTGTCTGTCTGTCTGTCTGTCTGTCCGTCCGTCCGTCCGTCTATTCAAACCTCCATGGTGGCTGGTAAAAATTATTTGATTTTAGATTCAGCTGCCACTGTGGCAAGTAGACCAAAGATGTAAGGTACTATACTCAAAACCATATCAAACTATTTAAAACATATATACATTACAGTAATCACATTAAAACTAAGTGGATACTGTGTACAAGGGATTTAGAAGGCCAGGCTGAAAAGATGTGTTTTAAGCAGCGATTTACTGTAGTCAAATTGGCAAGTGACTGGGCAGACCTAATATTAACAGGTAGACTGTTCCAGAAGCGCGGGGCGGCCACAGCAAAGGCTCGATGGCCTCTGGTTTTTAGCCTTGGCTCGGGGGACGTCCAGGAGCATCTGGTTAGAGGACCTCGGAGCTCTGGACGGGGTGTGGACATGCAGGAGATCTGCGAGGTAGGGAGGGGCAAGGCCATTTAGGGATTTCAAAACAATCCTGCACTGGACCGGAAGCCAGTGAAGGGCGGATAGGACCGGTGTAATATGTTCACGCTTCCGTGTGCCAGTCAGGAGTTGTGCCGCAGCGTTTTGAACCATTTGTAGGCGGTGTAAGGTGGACTGCTCTAAACACATCTGTAGGCGGTGTAAGGTGGACTGCTCTAAACACATCTGTAGGTGGTGTAAGGTGGACTGCTCTAAACACATCTGCAGGCGGTGTAAGGTGGACTGCTCTAAACACATCTGTAGGCGGTGTAAGGTGGACTGCTCTAAACACATCTGTAGGCGGTGTAAGGTGGACTGCTCTAAACCTACATAAAGGGACAGTTTACTACATTACAGTAGTCGAGCTGGGAGATAATCAGGGCGTGTATTGCTGTCTCTAGGCCCTTAGGGAATAGGGGGAAGATGAGGTTTAGCTTTTGCCAGCAACCTGAGCTGGAAAAAACTAGCTCTGACAACATTGCTAACCTGCTTCCCAAGCCTGAGGGAGCTATCAAGGAACACACCAATATATGTTACAACAGGATGGTTATGGGAACCTAAGGGGCCAAGGGCATCAGCACAGTCGACGAGGGTGTTTGGGCAACCAAACATAATCACCTCTGTCCTGTTTTGGTTCAAATTTAGAAAATGTAGCTGCATCCAGGTGTTAATGTCAGAGAGGCAGTCTAATAAAGGCAGTAGTGATTCCTTGGAGACAGACTTTAGTGGGAGATCAATTTGGATGTCATCTGCAAAACAGTGAAAGGGGATATTGTGCTTTTCGAAAATAGAGCCCAATGGCGACATGTAAAGGGAGAATAGGATAGGGCCCAGTATGGAACCCTGGGTGGGGGACACCACACGTGAGGGGGGCCAGAGATGATCTGGATTCTCCTAGTTGGACTGAGAAAGGAGGATGTCGTGGTCCACTGTATTGAAGGCAACTGTCAAGTCTAGTTGCTCCTCGGCTACGGCTGCCCAAGACACTTAGGTCCCGCCATACACTCAGTTTCTTCCCCTCAGCAGCTCGCCTGGTAAATGAGTCAGGTGCCCCCCTGCTCCACCCCCCCCCCTCTCTATGGCGAGCTGCTAGGGCTGGACTTCTGGACTTGAACTTTGTGCTGCACTGTATCCATGTCCCCAACCACTGCACTTTACTGTATTATTGTTGTCTCACTGTTCTGTCCTGTTTTGCACTTTATAATTATTTATTTACTGTTGTGTTGTTTTTATTTGTGAAAAAAAAATCATGCACTGTAAATGGCACTGTAAACTCAATGGGGAGCGACGACGCCTCCCTCGCGGACCAGCTCAACACCTTCTACGCGCGGTTTGGTGACGAGAAGGCCTACCGGGAGGAGCAGGGGTGCAGTGCTGGGCATACGCGGTCAAACGACGTTTGGGCTTCGTCACTGAGGCAGAAGTACGCGCATCCTATTATTATGCAAAGTCTAGGTGATACATGCCGGCCGGGATATACGGCGCGACGACACAAAAGACTCGTCGCGCCGTATCGGCCGGCACTTATCACCTAGACTGTGTGTGTGTGTGTGTGTGTGTGTGTGTGTGTGTGTGTGTGTGCGTGTGTGTGTGTGTGTGTGTGTGTGTGTGTGTGTGTGTGTGTGCGTGTGTGGAGTGTTGGGCGTGTGTTATGTGACAAAAGACCACCCGTCTCGTCCCCAGCTCCGACTCATGAAAGAGGAGAGATACATGTATGCGCGTGCGCGGGAGCGCGCGTGCACGTGGCGTTTGGCCTTGGCCCATATTACGACTGCACCACTGGGGAGGAGGTTGAGGTACTGGAACGCTGGTGCCAGGACAACAGCCTGCTCCTGAACATTGGTAAAACCAAGGAGCTGATCGTGGATTATAGGAGAGGACAGCAGGAGACACACACACCACTGAGGATTAACGGGGCTACCGTGGACAGGGTGAGCAGCTTTAAGTACCTGGGGGTCCACATCGCAGAGGATCTGACATGGACAACACACATAGCCTCAGTCGTAAAAAAGGCAAAGCAACGCCTCTACCACCTGAGACAGTTAAGGAAGTTCAGAGTATCTGGGAAGATACTCCAGTCCTTCTACTCCGGAGCTGTAGAGAGCATCTTGACTGGAAACATCACTGCCTGGTATGGAAACAGCACGGCACAGGACAAGAAGGCCCTACAGAGAGTGGTGCGCTCAGCCGAGCGTACCACGGGTATTGCACTACCACCCCTGCAGGTTCAATACAACAAGAGGTGCAAATCCAGAGCCTGCAGAATAATGAAAGACCCACACCACCCCAACAACAGCCTGTTCATGCTGCTGAGATCAGGCAGACGCCTGCGAACACCAGCTGCTAGGACAGAGAGACTTCGGCTCAGCTTCTTCCCCCAGGCCATCAGAGCCCTGAACACTGAACTCTCCACACACAAGCACACATGAGCACACACACAACACACACACTGTACACGCTCACACACTAGCAGCCACTTCAACATGAGCAAGCACACACTCATGCTGCACACGCCCACACTTATGGCCACTAAGGAAAGGTCACTTTAAAAATAGTATAGTATAACCGGAGATTGTATAAATGAACATGTACAGAAAGACACTACCAAAGGACCTAGCATGTCCTCCATGCTCTGTAAATAACCTATGTACATATACCGATATGCCCTAACATGTTACTTGTTTATTGCACAATGTTACTTGCTTATTGCACAATGTTGATTCTATTATATGTTATTTGCACATCGTTGCGGGCAAGACCACCCGCATTTCATTGTATACTGTATACTTTATACTTTATTGACCATATTGATCAAATTGTTTACACTGCCTGTGTTGTTTTTTACTACCTGTATACTGTGTTGTTTTACTACCTGTACCCCCCCCCCCCTCCCCCCATGCTGCTATGATGCCTGAATTTCCCCAAGGGGATCAATAAAGGAATATCTTATCTTATCTTATCTTATCTTGTATGCCGTGACAAATAAATCTCTTGACTTGACTTGACTTGACTTGTTTAAAGCCTTGAAGATAACCTGGGGCCAGTGACTGTTGGTAGTGACATCTATCTAGGTCGTCCTCAGATGGGCCCTCCATCTGTGCTTCCAATCATCCCGATCCTCCATGCATCCGGCTAGCTCGCCGGTGCTTCCTGCTCCCACATCTCTCCTGAGTACGTCCACGTGACGTGGGACGTCCTCGTGATCGATGCCCGTGTGTTGGCTCCCACAGCACAAGTTTGCTGCCTGGCAGCTCATGGTGTCTCTGGCAGTGACCTGCCAGCCTCATTCTCCTGACTGCCACTTTCTCGCTCACCCTTAGCCTCCTTTCCGCACATCTACATGCCTGCCTAAGAGGTGGCATCATTTAGCCAAGGCTCAAGGCGTGGTCTGGTACATCTAGTCTTAAAGGGGAGCAACATAATCTAATATATCAGAGCATGTGGTGTTAAAAGAATGGTGAGTTCCTCAGTGCTGAAATCACCTGAATTTCCAAGTTTAAAAATCACAGAATCTCTAAAAAGTACAGAAAACTGAGATGCTGTATTGGCCCCAATTGCATGCAGGCGGCGTGGGGGGGGGGGGGGGGGGGACTCCTTTTAACCAGAGAGCCATGAACAGTAACAGTGAATAGAACAGGCAGATGATCTGATAAACATGTAGTACAGATTTAATTTATATAGACAGATAAACCGTCCTTAGGTTGGTAAACAGAACTATAATCTACTCTGTCTGTCCTCTGCTCTCCCCAGGCCTTCTCAGCCTTCTTCTACGTACACTCCTTTCTGCAGCGCACCACCGCCATCTCCGTCACATCCCCCCCCCTCCTGGACGAGGCGACCCGCGCCGTCTGCAGCATGAGCGTCTCAGAGGTACAAGCTACTCTACGGCCCGTGGGTTCTCAACCCGCTTTGGTTTGATTTGATTTGATCTTTATTTATCCCGAACAACCATAAACACACAAACTTGAAATAACTAAAAATAACTAAAAATTGATAAAAAATTTAAAAAATTTAAAAAATACAAATAAAATAATATATATCTTCCTAGACATGGAAGCAATTGTCAACATAGCTCAAGATAAATGGTTTTGTTCGAGAAGGGACAGAAAGAAGAAAAGCTTATCTGGTCCTGCCCCTTCCTTACAATATCATATTAATATGTAATAAGTTATCTATCAATATCAAAAATAATATACCTATCCACTACAGAAAAAGATAAATAATTACAAAAATACTAGTTCACATTATTTTCATCATCATCATCATCATCATCATCATTATCATCATTTATTTATTCGTACATGGAATTTTCAAGCTCCTAACTTATACTTGTCCAAGAATTCCTGTTTATATCTGCATTTAAACATTTCAATAGTACTTTTTATTGCTACATCAAGGCCATTCCAAATGGATACCCCACAAACTCCGCCCCTACATACAAGATACAAGATACAAGAGTTTTATTTGTCACGGCATACAGGTATACAGTGAAATGCGGGGGGTCTCGCCCGCAACAATGTGCATAATACAAGTAATAATATAAGAGTCCAACCACTGAGCTAAACCAACGGCGACTAACCTGGGTCGCGCCATTTTCGTCAAGCATAGACTGAATGGGGAACGTTGACAATAATAATTTGTATTCCCCTCCCCCTCCCCCCATTTAACCCTTTCACTACCACTCTACCAAAGGGTTAACCCTTTCACTACCACACCACAGACGGTTACCCCTTTCACTGCCGTAAGACAAAAGGTTAACCCCTTCACTACCACACTACATAAGGTTAACCCTTTCACTACCACACTACAGACGGCTAACCCTTTCACTGCCGTACGACAAAAGGTTAACCCTTTCACTACCACACTACAGAAGGTTAACCCTTTCACTACCACACTACAGAAGGTTAACCCTTTCCCTACCACACTACAGACGGTTAGCAAAAAGGGTTAAAGGAATACGACAACTTTGGGGGAGATTAGACGTGCAGTACAGAGAGAGAGACCCACAGTGCGCTAGATAGTTTACACAATGACTGTAAAAAGTACCGAAATACACTTAACCAACAACTCCAAAACTATCTTATTTACATGTTGTGATTTGTGTATTTACCATGTGTAGAAATAACAGCCTCAGCTGTTGGAAAGCCAATAATGGTTTTCTTGCTCAGAAGTACTTTCTCTTTTTTTTTTATCTACTTTTTCTCCCATTTTCTATTTTTCTCCCATCCCAATTTCGTATCGTCCAATTCTACCCTCCCCTGTCTCGAACGCTGTTAGGCCATGCCTCCCACAAGCCGGCTGCAATGTGGACTAAGCCTTACATCACGTGTCCCCTCCGGTACTCAAGGAAGCAGCAGTCGCATCTTTTCACCTGCACAGCGCGATCTCTCAGCGTCGGGGGTCTGCGTTTGGAGGGCACGCCGCCCCCGTCGCTTCCTGATTCTGCTGCGCAGGCGCACCAACCGACCTGTAGGAGTCGCTGTCCACCACGTCCGATCCCCACCCATCAGCTTTCCCACCCCCTAATACTGCCAATTGTATTAGGATGAACGACCAGCCAAGCTGATAGCAATGCGGAGAGCTGGGCTCGAACCCAGCGTCTCCTGCATTGGTGGTGAGCGCCTTGCCCACTGCACCACATAGCCGCCCTCAGAAGTACTTTCTCATAGGGAAATAAATATCCCATTACACAGCAGGCAACGGAAACGATGTTTGAGCTGGATATGGTTTTCAGTCATGTTGAGTGGTGGGAGAGACTGGCATATAGATGAGATGATGAGATTTCTGCTGAGTGAAGCCTGATTACTGCCTTCGGCAGCTGCATTGTCACTGAAGATCTTCATTTGAGTGTAAAGGGGCTGATCTGATTTTCAGAACCCGCAATTAAATGATTGCCATGGCGATTGGCATCTCTGTCCATTTCTCCCTAATTCCAAGAAGTAAGAACAATTTACAAATGAAGACTTATGATGTGATTTGTTTTTGTTTTAATTCTCCCAATCTCCTTCTATCCACACAGATGCTCTCAAGAGCCCCAGACCAGGGGAAGCGCATAAAGGATTACTGCGCTGCCTCTGTCTTCATCCAGGTGCTCATGGTCAAAGGATATGGCTTCGATGAGTTCTCCTTCCCCCGCATCTCCTTCCAGAGAAAGGTGGGGGGCAGAGTGAAATGTCATAGCGTTTTATCCGCCGCAGCTGACTTTGAAATGTTGAAGCGACGGTGCGGTGGATGGCATCAACATCAATACGGTGGTCTGTTCGTCATGTGCCGGGGGATTTCAGCCGGTGTCTCTTTGTGTCCTGTGCAGGCAGGGGACGCGTCTATCGGCTGGGCGCTGGGATACATGCTGAGCCTGAGCAGTCTGCTGCCGGGGGAGAGCCTGGCGCTGAGGAAGGCTCTGCCTCCAGGGGCCTGGGCCGGCATCCTCTTCATCTTCACGCTGCTCCTCCTCCTCGTCCTGGGATACCTCCTGGTGATGGCGACCTGTCAAAAGAAGAAGGGCAATGGAAGCATCATCTGAAAGACTGATTCGTCAGCCCACCTCCTGTTTTTAACTTCTGTTAGGATGTTGCACTCGTTTTGACCCAGCCTTTCAGTCATTCAGGAAAAAAAACATTTTAGAGATATTTAGGATTTCCCTTGATTGATTGATTGATTGATTGATTGATTGATTGATTGATTGAAAATTTTATTAACAGATTGCAGAATGGGTACAATACAGTACAGCTCAATACAAACAACGGTTAAGGGGATGCAGACCAGAGAAAGACTTTCGTCTTGTTTACATCAGGGTCCCCCATTTTCAATTCATAATGACATTTATGACATACATGACATACAGATAAACAGATGTATATCATGACATTTACGACATACAGATATACAGTACTGTTACATTTATGACATACAAGATATACAAATATACAGTACTGTTTACCAGAGATCCTAACATAAACTATATACATTCTAGGGGGAGGAAACTGTACATTAGGAGGGGGGCGGGGGGGATTGGACATTTCCGGGGGCCAGTTTCAAATTGCAGCCTCCCATAGGTGCTCTTTGAGGGCGGTTTTGAAGGTGGGTAGGGATTCACATTATTTTACGGCTGTGGGTAGGGCGTTCCACAATGTTGTGGCATAATTGTGAAATGTGTTTAGTCCCTTGTTTGTGCCGAATCTGGGTTGAACATGATTTGTGGAACTCCCTCTGGTGTTGTGGTCGTGGAATTCACTCACCGTTGGGAAGTATTTCGACATCATGATAGGTTTGATCATTTCTTTAATGTTATTTTGTGTGCGTATGTGTGTGTGTGTGTGTGTGTGTGCGTGCGTGCGCACACATGTGCAGGTGTGTGCATGTGTAGCCATAAATGTAATTGCTGCTGGTATTTAGGTACTTCTACTGTATGTGAATTTGTGTTTTGATGAGTACATAAATCATTTCTTTCTTAATTATTTAAATGTTTAATACATTTATTTAGTATCGCATACAATATTCCTGGCTCCTATCTGTTATTACTGTAACAAGCCACATGTTTTTCAGGAAATACCAAGGCAGGGCAATATCCCTGATTCCTATCCTATTAAAACCAGATTCTCAAACATAAACATAAAAACGGACAACACGCTCATCACAGACAAGCTGGATGTAGCCAATTACTTAAACATTTTCTTCACAAACATAGCCACAACACTGGTAAACAAACTACCCTCCCACTCAGGGCTTTATGGGGTAGAACACATAGTAGCTTACTACAAAAACCTAGGGGTCCGCAAGGACGACTTCAAGCTGGAAATGGTAACAACAGATGAGGTACTCAATAAACTGAGCGCCCTCCAACCTAACAAGGCCACTGGCCATGACAACATCCCCTCCAAATTCCTCAGAGACTCAGCAGCCGCCATCACACCAATCATCACACACATAATAAACCTCTCCATAAAACAGGGACACGTCCCCAAGGACTTCAAAATTGCGAGGGTGACCCCTCTGCACAAAAAGGGCAGCAAATTAGACCCAGGCAACTACCGCCCTGTTTCTATTCTCACCTCCATCTCGAAATAGTCTACGAACAGGTTGAAAAGTACCTAGCGGAAAAAAATCTAATCTACGAATTCCAATCTGGCTTCAGAACATCCCACTCCACTGACACATGCCTTCTCTATTTGAATGACCACATCAAACAAGAGGTGGACGCAGGCAAATACTGCGGCATGGTCATGCTGGACCTACAAAAGGCCTTTGACACGGTCAATCACTCCATTCTGATTGACAAGCTAAAAGCAATTGGTTTTGATAGTCTATCAGTGAGCTGGATGCAATCCTACCTTGAGGGGAGGGAACAGATGGTGGAGGTAAACGGTACCCTATCCCCCCCCCTCACAGTGAGCTGTGGTGTTCCACAAGGAAGCATACTAGGACCGCTACTGTTCCTAATTTATGCAAATGACATGTCGTCAGCTTGTGACTGCAACTTGTTCCTGTTTGCGGACGACTCAGCCCTGCTGGTCTCTGACAAGAACAAGTTACAGGTTGAAAAAACCCTCAGCTCGGAACTAGGCAGAATCTGCATATGGCTCGCTGATAACAAACTATCATTACACATGGGCAAAACAGAGTCCATTCTCTTCGGTTCAAATAACAAACTCAGCAAGACCGACGGCTTCTCAGTTACAGTGGGTGACAATATTGTCACAAGGAAAGATGAAATTACCTACCTGGGTTCCATCCTAGAGGCTAATCTCTCCTGTGACAAAATGGCATCCAATGTAATAAAAAAAGTCAACCAACGAACTCGATTCTTGTACCGGATCTCCTCTCTGGTAAACAAGAACACCCTGAAGACTCTGGCAGGAGCACTCATTCAGGGGTACTACGACTATGCTTGCACCTCATGGTACCAAAGCACCTCAAAGGCGCTAAAAACAAAATTACAAACATCTCAAAACAAACTGGTCAGACTACTGCTTGACCTTACTCCTAGAACCCACCTCACCCCTGCCCACTTTGACAACCTAGGATGGCTTAGAGTAGACGACAGAGTACAACAACTTGCAATGGGCCTGGTCTACAAGATACACTACACGACCAAGGTACCCATGTACATGTCAAAATACTTCCCAAAGGTCAGTGAATACCACGATCACAACACCAGAGGGAGCTCCACAAATCATGTTAAACCCAGATTCGGCTCAAATAAGGGACTAAACACGTTTCGCAATTATGCCACATCAATGTGGAACGCCCTACCCAAAGCTGTAAAGGAATGTGGATCACTACCCACTTTCAAAACCTCTCTCAAGGGACACCTACGGGAGACTGCAATTCAACACTGGCCCCTGTAAATATCCTAACCCAACCCCCTCCAATGTACAGTCATTTACCTAGTATGGTTTTGTCAATAGTTCAATGTACAATTGTGTTTGTTTGTACAGTGTCTCCTCCCCCCCCCCCCTCAATGTTACAGTGTTTATACAGTGTGCCCCCCGGCCCCCCCCCCAACCACCTCCAATGTAAATTACCCAGTATGGTTGTCAATATCCCAATGTACCCAACCCCCCCCCACCCAACCTCCTCCAATGTACAGTTTCTACGTCAAATGTATATACTCCCTTTTCTTGACTCCTTCTGTATCACAAACAGTACTGTATTTGCAAATCTGGTATGTCATAAATGTATAGATGTAGCAGTACTGACTATCTGTATGTCATGTATGTCATATATGTCTATATGAATTGAAAATGGGGGACCCTGATGGAAACAAGACAAACGTCTTTCTCAGGTCTGCATCCCCTTAACAATTGTATGTATTGAGCCGTACTGTATTGTACCCATTCTGCAATCTGTTAAATAAAGTTTTCATTCATTCATTCATTCATCTGTTGATGCAGTAGCTAACAACCCACATGTCTGTCAAACCATTGCCAAGGGAAAAACTAAAAATGGCAAAAATGGCAAAAATAAAAATAAAAAAGGAATAAAAACCACATATTTTGTGTGACGTGTCCTCCAACAGCAGTGGTCACGGTAAAGGTGTGTACCGTATACCTCTTATAGTCTGTAAGACAAAATAGGAGCGCTGTTCATTTTCAACACAAGGATAGGATAACACAAGGAGGTTCTGCATGTGGGTATCATGGACAGTGAGCTAGCATGGAGGGAAGAGGGGTGGTTTTAGGGTGCTGGAGCTAAAGTCCATTTTAAATTATACTTAAGTAAAATTAGAGAAGTATTTGACACTGATATTCTATATCACATTCTTGCATTTCAGTACTTGGTGTTCAAACCTCCATCAATTGACCTCTGAAGGTAATGTTAAAGTGGTCCAGTTATGCTGCTTTGATTATGTCCTATTTGGGATTGTTGGTTTACAATTTTAAGTGCTTAATCTTCAGCAACATGTGCCATCAATTGTATGCATTTTTTTTTGCATAGATTCTACATAAAATACTTTTATTTAGGGGCGGCTGGGTGGCGCAGCGGACAGTGTGCTCGTCACCAACGCAAGAGACACCGGGTTCGACTCCGGCTGTTGCCATTGCCTCCGGCTTGGGCCAGCCGTCATACTAACTCAATTGGCAGAGTTAGCGGGTGGAAGTCGATGGGTGGTAATCTGGATGTTGTGGACAGTGACTCCTACAGGTCGGTTGGGGGACGCCTACACAGCAGAGACAGGAAATGGCGGGGGTAGCGTGAGCCTCCCACACGTTACACCTCGCCAATGAGAGTCCGCGCTGGCAGGTGAAAAGATGTGACAGGCTGCCTCCTCGTGTACCGGAGGGGACACGTGATGCAAGGCTTCTATCCTCTCTACAACCAGCCAGTGGGGGGCATATGTGAGCAACGTTCAAGACAGGGGAGGGGAGAATTGGCACATTGGAATTGGGATGGGAGAAAAAATAGAAAAAGAGGAGAAAAAGTGGACAAAAATTTTTTTAAATGTATTTCCCACCACTGATTGTAAGGTATGTCGTTATGTACATTTGTAGTGTGTAATAATGTTGGACTTTATTTTGGCAATGAGATTGGGTTTCTTCATTGGGCGCTTTATCTGTATCATTAGGGCATCGCGCACAGCCAGGTATATCGCATTTTATTATAAATAATCAGCTTTCAGATCGTTCGCATGGAAGGGATTTATTTTTTTTTAATTACATTTGGATTTTACATGCACTCTACATTCATGCAAAATGAAGAAGACGCCCCGGAACGTTTGTGCCATCTTGCTTTTGTGTTGATCGAACTGTTGACAGAGTTGTACCGCCGACACAGGAAGTGTGCTTTGACAGCGAACACATCTGATGGTTGCTGTTGTTGGTTTTATTCAGCAAAGTATTTAATCTGCATCCCGACTAATTGATGACATTACTGAAACGAAAACATGTTTGCTGGACTGCCCGAGTTGGGAATCTCCCACGGCGAGGACCTGAAGGAAACTCTCACCAACTGCACAGAGCCCCTGAAGGCTATCGACCAGTTCCAGGTAACAAGCTAACTAACTAACTAACTAACTAACTGTTGGAACCGGCGACCTAAGTTATCATGTGATTGATTGGTGGAGGTAAACGGTACCCTATCCCCCCCAGTGGCGGCGCTGCCACTAGGGGCGCACGGGCGCCGCCCCACCTGCTGTTAAATCAGAGAAGAAGAAAATAAAACTTTTTCGTTTTTTGTTTTATAGCCCTATAAATAATATAAACATGTTTAAAATGAATAATATTTACTCATTTTAAGTATGTTTGTATTTCCAATGCACAATATAACGTTATTATCTCAAATAAAAAACACTCGTTTTCCTGAGCAGGAAGTGACATCACGTTTTTTTAATTTTTTAATTTTTTCGTATTTCTCGGCCCGGGCTAGACGCGATAGCGCTCTGAGTGCGCGTCACAGTTTGATCGCTGTATCCGTCACAGCCAATCAGTGCATAACGCGTTGTGCGTTGAAATATGACTATTATGTTGGAATCCGGGCGCGATTTGAAGCGGTCTAGCCAGTAGCGTCAAGAATTTCTGTAGCCGCATTTCACGGAGACGCTCTCTGATTGGCCGACGCCAGTATTTTTTTCCGTAGCAGAATTTCACAGAGACGATCTCTGATTGGCCGAATCAAATTTCTGATGTTCCAATTCTAGCTTATTCCTAGGTTGGTCCGTTGGTGGTATAGATAGTTGTGTTGTTGTTGATGCAGGCAGCTGTTTGTCTTAGAGCGTGCCGTGACTGCAAGTTCTTTAGACTGTTAAGCTTAGGCACTCTTTCAAAGTTGGTTAAGGTTAGAGTTTGTCTTAGAGCATGGCGATAGAACGCCAGGTAGTTTGCAGTCTGTTCAAGCGGAAATGGACAAAGGAATGAAGTACTTGTGACTGTTGTGTGGTGCTGCTAACTGCTAACAAGCTAACACTTGGCTAACAAGCTATATGGCGGATGCAGTCTGGACACAGTGGACAGTGGTCTGGAATACATCAACAGTGGATTATTATAGCCCTCCTGCCCTGGACGTGTCAACTAAACAGTGAGTCTCTCTCTCTCTCTCTCTCTCTCTCTCTCTCTCTCTCTCTCTCTCTCTCTCTCTCTCGCGTTTGGATTGAAAATACGTGGATTATGGCTTGTTCAATATCGTCTATGTTTGAATGAATGAATGAATGAGAACTTTATTAACAGATTGCAGAATGGGTACAATACAGTACGGCTCAATACACACAATTGTTAAGGGGATGCAGACCAGAGAAAGACGTTTGTCTTGTTTACATCAGGGTCCGAGATTTTCGATTCATATCGATAGTTTAATAGCTAGCCTTGGCTCGTTTAACAATATGCAAAATATGTGTACAGCCCTGTACTCATACTGAAGTTATTCTTAGTATATAATAGGTCTGATTGTGTAACGAATCGATTCCACGTCGCGCTGTGTGTGAGAGAGAGAAGGAGAGAGGGAGAGATCTGCCTGTGTTTGGAGACGGAGCGAGTTTTGTTTCTAACTTTTCTATTTATATATTGTGTTTCAAGTTGTGAATTAGACTATACTTTATTTGACTGGTTGTGTGTTGTTGTAGTAACAGCTGAGCGACTCGTTCATAAGAGCCGATTCATTGCCGTGAGCGTGAGTCGAATCGCTCACGTCTTGCCATGAGTCGGTTGCGTGGTACTGTACATGTTTGCAAAATGTTTGGTATAGCGCCCCTAGTGGCGAAGCATCCACGGGCCGCCACTGATCCCCCCCCCCCCCTCACAGTGAGCTGTGGTGTACCACAAGGAAGCATACTAGGACCTCTACTATTCCTAATTTATGCAAATGACATGTCGTCAGCTTGTGACTGTTCCTGTTTTCGGATGACTCAGCCCTGCTGGTCTCTGACAAGAACAAGTTACAGGTTGAAAAAGCCCTCACCTCGGAACTATAGGCAAAATCTGCATATGGCTCGCCGACAACAAACTATCATTACACCTGGGTAAAACAGAGTCCATTCTCTTCGGTTCAAATAACAAACTCAGCAAGACCGACGGCTTCTCCGTTACAGTGGGTGACAATATTGTCACAAGGAAAGATGAAATTACCTACCTGGGTTCCATCCTAGAGGCTAATCTTTCCTGTGACAAAATGGCATCCAATGTAATAAAAAAAGTCAACCAACGAACAAGATTCTTGTACCGGATCTCCTCTCTGTGTGAGGGCTCGAGGGGCGAGCCAATCAATCAACGTCACACACCTGAGATTGATTCACAATCAGCTCGTCGGGAGGGTTCATATACGCTGACTGCCTGCCACTCGTCGTTGGGTCATTTTGTGTTCACTCATCCTTCTGCTGTTACTCCCGAGCAGGGGCGTAGCTGGGGGGGGGGGGCGGTAATGATTCCAAGGGCCCAGCACTGGGGGGGGGGGGGGGGCAAACATTTTTTTTTTTTTTTTACTAGACATCACTCAGGTGTATTATTGATGCTCTCATTGATTTGTTTCTGAAGTGTGTGTGTGTGTGTGTGTGTGTGTGTGTGTGTGTGTGTGTGTGTGTGTGTGTGTGTGTGTGTGTGTGTGTGTGTGTGTGTGTGTGTGTGTGTGTGTGTGTGTGTGTGTGTGTGTGTGAGATATATAGAGAGAGAGGTGGGGCTGCGTGTTGCTTTCTAATAGCGGAGGAGTGCAAGAATGTGACAATTTGACCATGTGACCGCGGCAACGCAGGAGAGCGGCAGTGCGGAAATAGGCTGTCTATTGCCATTCTCTAAGACAAACGCTAACCTTAACCAGCTCCTTAACAGCGCCTAAACTTAACCGTTCTAACCTTAACCAACTCCGAAACAATGCCTAACCTTAACCTTAACCTTAACCATGCCTAACCTTAACCTTAACCATAGAAAGAATATTGCCATTCTCTAAGACAAACTCTAACCTTCACCAGCTCCTTAACAGCGCCTAAACTTAACCGTTCTAACCTTAACCAACTCCGAAACAATGCCTAACCTTAACCTTAACCTTAACCATGCCTAACCTTAACCGGCGAAAGAATACACGTTAAAAAAAAATTTGATGGGATTCGAACTTGTCAACAACGGACCGCAGGACCGCAGGACCGCTGCGTTGCCAGGTGAGCTGAGCTTCGAATGAAAATCATGGCGGATTAGGGCGGTTACATAATGCCGCAAGCTCTGCCGCTCCGCTCTGCGGTTGCCGCGCCTGCCGCGGGGCGTGTCGCAGCCAATCAGGGAAAACACGGAAGCAACGGCAGCACTGCTCCGCTGTTATTAAGCAATAGGCGGTGGGGCTTTGGTAGACTATTGCATTGGTCCATTCATTGAAGATGAACGCAATGCGACATCCTTTACTAGGCTCACCCACCAACAGTGCAGGTGCTGAACTGCTGATCCGAATGTATAGGTAAAAACCATATTATGCGTTTTCATCAATAAAAAAATTGCCAAAAACAATTCCGCTTGCGCGCTTACGCGCGCTCGCATTCACTGGGGGCCTACAAATACATTCTTTCATGGGGCCCAGAATCTGGAGCTACATCCCTGCTCCCGAGGTCTCCTGTGCGAGATGCTCGCTTCCCGGCCACCCCGAGGAGTTTAGCTGTTAGGTCTCCTGCGCGAGACGCTATCGCTTCCCCGTTGGACCTGTGCTTTTGTTTACCTTTGACGTTGCCCCTGGTGAGTCTTTGATAGGACTTTTTCCCCTGAACATTATCCTGGACTCTGGGCTTTCGTCGGCCTTCGCTTGTTATTCCTAAATCCCTTGGAGGAAGTGTTTAATTTCTTTGTTACTGGACTGGGCCCTGTGCTATTGACATTTTCCCTTAAAGGGGACGTTCCTATTTTTCCCCCTCAATTCTCTGGACGGCTGTTTTTTCTCCAATGCATTTTTTGTCCTTAAAGGAACAGTTTTGCACATTTCTGTTGTAGGAATAAATACGCCCTTTGTGTTTGGCTAACTCTGATCTACCTGTCTGTGTTGTGCTGTTGGGGTCTCATACAAACCATAACACTCTGGTAAACAAGAATACCCTGAAGACTCTGGCAGGAGCACTCATTCAAGGGTACTACGACTATGCTTGCACCTCATGGAACCAAAGCACCTCAAAGGCACTAAAAAACGAATTACAAACATCTCAAAACAAACTAGTCAGACTACTGCTTGACCTTACTCCTAGAACCCACCTCACCCCTGCCCACTTTGACAACCTAGGATGGCGTAAACGACAGAGTACAGCAACTTGCAATGGGCCTGGTCTACAAGATACACTACACGACAAAGGTACCCATGTACATGTCAAAATACTTCCCAAAGGTCAGTGAATACCACGATCACAACACCAGAGGGAGCTCCACAAATCATGTTAAACCCAGATTCGGCTCAAACAAGGGACTAAACACGTTTACCAATTATGCCACATCAATGTGGAACGCCCTACCCAAAGCTGTAAAGGAATGTGAATCACTACCCACTTTCAAAAACACTCTCAAAGAACACCTACGGGAGACTGCAATTCGAAACTGGCCCCTACAAATGTCCTAACCCAGTTGTACAGTAAATGACCAAGTATACGGCTTTGTCAGTATTCCAATGTACAGTGTACAGCCACACAACTAGTTGTAAACCAGTTCACCCCCCAACACGGTGCCGTTTGTGTTTTGTCTTGACTGCAGACAGAAAATGGCATTCTTTTGCCAACTCTCCAGTCTGCTCTGCCTTTCCTGGACCTGCACGGAACTCCTCGGCTGGAGTTCCATCAGTCTGTCTTTGATGAGCTACGGGACAAGTTGAGGGAGCGGGTCGCCACCATCGCAGAGGGCAAGGACGAGGACAGGTAACGTTTGGTTAGCTACATGTCTTGTTGCTTATGAGTTGGCACTATGTTCCTCGAAGCACATTTAAAAAGTGGAACGGTGGGCGCCCCAGTGGCGAACCACATAGCGTGCTCAGCCGCGACACGGCCGACCCGGGTTCGACTCCCGAACCCGGCGTTATTTGCTGAATGTCTTCCCTCCACTCTGTCTCCCATTCCTCCTCTGTCTCTCTCTACTGGACTGCCCAGTAGCAATAAAGCGATAAAAACGCCAACAAATAAATAAAAAAAAAAAAAAAGTGGAACGGTTTCGTTCATATCACAGATTTCGGTTCGGTACGGTTCAGCGGGGGTTACCATTGTTAATTCCTATAGTATTTGTTTTAAAGTTATAATAATACTTTTTAATTGCCTTCGGTTCGACATGTTACCTGAGAACATACAGTCAGTAAGTAACACATACTTATATTACATACATACTATATTCCTTGTTAATTATAAGTGGCTCTTATACTTTCCTTTTTCTGTGTATCTCACTCTGGTGTAGTAGAAGTAGAAGCCAGATAACTTTCCTCTGGACTTTCCTCTGTGTATGGACTAGTAGTGTTTGTAGAAGTGGGCATGTTGGATAATTGACAGTGACAGTTATAGCTTGTGTCTGCTCAAGATTGGGAATTACCTTGTTTCTGAAGTGACTGAGAGGAAATATGAATGTTGTGGCTCGACATTGTGCATTAACACAACAAACCATAGTTACACTACTGCATTGGGCTGCATATACCGTAGTTCACTCTAAACGACAACCGCTGTGGCTACATTGATCCGTCACAGATACAAATTGAATTAGTTAATAATTTAAACATTCCATTGGTTTAATTAGAACCTAACATAATCGTGCCTGCAGAAACAGCAGCTTTGCAGATGGTAACGTATCTGTCATTTCCAAAAGTTCACCCCCTCCAAACTTTTCTGTCCATCAAAACGGACACAAGTCTGGCAGTGATGGACACAGCGTCTACCCTGTCCAACAAATGGATACTTGTCATTTCAAATTAATTACAGACAGACGTAGATGGACAGACACAACAGATTAATGTAGCCTGAGCCTAAGGCATTGGTTATGGATTTTGCCCTGTGTGGAAGGGTTGTTCAGTGTATGATGCTCTTGCCTCCCTCCCCGAAGCTGTCTTTGCACTAGAGTTGTTCCGATACCGATACCAGTATCGGAAATGCCTCCGATACTGCCTAAAATGCTGGTATCGGTATCTGCGAGTACCCTCTTGGTCACCAAGCTGGTGACAACCCCGGAGCTGTGAGCTGGATTCGTCTCCGGGATTGGTGACGAATGCAATCTCCGCTACGCCACCTGACCGCCTCGCCATTCATCATTTTAACAGCAGATACTTTCTTAAATGCCATCGTCCCGAGAGAGGGGTGTTGACGGGGAGCTCTGATGGGTTCGCTTGCTGGTGTTATTAGCATTAGCTGAAGAGTTAACCGAAAAGCTAGTTTTAGCTCCAACGTTACCTTGGCTAAAGTTGGGGCTATTCATAATCCAGTAATAATGGCTGCAGACCTGCAAGCAAAGTACAGCAAGTTGGCACAGGAGTATTCCAAGGTAAATCACTTTTTCACCAGTAACGTTATATTGTCTTGTTTCCATCTAACGTTTCTCTCATGCTAACCTATGCTCACGCTAACGTGGTCACTGATCGACCTCTCGCACACAATTAATGACATGTTGCGGACAGCCATATCGTGACAATGTTTAGCTTTTAGTGCCAAATGATAAGAGTCTGAGGCGGAGTCTCAAAAGAGAATGTTGAATATTTATTGTGCAAAAATCACAACAGAGCCTCTACTACTAACTGAAGTTACCGGAGCCTTCTGGAGTGCAACAACATATAACGTCCGTGCGGAATCAATGTCCCAACAACCATTCCGTGGGTGAACTCATTGAGATAGTTGTCAATTAATGATACTAATACTAATCTATACAATCACCTGTTGTTGAATAAATACCATTACTTTATAGTTATTACTAAAAAACAGTATAATATACTGTTTTTTAGTAATAACTATAAAGTAATGGTATTTATTCAACAACAGGTGATTGTATAGATTAGTATTAGTATCATTATAGAAACTTTTTTTTTACAGCTACTGTTTTATATATTATATAAAACAGTAGCTGTAAATTTTTTTTTTTTATAATTTATATATATATATATTTAATGTATGCACTGGTATCGGATCAGTATCGGTATCGGCCGATACCCAAAGCTTAGGTATCGGAATCGGATCGGGAAGGAAAAAATGGTATCGGAACATCTCTACTTTGCACTGGTAATGGAACCGGGCTGATGCCAACTTGCCCATAGCGCTAATATTTACATTTACTGCAGCGGCACCCTGTATGAGATTGCAACGCCTCAATACCGCCGCCTGGTGGATGGTCGGGCCAAAACCGGAAGTGGCACTGGTGAATCGAGGAAATCCCTCCGGCAGTAATATCTTGTTACGTGGATCCAGACAAACACTATAGTGCATTTGGATCGCTTTCTAAACTCAATAATCGATATGATTTCGGCGTTTATTGCGCAATACAAACCGGAAATGGATCTAGGAGATCAACGTCAAATAATTGGGATCTTTTTCCTCCAGTCTCATTGGCGAACGGTAAGAGGAAACTAACGTTATTTTCAGCCCGATTGTTTATTCATTTCACTGCAAACCATCTGATCAAGATATCAACCCATACTAAATAGCCGTTACTGACGATCAAGGAATTATAAACGACCCCCCCCGTTTCCTTCACGCATGATGAAGCATAATGTATACCGATCATATACATTTGAATTTTTTAATATAGCGTGTATAGGAAAGAAACGTAATCTATCATATGCGTCCGGGCCTATAACTCTCGTTTTTGGAATTACAGCAGAAAACCTTAAAAACATACTTATATTCTAGACGGTATTAACACAACAATGTATGAATGAAGAAATATAACGTTCCCACATCCTGAACGATAGTAATGTCAATATAGAAATAACATTTAAAAAGTTATAGCCCTGCAAAGAAGGTAAACATCTCCATAGGCTTTCAACGGTGGCAGACTGGGTACAATGATGGGCACAACCCCCGGCGCCCAATGTGTTAATCGCATGATTGTCCATAGTTAACTGTGATTAATCACATATTAATCGCAAATTTTGTATCTGTTCAAAATGTACCTTAACTCATTGGGTGCCAAAAACTAGTATACTCGTGTTTCGTCGCCAACACTTGAGCGCCAAAAACTAGTTATCTCGTTTTTAGATCCTTTGATCTTTTTCCTTTGATCCCCATTCTAAACACTCACTCGGAGCTGCCTGTGTCTCCCTGGCACAGCTCCCTACGTTAAAATCTCGGGGTGTAACGATGCGACCTCACAACGATTAATTTCGATTACGATTAATCAGGCAACGATCCAATGCATCATGAAATCTCTTCATTTGACCACGATTTGATTCGATACATTTTTGATACATTTTCTATCAGTTAATTCCCCAAACAATGTTGAATACACAAATGTGGCTGGGGCAACTGATTCACTCAGCATGAATGGACTATAGGTCAATAAAAACAATACAATAATTTCGATTATAATCGATTCTTCTAACATATTCAAATCGATGCATCGATTCTAACACATTAGAATCGATGCATTTCGATTAGTCAATGCATCGTTACACCCCTATTAAAATTACAATGACAATCGAATCCTGCCAGGTGGCAGTATCACCTTCCTTTTGAACTGGGGATATCAGTTGTCTTCCAGTACTGAGTTACCGGCTGCTTCCCCTTCAAAGTGGATCAGGACATAGCAATAGGTCAGAGATTTGATGCCTCAAACCTATTGTTTCCCGTATGATAGCCATGCCCAATATACACAAGTAATTGCGATTGCGATGGGACGACGGGATTTATTCATTTTGGAGTACCTTCTGACTGAGGTAAGGTCTATTTTAGGTAACCTGTTGGTATTTTTTTTAACCTAAAACATGCTTTTGTACCGATCACAGTGTCGTATTTTACCGGACCTAAAACATGCTTTTGGTAACGATTGTAGTTTCGAGGTAAAACGACCCCCCCCCCCCACACTGTCGAATCTAGAGGGTGTATGTATGGTTGTAACTAACTGTAACTGTCCTCTACTGCTCCCATGACTGCATATATATCTGTGTCCACTGGAGGGCACTATAGGCGGAGCTTCTACAGTCTACGCCAGGTTGGGAGTATATAAGACTTGGCTCCCTCCTACTTTTTCTTCTTCCCACAAATGCCTCTCCCGGAGAGGAGCACACATGAGCTGTTGTGGTATGAGTCAATGTGAATAAAAACGCTGTCAGCAGAGCAAGGCCACAGACGGAAACCATGCCTCATGTACATATTATTGTCGCCCCATAGCCATTTCTGTTAACAGGTTATGGGCCCAGATCTCGCAGGGGCGAAATAATAAGGGTAGCTAACTTAGCTGACGTGTAGGCCAGAGTAGCACCGGGAGTACCGCGTGGCTAGCGTACTAGGCCAACGAAGCTTAAGCTACACCAACCACCAACCACCAAGAAAGAGGATGGCGACCAAGGGAAGAAGCAAATGGCCCTCATTTAATGGGAAAGCGGAGGGATATGAACTCTGGGAAGAGCGCATGCTATGTTGCATGCACGGCGCGGGACTCAAGGCGGTGATCTTGGCGGCCCCCGCGGGACCACTGACGGCGGAGGAACAAGCCCAAGACGACAAGCTTAATGCGGACGCATACTGTGAGTTGGCGCCGCTGCTCGACGATACAAGCTTGGGGCTGATATTCCGCGACACGAAGGACAAAGGCCGAGAAAGCCTGGGAGTGTTGAGGGAGCATTACATCGGATGGGGAAGGCCCAGAGTAGTGTCCCTCTACGTAACGTTGACGGCCCTGAAGAAGGGGCACACAGAGACGATGACAGAATACATCATCCGAGCTGAGCAGATCATGACGGCGCTCAAGAGTGCGGGAGAGGCACCCGGCGAGGGGTTAATGATGGCAATGGTGATGAGAGGACTACCGGAGTTGTACAGGCCGTTCGCGCTACTGGTTACCCACGGTTCAACGGACATGACATTGGGGCAGTTCAAAGCCAAGCTGCGGAACTTTGAGGCCTCAGAGGATATCCACCCAGACTCCGCGGAAGCGGGGGGGATAGCACTGAAAGCCCGAGCGACACCGAGGGAGAAGGCCAGGCCCACGACGGAGCTGACGTGTTGGCGATGCGGAGAGAATGGGCATCGGAGGGATAACTGCAACAAGACGGTCTGGTGCAACTTCTGCAGATCATCGGGGCACACAGACAAAGAGTGCCGAAAGAAACGAGACCAGAGCGCCCGATACGCACATGGGCAAGATGTCGGCCAGAGACGAGGCGGCGCCTATGGACAAGATGGCGGCGACGGACGAGGTCGCGGCCACAAACAAGATGGCGGCGATGGACGAGATCGCGGCTATGGTCAAGATGGCGGCTGTGGACGAGATGACGACTACAGACAAGATGGCGGCAACGGTGACTGTAACTGAGGGGTACAATTCCCTGACTGTATTGATAAGTATGGTATCATTAAACCACTACCGCTTTATGTACTTTAACTACTGGCCATACAGTACACAATATCTAAATATGATGAACACTTTCCCACCATGAAACCAGGTCCACACAAAGGTAATAATCCAATATTTAATATATAGCAAAGGGTACATATAATATTCACCATTACATTTATGATTTGAATGCTCTTGTAAGGCAAATGAGTACTCGTAGGCAAATCAACGCTGAATGTCCAATCTCTGGTTACGCAGGAAGCAAGTATACAACCTGGCTCTTAGGGAATTATATCTATGGTCACTTAATGATTATAGCTGGATATACTAGGGGTCCTCCCGGTTGTAGGCCGGTAGGGGGGGTAGGAGAGCCGTCGGCAGTATCCCGTCTGGTCAACGATGTCTAGAGAGACTTCATGTACAGAAGACAGTGCAGTAGAATCTTGATCCACAGATGAATACACCTTGGCTCTCTTGTAGGCTGTAGCTGTAGCTGTAGCTCCACAGTGAAGAAGAAGCGAGGCGACCTCAGTCTGGTCTGAGCGCCGTCTCACCTTGACTCCTCTCGGGGTAGATCCAACACTCACCGGTGTTGGCGATTATCCGCTCCACAAATCAAAGTACCAAAGCAAATATATATTCCATGCCGCATAGGGCTCAGCAGTCGTCGGGTAGGTAATCCAATGTACAGGTCCACTCGGTCCTCGCCTAGAACTCCTCGGATGAAAGCACCACGTGTGGTCTGCCCAACCTGGTTAAGACTCTAGATAACACGAGGAAGCGATGGGGGTGCTGCTCACTTTAGAACTCTAACCGCACGATGCACCATACATAATAGACTATTATTACTTAATAGAAATACGGTGCCAAACTCTGGCAATTCAGCTATTAATTCGCACGAGGTCTCACTGCTATTCGAAGGCCAAACAGGCCATACTACACCGCACGCGGTATCGTGGGGTGAGGCTTCACGTTCTGTTACTTAGTAGAGGGGTAAAGGACTAAGAGGAATTCTACATTTCTTGCGCCATATTTATATGCACGGTGGACAAATAGTGCCACTCTGCTTTCGGTAGCCGTATTCCTGCGCGGAGCCGGGGCTAGTAAGGGCATGTCTCGTCGGTACCTTTGAACTTGAACGCCAGGGGCTGGTCCCTGGCGCCTGGTCCTTTTGTCCAATAAGAGAATGAACTATTATGGGCTGTAGTAGAATAAAGGGATATTCCGTGTATATGTACAAGGAATATACAAGGGATATCAAACGATATACAAATACTATTCAATATATATCCATAAATAAATATATATATTCGGTTTAATCTGATCCTTCACAACAGCCGCCCCCTAATTAGTCCCACCTAATTAGCTAAGCAGAGACAGATTAACCGCACTGTCCACTACTCAATGTCCGCTGTAAGGGTCAGTCAACTCACAAAGTCATAGGGTCATGGTCGTCATCGATAGTATCGGGGAGCCTTGGCAGTTCTATTAGCCTCGCCACGGGTCGGGTGTAAGTCCGTCCTTGGACGAGCACTTCAGCTGCTCGGACCTTTCCATCGGCACCGGTGATCACTTTGCTTACGCGGCCAGCCGGCCACATAGCTCGGGGTAGTGACTGGTCGATAATCATGACGACTGTTCCTTCTGTCAAATTGTCTCTCTCTTTCACCCACTTCTGGCGGGTCTGTAGAGACGGTAGGTAGTGGAGTAGGAAGCTGTTCCAAAACTTGTCAGCCAGTACTTGACTGTACCTCCACATTCTTCGGCCGTTCGCTTCTTCAGGCCTGTACATTGTCTGGGGTAGCGCGGGGTCCAGCCGCCCCATCAAGAGTGTGTTGGGGGTGACTGGGTCGACATCTGCTACATCACTTGAGACGTAACCGAGGGGCTTTGAGTTCAATACTCCCTCGATCTCCGTGAGGACTGTCATTAGGACTTCTTCCGCCACGGTCTGGGCCCCAAGCACGGCGTACAGGGCTGTCTTTATGGAACGTACTTCTCGTTCCCAGGTTCCACCGAAGTGAGGTGCGTTCGGGGGATTAAACTGGAAGTCAATCTGGGATGGAGCGAGGTGGGTCTTAAGTTCTGGGCCCATAGCTTGGAAGCTCTCTCTCAGCTCTCTTTCTCCGCCTTTGAAGTTTGTCCCGTGATCAGACAACAACGTAGACGGTTTTCCTTTCCGTGATGTGAATCTTCGGAAGGCCATAAGGAATGAGTCTGTGCTCATGGTTTGGAGGAGTTCGATATGTATCGCTCTGGTGGTCATGCATTTGAATACAATACCCCACCGCTTCTCGGTTCCTCTTCCTCTCTTTATATACAGCGGGCCAAAACAGTCCATACCGGTGGAGTGAAAGGGCTTGTCGCCGAGTCGGAGGCGACAGGGAGGTAGGTCAGCCATCCGGGGTATACTGGGCTGCGCGCGCCACTTACGGCACTCTAGACAGGTTCGCTGGAAGCGCCGCACTGCTTCTCTCCCTTGCAGTATCCAATAACGACGTCTGATCTCCGCGAAGACTCTCTCTGCCCCTGCGTGGTGCACATCCTCGTCGTATTTCTTTATGATCAGCTCTGTGACCTTGTGTCGGCTGTTCAAGACTATCGGGTACTTAACGTCATCCGGTAGGTCTGGGGCTCTCCGCAGACGACCACCCACTCTGATGAGATTATGGGCGTCACTCTCGGGTGCCAGGTGGAGCAGTCTGCTGTCTGATGGGACGGGCTTTGCTCCCTGTAGACAGGCTAGCTCATCGGGGAACGAGTCTCTCTGGGCTCGTTGTAGTAGAAGGAGTTCTGCTTCTTCGTAGTCAGCTGCTGAAATGTCAGTTGTGGGCTGAACCTCTGGGTGGTGCCACAGAAATGTCTTTAGCTGCGCACTCTCTAGGGTGAGGCAATCGTCTAGAACCAGGTCTGTGGGGACGAGTGTGTGTGTCAACCCACAGAACATAGGTTTCTTGTTCTCTGCCTCCTCTTTAATCGCCTCCCGTGGGGTGGGTGTAGGCCACTCTTCTTCGGGGAGCTTGAGGAACTCTGGCCCGTCACTGTAGAGGTTGTGACGGGTGAGGTCATCCAGGGACATTCCCCGGGTGATGACGTCAGCTGGGTTGTGTTTGGTGTCCACATACCTCCAGCTGGTTACTTCTGTTAACTCTTGAATCTCGGTGACTCTGACTCCCACGAAGACCTTGTATCTGCACGAATCAGACCGGATCCATATGAGTACGGTCGTGGAGTCTGACCACAAGATTGTTCTTTGCACCGGGATGGTGAGTTCACGTTGGATTAACGTGGCGAGCTGCGCTCCTGCTAGGGCTGCGCAGAGCTCTAGACGCGGGATAGATTGTTGCTTGCGTGGGGCTATTCTTGAGCGAGCCAGGATGAAAGCAGTATGTATTTCTCCTCCCTCCTCTCGGGCACGCAAGTAAGCCACCGAACCGTAGGCTACTTCGGAGGCGTCGCTGAATACGTGCAGGTCGATCTTGCATGTCTCTGGCCTCACTGTGGGTGGGAAGTAGCTGCGGCGTATATTAACACCTGGGAGTGAGCGGAGTTCCATCTCCCACTCTCTCCATGTGGATGCAAGGTGTTCGGGTATGGGATCGTCCCAGCCCTGGTCTTTGTCCCATAGCGCTCTTACAATCATCTTTGCCCTGGTGGTGTAAGGTAGAATACATCCCAACGGGTCATATTGTCTGGCGAGTGTTCTGTATACACTCCGTCTGGTGGTCGGTATTGCCGTCGACCTTCCCTGCTCCTTGGTCAGGGGTTTGTGTCTATAATGGAGCGAGTCTGTTTTGAAGCGCCAGACTAGTCCTAGTGTCATTTCTTGGGCTTCTCCTGGGATGGTCGCCATCCAGGTGTCGCTGCTCGCGGCCTTGTCCTCGGGGGAGAGGCTGCGCAGTACTTGCGGGTCGCTGCTGGCCCACTGCCTGAGATCAAAGCCGCCTTTGATCAGGGAGGCGCGGAGCTTGAGTAGGAGAGCCTCGGCTTCTTCTGGCGTCGAGACGCTTTGTAAACAGTTGTCCACGTAGAAACTATTTGTCACACTTTGTCGGACCTCTTCATCTGCTGCTGGGTCCTCTGCGACGTGGTTTCGCAATACTGGGGGGTCGCTGCTGGCCCGCTGCCGGAGATCAAAGCCGTCTTTGATCAGGGAAGCGCGGAGCAGCGCACGACGTCGCCAGTCAATTTTCTTTATGTGTCCCGCTGTGATTAGCTTGTTAATCTCAGCGCGGTACACAGCCTCTTGAGCGGGGTCTTTGGCTAGGCGCCGCTCTGTGTTCAATAGATACCGCTCCGTCGCCTCTTTTGTGGCGTGAAAGGTGGGCATTCCCTCTCGCCTCAGGAGTGGAGTTGCGTATCTCATCACTCCGTTGACGTTGACTCTCTTTGTCCCGTGCTCGAGGAGGGCTATAGCGTAGATATCTTCCTTAGAACGAATGTCTTTCTTTTCGTTCTTAAAGGGCATTGTCTCTAGTGTCCATAGCCTCTCGACATGCTGCAGGAGTGTGGTGTCTCCTTCTGTCGCTCTGGAGTGGAGGCAGCTAGTGGCTGCTGTTCGGTTAAGAGACTTGGCGAGGGGGCCTTGTAATGTCCATCCTAGGCGGGTCTCGACTGCTGCAGGACAACCTCTGGGTCCTGTATGGACCCGGTCTATCGGGACTATGAGGTCTGCATGGTCGGAGCCTATCAGCAGGGTCGGGGTGGCACCGTCTATGAGCGGGATAGGGAGTTGACGCAGGTGCACATATTTATCCATCAGCTTGGCGATGGGGTAGGTGTACTGCGATAGTCCTATTTCTTGGCTGGTGAAAGCATTAGTAATCCTGTACCGTCTCTCGGGCTGCCCGCTTGCTGCGATAGTGAAGGAGACATTCTCGCCCTTTATCGTCTTTAGATCTCGTCTTATTGTCCGAATAGTCATCTGGTTCTCGCTCCCCCGTAGCCCCAGCTGGGCCGCAGCGGACGCGAGGAGAAGGGTCTTCTCTGACCCGTCATCAAGGACGGCGTAAGTGTCCATGATCTTATCTTGGTAACTCAGTGTTACACGGACCACCTTTAAGAGCACCTGGGCGCCGCTGCTGCTAGTGGGGTCAATGTACATAACACTTGCCTTTGTGCTGCTGGATGGTGCAGGCTTTCTTTTGTTACTGTCGTGTAGGACATCTAGATGGGCTCCGTCACACCGACTACACCTCTTCTTTAGGCGGCACTCGGCTGCCATGTGACTGCGCGCACATCGGTAACAGCGCCTGTTGGTCTTTATCCAGTGACTCACTTCTTCAGCGGTCATCCTCTTGAACTGGTCACATTGTGACAACCAGTGTTCTTTCTCGCAGTACGGGCACACCATCTTCCACTTCTCTTTCATCGAGGGGGTACTGTGGTTCTTGCTGCTCGGTACTGATTCTGATTGGTGCATGACAGTCACCGATCTTCGGCCATCGTTTGCTCTCCTAGGTCCCTCTCTGGAGCTGGGTGTGCTCCGCACGAACGTATCCAGCCGTAGGCTGCTGACTTCTCTCGCCAGGAAGTCGGCTAGGTCTAGGAGGGATGGCTCGGGACCGTTAGGATCACGGTGGTCTCTTTGCTGCCTGAAGCGCTCCTGTCGGGCGGGCGGCAGCTTCTCTAAAATCCTCTCGACGTTCGAGTTTGCGTATAGTTCGTGCATACCCTTTTCTCGTTGCGCCCCCAGCATCCCTACCAGGGACTGTACTTTTATAGACAGGTCGTCTAGTGAGCGATTGTCTGTTGCTGGGGGTAGGCGGTCAATATGCCTTATCTCCTGTATTACGTAATCCCATATTCGTCCATATCTCTGGTCCAGCGCTGCTAGAGCCGCGGTGTATGGGGTCGTAGAGGTGGCATAGGCCAGCGCTATGTTGTGCGCTCGGGGCACTTTCAGGTGCTTCAATAATATTGCATACTTGTGGCGTTCATCAGCGACATCCACCATCATTGTCTCTAAGCACATCCGGAGCTCCGTGTACTGTGCTCGATTCTCATGGGTGAAGTCTGGAAACGTCGGTGTGCCAATGTATGACGCCATGGATGGCTGGCACATCGGTGAGCGTTGGAAGAGAGGCCTCCTGGGCGAGTCTCTTCTTACTCCTCTCGGTGGACTGGTACTGGCAGGGTACCATGGCCCGCTGGTCCAGGTGCTATTCCGCGGGACTGGTCGTGCGTCATGCTCACCCGTGAATCGAGTCGGGGGTCTGTAGCGCAGAGCCGCGGGGGTATAGCCTGGGCTGTACTGGACCTCCTGGTCCTGTGGAGTAATGTGCTGCTGTCGGGCTTGACTCTCCTCTTCTCCCTCTTCTTCTTCTGCCAGGTCATCTAGATCCTGTAGTCGTCTATTTAGCCTCTCCGCGGTGTCCGCCGTTCCTTCCTTGTAGCTGGGTCTCACTTGGACCGGTCGGGGAAGGAGTTCGGAGGGGGGTGTAGGCTCTCTCGGGTGGTCGAGTTCAAGGTCGCCTGCTCGGTCAGGGGAGGGTGCCCTTGACACGTGTCTTGACGAGGCCCTGGAACCCCTTGTGGAGGGAGGGGGTGTTGCCCTGGTGATCAGCTGCTCCATTAGCTGCGCTTGTAGTCTGTCGCGCTCGGCTTGTAGTCTGTCGCGCTCGGCGTCGCGCTTGGTGAGATCGGCTTCTCTTTGGGCACCGGCAGCGGCACGCTGGGTGTCGGCCCGGTCTCTTGCCATATTCTCTTCCGTCTGAAGGCGTCTCAGCTCCAGACGTATGTGCTCTTCTTCGCTCCGTTGCTGCGCTTGGAGTTGTTCGCGCTCGCTAAGCGTCTGTGCTTGGAGTCGATCGCGTTCACCCTGGAGTCGATCGCGTTCACCCTGAAGTCGATCGCGTTCGGTAGAGGCTGTCAGGCTGGCGAAGAACGCCTGTGACAGCATCCTCTCCGCCTCGCTGGGGGAAGACGCTTGTAGAGGTGAGCCGCTCCTGGCTGTACCGGTCGGGGATGCGTTCCCCTGCGGGGAGTCCTGGAGCTCTATCTCCTCGGCGCTCTCCTCATCTTGTTCCGTGCAGGGTTCCATCTCTGGAGGGTTGTCTTCCTCCCGGAGCTCTGGGGGGACTACTTCTTCGGTCTTGGCGGGGGGTAAAGTCGTGTCAGTTCCCTCCTGGTCCCCACCGTGAGCTTGGTCAGTTACATTAGAACCCACTAGGGCCTCTGTGGTCGGGGTATCCTGGTTGATAGGGTCGGACATAACTTTACTTTCTACTTTTACCGCGTTTACTGTTTGTAGAAGGCTAGGTAGTATACTGGCAGCGTAATCCTCTAAGTACTGAGGTGGCTGTCGTCTACGCTGCGGGCGTTCTACTTTAGGAGGACTGTTTCGTGGAGTGTTCATCATAGGCCATTTCAATATTAGTACCACTATATTAATATTACACTAATTACCCTCCGGCTCGAAGGACCAATTGTAACTGAGGGGTACAATTCCCTGACTGTATTGATAAGTATGGTATCATTAAACCACTACCGCTTTATGTACTTTAACTACTGGCCATACAGTACACAATATCTAAATATGATGAACACTTTCCCACCATGAAACCAGGTCCACACAAAGGTAATAATCCAATATTTAATATATAGCAAAGGGTACATATAATATTCACCATTACATTTATGATTTGAATGCTCTTGTAAGGCAAATGAGTACTCGTAGGCAAATCAACGCTGAATGTCCAATCTCTGGTTACGCAGGAAGCAAGTATACAACCTGGCTCTTAGGGAATTATATCTATGGTCACTTAATGATTATAGCTGGATATACTGTAGGGGTCCTCCCGGTTGTAGGCCGGTAGGGGGGGTAGGAGAGCCGTCTGCAGTATCCCGTCTGGTCAACGATGTCTAGAGAGACTTCACGTACAGAAGACAGTGCAGTAGAATCTTGATCCACAGATGAATACACCTTGGCTCTCTTGTAGGCTGTAGCTGTAGCTGTAGCTCCACAGTGAAGAAGAAGCGAGGCAACCTCAGTCTGGTCTGAGCGCCGTCTCACCTTGACTCCTCTCGGGGTAGATCCAACACTCACCGGTGTTGGCGATTATCCGCTCCACAAATCAAAGTACCAAAGCAAATATATATTCCATGCCGCATAGGGCTCAGCAGTCGTCGGGTAGGTAATCCAATGTACAGGTCCACTCGGTCCTCGCCTAGAACTCCTCGGATGAAAGCACCACGTGTGGTCTGCCCAACCTGGTTAAGACTCTAGATAACACGAGGAAGCGATGGGGGTGCTGCTCACTTTAGAACTCTAACCGCACGATGCACCATACATAATAGACTATTATTACTTAATAGAAATACGGTGCCAAACTCTGGCAATTCAGCTATTAATTCGCACGAGGTCTCACTGCTATTCGAAGGCCAAACAGGCCATACTACACCGCACGCGGTATCGTGGGGTGAGGCTTCACGTTCTGTTACTTAGTTGGGTAGAGGGGTAAAGGACTAAGAGGAATTCTACATTTCTTGCGCCATATTTATATGCACGGTGGACAAATAGTGCCACTCTGCTTTCGGTAGCCGTATTCCTGCGCGGAGCCGGGGCTAGTAAGGGCATGTCTCGTCGGTACCTTTGAACTTGAACGCCAGGGGCTGGTCCCTGGCGCCTGGTCCTTTTGTCCAATAAGAGAATGAACTATTATGGGCTGTAGTAGAATAAAGGGATATTCCGTGTATATGTACAAGGAATATACAAGGGATATCAAACGATATACAAATACTATTCAATATATATCCATAAATAAATATATATATTCGGTTTAATCTGATCCTTCACAACAGTGACCGTGAGGCGAGTCGAGATGACGCCCGGAGAGCGGCAGGGCGAGAGGACTTCGTTTTCGGGGCGCGGACTACGGGCGTCGCCCGGCCAACGCAGCACCAGCTGTTCCCGAGGAGGGGACTGATCGTGGACACAGGTGCGTCGTCTCCCACATCATCAACGACAGGAATAGTTTCAAGAACTTTGATAAGTCCTTTGAGCCGGAGGGACACAGCATGGAGCTGGCGGACGGGAAACGCACCTACGGGTTGGCGCAGGGTTGTATAATGTATTTTAATTTGGGTCCTGTGACTATTTCAGCCTATTTCCAGAGACATATATCTCTTGTCTTGTTATCATATTCGAGGGTTAGGCTGGTCATAAACAACAGTTCATAGTTACAATCACTTTCTCTACTGTATATTTGTATGTCTTGTATGTAATAAATGTCTTGATGAAACAGTACTGTATATCTGTATGTCATGTATGTCATAAATGTCTTGATGAATTGAAAATGGGGGACCATGATGTAAACAAGACGAAAGTCTTTTTCTGGTCTGCATCCTCTTAACAGTTGTTTGTATTGAGCCGTACCGTATTGTACCCATTCTGCAATCTGTTAACGTTTTCAATCAATCAATCAATCAAACTCTCTCTCTATATATATGTACAATACATGTGTGCGCGTGTGCCGGTCTCTCTCTCTCTCTCTCTCTCTCTCTCAATTCAATTCAATTAAATTCAAATGGGCTTTATTGATATGGGAAACATACATCTAAATGTCCAAACCCAACCCTCTCCAATGTACAATTCCCCCCGACCCCCCCACCCCACCTACCCAAACCTCCTCCAAATGTAACAGTACTAAATACCTGTATGTCATGTATGTCCCTATGCCATAAATGTCATGTGTTGTAATGTGTATGTCATAAATGTCACTATGAATTGAAAATGGGGGACCCTGATGTAAACAAGACAAACGTCTTTCTCTGGTCTGCATCCCCTTAACAATTGTGTGTATTGAGCCGTACTGTATTGTACCCATTCTGCAATCTGTTAAATAAAGTTTTCATTCATTCATTCATTCATTCATTCATTCATTCATTCATTCATTCATTCATTCATTCATTCATTCATTCATTAATTCATTCATCCAATGTACAGTTTCTTCCCCCTCAAATGTATATACTCTCTTTTTAGACTCTTGTTGTACTCATAAACAGTACTGTTGTAGATCTGGTATGTCATAAATGTCTAGATGCAACAGTACTGTCTACCTGTATGTCATGTATGTCATGTATGTCATAATATTTTATGATTAATTGAAAATGGTCTGGTCTGCATCCCCTTAACAATTGTGTGTATTGAGCTGTACTGTATTGTACCCATTCTGCAATCTGTTAATACAATTTTCAATCAATTACATTGCCAAAGCCAAACAAAACAAAACAATCAAACAGAGAAAACAAAAGAAATCAGTACATTACAGAAGGAATGTATTGTATGATTGACAGTCTTTATGGTGGTTGTATTCCGTTGGATGTCCTTTTCTTGCCACAGCAGCTCACAAATATTGCTGCTGTGTTTGCACATTGTTGTATTTCTCCCAGCAGGTATGGGAGTTTTGAGTTATTTTCTCTGTCTCTCTCTCTCTCTCTCTCTCTCTCTCTCTCTCTCTCTCTCTCTCTCTCTCTCTCTCTCTCTCTCTCTCTCTCTCTCTCTCTCTCTCTCTCTCTCTCTCTCTCTCTCTCTCTCTCTCTCTCTTGCGGGTAGTCAGGGTCCCATTGTGCTTCCTATGTTGATGGCGCCATCTTGCGGCCACTGCTGCACATGGCATTTATTTGTTATTGTGAGTCGAGCCAAATTCAAGACGAACGCGGAAACACTTGTTTGTTGTTCGCTTTTGGTGATGATAACATGGTTTTTGAAGAATTGATTCTCCGTCTTAATGATAGCGGCTATAAGAACTGGCTCAAAGCAGGCCACTGTCTCCGCATATTGAAGGACGTATTGCATCCTTTCACTAATAACGAGATGAAATCATTCCACGGGGATTTACTCAATCAAAACAATCTGCTACGGCGTCCGTGTCAGAGTTCATGTCGTCCAAAGGGGAATAAGGTGAATCAAATGTCGGTTTTTTGGCAATGTCGCATTTATTTTCTTCAAACAAAACATCCAACAGACAATGAATTACAATAATCAATGAATATGATCAATCTATATGAATTGAAACTGGGGGACCCTGATGGAAACAAGACAAACGTCTTTCTCAGGTCAATTGTGTGTATTGAGCCGTACTGTATTGTACCCATTCTGCAATCTGTTAAATAAAGTTTTCATAGGTAAAGAACCTATTTTGGGGAACAAGGTTCAATCGACCCCCCATAAATAATGCTCACTCCTAGCCTAGCACAGTCCAGTCGATTGACCTATCTACATGTGCAAATGTAACCGATGTCTACCTTCTTATTTAAAAAAAATAATAATGTGTTCCATCCCTCTATTCCTGCTGTACAGTGCTTGTCCTGAGTGTACATATCTGTTTAATTGACTGTATGTCCGAAACAACATCTATATTTATTTTGTGGTGTATTCTCTTTAGTCTATATATTCAACATACCTATACTTTGACTACTTATACGTAGCCATGTGCAATATGTATATTATTTACATTCAACAGACCTATATTCTGTTTATTTATACATAGCTTTGTGCAATAGGTATATTGTTTATCCAACAGACCTATATTTTGACTAACTATGTAGCTTTGTGCAATATGTATATTGTCTACATTCAACAGACCTATATTCTGACTACTTATATGTAGATATGTGCAATACGTCTGGCATATATGTGTACAATGTGACCTTGTGCTCATCTCATATTGCAACGGAAAAAAACTTCAATAAACAAAGTTTTGAAAAAAAAAAAAAAAAAAAGTATTCATTCATTCATTCAATGATGGTTGATATTGATTTAATAGACAGTCAGTCTCCTCCCCACCGTATATATATATATTCTCCCTAATGTGTACAGTCTCCTCCCATCATATATGATCCGTTAGGATCTATGGGTAACAGTACTGTATATTTGCATATCATATATGTCACTATTGAAAATGGGGGACCCTGATGTAAACAAGACGAAAGTCTTTCTCTGGTCTGCATCCCCTTAACAATAGTGTGTATTGAGCTGTACTGTATTGTACCCATTCTGCAATCTGTTAAATAAAGTTTTCATTCATTCAATGATTCCAAATGAGAGAGAGTACAGCAACTTGCAATGGGCCTGGTCTACAAGATACACTACACCACATACCCATGTACAGCCAGGGTGCAGTCGTAATATCAGAACTGCCTGTATGCTGTTTAAATGACGCCACGCGCGCGCATGCGCATACAGGCCTCGCGTGCGCACAGAACAGATGATTATTACCGTATGCATAAATAGTAGGAAACATGTTTGTATAGGAAATTACTAGTTTTAGTTTAGTTTTTGTAAATATTGCGTTGAATAGAGAAGCTGAAAAAGGTAGCAGGATGTAGCCTTCAAAGCTTCAATATAAAGAAATTATATTGTCAACAGATATGGTTGAAAAACAATGTTTTAAATGTAATTGTAGATACAATATTGTAGTTACAATTTCTTTAATTGAATTAACTTAACACTTTAAGTGCCGGAAACGTGTTTAGGCGTCTTTCCTAGCCATGCTCAAGTTGCCTAGGACGCCGTAACTCGTCTTTGATATCAATATTTCAAAAATCTGTGATCGGAATCATATTTCCCCTCTGCAGCCTTCACACACAGTTCTGAGCTCCTCTCAATCCTCTAGCGGTTCAAGAGCGCCATCTGGTGGCCGATCGGCAGAAGCGCCAAACAGGAAGTCATGTGGATGAAGTGGTGATCACCCATATTACTTCCGGGCACTCGCTATAGGTCCCGGGACTCGAGCTCGACACAATACATAGCGATCCGTTGCCAATAACTCGATAAACAACATGATTTGGACGTATATACTATTATACAACCTGGAAATGGACCGGGTATTTTGACATCCCATAATGGAAAACTGTCTACCCCACGCTGATCGCCCAACGTTCCGAGGAGACTGGGGTGAGTTTTAGCGTGTAATATTACCGTGTTCGATACTAACTGATCTGATGAACATATGACCCACATTAGATTAATGGTATAACGCTGCCCACGGAATTATAAACGCCCCCTCGCCCATCCGGTCAACATCAGATGACGTGTAGTAACTTCCAGAAGTACGTCCAGTTGGAATTTTTTATATCGCGCCGATTGCTATCAAACTGTATTTCATCATCAATATAATGCATTTGGGGCTATAAATCACGTTCTGGAGAAAGCTGCAGAAAGAGATGAAAACATACTTATACCTTAGACCATATTTTAGTATGAATATGTGAATGAAAAAGTTTAACGTTGCTACACCATGAACAATACATATAGGACCTTGAATGGGCCCTAATAATGGCAATCTAGCAATAGAATTTAAAAAGTTATAGCCCTGCAAAGAAGGGGAACTTCTCCATGTTAAATAGAGCTGGCAACAGATGTTATATCATGAATTTAGCCTTAGGCAATCAAAGTGTTAAACTAGAAAAGTAAATACAAACTAAATTAACAATGTAACTTAGTTTACAGAAGGACAGTTTCCTTCTGAAGCACAACTTAATGCCTCATCCTTCCAGTCGGGACCATTTGTCACATAATAGTGAGAGCTCCACAGATCAAGCAAACCCCCACAGGGCTTGTATTTTGGTTTTGCACTTCTCGTTCTTTGTTATGTTATTGGTATCCTATTATTATGCAAAGTCTAGGAGGTGATAGATAAGTCTTGGCGCACGGCGCGACGAGTTGAGTGAGTTGTGAACGCATTTTTGTGTGCGGGCGCGTGCACATCCGTGCGCATACTTCTGCTCAGAAAACTGCTGGGACGGCGTGGGACCACCACTGCACCACTGCCCATGTACATGTCGATGTAAATGAGGGACCCTGATGTAAACAAGACGAAAGTCTTTCTCTGGTCTGCATCCCCTTAACAATTGTGTGTGTTGAGCTGTACTGTATTGTACCCATTCTGCAATCTGTTAATAAAATGTTCAATCAAGCTCTCTCTCTCTCTCTCTCTCTCTCTCTCTCTCTCTCTCTCTCTCTCTCTCTCTCTCTCTCTCTCTCTCTCTCTCACGTGTCTGCATAGTTGTCCATTGTGTGCAAGTCGTGTTCAGAGTGGCAGAGGATGCTCCTCAAGCACCACAGGCAGCCTGATACCACGGTGAACTGGGACAACTGTAGACCTTCCTCCTGGAGACATGACCACTGGGAACTGGCCAAGGTATCTGGTCTATTGGGCAGTTTTATACTAAAGTTAGGGCTGCCATCCATTTGGTTCCCCTCCATGTGATACAATGTTATATTCCTGGTTTGTTGGCCAATGAGTAGAAGGATGGGATGAAACTGGACAACATGGACATAGTTTGATTATCTGGGAAGGGAATTAGGGATGGGACTTTCTAGCAAAAGTGCCTTTCGAATATTCGTTTTTCATAATTTCGAATATTCGATATATTGTTATTTTTTCATTTCAGTTTGAATTCAGTTAAATTGTTCAGTTTCAGTTAAATTCAGTTATTCTTTTGAACACTTTCAGTGCCGTTCATGTAGATCTACAGTTCTGTCATCCGATCGTTGAGTGCCGGAAACGTAGATCTACGTTTCTGTCACGGTATTTCTTTTATTATCTATATCCATTCATAATTCAGCGGGGCACCTTGTGCATACTGTTCTGAGTGTGTCTAAGCTGGCAGACGGTATTATACCGGACCTTCGGCCAGTAATGCACCCGGTTAGAAATGGGTTCGTTTATTTTCTATACCGAGCTGCGGCGTGGGGGGCGGGTCCTAAACACTCTGGCAAAACACACGCTTATAGGGATGGCTTGGACAACTGACCCGGCCCGCCCGTTGAAGAGCAATGCCCAATAACGTCGGCGGGACGATCGCTGTGGATAACTGGAATGAGATTATTGGATTTTTTTTTTTTTCATTACTTCAGAGTAATGCATTGCGTTGATCTGATATTTATTTCTACTGCGATTGAAGCTATATGTGTTTATGTGTCTGGCTGTTCTGCCGTTGGGATGCAGGAGGGGGGGGGGGGGGGCGCCAGTCTAAACCACATTGCATGCGTGCACCACAAAGGATAATAGTGATGATCTAGCGTTGATTTCAGGAAGATCCGATAATCAGGCGAAAAATGACAACGTGTTTATTGAATTACACAAAAACGCTGTTTTCGTGTCTTTTCCCTGGAATTGCTCAGAAGCGGCCGGACTATGTTCATATTCAAAACGGTATCAAACGGAAATGTACGGATGAAAAAATAATCAGTTTTTTGCACGTTGACCAGAAGTAGCTCAATGAAACTCGAGGGCGTTATTAGACCCATAGCAATACTATACAATATAGGTTTAGTTCTACAAACTACTACTTCGCTGATCGGGTGGATGGCTATCATAACAAGGCCTGATCAGCATGTAATTTATGTGAAAAAAGATCTTACCGTGGGCTGGTTGGATCCCCCAAAGGATTTCCCAGTTATCGATCGCCATCTGGTAGATCGATATGTCCATTGGCTGATCATATATTCCTTTACTGCACACTGAAATCCGTGTCCCAAAACGTATTCCATGTAACAGGCTACAGGCATAGCTTCAGGTTAGCAGAAAACTACATTAGAGATCCAGAAAAAACAAGACAACTTCTGCCACAGGGAACACTGCATTATCAAGAGGATCTGGCCGGTAATGCACTTTTTCGAATTCAAAGAGTAGGGTACTTCTGCAGTGCTGCTCGGTGACATCGAGTAGGATATTACAATGGAATAAAAGCCAAAACAACCTTGCCACGTGGTTGGTCCTCAACCGTTGGATCCGAAACACGGACATCTCCGTGGTTGGCCGGGAAACGGTTAATGGGCGGCACGGAAGTGGTCACTTCCCGGAAGGGGCGTGGCACTCAATGTGTTAATATAATGGATAATTCAAATCAAAGGGTATTGCACATAAATATGCACTTCTATCAACCGGTTTTAATAAACAAACGGAAACAGTAGCATCTGCATCCTTTAGATCAATTAGGCTATGAAAATTAGGCTGCCCCTAAATATAAAAAGGAATGAAATAAGAATGGTTTGCTTAAAAAAATAAAAATAAAAATGATTATTATTATTTTTTCGATTTTCTGATATGAAAATCGAATGTAGATCTGGGATCGAATATTCAAATATTTGGTCCCATCCCTAATCGCCACACAAACATAAACAAAATGCAGTCATTGCTACCGCAAAATTCTATCTCTATTTCAACTCCAGATTCGTTGAGGGCAAGCCCTCCTTAAAGGAACATGACTGTTTTTTTTTCTGTTCAGAGATGGCCTACGAGTAGGAACTAGGGCTGGGCGATATATCGAGTATACTCGATGTATCGCGGCTTGTTCTACATGAGATGTAGTAAATTACTATATCGCGAACATCGAGTATATGTTGTCACACCGCGGCTGAGATGAGGCTTGCTTTAGCGCAGAGCTTTCCTCTCATTTCATTACAGACAGACCAGCGCGGACCTTCAATGACATGCAATTTAATTGACGCAAGCAATGGGCTAACGTTAGCTGCTAACTAAGCTAACGTTAACTAAGTTAGCCCATAACTAGGCTAAGCTAACTAGCGTTAGCTGCTAACCCTGAAAACGCTCAAAGCGGACTCCACAACACCAGTTCCATTATATCGGGCATCCAGTTTCCATCTGTGTGTGTGTGTGTGTTGACGTTCGAGTGTGACATCATCGCCTACGGCAGCTTAGGCGCTCAAAACGCAAACCTAAAACAAAACCCGGGGGGGGTGGGGCGGCTGGCTCTCTCTCTCTCTCTCTCTCTCTCTCTCTCTCTCTCTCTCTGTCTCTCTCTCTCTGTCTCTCTCGCTCTCTCTCTCTCGCTCATTATCTGAAATATTCTAAAATCATTAAGTCTGCTATAAGCCATTATCCCTTTGTGTGTGATTATTATTTTCTCACAGTAGTGTGTATAGTATATATATATATGTGTGTGTGTGTTTGGCTAAAGTGGATAGAAAACACAGTACTGTGCAAAAGTCTTAGGCACCCAAGAGTTTTTATATAAATTGTCTTAGTTGTCTTAAACATTTTTATTAGTGTGTCAGTAGACTACTCTTAGTACATTTTCATTTAATAATTTTTTAAAGCATCTTCATGGTTTAATAATGCAAACATATGTTGCAGGGACTATTATAATCATCATATTGGCGTGACTATGCATCAAAGGGTTAAATCAAGCATTTGTAAGTGCTTTAGAGCAGTGTTTCTCAACTGGTGGGTCGTGACCCAAAAGCGGGTTGTGGGGCCATTTTGAATGGGTCGCGGATGTGTGTGTAAAAAAAAAAGTAAACCATGTCTACCATCACCCCAGACTTTGAGACTCTTGTCAGGAGCAAACAACATCCCCATTAATCCCATTAGTTCCCTGGGATGTTAAGCTAAAAAGTCTGCTAAGAAGGATATATTATTTATTATTATTTTATTTCATTGTGTTTTTAGCCCTTAGTTGCACTTTTGTTGCAACCCCAGCTATCCCATTAGTTCCCCCAAACTTACTGTCGGTCTGTTATGTTAAGCTAAGAAGTCTGCTAAGAAGCATAATTATTTATTATTATTATTTTATTTCATTGGGTTTTTAGCCCTAGTTGCACTTTTGTTGCAACCCCAGCTATCCCATTAGTTCCCCCAAACTTAGGTCTGTTATGTTAAGCTAAGAAGTCTGCTAAGAAGCATAATTATTTATTATTATTATTTAATATCATTGGGTTTTTAGCCCTAGTTGCACTTTTGTTGCAACCCCAGTTATCCCATTAGTTCCCCCAAACTTAGGTCTGTTATGTTAAGCTAAGAAGTCTGCTAAGAAGCATATTATTTATTATTATTTTATTTCATTGGGTTTTTAGCCCTAGTTGCACTTTTGTTGCACTTTTTTGTGTTTATTTCATGTTTTGAAAGATTGCGTATTACTGCAATTCTTTTTCTTTTACATAAATCATAGTGGTTAAAAATGTTGGGTCGCGACTTAATGACTAAGGAAAATGTTTGGTCCAGAGGCTAGACCAGTTGAGAACCACTGCTTTAGAGGAAATGTCAAAATATCGCAATATGTATCGTGATATGGCCAAAACATATCGCAATATCATTTAGACGCCATATCGCCCAGCCCTACGTCAGCGCGCAGCCATTTATTTATTGATGAACACGCATATGGTTTTTACTAGGGATGTCCGATATTATCGGCCTACCGATATTATCGGCCGATATTGGCATTAAAATGTGATATCGGAAAATATCGGTATCGGTTTAAAAAAAAAAGAAAAAATAAGTTTAAATTTTTTTTTTTTGTAGATTTCTATAACCTTTATTTACCCAGGCAAGCAAGTAAGAACAAATTCTGATTTTATTTATTGTCAAAAATATGCATAATGTTGTGTTAATTCCACAACAAGAGATATGTAATGTTAATTACCTGAAATTATTCCGTTTTTTGGGGGGGGAACCCTGTACGGTTGATATCGGTTGATATCGGTATCGGAAATTAAGAGTTGGACAATATCGGTATATCGGTATCGGTAAAAAAGCCAATATCGAGCATCCCTAGTTTTGACCTATACATTCGGATCAGCAGTTCAGCACCTGAACTGTTTGTGGGTGAGCCTAGTAAAGGATGTGGCATTGCGTTCATCTTCAATGAATGGACCAATGCAATAGTCTACCAAAGAACCTTGAGTAGCACTAGGCTGGGAACAACCCTGGGTCAAGTGATAGTAAACTGGACTGGACGGACTACAGGAAGGGACACGTGAATACTTTCCCTAAGCCAGTTGTACTTTTGCGCGATCTGATTGGCCACTGACGTTTCTGGTCATGTGACATGTGCGCCAATCGTGGGACGGCAAGTTCTGCGCCTATTTCCGGGTATAACAGCCTGCAAACTACCTAACGCCTAGTTTATCACTGGTTAAGCTTAGGCGACTCTTTCGAAGTTGGTTAAGGTTAGAGTTTGGAATCAGGGCTGGTGTTCTATCGGCCTGCTCTAAGACAAACTCTAACCTTAACCAACTTCGAAAGAGTGCCTAAGCTTAACCGGTGGCAGAACTTGCCGTCCCACGATTGGCGCACATGTCACATGACCAGAAACGTCAGTGGCCAATCAGATCGCGCAAAAGTACAACTGGCTTAGGGAAAGTATTCACGCGGAAGGGACAGAGCAGACTGTTCTTCCTGAGAGGGCTCAGGTCTTTTAATGTCTGCAGCAAACTGCTGCAGATGTTCTACCAGCAGTGGTGCAGTCGTAATATGGGAACTGCCCGGACGCCACGTGCACACGCGCATGCGCACAGAACAGATGATTATTATGCAGAATAAATAGTAGGAAACATGTTTGTATAGGAAATTACTAGTTTTAGTTTAGTTTTTGTAAATATTGCCTTGAAATAGAGAAGCTGAAAAAGGTAGCAGGATGTAGCCTTCAATATATAAAGAAATTATATTGTCAACAGATATGGTTGAAAAACAAACAATGTTTTAAATGTAATTGTAGTTACAATTTCTTTAATTGAATGAACTTAAACTAGAAAAGTAAATACAAACTAAATTAACAATGTAACTTAGTTTACAGAAGGACAGTTTCCACAACTTAATGCCTCATCCTTGATCCTTCCAGTCGGGACCATTGTCACATAGTGAGAGGTTCCACAGCTCAAGCAAACCCCCACCAATTGGTACAGGCTTGTATTTTGGTTTGGCTCTTCTCGTTCTTTGTTATGCTATCGGTATCCTATTATTATGCAAAGTCTAGGTGATAGATAAGTGCCTGCTGCCGGGTACTTGGCGCACGGCGCGACGAGTCCAGTGGAAATTGTGAATGCATTTTTGTGTGCGCGCGTGCACATCCGTGCGCGACTGCATGTACACATCCGTGCGCGATTGCGCGTACTTCTGCTCAGCGAACTACTAGGACGCCGTGGTACCCTGTGGTACCGCCACTGCATCCCTGTCTACCAGTCTGTGGTTGCTGGTGCCCTCTTCTTCGCTGTGGTATGCTGGGGGTGCAACACCAACACAGACAAAATAAACAAACTGGTCAAAAAAGCAAGCTCTGTGGTGGGAGCGGACCTGGACAGTCTGGAGGTGGTGGGGGAGGACGAGGAGGAAGCTGTATGCTATCCTTGAGAACCCCTGCCACCCCCTCCATGATGAGCTGACCGCAATGCGGTCCACGTTTAGCCACAGACTTATCCCCCCCCCTGACATAGCACAAAGCGCTTCGGGCAGTCCTTTGTGCCGGTGGCAATCAGGCTCCACAACCAGGCAGGGCCAGGACGGGCCAACTGCCGTGGACTGGAGGAGCTGGGTTGTGGACTGTAACCAATTAATTGAATGATTTAACATCATGATTGGACTTGTTTCTTTTTCTTTTCACCACTTTTAGCTCTATTTTATCCCTATTTTAGCTATTTCTATCCCTATGTATTTGTCCATCTTGTTTTTAACACATACTAATAAGTGTATGTTATGTATTAACTGTTTCCACTAACTGTTTTAAAATTTCTGTTATGCTGTAATGGACATCTGAATCTCCCCTCGGGGATAAATAAAGGTTTTCAATTCAATTCAATAGCAGATCTTCTACCTCAGACACCACTACAGGTGGCTCAGTATCTGTGGAATCCTGTGTCGGAGCCTCACGTTGTCCCTGACATTGACTGTCCATAGCTGCTTCCTTCTCATCTGTGCTGCTTTCATGGTCCTCAACTTCTTCTTTTACTGGTACTTCTGCCTCTTCACCTCTCCTCGTTGGCTGCCTTGCTCGAAGGCCCCATAGTGTACATAATTTATAAAATGCCCTATAATAGTAACAACACAGTACAGCTAGAGCTATCTCTTAATTGTTATAATAATAATAATAATAATAATAATAATAATAATAATAATAATAATAATAATAATAATAATAATAATAATAATAATAATAATAATAATAATAATAATAATAATAATAATTTGTATAGATCTTTTCCAATTGCTCAAATCTAGCTATAGCTACTGTAACAACCTCAATGTAATAAGATAAGATAAGATATTCCTTTATTGATCCCCTTGGGGAAATTCAGGCATCATAGCAGGGGAAGGGGGGGGGGGTACAGGTAGTAAAAACAACACAAGCAGTGTAAACAAATAGGTCAATATAATTTACTATCTAACTAATTGAAAAATATATTCACAGTATTCACAGTGGTATAAGGTGCAGTATGCATAAGGTAGTGTTATAATTTACTATCTACTGAAATATACATTATTCACAGTATCACAGTATCCACTGAAATATACATTATTCACAGTATCCACATAAGGTGCAGTATGCCTAAGATAGTGTTATTGTCCTCCTTGGGTTCCTATTAGTCCCAGGTCAATGTCTGGCAGCAGTCGTTGCCCCCTGTTGTGGAGCCTGGAGGCCGCTAGTCGCTGCCCACTGTTGTGGAGCCTGATGATGGCCGCTGGTATGAAGGACTGTCCGAGGCGGTTAGTTGAGTGTCGGGGGGGTATGAGTCTGTGGCTGAACGAGCTTCTCATCTTGACTAGCTCGTCGTAGGGGTTCTCCATGATGGCAGCCAGCTTCCTTCTCATCCCCCTCTCTGCCATCACCTCTAGTCTAGGTAGCTCGACTCCCACCACGGAGCTAGCCTTCCTCACCAGCTTGTTGAGCTTGCTGGTGTCCCTTGAGTTGATGTAGCCTCCCCAGCATGCCACAGCATAGAAGAGGACGCTGGCCACTACAGACTGGTAAAATTACTGCAGCAGTCTATTGCACACGTTGAAGGACCTGAGTCTCCTCAAGAAGAACAGCCTGCTCTGTCCCTTCCTGTAGAGGGCCTCTGTGTTATCCGACCAGTCCAGTTTATTGTTCAGGTGTACCCCAAGGAACTTATGAGTCCACCACCTCCACCTCCACCCCTCGGATGGTGATGGGAATCGGGGGGGGCCTCTTCTTGCCCCTCCGGAAGTCCACCACCAGCTCCTTGGTCTTACTGGTGTTGAGTTGGAGGTGGTTGCTGTCGCTCCACCCCACAAAACTCTCCACCAGGGCTCTGTACTCCTCCTCATCATCGTTGGTGATGTAGCTTACGATGGAGGAGTCGTCTGAGAACTTCTGCAGGTGGCACCCGCTTGAGTTGCGGCAGAAGTCTGAAGTATAGAGGGTGAAGAGGAAGGGTGACAGCACAGTTCCTTGGGGGGCGCCGGTGTTGCTCACCAGTACGTCAGACTGACTGTCCTTTAGTCTGACGTACTGCGGCCTCTCAGTGAGGTAGTCCTTGATCCAGGCCACCAAGCCGTGCTCCAGCTGCATCGCAGAGAGCTTCTCCGCTAGCAGTGACGGCTGGATGGTGTTGAAGGCGCTGGAGAAATCAAAGAACATAATCCTCACTGAGCTGCGTGGCTTCTCCAGGTGCGTGTACGCTCTGTGGAGCATATAGATGATGGCGTCCTCCACCCCGATGTTAGCCTGGTATGCAAACTGCAGGGGGTCGAGGGAGTCACGCACCAGGGGCTTGAGGTGTTGCAGGACCAGTCTCTCAAAAGTCTTCATGACGTGTGACGTCAGAGCGACTGGCCTGTAGTCGTTGAGGGTGCTGGGTCGTCCCTTCTTGGGCACCGGGACAATGCAGGAGGTCTTCCAGAGCTGGGGCACCCTCTCCAGCCTCAGGGAGAGGTTGAAAAGATGTTGGAGCGGTGCTGCCAGCTGCTCCGCACATGCTTTGAGCACCCTGGGATTGGTGTTGTCCGGTCCTCTGTAATGTGCCAATGGTCAATGGTATTGCAATTACTGGAAGAACTAGAGTAACTAAATGTGAATATTACCTAAAGTTGTATTCAATGCATGGTAAGCATATTTAAAATCTGTGTGTTAACCCCAAGCCCTGCTGCTTACCTCCCTCTCCTTCAACTGGGAGCTGGCCTGAGGGAAGGGGTACTGATCCTGAAGTCGCATCTGTGCACAATGCATGGTAAGCATATTAAAATCTTGTGTTAACCCCAAGACCCTGCTGCTTACCTCCCTCTCCTTCAACTGGGAGCTGGCCTGAGGGAAGGGGTACTGATCCTGAAGTCGCATCTGTGCATTAGAGCAGATGTGATTAGCATGTAACATTATACAGGTTAGGTTAGCTAGCCATAGCAAAAGGGCATAGCTACTGGATACAAATCACTGGGCTCATCTACACTCATCTAATTTTGATAGAACCGGTAGCTAACGTCAGCCACAAAATGTTGGCCAAGCTGTAATGGGCTTCAAAACAAGTTCTGTGAATAAATACCTTTCTGTGAAAATACTTGGTGACTAGCTGTCGACCTCTTTTATTATTTTCCTCTTGCAATGCTGATGTTTTTTCTTTCGTTTCTGAGCTCCTGATTCATGAGCTGTAGAGAGGACATGTTCCTTGTCAGTCTGACTGTTCACGCTGCAGGCGCGGTGCTGTGCATGGACTGAACCATCATGCAATGAATGAGGGAGGGGTGCTCATTCTGTCAAACAGAGTAACAAGCACAGTTTGTTTTCTTTTGACGTTTTCTTTAATACAGCAATTATACTTTTGAGTCAACTACATTAACTTACTTTAGGATAATAATAAAACCATATTAATAAAAATATAATGTGTTCTCTGCCCCTCTGTCTCTCTCTCTCTCTCTCCTCTCTCTCTCTCTCTCTGTCTCCTCTTTATCTTCCTGTCTCACTCTACCTCTCTCTCTCTCTCTCTCTCTCTCTCTCTCTCTCTCTCTCTCTCTCTCTCTCTCTCTCTCTCTCTCTCTCTCCTCTCTCTGTCTGCCTCTTTATTCCTGTCTCACTCTACCTCCCCTCTCTCTCTCTCTCTCTCTCTCTCTCTCTCTCTCTCTCTCTCTCTCTCTCTCTCTCTCTCTCTCTCTCTCTCTCCTCTCTCTCTCTGTCTGCCTCTTTATCTTCTGTCTCACTTACCTCCCCCTCTCTCTCTCTGTCTGCCTCTTTATCTTCCTGTCTCACTCTACCCCCCCTCTCTCTCTGTCTGCCTCTTTATCTTCCTGTCTCACTCTACTCCCTCTCTCTCTCTGTCTGCCTCTTTATCTTCCTGTCTCACTCTACCCCCCCTCTCTCTCGTCTGCCTCTTTATCTTCCTGTCTCACCCCCCCCTCTCTCTCTCTCTCTCTCTCTCTCTCTCTCTCCTCTCCTCTCTCTCTCTCTCTCTCTCTCTCTCAACTGGCCCGGTATTCACTGACATATTTAACCTGTCCCTTAGAACAGGCTGTCATCCCCACCTGCTGAGAAGTCCACTATTATCCCTGTACCCAAAAATCCAAGCCTGCTTGCCTCAACGACTACCGCCCTGTAGCTCTCACCTCCATAGCCATGAAGTGCTTTGAGAAGCTAGTAAAGGGCTACATCTGCTCCTCCCTCCCCATCAACATGGACCCCCTGCAATTTGCATACCGCCCCAACAGGTCCACGAGGACGCCATAGCCCATGTGCTGCACACAGCAGCATCACACCTGACAAGAGGAAGGGGAACTATGTGAGAATGCTATTCATCGACTACAGCTCGGCATTCAATACCATATAGTCCCCTCCAAACTCATAGCCAAGCTCAGGGACCTGGGCTTGAACTATGACCTCTGCCAGTGGGTCTTGGACTTCCTGACGGGCAGACCCCAGTGTGAGAGCAGGCAACTGCACCTCCTCATCCATCACCCTCAACATAGGGCCCCCCAGGCTGTGTTCTGAGTCCCCTCCTCTACTCCCTGTACACACACGACTGTGTGGCTCAGCGGAGTAGCAACACAATCATCAAATTTGCTGACGACACAGTGGTGGTGGGCCTGATCTCTGCCAACGACGAGAGGGCCTACCTGGAAGAGGTCAAGGTCCTGGCGGGATGGTGCCAGGAAACAGCCTCTCCCTGAACGTCAGCAAAACAAAGGAGATGATTGTGGACTTCAGGAGGTCGGGGGTCAAGGACTACAGCCCCCCGCAGCATCGACGGGCACCGGTTGAGAGAGTGAACAGCTTTAAGTACCTCGGAGCCTACATATCCGAGGACTTGACATGGACCACACACATTGACAGTGTTGTGAAGAAGGCACGACACGCCTCTACTTCCTCAGGCGCCTAAGGAAGTTCCAAGTCAGTCAGAAGATCCTTAAGAACTTCTACTCATGTACAATAGAGAGCATCCTGACTGGCAACATCACCTCCTGGTTTGGGAATAGCACTGCACAAGACCGAGCAGACTACAAAGAGTGACACGTTCAGCCGAACGCACAATGGAGGGGGGCTCCCCACCCTCCAGAACATTTACAACAAGCGGTGCAGGGGCAAGGCTAAGAGAATCATAAAGACTCCAGTCACCCGAACAACTGCCTCTTTGAACTGCTGCGGTCAGGCAAGCGATACCGGAGTCTCAAGGCGAGCACAGAAAGACTCAGAAGAAGCTTCTATCCCCAGGCCATCAGGCTGTCAACGAACAATGAACACTACACAACAACCATCAAACGCACATAGCACACACATCCACACGCACACACTCATTTAAAAACAAACCACTGTAGCACCCACTCCCACACTTTATAGCACACACTCACTTTAAAACAAACACACTGTAGCACCCACTCCCCACACTTTATATTTATGATGAAGGATTGCACTACAACTCGTACACCTTACTGTAAATTGTACCTAAATTGTACCTCATCCCATTTCTGCTTTGCACTATATAGTATTGTACATTAGTACACTGCATAGTATTGTATATATATGGTAACTCAGTTACGTCTATTCTGCATCGAACATGTACATATGTCTATACTGAACACTGTGACCTCATTTTCTACTTCTAATTTACATGCTATACTATGTTATTTGATACTATCTTGTCTAGCACAGTCTCTGGAGCGTAACAGTAAGAAGCATTTTGTATGAAAGTATTCTGTACTTCTGTATGACAACTATAAGAAACTTGAAACTGAAACTCTCTGTCTGCCTCTTTATCTTGTGGTTACACACAAGGCTATTCGTTTAGTTTTCAGGGTCAGTTTTCGCTTTCCAGAACGCAACGGCAGGCAAGTTAGACATTGGTTTTGCCTCCTGAGCACAGTGATGTAGTACAATGCCAAAGCAGTAGGTGGCGAACATGAAGGCAATTTTCAACCAATCAGAAGTTGAGCCAATACACTTCCTGCACAAAAAAAAAAAAAAACACCATCTTTAAATGGCTCACGTGAGCCATTTAGCCAACGGTAGCATTTATTTTTCAGCAAAGAAAGTGCAATAAAAGTGCAATAAACAAAACGGATACATTCACTGTGTGTTCTGCCTCATTTGTTGATGAAACAAAACTAACATCAACACAATTGACCACCAAGAGCGGATAGTTTAGTCTCACAAAAAGATCTCTGATGTTGTTAGCTACATGCTAACGTGAATGGAATATGCCAGTACAACAGTATAGCATTGTGGCTAGCAGCTAACATTAGCTCACGTTAGCCAGCCAACACCAAACTGATGATATCAGGAGCTATCAGTAGCTAGATAACAGTAGACAACGCCTCATGTATTAAACAAAGGTGAATAGATGACTGGGCCATTTTGTTTAATGCTTGTTAAGATTGAAAGAGGAGCTCTGAGCTAACAGGGTCTGGTAGCTAGGTAGCTACGGCAGGTAGCTAACATTAGCTCACGTTAGCCAGCTGCTCATGCAATCGTTAATGCTAGCAGAATGAATGGATGTAAACTTTATTTAACAGATTCTAGAATGGGTACAATACAATACGGCTCAATACAAACAATTGTTAAGGGAATGCAGACTGAATGCATTATCCTGCCAAAACGGCATTTCTATTTAACTAGGACAGCAAACGTAATCATTCAGCAACAAAAACTAAAACCCCAGTGTAACCATGGCCTCACTCTACCCCCTCTCTCTCTCTCTCTCTCTCTCTCTCTCTCTCTCTCCCCCTCTCTCTCTCTGTCTGCCTCTTTATCTTCCTGTCTCACTCTACCTCCCCCTCTCTCTCTCTCTCTCTCTCTCTCTCTCTCTCTCTGTCTGCCTCTTTATCTTCCTGTCTCACTCTACCCCCCCCCTCTCTCTCTCTCTCTCTCTCTCTCTCTCGCTCTCGCTCTCGCTCTCGCTCTCGCTCTCGCTCTCGCTCTCTCTCTCCTATCTCTATCTCCCCTCTCCCTCTCTCTGTCTGCCTCTTTATCGTCCTGTCTCACTCTACCCCCCCCCCTCTCTCTCTCTCTCTCTCTCTCTCTCTCTCTCTCTCTCTCTCTCTCTCTCTCTCTCTCTCTCTCTCTCTCTCTCTCTCTCTCTCTCTCTCTCTCAATTCAATTCAATTCAATTCAATTCAAATGGGCTTTATTGACATGGGAAACATACGTTTACATTGCCAAACAAAACAAAACAATCAAACAGAGAAAACAAAAGAAATCAGTACATTACAGAAGGAATTTCTTGTACAGTCTTTATGGTGGTTGTATTCCATTGGATGTCCTTTTCTTGTCACAGCAACTCACAAATCTTGCTGCTGTGTTTGCACATTCTTGTATTTCTCCCAGTAGGTATGGGAGTTTTGAGTTATTGTCCATGTTTTCAAAGTCTCTTTGGGTGTTTGCAATTTGTGGGAAGTATATGTCTCTGATGTCTTGGTATAGTGGGCAGGTTGTTAAGAAGTGGAGCTCGGTTTCCACCTCATCTTGTGTGCAGTGGGTGCATAGTCTGTCTTCGCTTGGGAGCCAGGTCTGCCTATGGCGGCCTTTCTCAATGGCTAGGCAGTGCTCGCTGAGTCTGTACCTAGTCAAGGATCTTATTAGTTTTGGGTCAGTCACAGTGCTCAGGTATTCTGCCACTGTGTACTCTCTGTTTAGGGCCAAATAGCATTTAATTGGCTCTGCTTGTGTTTGTGAGCAGAGTCCCAGAACCATCTGGCTGAGTGGGCATCTATTGAGGGTCTCTCTGTGGGTGAGGGCTATGTTGTGGAGTGTGTCTGGGTCACTTTCTTTTAGGTGATTGTGGAATTTGAATGCTCTTTTTTGAATTTGGATGATTAGTGGGTATCTTCCTAGTTCTGCTCTGCATCATTTGGTGTTTTCCGTTGGGTGCGGAGGATGGATTTGCAAAATTCTGCATGCAGTCTCAATTGGGTGTTTGTCCCATTTGGTGAAGTCTTGGTTTGCAAGTGGGCCCCAGACTTCACAACCATATAGGGAAATCGGTTCTATGACGGAGTCTAATATTTTGAGCCAGATTTTTATTCTCTCTCTCTCACTCTGCCCCCCCCCCCCCCCTCCCCCAGGCCTACATGCCGCGAGGTCAGAGGGTGAAGGGTGCTGTACAGTGTGACGCCTCGGCTCTTCTCAACCTCATCAACTACTGTGATCACTTCAACTCCATAGACCCCAGAGTGGTTAGAGAGGTACACACACACACACACACACACACACACACACACACACACACACACACACACCTGGACGTGTGTGTGTGTATTAGCCATTGTTCAGGCATCTCTACAGAGTACATTACTTGCCCACTGCCCCACCGGTATATGCTTTTTTTTAATTTTAATTAAAATTTTACATTAATTAAAAAATAAATTAAATCCATTTAGTTTATTTTCGCATAATCAGTGCCCACATTCAAATAAAACATGCTAACTTGTAAAATACGAAATGTGTTGTCAAGCGTGTAAATCAGACATTATAATAGCATTGAATGTGCGGACAGCAGCTATTTTTAGGTTTCACTTTCACTCTATAGCGCTCTCGAGACGACGCCTTACACAAGGACAGCGGAGGATTCTGAAATATTTCGGATTTAACCCTTTCACTACCACACTGCAGAAGGTTAACCCTTTCACTACCACACTACAGAAGGTTAACCCTTTCACTACCACACTACAGAAGGTTAACCCTTTCACTACCACACTACAGAAGGTTAACCTTTCACTACCACACTACAAAAGGTTAACCCTTTCACTACACTGCAGAAGGTTGACCCTTTCACTACCACACTACAGAAGGTTAACCCTTTCACTACCACACTACATAAGGTTAACCCTTTCACTACCACACTACAGAAGGTTGACCCTTTCACTACCACACTACAGAAGGTTAACCCTTTCACTACCACACCACAGAAGGTTAACCTTTCACTACCACACTACAGAAGGTTAGCCCTTTCACTACCACACTACAGAAGGTTAACCTTTCACTACCACACTACAGGTTAGCCTTTCACTACCACACTACAGAAGGTTAACCTTTCACTACCACACTACAGACGGTTAACCTTTCACTACCACACTACAGATGGTTAACCTTTCACTACCACACTACAGAACGTTAACCTTTCACTACCACACTACAGAAGGTTAACCTTTCACTACCACACTACAGAAGGTTAAGCCTTTCGTGTGGCAGTGAAAGGGTTAACCCTTGGTAGAGTGGTAGTGAAAGGGTTAAAAACGAGCGAAAGATCGACAGGCAGCAAAAGTATGTTTTTGTGACGCACTAAATAAGGCTGCAGCTACATCGGTCCGTCCGTCGATGAACAGATGACGGAAGGTATTACTGTCCGTTTTTTTTTTTTTTTTTTTTTTTTTTAAACCTAATTGAACCGTCTGTCCAACAAATGGATACTAATCATTGGAAATGATTTCAAAAACAGATGTAGCTTGACAGACGCAGCGGATCAATGTAGCCGCATAACGTTAAAGATCAAAGTAAGCGTTCGACAGATATTGAGCGTCATTTTGTCAAATGTCCGGTCGCACCGGTAACACCTGTGTTGTCATGAGTTTATTACTATAGTCATAGGCGGTGTTAATTTAGTCAACAAAAATGATGACTAAATATGGTCGTCAACAAAGCTTTTTCCCCCGACGACAACTAGACGAGACGTCACGTTAATGGAGATCATGTGACACTAACGTGACTAAATGATTCATGCAATGTCGTAAAAACGACGACACAAAATGTAGTTTGCAAAATTAAATCTTGCTAAATGTTTATTTATCAGGTAGCTGTGTTGTGTATGAGAAGGGAAGTATCAACCTGTAAAACCCCATATTGAGCTGGAAATAAAGCACCACACAGAAAAGGAAACTATCATCTTTCTTCCATACATTAATAATAATAATAATAATAATAATAATAATAATAATAATAATAATAATAATAATAATAATAATAATAATAATAATAATTAATTTATTTTGTATAGCGCTTTTCAATGACCCAAAGTCGCTGACAATAGGCCAAAAAAAAAGAAACAAAGAAACATGGAACCACAGGGAAACGGAGGACAATAAGAATACACAGGAACATAAAAACCATGAGTAACGGATAACAAATACGGGAGTGAGTAGGGGAGACAGTCGGAAGGAGAGTAAGGGAAAACCAAGGGGGGTGGGGGGGGCAGGAAAGGAGAGAACGTGGGGCAGGGGGAAATGGTGGCGAGTTGGAGGAGGGTGGTTATGGGTAAGGAAGGTTGAATGCTTGGGAGAACAGGTAGGTTTTGAGTCTGGATTTGAAGGTGGAGAGTGAGGGATGGTCTCTGATGGTCTGAGGGAGGGAGTTCCAGAGTCGGGTGCAGCTCGTGAGAATGCCCGGTCACCAAAACCTTTGAGTTTGGATGACGGGACAGTGAGGGAAAGAGTGGAAGAGGACCGGAGGGAACGGGTGGGGCGGTAGGGGAGAAGGAGGTCAGTCAGGTAGGGGAGGGGGCAGGCTATGGAGGGCTTTGAAGGTGAGGAGTAGTGTTTTGAAGTGAATGCGTTCCTTGATCGGGAGCCAGTGGAGGGAGTGGAGGACAGGAGTGATGTGTTCGCGTGACCGGGTGTTAGTGAAGAGGCGGGCGGCTGAGTTTTGGACCATCTGCAGTTTATGGAGGGAGCGGGAGGTGATGCCAGTGAGGATGGAGTTACAGTAGTCCAGGCGGGAGGAGATGAAGGCGTGGATGAGGGATTCAGCAGCAGGGGGGGGGGGAGGCAGTGACGGATTTTGGCAATGTTGCGGAGGTGAAAATATGAAGTTTTGACAATGGAGCGGACATGGGGGTCAAATGAGAGGGTGGGGTCGAGGATGACACCGAGGTTGCGGACTAGGGAGGAGGGGGTGATGGTGGAGTCATTGATGGTGAGTGTGATGGGTCCGGATCTGGTGAGGGTGGTGTTGGTGCCGATGATGAAAAGTGCTGTCTTGTCGCTATTTAATTTGAGGAGGTTATGGGTCATCCAGGTTTGTAGTTCAGTGATGCAGGATTCAATGTGACTGAGGGGAGGGCTGTGGGGGGATTGTGTGGTGATGTAAATTTGGGTGTCATCAGCATAGCAGTGGAAGTTGAGGTTGTATTTGCGAATGATGTGACCGAGGGGGAGAATGTAGCAGATGAAGAGCAGGGGGCCTAGGACTGAGCCTTGGGGGACCCCCTGTGTGACTGTGGAGGGGGAAGAGGTGTGGCCGGAGAGGGAGATAAATTGATGTCTGTCAGTGAGATAGGAAGAAAACCAGTCAAGTGCTGTGCCCTCAACACCCAGTTGGTGCAGCCTTTGGAGGAGGATGGAGTGACCCACTGTGTCAAAGGCTGCACTAAGATACTGCATGACGGATTGCTACATTATGTTGATCCACCACACATACATTAAATAGCTTACATAAGTCTAACCAGCTAGCACTAACGTTGGCTTTTTTTGTTTAGAAAAAGCTCACGCAAGTCGCCAACTTATGAGGCTGTAACTTGAGTGGCGAGGCTAAACAAAAAAGACTAAATCGAAACTAAACAAAAAAGACAAACGAAAATGCTCAGACCTGTAGTTGACTAAAACTTGACTAAACTAAAAATAGATAAACGTGACTAAATATGATGAAAACTAAAAAGAGCATTTGAGACATGACTAAGACTAAAACTAAAATAAAAAATATCTGACGAAATGTACACTGGCCATAGGAAATGTCACATTGTGTGTAGGGCTGTACCGAATGCTTCGAAGCTTCGATCATAATGTTGACATTCAATTCTAAATCAACATTCGAAAAAAAAAAATTATCTTTTTTTCTTCTTCTCTCTATTCAATCTTTTTAAACCAATGGGGGTTTTCTTCACAGTTGCAGTTAAAGATTAGGCTACACTAATATTATAATATTATACTATAAGACGTCAGTCACCATCACTTTAAGTTTCATACCAACCGTGTCCTTATTGGATTATTTATGTTGATGAAACTGATAAAGAAAGTTGATTTAATAAAAGAAAAAGACTCATTTAATCAGATTAATCACTTTATTCAAATTGAGGATTTAGTTTTTTAATAGACATTTCGAAGCTTCGTTCGAATACTTCAATAGAAGCTTCGAATGTTAAAAAATGACATTCGGTACAGCCCTAATTGTGTGTGTGTTTGTGTCGTCCCAGGTGATCCGTTGCAGGAATGAGCTGATGCATTCCAGTGAGTTATCTGTAGACGCCAGGTGGATGAGGAGCTACCAGGCCAGTCTGGAGAGCGTCCTGCGGCAGATCAGCTCCGTCACCGAGGTGGCAAAGGCCACGCGGCAGATACACGAGGTTGGTTGGTAGTGCTGTGTGTGTTCAGGTTATTTAGGGGCCAATACATCAGACGAGGAATAACCAACATATGACTCCGTTTTAAGTTTTCAGGGGAACAATGTTTTGAAACTTTATTATTTAAAGATGGTAAGTTAGTGTCATGGACATTCATAGTTAAATGAACACGCCGACATTATGGGAAATGCGCTTTACCGTCTTCTTCGGAGTCGGGCAAGAAGGTCAGATCGGTTTCCTCTCTGTGCGTTCAGTAGAAAGCTACCCGGCTGCAAGCTAGCCTAGCTTAGCACGAATGAATGGAAGCAGATACGGAGTGGCTAGCCTAGGCGTTGGCCAAAAACACCCCTCCCGGAGTTTTAAGCTAGGCTAGCTGATCCGTATGCGCTTCTATTCATTTGTGCTAAGCTGGGCTAGCTTGCAGCGGGATAGCTTTCTACTGAACGCACAAAGAGGAAACTGATCTATCTTCTTGTCTCTCTCTGGAGAAGACGGTTAGCGCATTTCCCATAATGTTCCTTTTTTAAAGACGGTAGAAGTTGAGTACTTCTTGGTGATATATCACATTCACACTCCCAATTGATTTGCATTGACTTTACGACTGCAAATACATGGGCATTCAAATGTGTTTTATGATAAATTCCTTGAGATTATATTTTTTTATGGAATAAAGCAATACTTTTATTCTGCACCTTTCTAAAAGCTCTATGGATGTATTTATTTTTATGATTACTCTTCATAAAAGTGTTATTTATTCTACAGCACCTTTGACTTATTTATTGAGTGACTAAAATTGCTGTGTGGCGAATTGTTGTGATGAAAATTATGATGCATCTCTCTCTCTCACTCTGTGTGTGTGTGTGTGTGTGTGTGTGTGTGTGTGTGTGTGTGTGTGTGTGTGTGTGTGTGTGTGTGTGTGTGTGTGTGTGTGTGTGTGTGTGTGTGTGTGTGTGTGTGTGTGTGTGTGTGTGTGTGTGTGTGTGTGTGTGTGTGTGTGTGTGTGTGTGTGTGTGTGTGTGTGTGTGTGTGTGTGTGTGCGTGCGTGCGTGCGTCCAGATGCTGACAGTTGATTGGTCAGTATTTGTCCCAGGGGCGGACCAAGTGGATACCACTATTGTGGATGGACTGGAGTCAGACTCTGTGAGCCAATGGGAGCCCAGGGCTGATTCTGTCAGCCAATGGGAAGTTGAGTTGTTACGGGAGAAGCTGCAGGAGACGCAGGTGTGAAGGAAGCGTGCGCGCACACACACACACACACACACACACACACACACACACACCCGCACCCGCACACACACACACCCGCACCTGCACACACACAGAAATATCATTGTGTGACTTCCACTAACCTCTCTCTCCATCTCTTTCTCTTTCTCTCTCTCTCTCTCTCCATCTCTATCTCTATCTCTATCTCTCTCTATCTCTCTCTCTCTCTCGCTCTGTCTCTCTCTCTCTCTCTCTCTCTCTCTCTCTCTCTCTCTCTCTCTCTCTCTCTCTCTCTCTCTCTCTCTCTCTCTCTCTCAGGACACTGAGCAGTATCTGAAGCTGAGGGAGTTCATCCAGGCCAACAGAGATCTGGACAAGCTGTTCTCTTCAGAGCTCCAAGCCATCAGCTCACTGGAGACCAAAGACGAGGGAGAAATGGTTGGAGAGGAGAAGGAGACCGTTTGATAGAAATGCCTCCCTGAGGCATTCAAGTATTCACTTTAAAATAAAGAATAGAACAGGTTTGGGGGAAGAAGAAAAAACTGAAAAAGAATCAGTGACAGATCATCTGTGCTCAGTTATTATGACCATGGAGAGGAGAAGAGAGAATGGAGTTAAACTATACCTGCTACAGACAGGCTATATAATGAAACTATCTGGCTACAGACAGGCTACAGAATGAAAGTACCTGGCTACAGAAGGAAAGTACCTGGCTACAGAATGAAAGTACCTGGCCACAGAATGAAACTACCTGGCTACAGAATGAAACTACCTGGCCACAGAATTAAACTACCTGGCTACAGAATGAAAATTGACGGTGACGTTTGTAGAGAGAATGTATTCATGCTCACTAACTTTGTTTGCACTTTTTAGTTTTTTTTTTTTTAATATATATATATTTTTTACATTTGACAAATGCAAACAGACGGTATTTGCATCTTATTTACCTTGCGTCCTGCTCTATTAAGTAACCTGCGGACAGTGTCCAAGCTGCCCGTTCCATGGTCAGTAAGTCCAGATGTTCCTCCAGCACACGAATCCCTAGAGAAGCAGACTGGTTTACACTCCTTCCAGTTTAAAATAATTAGTCTCTTGTGGACAAACAACCCAATGTCCAGAGCCGGACAACAGCGACTCCCACACTATTATCAGTTTGTTGTCCCAGCAGACATACACAGGGATGTCATCCCACCTCCAAATTGTAGTGCACTGAGAAGCAGTCCGAGATATGTTAACCCTTTCACTGCCACACTAGGTAGTGTGATAGTAAAGGGTTCACCTTCTGTAGTGTGGCAGTGAAAGGGTTAACCTGCTGTCGTGTGCCAGTGAAAGGGTTAACATTCTGTGTATTGTCGCAGTGAAAGGGTTAACCGTTTGGTAGTGCGGCAGTGAAAGGGTGACGCTCCCAAGTAGGGCCGCAGCACGATTCTTGCTAAAATGTGAATCACGATTTTTCTCTTAAGAATTGAGATCACGATTCTCTCACACAATTCTTATTTTTTCAATAAAATCATTTATTACATAACATATATCAAAGTGCTTGACTTAAACTTAAACATAACATTATATGAAAGTGCTTGACTTAAACTTAAAAGTCTCTTGTAACATACAAAATAACTCAGAATCGTCATAATTTTAAAAAGTTAAGTAAAAAGTAAGTTTAAAGATTTTTGTTATAAAAAAAAATCATCATAATTTAGAAATGAGATCGCATAGGTCTATGAATCGAGATCGTGATTTTTTTTTTTTTTTTTCGATTAATCGTGCAGCCCTACTTCCAAGCCAGCTGGACAGAAGAATATGCATTAGGGGCAGAAACATTCAACTATAAATATGAGACCAAACCTCTTGACAAGGTGCCTTCTTAAAACTCATCCCACTCATAAATGGTAAATGGTGCATTTATATAGCACTTTTATCCAAAGTGCTTTACAATTTTATTCCTCACATTTTACCCATTCACACACCGTGCCGTTTCCAAACATGCAAGGTGCCAACCGGTTTGCAACCATGCAAGGTGCCAACCTACTCAGCGGGAGCAGTTGGGGGTTAAGTGTCTTTAAAAATGTGTCTTAAAAAAAGTGTCTTTCTCAAGGACACTTCGACACGCTGCCCGGCAATCGAACCGGGAGCCACTGTCACCTCAGGTAGAGGCAGCTAGAGCCCTTTCACTACATCTTTCATTCATAACGGACGCCTTTCACTACATCTTTCATTCATAACGGACACATTTCACTACATCTTTCATTCATAACGGACGCCTTTCACTACATCTTTCATTCATAACGGACACATTTCACTATATCTTTCATTCATAACGGACGCCTTGGCTTTCACTACATCTTTCATTCATAACGGATGCTTTTCACTACATCTTTCATTCATGACGGACCATAATTGTGCATATGTTGAAAAGGAAGGAGTCCAAAAGGCCAAACAGATCTTTAAGTAATGGTAACATTTGGAGGGCGGCTACGTGGCGTAGTGGGCAAGGCGCTCGCCACGAAATCTGGAGACGCTGGGCTTGCCTGTTCGAGCCCAGCGCTCCACATTTGCTTTCAGTTTAGCTGGTTGTCCGTACTAATACACATTGGCCGTATTAGGGGGTGGGAAACTGATTGGTGGGGATCGGGCGTTGTGGACAGCGACTCCCACAGGTCGGTTGGTGCGCCTGCGCAGTAGAATCAGGAAGTGTCGGGGGCAGCGTGAGCCTCCCACGCGTTACTCCTCGCCACTGAGAGATCGAGCTGCGCAGGTGAAAAGATGCGACTGCTGTTACCTCAAGTACCGGAGGGGACTTGTGCTATGTAGTTTCAAGTTTCAAGTTTCTTTAATAGTTGTCATACAGAAGTACAGAATACTTTTATACAAAATGCTTCTTACTGTTACGCTCCAGAGACTGTGCAAGACAAGATAAGTATGAAATAAAATAACATAGTATAGCATGTAAATTAGAAGTAAAAAAATGAGGTCACAGTGTTCAGTATAGACATATGTACAATGTTCGATGCAGAGTAGACGTAACTGAGTTACCATATAATATACAATACTGTGTAGTGTACTAATATACAATACTATATAGTGCAAGGCAGAAATAGGATGAGGTGCAATTTAGGTACAATTTACAGTAGGTGTACGAGTTGTAGTGCAAATCCTTTATCAATAAATATAAAGTGTGTTTGTGTGATCTAAAGTGTGGAGAGTGGGTGCTGCAGTGTGTTGTTTGTTTAAGTGAGTGTGTGCGTGTGGGTGTGTGTGCTGTGTGCATTTGATGGTTGTTGCATAGTGTTTATTGTTCGTTTAGCAGCCTGATGGCCTGGGGATAGAAGCTTCTTCTGAGTCTTTCTGTGCTCGCCTTAAGACTCCGGTATCGCTTGCCTGACCGCAGCAGTTCAAAGAGGCAGTTGTTCGGGTGGCTCGAGTCCTTAATAATTCTCTTAGCCTTCCCCTTGCACGGCTTGTTGTAAATGTTCTGGAGGGTGGGAAGCCCCCCTCCAATTGTGCGTTCGGCTGAACGTGTCACTCTTTGTAGTCTGCTACGGTCTTGTGCAGTGCTATTCCCAAACCAGGAGGTGATGTTGCCAGTCAGGATGCTCTCTATTGTACATGAGTAGAAGTTCCTAAGGATCTTCTGACTGACTTGGAACTTCCTTAGGCGCCTGAGGAAGTAGAGGCGTTGTCGTGCCTTCTTCACAACACTGTCAATGTGTGTGGTCCATGTCAAATCCTCGGATATGTGGGCTCCGAGGTACTTGAAACTGTTCACTCTCTCAACCGGTGCCCCGTCGATGCTGAGGGGGCTGTAGTCCTTGACCCCCGACCTCCTGAAGTCCACAATCATCTCTTTTGTTTTGCTGACGTTCAGGGAGAGGCAGTTCTCCTGACACCACTGTGACAGGTTCTCTACCTCTTCCAGGTAGGCCCTTTCGTCGTTGGCAGAGATCAGGCCCACCACTACTGTGTCATCAGCAAATTTGATGATGGTGTTGTTGTTCCGCTGTGCTACGCAGTCATGTGTGTACAGGGAGTAGAGGAGGGGGCTCAGAACACAGCCCTGGGGGGCCCCTATGTTGAGCGTGATGGATGAGGAGGTGCAGTTGCCTGCTCTTACCACCTGGGGTCTGCCCGTCAGGAAGTCCAAGACCCACTGGCAGAGGTCATAGTTCAAGCCCAGGTCCCTGAGCTTGGCTATGAGTTTGGAGGGGACTATGGTATTGAATGCTGAGCTGTAGTCGATGAACAGCATTCTCACAGAGTTCCCCTGCCTCTTGTCCAGGTGTGATGCTGCTGTGTGCAGCACATGGGCTATGGCGTCCTCCGTGGACCTGTTGGGGCGATATGCAAATTGCAGAGGGTCCAGGTTGATGGGGAGGGAGGAACAGATGTAGCCCTTCACTAGCTTCTCAAAGCACTTCATGGCTATGGAGGTGAGGGCTACAGGGCGGTAGTCGTTGAGGCAAGCGGGCGTAGATTTTTTGGGTACAGGGATGATGGTGGACTTCTTCAGACAGGTGGGGATGACAGCCTGTTCCAAGGTCAGGTTGAAGATGTCAGTGAATACCGGGGCCAGTTGGTCGGCACAGACTTTTAGGACGTGGCCGGGGATGCCGTCCGGTCCTGCTGCCTTTCTGATATTCACTTTTTTAAAGATCCGTCTCACCTCATGCTCTGTTACCATGAACACTGAGTCTCCATCAGCAGACCCCCCCCCCCCATTGCCGTGGTTTGTAGGCTGGTGTTGTTATTCACAGCCTCAAACCTCGCATAGAAGGAATTGAGATCATTTGCTAAGGAGATGTCATTATTCAGTTTGAGGGAGGTGCCTTTGTAATCTGTCATTGTTCTGAGGCCCTGCCACATGCCTCTAGAGTCAGCCTGTTCGAACTGAAGTTCAACTTTATCCCTGTAACGCCGTTTTGCCTCTTTTACTGCTCTCCTGACGTTGTATCTTGCCATCTTGTGTTCTTCCATGTTGCCTGTCTCCAGCCCGGTGTTGTATGCTGATGTGCGCACTTTCAGAGCCTCACGGACGGATTTGTCTACCCAGGGCTTTTGATTTGGGTAGATTTTAATTGTGGTGGAGGGGATTGTTTCTTCTACCAGAGTACAGACATAGTCAAGCACCGTTTCAGTGTATTCGTTAATATTGGCTGTGTTATCACGGAATACACTCCAGTCTGTGCATTCAAGTGCAGCTTGGAGTGACTCCTCTGACGTCACGGCCCAACGCTTAACCTCTCGCGAGACCACCGGCGTTCGCTTGAGACTTTGTTTATACTTTGGCAAAAGGAATATGGCGGCGTGATCGGACTTACCGAATGGACTAAGAGCCTGTGACTTATACCCATTCTTAAATTGCGAGTATACATGGTCTAATATGTTCTCGCCTCTGGTGGGACAGGTCACATGCTGATAGAAATTCGGCAACACCTTTTTAAGACGCGCGCTGCTGAAATCACCCAGAACCAAAATGGCAGCGTCAACGCTAGCTATCTGTTGTTTGTTTACCTCGTCGTGAAGTTTTGAAAGTGCGACCCCAGTGTTCGCGTGTGGTGGAATGTACACTCCGATGAGGATGATGGACGTTAACTCTCTTGGGAGGAAGAAGGGTCGACATTTTATCGTGATAAACTCCAGGTCTGGGGAGCAGTGGTTAGACAGTTCCTTTGCGTTGCCTATATCGCACCACTCCTTGTTTATCATGAAGGCAATGCCGCCTCCTTTCTTCTTTAGTGACTCTTCTGCCGTCCGGTCCTTGCGAAGGACGAAGAAGTGGTCTGCCGGTTCTATTGCGTGATTCGGGACATCTGGACTCAGCCAAGTTTCTGTGAAACAGAGGACGTTACAATCCCGAATGTCCCTCTGGAATTGGATCCGTGCTCTGATGTCGTCCAGTTTATTTCCTATCGATTGCACATTGGCCAACAATATGCTGGGCAATGTGGTTCTGTGTCGTTTGGACCTCAGTCTGTTCCGGACCCCGGCTCTCTTCCCTCGTCGTCGTGGCGTCTCCTGGTTTTGGCCACGGCCACAACAAAGGATCTCCGCTGGCCATTGTTGTTGTTCTGCAATCCGATCCAGAGAGCAATCCAATCGGTAAGTTTTCTTTAATCCAATGTCAATGATTGACTGACGGTCATACACGTATAATGCACCAACAGTAGGTGCAAATAAAACTCTTAATACTATAAAAATTAACAAAAGAAAGCACAGTATGACTTAGTCCACATTGCAGCCGGCTTGTGGGACGCAAGAAACAGCGTTCGTGACAGGGGAGGGTTGAATTGGATGATATGAAATTGGGATGGGAGAAAAATATAGAAAAATGGGAGAAAAAGTGGATCAAAAAAAAGTAATGGTAACATTTGGTTACTTTTGCACTTTGCTGCTACATTTGCACTCGGTTTGGATGCAAGTTAACCCTTTCACTAACACACTACCAAAGGGTTAACCCTTTCACCGTGACAATACAGAAGGTTAACCCTTTCACTACCACACTACAGAAGGTTAACCGTCTAGTGTGGTAGTGAAAGGTTAGCCGGTAGTGTGGTAGTGAAAGGTTAACCTTCTGTAGTGGTAGTGAAATGGGTTAATATTAAATCTCCTGTGCAGCTGCTTCACAATAGAGCATGAAAACAAGCAATAGATTATCCAATAGAGGTGGTGGTTTTGGACAAGACCACAATGATGCCACGGTTATGTTCTTATTCCCAAATATGAAGCTCTTCTCCAGACATTCCCTGCTGCCTACCAGCGAGTCAGGTTTACAGGCCCAAGTCAGATAATACTGAAAAACATCTCCTAGGCCCTGGATCTGGTTATAAAATTAATTTATTGAATGTGATTCTGAACCAATTTTGAGGAGACTCGAGAGGAATGGAGACAATAATATATTATTTGTATATATATTTATAGAGTTTTGTGAAAAGCGGTAAATTAGATGTCGGAAGAAGCATTGAAAGGCAGTCAGTGGATTTGTTTGAGGACAGAAAAATGTCAGCTTGGGGCCAAAGTAAACAAAGGGTAAGGGTGTTCCTTCTCTGTTGTTGGTGTTTCATGTGTGATATTGGTATCAGGAATTGTTTTATTTTTGACATAGGATAACATAGGGAGGTTTGGCGTGTGGGTATCATGGGAAAAGGGGAGGTAGCATGGGTGGGGGGGGGGCGTTCTGGGACACTGGAACTAACTGTTGAGCCTTCACGAGGTGTCGAGGGCCTAACTTGACGAAACACCAGTGAAGGCAGGTGCCCACTTGATAACCCTGGTGATATGTTGGCTCTCGCCGCCTATACTGTATCTAAATTCTAAAGGTTGGGTTGTGGGGGCCATGTGGTAAGTTGTCAATACCTGGAGCTCACATTTGAACCATTTCTTCCTGTACCCACACCCCTTACCTTGAACCGGGTTTGAATCCTACTCCCTACCCCTACACCCCTTATACCCTAGACAGGTAAGTATCCACGTTTCAAGTTTCTTTAATAGTTGTCATACAGAAGTACAGAATACTTTTATACAAAATGCTTCTTACTGTTACGCTCCAGAGACTGTGCTAGACAAGATAAGTATGAAATAAAATAGTATAGCATGTAAAATAGAAGTAAAAATAGAAGTCAGTGTTCAGTATATACATATGTACAATGTTCGATGCAGAATAGAAGTAACTGAGTTACCATACAATATACAATATACTATGCAATGTACTAATATACAATACTATATAGTGCAAAGCAGAAATGGGATGAGGTACAATTTAGGTACAATTTACATGGGTTGTAGTGCAAATCCTTTACCAATAAATATAAAGTGTGTTTAGGTGTTTTAAAGTGTGGAGAGTGGGTGCTGCAGTGTGTTGTTTGTTTAAAGTGAGTGTGTGCGTGTGGATGTGTGTGCTGTGTGCATTTGATGGTTGTTGCATAGTGTTATTGTTTGTTGAGCAGCCTGATGGCCTGGGGATAGAAGCTTCTTTTGAGTCTTTCTGTGCTTGCCATGAGACTCCGGTATCGCTTGCCTGACCGCAGCAGTTCAAAGAGGCAGTTGTTTGGGTGGCTGGAGTCCTTGATGATTCTCTTAGCCTTACCCCTGCACCGCTTGTTGTAAATGTTCTGGAGGGTGGGAAGCGGTAAGATTCATATCCTAATTCCCCCTCCACACACACACACACTCAATGATATTCTGTACCCGCAAAAAAATAAAACAAAAGGCTGTCTGTCACAAAACAGTCACATCTAGGGACCTTAAAACCTACTCTAGTGAGGCCTTTAACCAAGAACTGGAGAGCCTGGACTGGTCCGATGAAGAAACATGGCTTGGCTTCAAAACCAAATTCTCATCAATACTTAACAACATGGCTGCCCTGAGCAGGGGTGTAGCTCCAGATTCTGGGCCCCATGAAAGAATGTATTTGTAGGCCCCCAGTGAATGCGAGCGCGCGTAAGCGGATTTTTTTTTGGCAATTATTTTATTGATGAAAACGCATAATATGGTTTTTACCTATACATTCGGATCAGCAGTTCAGCACCTGCACTGTTGGTGGGTGAGCCTAGTAAAGGATGTCACATTGCGTTCATCTTCAATGAATGGACCAATGCAAATACCAAAGCCCCCCCTCTCTCTCTATATATCTCACACACACACACACACACACACTTCAGAAACAAACATAGTATCAATGAGAGCATCAATAATACACCTGAGTGATGTCTAGTAAAAAAAAATAAAAAAATAAAATAATTTGGGGCCCCCCCTCAGTGCTGGGCCCTTGGAATCATCCTAAGCTACCCCCCCCCCCCCAGCTACGCCCCTGGTCGTGTGTGTCATATATGTTATGATGAATTGAAAATGGGGGACCCTGATGTAAACAAGACGAAAGTCTTTCTCTGGTCTGCATCCCCTTAACAATTGTGTGTATTGAGCTGTACTGTATTGTACCCATTCTGCAATCTGTTAATAAAATGTTCAATCAATCAATCAGTCTGTGAAGCCTTGTTTATTCACTGTGTCCATGGGAACGATGGACGCAGCCATAAAGGTCCTATCCTTACGCAGAAAAGATAAATCCGTTTGCTTTTCCGATAACTACATAACATAACTCGTAAATGTATTAACCGAAGGATATATGTTTGGTTGTGATATTGGTTCTCTTGGAGTAGGAGTGTGTTTCTTTCGGTTTATTTTGTATCGATCGTGAAGGACGATGACAGTCCATTTCTGAAAGGTTGCCTTGACCAATGATAAAAGGGTTAGAGAACAAACTGGCCAATAGGAAATGTGGGCGGGATTAGAAGTAGGAGGAGTAAAATGGCCGCCACCAAGATCAAGTCTAATCCGAGTCGGATGAGAAGTTTCTCGCTTTTTGATTCAATGTTTAATTTTAGAAACACTCGTGAATTAACATATTTGTTTGTCACAATTGTTATGTTGATGGACCCCTCGTTGGCAGACGACGGATACGAAGTGGACGAATTCCTGAAGAGGGAATATTCGCTGACCAAGCCATATCAAGGTAACTATAAGCTAGCTAGCAAAGCTAACGTTTCAACTAATTAAGCTCATTAAAGTTAATGCTTAACGTTAAAGTGACGACAAATCAATTGATCTGTAAGGCACTTCCCTTTCAAATTACGCTGCAATACATGCAAGGTAGTTATCCGAGGTCAAATGGGGGGGAACGACATAAACGCACGATGAACGAGTTGGGTTTGGCTGCCAGCCTGCCACTTGTGTGATTGCATAATAACGACACTAATTTAACTAACGATAACAGTAGGAAGCTGACCGCCTTCTCTGTCTCTTGTATCTCCATCTGTGACTTGATACAGAGATGATCATGTCACGAACCAGGGTAGTACTGGACAACGACACTATAATAACCTGTGTTACCTTTGACTCTAGCCCCTTTCGCGACGGTGTCTAATGGGGGACCCTGATGTAAACAAGACGAAAGTCTTTTGATTGATTGATTGAAAAGTTTATTAACAGATTGCAGAATGGGTACAGTACAGCTCAATACATACAATTGTTAAGGGGATGCAGACCAGAGAAAGACTTTCGTCTTGTTTACATCAGGGTCCCCCATTTTCAATTCATCATTCATTCTCTGGTCTGCATCCCCTTAACAATTGTATGTATTGAGCTGTACTGTATTGTAATTTGTACCAATTCTGCAATCTGTTAATAACGTTTTCAATCAATCAATTCAGTGCATCACCGCAGCATACTTTTGCTACGAGTCTTCATTGTTTTGGTTGTTGTTTTGTAAGGGGTGGGCTTCTCCAGTTCCTCCCATTGGGACCTGTTGGGCACTGCCATGATCACCCCTGAACACGTGAGGCTGACCCCTGACCTGCAAAGCAGACAAGGAGCAGTGTGGAGCCGCGTCGTAAGTTCACCACAACACACACACACTGTACAACACTTGACCCTGTATAGGTCTAATCACAAACTACTCCACAGAGGGTTACATTTGAATGGAAGTTCCCTGGGTCGGCAACACATTTTATTTTACCATCTAAATCATAGAACAGGACAAGAATCATTGACGGGAGGTTCACATTTCTAAACATTGAATGAGTAGGGCCTCTGTGATCCTATTAAACAATTAGCCTTTGGACTCTGTATATCATTATGCCCTTAGATGTATCACAGTGGTGACAGTTACGGTACCCGTCATTGTATCCTATATGATAAGGTCTGGTGGTCCTCTCAGCAGAGACGTGACTTGCATTGGCATCTGTTTCTGTATAAGTTCTTATTGGTGATCTCCCACCCTGCATCACTTCATTACCGGACTGGAAGTCCAGACCCAACACGCTTGTTCTGGTGATTGGCTTACACTTAAGGTCCCCAGAGTTTGCACTGAATTAGTCAAATCAGCTTTTAGCTTCTGTGCCCCAGATACGTGGAATGCACTTCAAAACTCAATTTATTAGTCTCCATTGGCCAGTTTAAATATTTTTAATATTTAAACCATTTCACCACAATCTGCAGTTTAAATTTTATTTTATTTTTAAATGTTTAACTGATTGACTTGTGTTTCTACATAGTTTTTTGTATGTGCTGTATTTCTCGACATCATTAAGTGAGAGCTTGCTCTCTGATTCTTAAAAATTAAATAAATATTTTACTTAATTACTGCCCTCTATGTGTGAGGAATTGAGAAACCTATTGTTGGAAAGCAAACATGGATGGGACAGGTTGACATTTTATAGCTACTGCAGGGTAAGGGAAATGTTAGCAGAGTCCATGTGCACCAGCTAGTCTACATGCCCCCCTAGAGTAGAGGCCCTAAACTGCTTGTCTTCATTCTGGAGTAGCCTGCAGAAGGATTTGAAACTATAGGAGTTGGTATTTAACTGTCTGAATTTAAAGCACTAGTAAGCTCAAGGGTGAATCTATTGGTAATCGTTTCTGTTCTTATGTTTTAATATTTTCTTTTTGGATTGTCAATGCATACCAATCTCCCTTCTCTATGTTTCTCTTTCATAATTGAGTACCTCAGATGAAGAACCATATAAGTCAGTTTTTCTCTTTCATAATTGAGTACCTCAGATGAAGAACCATATAAGTCAGCTTTTAAGTTTTCAGAGGAACAATGTTTTCAAACTTTATTATCTAAAGATGGTAAGTTAGAGTGTTGTGTTCACTGATAAAGGCAGTAGAGCTTGTGTACTTCATTATCTGAAGATGGTACATTTGTATTGTGTTCACTCATAGTTAAAGGCAGTCAAGGTTGAGTAGTTTCTGTAGATCTATCACGTTCACACTCCCACGTGATTTAGATTAACTTCACAACTGCAAATACACGGGCTGTCCAAGAAATGTCAAAACAGACTAATATGGTTCTTCAGTGCAAGGGTTCAATTAGTATTGTCCTGTCTGTGTAACTTTTTATGCTGCGGTCTTGGACAGGTCTCCCTCGCAAAAGAGATCCTTGATATTTGTATATCTTGTATGTCACAAATGTCTGGATGTAACAGTACTGTATGTCATGATGAATTGAAAATGGGGGACCCTGATGTAAACAAGACGAAAGTTGTTCTCTGGTCTGCATCCCCTTAACAACTGTGTTTATTGAGCCGTACTGTATTATACCCATTCTGCAATCTGTTAATAAAGTTTTCAATCAATCAATCAATCTCAAGGGATTTGACCTGCTTAAAAAAAATGAAGATGAATCCTCTTTGTGTTTCTAGCCTTGTTTCCTGCGAGACTGGGAGCTGCAGGTGCACTTTAAAATCCACGGGCAGGGCAAGAAGAACCTGAACGGAGACGGGCTGGCCTTCTGGTTCACCAAAGAACGCATGCAGATAGGCAAGTAGAGAGTAGGGATGGGCATTTGAATGCATATCAATGTTTGAATAATCACTTTTTTTTTAAAGAAAATAAAAGTGTGAAGCACACTCATAATATAGCCTGAAGGGCTTCTGTGATCCTTGACTTCACTAAACAAATAATCATAATTGTGACTGTTTTCCATTTTATTAGTCAAATAAACAAATAAACCAAATCCAATTTGTAAAATGTACGGATTATCCTTACTTTATGAGAGTAGATGTACACTGTCACCAGGTAGTGGGAACGCAGCAGATCTGGGTCCGGGTGAGTCTCGACTGTAGTGCAGGAGTATTAGAATGGAGATTTAGCAGAGGGAGTGGATGGGGCCTAGGATTTACTAACCTAAGGGTGGTGCGCTGGTCCTTCTTGCCCTCCAGGGCGACTCGCTGTAATTCCCCACACACCCACACTTCCCCTAATACTTCCCGCACCCTCCCACACCCGGTGGCAGTAGTGATCGATGATATACTTTCTCCCCAAAGCAGTACCTTTCCTTGCTGATGAGCAGAGACCTGTCCCAATGATGTATAGGCCGTGGGTAAGAAGTAGGCTTGGGCGGTATGACTTTTTTCATACCGTTATACCTTGATTGCCTAACACCGCGGTGCACGGTATATGACGGTATGACTTTCATTCATCAGCGGGGGGGGGGGGGGCAACCCAACCCGAGTTACCAAGTAAACAAATCATCGTCAGCTCTCAGAATGGTAGTCTCGCACCGGTAGAAGCCTGCACCGTTTTAGCGTTAGCATCTAGCCATGGCAGACTATTTGATTCCTTAAGGCATAGGTGTCAAACTCACGGCCCGCGGGCCAAATGCGGCCCGCCACGTCATTTGATGTGGCCCCCCAAGAGCTCTGGTAAAAAAAAAAAAAAAAAAAATTTTTTTTTTTTACATTAATCTTGGGTTAAAAAAATAGCGGTGTTAAAATAATTGTGGGTTAATGCGTTAATAAAGCGTTGACAGCCTTAGTTATTACACATTCTTACACATACATGTGTGTTGAACATCTGAGGTATTGATGAAGTAACAAAGGAAAAAAGCCAAAAGCACTTACTCCTCAGACATTCTTTGACAATTTTACAGCCCAAAATACAAAAAAGATCCAGGCGGAATAGGTAACAAAGGGTTGAAGAAATATTGTCTGAACTTTCAGATGCAAGCTGGCTGTGTGACATAACCGAGCATCTTGCTCAATTGAATAAGAAGCTGTAGGGACGCAAACAAGTCCCACCCAAAACTTGACCAATATAGTTGTGAACTGAGACAACCCTTATTTTGTTATTTTTTAGTACAGTTACAGTTGTGTGTTCATGCAGACACATAATAGCAATTTCATTACGAATTGAAAATGGGGGACCCTGATGTAAACAAGTCGAAAGTCTTTCTCTGGTCTGCATCCCCTTAACAATTGTGTGTATTGAGCTGTACTGTACTGTACCCATTCTGCAATCTGTTAATTAAAGTTAATTAAACTATCTTCCATTAGTTGGATGTATGGCCTCTGCAAGGTTGTGTGCAGCCATTTGTTTTTGTAACATCTGCTACTTCTGTCCCATGTGTTCTTTGCAGCTCACAGGTGTTAGTTCTGCCCCTCTTGACTGTGACAAAAAGGTTTTGAACAAACTTAATGTCATAGCTTGTATTTGATGATATTCTTCTTTGTTATTTACTTGAATGGTTTGATCATTGATTGATGGAGTAATATGGGGTTCTGATAAACTAAAATTATTTGTTAAAATAACATAAGCTAACATATATTTTTACATCTATGCATATGCAATATGTATAACTTGAATAAGTAATAAATACAGAAACAACATGTTTAACAATATGTAAATGAGTAGCTACATTTATTTTACATTACATTAACATGTATACGGTCTTTGGCCCTTTGAGGGCAACCATAATGCTGATGTGGCCCTCTGTGAAAATGAGTTTGACACCCCTGCCTTAAGGGCTAGAAATTGCCTGGGTTTTGGTATGCTCCCGAAATGCTCCCGTTGTTTGGCTACTTCTATGTGCAGTGAAAACTACTCGAATGCTTTATAACCTAGTCATTGATTTAGTTCAGGGTAATCTAAGATTAGCCGCAGAGCTAACGCTACTTAACGTGAGCTAACGCTAGTTATTCAAGCTCAGTAGCTCACAGAGAGAGATAAACAGCTGACAGCGGATAGTACAGGACGGTACAAATACAATAAAAAGGCGGGTGGGGGCTGTTGTGTAAACCTTGTACTCTTTAGTTCACATATAATAAGAGACGGATTATTTGCTTGCTCCACCAGTGCACCACTCGACAACAACACACACCAACTCTCGTCACAACGCTTTACGGTATTTTCACAGCACTGTCGCAACATTACCGTAAAACGTGAACACCGTTGTGACCCACTCGCTCCACTAGAGCGGTCTCGCCCTCTGCTGGCGCATGTGTGCACTACACTCAGTGTGTGCACTACACTCAAAACTCTGTTTCACTGTTATAGAAACTGAAGCGCATCTGTGATTTTGACGGTGACGGACGGTATTGAATCAATACCGTCGGTATCTCTAAATACCCTAGTATACCTTAATACCGTCATACCGCCCAAGCCTAGTAAGAAGGGGTTAAAGAATAATGAGCATTACCCGGAAAGGAAGGGGTTAAACAGAATGCACATTAACAGACACGCACACAGTGTTCCCATTTAGCTCTCTTTACTGAAAGATGTATCCTATTAACACAAGGAACAAAGCTCTTTCCACACTGGTCACCATACAGTAATGCAACCCGTCCCTTTAAGGGTTGAAACACTGGGCACCTACTAGTGCTCTCACTCTACGGCAATGAATAAAGTTCTTCCCACACTGGTCAAGATACAGTAATGGAACCCGTCCCTTTAAGGGTTTAAATACCTGTTCATTCCCCCGTAGGTGGGGAGAGAGGGGAGGAAGAGGGAGAGGGGTACTAGAGCTACTCAATGGGATTTTATAAAGGAACACACGTTATCGTAGGGCTGGGCGATATGACCAAAAACGTTATCGCGATAAAATTATAAAATTATTTTCATATAATTCGATGTCGATATAATGTCTGTCAAGTTTAATTAACTTCTTATGCTGCTGCGAATGTCTCGAGTCGAGTTGATGTCGTCATCAGTCCGCGCACGTTAGCAGTTAGCCGACAAGCGGAATATCTCATGACAATGTAATAAATATGACACTAAAATACTCTCTTCCGCCACAATATATTGAAACAACGTCCACTGTATAGCCCACACTACTATAAACGTGGCCTCAGAATTCACGCCACACACATACTCTGCACGTAAATATATAAAACATCGCCGTGCAAGCTAATTAGCCTAGCAAGCCTTGTTGTTGAGTGAATGTCTCGAGTCGAGTTGATGTCGTCATCAGTCCGCGCACGTTAGCCGACAAGCGGAATATCTCATGACAATGTAATAAATATGACACAAATACTCTCTTCCGCCACAATATATTGAAACAACGTCCACTGTATAGCCCACACTACTATAAACGTGGCCTCAGAATTCACGCCACACACATACTCTGCACGTAAATATATAAAACATCGCCGTGCAAGCTAATTAGCCTAGCCAGCCTGTTGCTTCTAAGTGGTGTATTCCATGACAATGTGCTAAATATGACATTAAAATACTCTCTTCCGCCACAATATATTGAAACGACGTCCACTGTATAGCCCACACTACTATAAACGTGGCCTCAGAATTCACGCCACACACATACTCTGCACATAAATATATAAAACATCGCCGTGCAAGCTAATTAGCCTAGCAAGCCTTGTTGTTGACTGAGTCCTACCCCTGGGTCTCCTTCCGGGTCTCCTTCGCTCTCGGCCATCTCCTTCACCGATTGGTTGTTAGTGCGTGCTCATATCCAAGCTTGGAAAATCGATATATCGAAACTTTGCGACCACGTTTCATGTTTATTTCGAGGAAATAATTTATCGCGATAGTTATCGTTATCGTTTTATCGCCCAGCCCTACGTTATCGCACCACATTTAACCAAAAGACAGTGGGCCCACGTTGAAAACAAAAGTCCTATCTATAGCCGGCTTCCCCAAAATAATAAATGTCAGGGCGCCCCTAATCACTGCTACCAGTGTCTGTTCAAAGTACTGATTCTCTTCGCCCTTAAAGGGCACGCTCCGCACAAAGAGAATGTCTACCGATAAAGTTCCAGCACTCGGAGCGCTCACTGTAACTGGCTTGAGTGTACTTAACCAAGGGCTGGCCTGCTCTCACCACCGAACGTCCGTGTGGTGAGATGGCCGTCGAGAAGCCCCGTGATAGCAGGAGGGTTGATGTTAGGCAGGTGCCTGCTGGAGGTCAACGGCTCGGAGGGGCTGGAGGTTTGTGCAGCGCGGCGACGTCTGTTGAGGGGTCCGCTGCTGGGCTGGAGAGGTGGAGCGACACGCGGGCTAAACTGTGGTGCTAGGCCTAACTGAAGCTAAGCTGTGGGTCGGAGCGACCCCCTGTCCTGTCGCTCATACTTTGACTAAAACGCAACGTGTGCAATATCTACAACACTCTTCGGCAGTAGCACGTCTGCTTCTTTGCTCCCAATGTCTCTTTAGCATTAACTGGAAGCTAAGCTATTGCATATTCCATTACTAACCCGCCTCGTGACTGGGTTTATATTCCGCGTGCTTAATGTCTGGAGCTCCAGCTCCAAGCGACCTCTTGCTTCTCTGGAAAACGATGAAGAGGAAGTTCCGCCGCAGGCGCCGCGCCCTGAGCCCATCCTTCTTCACCTGTGTCTCCCCTGCCCAACGTCGCCACCAGCTCCCCCTGGCGGTACCTGTATCATGTCCCACTATTAAGTGTCAATGTTAGGATATGGAGGATCAAGAGGGGTCAGCAAGTTACACAACGTCATCGTGAACACAGTAGAATGCAAGGAATTAAAGTTAGACACATTGAATTATTGTTAGACCTATTCAGGTGTCTACATATAGAAGAAAACTAAATAAATCGGTAGGCGGAATCACTACATCGCCATCAGCTACAGTCAAATACCTAAGTCATTTTGAATATTTGAATAACTGTGCCCATTCTTAGCGGAGAGCCCTTAATAATTTACACCTCAAACCTCACCCGATGGAAAATACGGTAACTCCAATGCTCATAACGACTCTTATGTTGGTGAGAAAGTGATGTGATAACCTGCTGTAAACACTTAAAGAATGACAGACTATGTGTTTTGCAGGTCCTGTGTTTGGCAACATGAACCAGTTTACTGGACTTGGGATCTTCGTAGACACCTACCCTAATGAAGACAAGAACCATGAGGTGACTCTCTCCTCTCCCCTCTTTCTCTCTCTTTATCATATTCAATACATAAACGCATTCCACCTTCAATCAACTGACTCATGGAAATCCCCCCCATTCCCAGTTAATGATCCCATTCCCAGTTAATGATCCCAGTGTTCATGGTTTTAAATGCTAAGTGTGTGATCAGGCTGCATTCTGTTTCTCCCCTGCCCTTCCTCTTGGATACACAGAGGAGGAAAACTGGAATTCAGGTAGCTACTGTAGTATCTAGTAAGTCAGCCTGTTAGTTATGTGATGTGAATCATTTAACCTCTCCTAGCCATATTTTCAGAAAAGATTGCTCCACTTCTACAAGGCTATTTGCATGTTCTTGGTATCTAGGGACATCTATGGACCTCAGGGAATGTATTCCCAGTGTCATAAATATTGTGTCTGTTACTATGCTTGAGTAAATTGTAATGAACCAAAGGAGAATATAAATTATACTATCTTTGATCGTGAATAACAGTAAAAGTGGAAAAAAATCTAAGCATTCAGCAGATGATTTACATGTTTTTTTGTAGATACAGTACTGAATTTTACCATCCAGAAACATGCTATTTGAAATATGAATATAGAATATCAGGCATATAAATTACCTTATTAATTTATGACCAAGTCATACATCTATGGATCGTCCCAAATCTCCCCTTTCCAATGGCAGAGTTAAATCGGGATTTAGTACCACCAGGTTAGAGCCATATGAAATTCGCGTTCACGGAATCGCGGACGGAATCGCGGAATTGACCAATAAAAATGGAATCAACTGCAAAACGTGGAATATTGCAGAATTTGGCCTAATCTGGACTGAAATTCCGTTTTTTGGGTGGAACTTTTGGTGCAAAGCAAACATGACCGGGCAGGCGGGGACGCTAGAGCGGGTTACACACAACACGCAGCAGTGTCCAAGCGTCTGGCTGCTTCATTGTTAACATCGTCAAGAAGCTAAGAAATTCCGCAATAAGCCCTCAATTCAGAGCAGAACAGTATCCTAATGACTTTTTTTTTTTTTATCCACTTTTTCCTCCCATTTTCTATATTTTCTCCCATCCCAATTTCGTATCATCCAATTCAACCCTCCCCTGTCACGGACGCTGTTTCTTGCCTCCCACAAGCCGGCTGCAATGTGGACTAAGTCATACATAGCACAAGTCCCCTCCGGTACTTGAGGTAACAGCAGTCGCATCTTTTCACCTGCGCAGCTCGATCTCTCAGTGGCGAGGAGTAACGCGTGGGAGGCTCACGCTGCCCCCGACACTTCCTGATTCTACTGCGCAGGCGCACCAACCGACCTGTAGGAGTCGCTGTCCACAACGCCCGATCCCACCCATCAGTTTCCCACCCCCTAATACGGCCAATGTGTATTAGTACGGACGACCAGCTAAACTGAAAACAATGTGGAGAGCTGGGCTCGAACAGGCGAGCCCAGCGTCTCCGCATTCGTGGCGAGCGCCTTGCCCACTACGCCACGTAGCCGCCCATAGTATCCTAATGACTTTTATGCCTCTGGCGATAAGGTGTTTTGCTAATTCTGTCAACGTTCCGTGGACTGGACCCGCAAAAACAGCAGCACTATTGTGATTAAATAGCTATGTAACGTTACAGTACTAGGACTATAGATGGAAATGATGGCTTCTAGCTAAATCTAGTGCACCCATCCATTTGTTTAATGCAAACGATTGTCATTATACACTGTCCTTTATAAACGAAATAAACGAAACTAAAGGTGCCTAAATTATGCATTACTATTTCATCACAATATAATAGATATAGCTAGGCTACTGACATTGTGATAATATCGGTAGTAGCTAGTTGTATCTATTGTTTACACTTGAAATGTGTATTTTTATTTTGTCACAATATTATTTGAAAAATATTGTGTAAAATTGAACTGTATTTCTGAGTTGCAGCACTTAAAAACATTAAATGGACTGTTATATCTTAGTCAATTGTGGACATTTATTCATAATAAAAAAAAGCATAAAAAGCAAAATACAGAATTCTGAAATATTAAAACGGAAAAAACTGAATTTGGGAAAAAATTAAATGGAATTTGGAAAATAATAAAACTGATTTCATATGGCTCTACACCAGGTGCCCGGTACAGGGCAGCAAAGACAGTGAATGAAATCTACTGGAAGTACAGTTACTTTTGTATAATGTCCATAGCTCCGAAATTTCTTACTGGATTGAGACGCCGTTCTTTCCTAGACGTTCACAGAAAGGTAAAGAAACAATAATATTGTATTTGATGGCAATAACCTTGAGGTTTGTTCGACCTGTGAGATATAAACACAGTTTTCATGTCAATATTTGTAAGAGAGAAATGGTTGGGCTTCGTTTGTCTGCGGCTGGTGTGAGCTGGGTAGTAGTGTAGTTTTATGAAATGTATACGTCCATCGAAAGCCCTGGGTTTCCTCTTTCTTAGGACTATAGCGATTTCATTACTGCTTCCTGTCATCGCGTCTAAATCGTCCGTTTTCCGGTGCAATGCACAGAGATTTGTATGAGCTCATATTTAGCTAATAACACTTAAAATCATTGGTAAACAAACGTAGTGCTGAAAATATACATTGACTGCTGTTTTGATAGGGTTAGGGTCTTTACTCTTGGCTACATTTGAAAATGAAACACAACATCACTTAATACGGACTGTATTGATCTATTTGTGACGTGAAATAAATCTCGGGCTTAAGAAGTTAAGTCAGCCTGATAAGACAAATTCCTTGTATGTGCAAGCTTACTTGGCAATAAAGACTTTTCTGATTCTGAGTCTGTTAGAGGTATATGTGATATGAATCATACTGTATAAATCAGCCTGTTAGTTATATGTGACGTGAATCATCATCAGTCACGGTAGTACGGTCCCTTTGGTTACATGCAACGTAAAACTTAGACGACAGTGTGACATTGTCGTTTGTTCTCCCTCGTTTCTCTCTCATAGAGGGTGTTCCCACATATCTCTGTGATGCTTGGGAACGGGACTCTGACGTACGACCACAATCGCGACGGACGGGCCACTGAGATCGGGGGATGTACAGCTCTGGTGCGCAACGACAACCACGACACCTTCCTCCTCATCAGATACTCCAGGAACAGGCTGACGGTGAGAAGGGTCAAGCCCCGAATATACTCGAGAAGTTGGCACCCATATCCGCGTCGTGGTCACAAAATCTAACAGGCACGCGTATACGGTGCGGACAAGAGCGGTGACGAAAATTACGCAGTTTACGTCCCGCGTACCAACGTGCATTCCACGGGTGCGGGAAGTATATTCAGGCGTTTAGGGTTAGACGACCACGATGCCTTCCTCCTCATCAGATACTCCAGGAACAGGCTGGCGGTGAGAAGGGTTAACGGAACGTAGACTAATCTCGGTCACTCTCTTTGTCTGGGACCAAATTCGGTCACCCCCCATTTTGCGGACATCCAGGCTTTTTTTACCGTCAGCGTTTGGGAATTTCATGTCGACAGGTAGATGAAGTGAAATTATACTTATATTAGAATATATATATATCAAATTTCATGAGTATTCATCTATATTTAGTCATCTAAAGACTATTAGATATGAACGTATGTACCAGTAAAAAGTGGGAATCTCTAGAATGGGTTTTGGGCGACGGTGTTTACGGAAGTGCCGGGAGCCTCAACTTTACGTTATACACAACACTTTCTGTTGTCAGTAGATGGCAGCATTGGTTTAAAAGGTGAAAATGGTATGACTACAAAATGAAATACAATTCCCAAGACCTTTAGCACCTAGTTCACAGGTTGGCACCGGATTAGGAAAACGTGATCTGAGGAGCGTTAAACTATTATTAATGCGACCTGAATATATAGTGACCGAGAATGGTCACCTAATTATCTTAACAAAAGTGCATCATTGGCATTATGTTTGTTGTCTAAGGGGAACATAATGGTACAATTTTAAGATTTTAATGTTATTCCACATATAAAGGACAAATAAAACATTGTTAAATTGTAAGAAACCTCCATGAAAACGGCGCAGGGTAAGTTCTATTCGTAATTGTTATGAAAATGTGATAGAATCCTATAAAAATGTGGACGCATTTGGTCACCGTGACGTTAGGGTTAGAGGACCACGACACCTTCCTCATCAGATACTCCAGGAACAGGCTGGCGGTGAGAAGGCGCTCCCCCAGTCGCAGACACACACGCATATCGGTATCAAATACATTTTCCACCAAATCCACAAAGAATGTGCAGGAATCTGTCTGTAGAATGATACAATGACAACATCAGGTCCTCGCATAGCGTGCATAGCGACAGCAAGACAAACGGTGGACAGGAGGCTATGTGTGCATTCATACATTAGTACTAGATTATTGTCATCATCAGTGTTACACTTGCATACCATGCACCTGCATACAGTACCATACACTTACAATTCCCCCTGACCTTTATTTTAACCTCTTAACACTTTCAGAGCCCAAGCTTAATCTTGAATTACTGCTTGAATGCCCACCATCCACTTCAATGCTAGCGCTAAAAACACCTAATATGTTTTAAATTATGGCTATGTGTCTAATCTGCTCGTCGCTTATCAATGACTCGTTTTCCAGTCAACATTGTCGAAGCGGATTGTTTTTTTATCGGTTCATTCTCGTTTTATAGCATCTTGAAAAGCCCTAGTTTTCAAGGAAAAGAAAAAGATTCCATGATAAACGGAATATTCTAGAATACACAAAAACGTTGTCATTTTTCGGCCTATTTATGAATCGTTTTCAAATAAACGCTAGATTATCGATAGTATGTCTACGTATGCACGCCGGGGCCGCGAGCTGAAAATCGATTATCTGATTTCCTCAACATCACACACACACACACACACATGGGGGACATGTTGATATCTCAGCGAATACAACTCTGATTATCCCAAGACTGGTAAAATAGACTCCTTACCTCAGATCAGATGTTCTCCAAAAAGAGCATTCCAATTCCTGATCGCCATTCCAAAAATCGATCACTACTGTCTACTATCGATTGGCTACTGTGAATACATATTCCAGGCATTTTCCCGTCCCGCGATGACTTCCATGTTGAACAGACGGCTTGCCGGCTCAGGGAGCCAGCTGGCCCCGCCTCTACATATCACTGATCCCAGGTCAGTCTAAGCGACTGACGTGCAGTTTTCAGGGATTGAATTGAACGATTGTCCATTCTGAGCTGCTGATGGGGCTGGTTTACCAACGGGAGACTCGGTTGATGAAATATGAATTCAGATCGCTAATATAAAAAAAAAACTGATTTAAAAAAAAACGATAATTGTCGTGGTGGGCATTCAGGCATTGGGCTGATAAAACTTCTTATCACGTGGTGGGCACTGAAAGATGTTTAGTTACTAATGCAAAAAAGGGGTGGGGGGATCACTTTTAGTGCTAATGAAATAGAGTAACAGAGGTCATGTTCACAAGTATTAATTTAACTTTACTTGGCCATTCAAATAATAACACACACAGGAATTCATCATTTTGCTGGTGTTCCCCTCAAATGCTCCAGCTACTCATGGACATTGACGGCCAGCGGGAGTGGAAGGACTGCCTCGACATCTCGGGCGTGCGGCTGCCGCTGGGATACTTCTTTGGTGCCTCGTCTGCTACAGGAGACCTCACAGGTACTGAGCTCTATAGACTGACCTCACAGGTACTGAGCTCTATAGACTGACCTCACAGGTACTGAGCTCTATAGACTGACCTCTCAGGTGCTGAGCTCTATATAGACTGACCTCACAGGTGCTGAGCTCTATATAGACTGACCTCACAGGTGCTGAGCTCTATAGACTGACCTCACAGGTGCTGAGCTCTATAGACTGACCTCACAGGTGCTGAGCTCTATAGACTGACCTCACAGGTGCTGAGCTCTATAGACTGACCTCACAGGTACTGAGCTCTATATAGACTGACCTCACATGTGCTGAGCTCTATAGACTGACCTCACAGGTGCTGAGCTCTATAGACTGACCTCACAGGTGCTGAGCTCTATAGACTGACCTCACAGGTGCTGAGCTCTATAGACTGACCTCACAGGTGCTGAGCTCTCTATAGACTGACCTCACAGGTGCTGAGCTCTATAGACTGACCTCACAGGTGCTGAGCTCTATAGACTGACCTCACAGGTACTGAGCTCTATAGACTGACCTCACAGGTGCTGAGCTCTATAGACTGACCTCACAGGTGCTGAGCTCTATATAGACTGACCTCACAGGTACTGAGCTCTATAGACTGACCTCACAGGTACTGAGCTCTATAGACTGACCTCACAGGTGCTGAGCTCTATAGACTGACCTCACAGGTGCTGAGCTCTATAGACTGACCTCACAGGTGCTGAGCTCTATAGACTGACCTCACAGGTACTGAGCTCTATAGACTGACCTCACAGGTGCTGAGCTCTATAGACTGACCTCACAGGTACTGAGCTCTATAGACTGACCTCACAGGTGCTGAGCTCTATAGACTGACCTCACAGGTGCTGAGCTCTATATAGACTGACCTCACAGGTGCTGAGCTCTATAGACTGACCTCACAGGTACTGAGCTCTATAGACTGACCTCACAGGTACTGAGCTCTATAGACTGACCTCACAGGTACTGAGCTCTATAGACTGACCTCACAGGTGCTGAGCTCTATAGACTGACCTCACAGGTGCTGAGCTCTATATAGACTGACCTCACAGGTGCTGAGCTCTATAGACTGACCTCACAGGTGCTGAGCTCTATAGACTGACCTCAGGTGCTGAGCTCTATATAGACTGACCTCACAGGTGCTGAGCTCTATAGACTGACCTCTCAGGTGCTGAGCTCTATAGACTGACCTCACAGGTACTGAGCTCTATAGACTGACCTCACAGGTGCTGAGCTCTCTATAGACTGACCTCACAGGTACTGAGCTCTATAGACTGACCTCACAGGTGCTGAGCTCTCTATAGACTGACCTCACAGGTGCTGAGCTCTATAGACTGACCTCACAGGTGCTGAGCTCTATAGACTGACCTCTCAGGTGCTGAGCTCTATATAGACTGACCTCACAGGTGCTGAGCTCTATAGACTGACCTCACAGGTGCTGAGCTCTATAGACTGACCTCACAGGTGCTGAGCTCTATATAGACTGACCTCACAGGTGCTGAGCTCTATATAGACTGACCTCACAGGTGCTGAGCTCTATAGACTGACCTCACAGGTGCTGAGCTCTATAGACTGACCTATCAGGTGCTGAGCTCTATAGACTGACCTCACAGGTGCTGAGCTCTATAGACTGACCTCACAGGTGCTGAGCTCTATAGACTGACCTCACAGGTGCTGAGCTCTCTATAGACTGACCTCTCAGGTGCTGAGCTCTATATAGACTGACCTCACAGGTGCTGAGCTCTATAGACTGACCTCACAGGTGCTGAGCTCTATAGACTGACCTCACAGGTGCTGAGCTCTATATAGACTGACCTCACAGGTGCTGAGCTCTATAGACTGACCTCACAGGTGCTGAGCTCTATAGACTGACCTCACAGGTGCTGAGCTCTATAGACTGACCTCACAGGTGCTGAGCTCTATAGACTGACCTCACAGGTACTGAGCTCTATATAGACTGACCTCACATGTGCTGAGCTCTATAGACTGACCTCACAGGTGCTGAGCTCTATAGACTGACCTCACAGGTGCTGAGCTCTATAGACTGACCTCACAGGTGCTGAGCTCTATAGACTGACCTCACAGGTGCTGAGCTCTATAGACTGACCTCACAGGTGCTGAGCTCTATAGACTGACCTCACAGGTGCTGAGCTCTATAGACTGACCTCACAGGTACTGAGCTCTATAGACTGACCTCACAGGTGCTGAGCTCTATAGACTGACCTCACAGGTGCTGAGCTCTATATAGACTGACCTCACAGGTACTGAGCTCTATAGACTGACCTCACAGGTACTGAGCTCTATAGACTGACCTCACAGGTGCTGAGCTCTATAGACTGACCTCACAGGTGCTGAGCTCTATAGACTGACCTCACAGGTGCTGAGCTCTATAGACTGACCTCACAGGTACTGAGCTCTATAGACTGACCTCACAGGTGCTGAGCTCTATAGACTGACCTCACAGGTACTGAGCTCTATAGACTGACCTCACAGGTGCTGAGCTCTATAGACTGACCTCACAGGTGCTGAGCTCTATATAGACTGACCTCACAGGTGCTGAGCTCTATAGACTGACCTCACAGGTACTGAGCTCTATAGACTGACCTCACAGGTACTGAGCTCTATAGACTGACCTCACAGGTACTGAGCTCTATAGACTGACCTCACAGGTGCTGAGCTCTATAGACTGACCTCACAGGTGCTGAGCTCTATATAGACTGACCTCACAGGTGCTGAGCTCTATAGACTGACCTCACAGGTGCTGAGCTCTATAGACTGACCTCAGGTGCTGAGCTCTATATAGACTGACCTCACAGGTGCTGAGCTCTATAGACTGACCTCTCAGGTGCTGAGCTCTATAGACTGACCTCACAGGTACTGAGCTCTATAGACTGACCTCACAGGTGCTGAGCTCTCTATAGACTGACCTCACAGGTACTGAGCTCTATAGACTGACCTCACAGGTGCTGAGCTCTCTATAGACTGACCTCACAGGTGCTGAGCTCTATAGACTGACCTCACAGGTGCTGAGCTCTATAGACTGACCTCTCAGGTGCTGAGCTCTATATAGACTGACCTCACATGTGCTGAGCTCTATAGACTGACCTCACAGGTGCTGAGCTCTATAGACTGACCTCACAGGTGCTGAGCTCTATATAGACTGACCTCACAGGTGCTGAGCTCTATATAGACTGACCTCACAGGTGCTGAGCTCTATAGACTGACCTCACAGGTGCTGAGCTCTATAGACTGACCTCACAGGTGCTGAGCTCTATAGACTGACCTCACAGGTGCTGAGCTCTATAGACTGACCTCTCAGGTGCTGAGCTCTATATAGACTGACCTCACAGGTGCTGAGCTCTATAGACTGACCTCACAGGTACTGAGCTCTATAGACTGACCTCACAGGTGCTGAGCTCTATATAGACTGACCTCACAGGTACTGAGCTCTATAGACTGACCTCACAGGTACTGAGCTCTATAGACTGACCTCACATGTGCTGAGCTCTATATAGACTGACCTCACAGGTGATGAGCTCTATATAGACTGACCTCACAGGTGCTGAGCTCTATATAGACTGACCTCACAGGTGCTGAGCTCTATAGACTGACCTCACAGGTGCTGAGCTCTCTATAGACTGACCTCACAGGTACTGAGCTCTATAGACTGACCTCACAGGTGCTGAGCTCTATATAGACTGACCTCACATGTACTGAGCTATCTATAGACTGACCTCACAGGTGCTGAGCTCTATAGACTGACCTCACAGGTGCTGAGCTCTATAGACTGACCTCACAGGTGCTGAGCTCTATAGACTGACCTCACAGGTGCTGAGCTCTCTATAGACTGACCTCACAGGTGCTGAGCTCTCTGTAGACTGACCTCACAGGTGCTGAGCTCTGTAGACTGACCTCACAGGTGCTGAGCTCTATAGACTGACCTCACAGGTACTGAGCTCTCTATAGACTGACCTCACAGGTGCTGAGCTCTATAGACTGACCTCACAGGTGCTGAGCTCTATAGACTGACCTCACAGGTGCTGAGCTCTATAGACTGACCTCACAGGTGCTGAGCTCTATAGACTGACCTCACAGGTACTGAGCTCTATAGACTGACCTCACAGGTGCTGAGCTCTATAGACTGACCTCACAGGTGCTGAGCTCTATAGACTGACCTCACAGGTGCTGAGCTCTATAGACTGACCTCACAGGTGCTGAGCTCTATAGACTGACCTCACAGGTGCTGAGCTCTATAGACTGACCTCACAGGTGCTGAGCTCTATATAGACTGACCTCACAGGTACTGAGCTCTATAGACTGACCTCACAGGTACTGAGCTCTATATAGACTGACCTCACAGGTGCTGAGCTCTATATAGACTGACCTCACAGGTGCTGAGCTCTCTATAGACTGACCTCACAGGTGCTGAGCTCTATAGACTGACCTCGCAGGTACTGAGCTCTATAGACTGACCTCACAGGTACTGAGCTCTATAGACCGACCTCACAGGTACTGAGCTCTATAGACTGACCTCACAGGTACTGAGCTCTATAGACTGACCTCACAGGTACTGAGCTCTCTAGACTGACCTCACAGGTGCTGAGCTCTATAGACTGACCTCACAGGTACTGAGCTCTCTAGACTCTGTCATTAACCTCTTCCACCCGTGGAATATTTTCAGAAAATCCGCCTAAAAAATATATACCTAGGTAAATGGAATATTGCTCCACTTCTACAAGGCCCATTTGCATATTCCTGGTATCTAGGGACATCTATGGACCTCGGGGAATGTATTCACAGTGTCAGAAATATTGTCTATTACTAGGCTTGCTTAAATTGTGATGAAACAAAGGAGAATATGATTTTATGATTTTTATTTGCATCTTTGACAGTGGATAACACCATGCTAATAATGACCAAACATTAAAAACTGCCACTGATCTTGTTCAGTACCTTCTTGAGATAATGTGTAAAAAGAATCTAAGGAAATTAATAAAGGGAAGATTATTAAACAGAAGGTTCTGTAGATACAGTACTGAATTCTCCCATCCGGACCAATGCTATTTGAAATATTATTATAGAATATAGAATAGGAGGCTTATAAATTACCTTATTATAGCCAATTCGCACATTTATATATATATTAAGGCTGTCAAAGTTAACGCGTTATCGCCCGATTCTATTAACGCCACAAATTTTTTTAACTCACAATTAACTTTAAAAAAAAATTAATAGCGGTTTAGCTATAGAATGGAGTAAGTCACATGTGACACAGCAGCTCACCCGTTTTTTTTTGTTTTCGTTTTAAAAACATATTTATATACCACCAATGCGTTTAAAACTTGACGCATATATCAACTGAGATTACCAACTAACTATATTGACTGAAAGATTTGAGATGCCATTAACAAGGAAAGATAAAACGATTGCAAAACCAAGCACAGAGGACCCGCCTATGGTCGCGGGATACGTGCGCAAAATAGCAGAGGATATTGACGAGATGGCCTCCTCCTCAACCCCTATAAACACCTCCGCAGATACAGAATATATCATCCGGGAAATGAAAAAAATGGAGAAGACAATAACCGAAAAAGTAGATGCTATCAAAGAATCTATCGAATGCAAAATAGAAGCGCTAAGGGTGCCGTAGCACTGGAAACTGGTTTGGAAGAACACCAACAGAATTTCAGTCGGATCTACAAAGACGTAGCTGATATCAACGATAACGGCTGAGATGAAGGGAAACTACAAAGAACTCAATACGGAGCTCAACGATATAACGGCTGAGCTTAAGCGAATCAATGAAGGACAAAAAGCTAAAATATTCGAGATGGAATATCAAAATCGCAAGTTGAATATTCGTATAGTCGGACTGGACGAGTCGGTGAGCTGCACACATCCTGAAGCGTTTGCGACAGAATTACAGAAAATCCTGGGACCAACAATCCTTCCTACGGTACCTGAGGTGGAGCAGTGTTACAGATTGGGGACCCGATCCAACGACAATAACGTCAGACCCAGAGTGATCATGGCTGTCCTGCATCAAGTCAGAGTAAAATAAATTATCATTCGGGAGACTCGCAGGATGAAAGGCAATCTGAAACACAAGGATATGTCAATACACTTCTTTGAAGATTATTGTCGGGATGTGGTGATCTTGCGGGCCAAGTACAAGACGGTGATGTCTCAACTCTATCTGGAGAAATAGTGTTGTCACGATACTGGAATTTCGACTTCGATACGATACCTTGAAAAGTATCGATACTTCGATACCATTTCGATACCAAAAAAAAAAAAAAATATATATATATATATATATATATATTTTTTTTTTAACAAATTTAGCTTTTGTTGCTGGTTGATTCTCCTCAGCTTCGAGTCTGATACTATAAGAGAAGATAAATATAACACTTTTAAAACCCTTTGTTTATCTTTAGATCACACATTTAAAAATAACTGTTCATCTCACTTCAATCATTTTTATTGCAAATGCAGAACATGGTATTTTCTCAAGCAGACAGATGTAAACACTGTAATCTGTGTTGCATGTACCTCACAAACTGAACAGTTAGTAACAGTTTTTATTTAAAGATAACGAGAGCAAGCGAGAGAGAGAGAGAGGTATCGGTAGATAGAGAGAGAGAGAGAGGTAGCGGTAGATAGAGAGAGAGAGCGAGAGAGAGAGAGAGGTAGCGGTAGATAGAGAGAGAGGTAGCGGTAGAGAGAGAGAGAGCGAGAGAGAGAGAGAGAGAGAGGTAGCAGTAGATGGAGAGAGACAGAGAGGCTATGCTCGGAGCATTTGAGTAATGTTACATTTTCAACAAGATTGCTGCTATTTAAACACTTGGTGGAAACGGGGTAACGTTAACCTTATGTCGACTGTAGTATTGTATGACCTCGACATAACGTTTACACGTTAACGTTACTCCGTTTCCATGCAGTATTTATAACTGTGGCCAGCTAAGCTAAGGGGGCTAACTTTAGCTGGTAGCTGTAACGTTACAACGAAGCAGCTGTTGATATTATGCGCCATCAGTAGACAACGTATCATGTATTAAACTAGAGTTAATGGTTTAATGCTTCAGTCACAGTGACGTTGAAAGAGCAGCTGTCACGAACCTCTTTCATTTCTTTATGGAGATCGGCGCTGGCACTGCTATAACCGCTTGCAAATAGCATTGGGGCATTTGTAGCTTGTCCTTCGTTGTTTACTTGAAACCCGAAGTACCTCCAAACAGCACTTCTGCTGCTTTCTTTATCCACAAGCACAAGTTGCGGAGGCTCTGCATTTACCATCTTCAGCTAAAATGTTTGTTTACTAACTGAAGAAGACGGCTCTCTGTGACTCTGTGAGGGGGAGGGCTGGACTCGGAGGAGCCGGGGGGGCAAGCACGCTGAGCGCTCTGAACAGCGCGTCAACAACTTGCGGTAGAACACTCGCCAGCTGGTGGTACCGATAGTGCAGAAAGTATCGGTACTTCGGGAAATGAGTATCGAAGCCTTTTTAAATATTCAGTATCGATATGTATCGATACTTCGATATTTTTGACAACACTAATACAAACTCATATTAATATACCCTGCAAGACTTCGTATCGTCGATAAACAAGGAGAAAGGGTTTTCCTCAACTCGCCTGAAGATGCAGTCAAATATATGGCAGCACAAAATGCAGGATAGTGTATAAACGGCCTTTTAATCTTTGTTAGGCATGGACACCATATCGTATAAACTTTAATGAACCGCTGATTTGGGACAGAGAGACCCACGAGCTCTGAGTTATTGAATGTTTTCCCCGTTGGACTTTTATTATTGCGGACATATTGGATTTAAAATTGGAGCGATACAGAGAAGATGAGCATGACGTCGAAGCGGTCCTTATTTTAAGAGTATGGAATTCTAACAACATTCCGGAACATACTGGAACATTCTAACACTGTAAAAACGACATATTGGAATAATCTAGAACATTTAAAACATTCTTTGATATATGGAACATTCTGGAATAACAGCAATATGTGGCCAGACATACAGCCAGAAGACCTTCGGGGGAATAACCAATAGCATCTAGCTGCAGAACCACAGAACCATCACAGCAGCGGCTGGCTGAGGACCGGTGGGCCCATCTCGGAATAACATTCTTCACAACGGATCATCGCCCACCCCTGGCCAGGGGAAATGCTGCATATACGTATTTAACAGCTTTTTATTAATTGGAAATATTTCCACTACTTCTCCAATTTATACTCTAGGTGTTTAAGCATAGTAAAGCTCTTTCAAGATCTAAGTTAATGTTTTTTTTTTTTTTTTTTTCTTCTCTTTTCTCTGATTTATTGAGGTTCTCTTTTCAGTTCAATACCTCTATATTATTCATGGGTTATTATAAATTACACAAGTTCTTATAAAATGTAAGTGATTATGGTATGATAATTGAAGCTTATTTTTGGTCTTTATTTTTAGTTTTATCTTATTTTAATTTGTATTTAACGGGAGAGGGGCCAAGCCACAGTTGACATTCTACTTATGGTAGAATTTAGAATGTTAGATCCTATGGTATACATAGGAAAGTTAAGGATAATTGGATCATTCTGGGATATCCGGTGGTTTAAGGGAGGGAGTTATACGCGAAGGTTGTGTTCATGGAACACAGTCCTGTACGATTCTCGGTGGGAGGGGGGAATAGGGGATTTTTTATTTGTATACATGTATGTTTTAAGCTCGGCTCTCAACGGGACCTCAATAGTTGGATGTACATCTATTGTTGCTTCGCACTCCAGAAGCATTACCAACAACTACACAACAACATGTATAGATTATGGCTAGTTTGAATATAATGATCTGGAACACTGGTGGAATAAATAATCAACACAAACGCAAAAGCGTGCTCACACTGATGAAAAAAGAACAGGTGGACGTGGCTCTGCTAAGCGAAACGCACATTTTAGAGAAAGACATAGATACGTTAGCGGACAACACATATAATAACATTAGTCACTCTTCCTTTGGAACGAGAACTCGGGGAGTAGCCATAGTCGTTAGACGGAAGTTGAATATTGAATTGAAGGGAGTATGGTCTGATGCAGATGGTCGGATAACTATAGCTAAGATTTTACACAAGAACAGGAAAATAGCGTTGGTAGCGGTATACGCCCCAAATTTATACGAAGTTAGTTTCTTCACTACACTTACCAGAGCAATGTTAGACCTTCCCGAATACTCATTTATAATTGGTGCGGATTTTAATGCCATTTGGAATCCAAGGATGGACAAATCAAACCCCTCCTTTTCCCAACGAACAAAAAAATGCATCTAATGCATTAAAGCAGGGGTCAGCAACCTTTTTGACATGGAGTGCCTATTTGAAATATAGTTGTAACTAGTGTGCCTCAACAATATTCCATGCATCGTATTTTTTTTTTCTCTCATAATCAGGTCTTTTTAATGATAATTCTTACATTATTACATCATTATTGTTATTGTTATTATTAACAATATTATTATGATGGTTGTATCAACCCTAAATCTGAGTTGGGGAGGGGGGGGGGGGGGGTGCAATGCAGACAAACAGCTGCATACAGTGCGACCATTTCACTCACATTTGCCCATTCATTTTTGGACACAGCACACACCATAGCTCCACCTACAGGCCTAATGGAGAACTGTACAAAAATAAATAATAATAAGTTACCCAAACTTAAAAATATTGAGTTCAGTTACTGTGCTCAGTTTTCAATCCATAATAAGTTAACAGAAAAATAAGTACACAACCACATTATTTCAACCTAATAAAACTATGTTTATTGTCATTGTTTTAAGAACACAAGTTGACTTGGTAATACTCACATTTTGAGTAAGAAAAATGGCTTTTAACATGTTCAATGAAATAATAGAAAAATAAATAATAAAATGTGTTGATTAAGCACTGGTCACAATGGTGACCGTAATAATGTTTTTGTTATAAGGCTCTGCAAATGTTACTGAATGATGTAGCAATGTATTTCCAGCTAAATTGAAATAATAAACAAATAAAGGGTTTCAATTAAATATGTGTACTATTGTCACATGACACAGCTCAGAAGCTCAGAACACCTCAGAACACAGCTTCATCTAATAATAATAATGTAATAAGTAATAATATATGCGCGATTGTGCGTATGATCTATTATGCGTAGAGCCCTGCATATGCACGTTCAAGTTCAAGTTAACATGCAAACCGATGTACAGGAAAATAAACAGCAGCCTACCTGTCGCGTCAGTGTTTTGCCTGGCTGAGCTCCGGTTATTTGGGGGGTGTAATTAGTCACTTTAAGCTGGACACATGCTTCGGAGTGGTCGGTTGTCAATCGACTCCGGGAGGGGTTGAGCACGTACTTCATGTGCGAAAAGATCTGCTCACAGAGGTATGTTGACCCGAAGACCGTCAGCAAAGCCATTGCAACGTTCCGTTGACATGGTGGGGATATCTTTTATCCTTGCTTTTATTGTCTCTTTATTTGGCAAGCCTTCAAACAAAACATATGAGGTACAGATAAAAGCCTATATACGTCGCCATCCGTGAATGGCTTTCCACGTTTTGCAATGCAATGAGCAATGCGATAGCAATTGCTTCAGTTGCGTGTTTTTGAGCGCGCGTGAACACTTTGAGGGTGCTGGCTTGCTTCCCATACCTGGCGACGGCACGTTTAATGGATTCTGCCTTATCCGCCTGATCCTTGAAACTTGTTTTCTGCTTAGTCTCGAAATGGCGTTTCACAGATGATGTTTGGCAAACTACATTTTCCAAACAGAAAGAACACATAGCACGGTCCTTCTGACGGTCCACAAACCCGTAATCGTCTGTCCACGAGGGCTGGAATGTGCGAATTTGCTTTGATTTCTTAGCGGGGGTTGATCATGACACTGCACAGAATGCAACCTCAGCACTGTGTGTTACCTGGCGCGACTGCTGCGGGAGGCCGGCGGGAGGCCGGCTACAGCGGAGCACATGGGAACAGCTGATTGCTGTCATAATATAGGGGTGTGCAGAACAGTCGACTTACAAAAAAGAACCTGTGGGAGGATTTCAACAAGAGATATGCGACAACAGTGCAAAACATTTCACAATAATATTTCAAATAATAATAATAATAATAATAATAATAATTTTTTTTTTTTTTTTTATGCTGCCCCCCCCCCCCCCCCCCCGCGTGCCTATGGAAATGGTCCCGCGTGCCTAAGCAGGCACGCGTGCCTAGGGTTGCCGACCCCTGCATTAAAGGATTGGTCGAAGATTACAGGTGTAAATGACTTATGGCGATCACTCAACCCCACAACCCGGAAGTACTCTTGTCGATCTGTGAGACATAACACATTATCCAGAATAGATTACGTTTTTACATCCCGAGACTATTTGATAACTACGATGTGGAAATGATACCCAATGCATTATCAGATCACTGTTATTTACTCCTAAAAGGAACATTTGGTATACTATCATCCCGAGCCCCAAGATGGCGATTTAACACGATGCTGCTTAATAACAAGGAATTCATTACACAAATCAAAGAAGCTCTTACGGTATTCCTACGGATGAATGCGAATTCGGTGCAGGACCCCAGAATATTATGGATGTCGACAAAGGGAATGATCAAGGATTTCACTGATAGCTTTTCCTCCCAAATACGCAAGAATCGATGCTCAAAACTGGCTGAACTGGAAACGCTTTACTCAACGTTATTTAATTCTTTACAATACAACAACTCGGTTCGACTGGAAAATCAAGTCAATATACTAAAAAAAGAGATTAACGCCATATACAGACAACAATCTGAAATGCAAATACGTAGCACAAGACAACAGCAGTACTCCCAAGGTTCCAAACCAAGTCACCTATTAGCTATGCGATTAAGAGTCAACGCAAAATTTGCAGATATAACTACCATTAGAGCACAACAAGGACTTGTTACAGAACCCAAAGAAATAAACACTACATTCAAAGAATTCTACTCCAACTTATACAAATCAGAAACGACCTTCGATCAAAACAAAATGGACACATATCTTAATCAAATTAACCTCCCTAAACTTTCAGAGGATGACGCTAAACAGTTAGAAACACCGATCACACTAGATGAACTTAGGGAGGCCATATCTGAAATGCAAAATGGTAGGGCTCCTGGAAGAGACGGTATCCCACCAGAAATGTACCTCTCTTGTTGGGACATAATTGGTCCCTTATTACTAAATATGATTTTATACTCAGTCAAGGAGGGGAACTTCCATAAGAATGACAATATTGCACTCATAACAGTCCTCCTTAAAAAAGACAAAGACCCCACCGAGTGCGGTAGTTATAGACCTTTAAGCCTCCTCGGAACCGATATCAAACTGTACTCTTAAGGTATTAGCCATCAGACTACAAAAGCATATGACGTCTTTAATTCATCCGGACCAAACTGGCTTCATAAGAGGCCGCTTGATCACTGATAACATAAGACGATTACTACACGTACTAGATGCTAACAAGGAAGACAACACACCTAAGGCGATGCTGTCCCTGGATGCAATGAAAGCTTTTGACAGGTTGGAATGGTCGTATCTATGGGCAGTATTAAAGGATGGGGTTAGGAAAAGGATTCATTAATATGATTAAAGTATTATACAAAGACCCATCGGCCATGATTACAACAGGAACAATCACCTCCGAAATCTTTCCGGTATCACGTTCTTCCAGACAGGGTTGCCCTCTTAGTCCCGGACTATTCGATCTATCATTAGAGCCTTTAGCACAATATATAAGACAATCCCAATCCATAGAACCAATCGTAATCAAGGGCACACAACACAAAATTAGTTTATATGCAGACGACGTAATACTGTTCATGCAAAACCCCAACACCGCATTGCCTCATCTTCTCAAGTTGATTGAGGACTTTGGAGATTTATCGGGATTTAGGATAAATTGGCCGAAGTCGGCCTTCTTCCCACTTAACGCCCCTGCAAAAAGAAATATAACCCTCCCAGTAGAGATACCTATGGTAAAACACTTTAGATGCTTGGGAGTTGAAATATTTCCTACCATAAGCCAAACGGTGAAGCACAATTACATAAAAATCCAAAAAAAAATCAAATACGACCTTGTCAGGTGGTCAAAACTTAAAAACTCAGTACAGGCACGGATATCAATAGTTGAGATGGACGTCCTACCTAGAATCAACTTCTTCAGCTCAATGCTACCGTTACCCCCTCCAAAGGGTTACTGGAAATAATTACACTCCTCCACATACAAATTTATTTGGAATAACAAACCACCATGTATAAAAAGATCCACCGCACAGAAACAAAGCAGACGGTGGTATGGCATTTCCAGATTTCTACCACTATTTTAAGGCGTACACTTTTTTTTTTTTTATCTACTTTTTCTCCCATTTTCTATATTTTCTCCCATCCCAATTTCGTATCATTCAATTCAACCCTCCCCTGTCACGGACACTGTTTCTTGCCTCCCACAAGCCGGCTGCAATGTGGACTAAGTCATACATAGCACAAGTCCCCTCCGGTACTTGAGGTAACAGCAGTCGCATCTTTTCACCTGCGCAGCTCGATCTCTCAGTGGCGAGGAGTAACGCGTGGGAGGCTCACGCTGCCCCCGACACTTCCTGATTCTACTGCGCAGGCGCACCAACCGACCTGTAGGAGTCGCTGTCCACAACGCCCGATCCCCACCCATCAGTTTCCCACCCCCTAATACGGCCAATGTGTATTAGTACGGACGACCAGCTAAACTGAAAGCAAATGTGGAGCGCTGGGCTCGAACTGACGAGCCCAGCGTCTCCAGCATTTCGTGGCGAGCGCCTTGCCCACTACGCAACCTAGCCGCTCCCAGGCGTACACTTTAAGACCACTGACAACATGGTTTGATCCCTAAGCATCAGTATCCTGGAGAAATTTAGAAGAAAATATAGTAGCTCCATATAGGCTGAAGGACATAGTATACACCAAATTATCAATTAAGCAATGCGAACGGAAATTTGGCCCCATAATCGATCATGCGATCCGGATGTAGCGTGAAACACAAAAAAAAGATTATATCCCACATAAATGGCATAATCATACTCCCTTATTCAATAACAATGCACTCTTGATTGGAAAACAACCTATAAGATTCCCTAGATGGGAAAAGCAAGGCATACACTCATTAGGAGACGTTTTCAACAAACAGGGTTTTTGTAGTTTCGATGAAATACGCAAAAAATGTAATCTCACCAAGTCCACATACTATTTTTACGCACAGTTATTTGCATGTTTGAAGGCTCACGGTGTTCCATTAACGATACCAATTGCACACCACAGATACCACACATTTTTCTATGAAAGAGAGATATCGAGAGGTTTTGTATCAGATTTTTATCATCAATTACTAACGGCCTCGTATGAAACCCTCCACCTAGACTCTATTTGGAGGAGGGATATACCAGACCTGGAAATAGATTTTGAGTGGCAAGAAGCCTGGGCAAATGTTCGACAGTGGTGCAGTCGCGGTCACACCCGGTTACACGCCGTGTTACCAGATCACTGAGGCAGAAGTACGCGCGATCGTGCACGGATGTGTACTCGTGTGTACGCGCACACAAAAATGCGCTGTATCCATTCGTTGTGACTAGTACCCGGCCACCGTTTTACATAACAAAAAGCGCAGGTAGACTAAGTGTCTGGGTGTTGGCTATCTGAATGCATCTCCCCCTTCATTCTGTGTGACACAGGCAGTGGAGGTGAATACTAATGTGGCTCGGAATTCGTGATGGGGTCTACCTGCTTATGATATTGAATCAAGCGTCTGTGCTGCGCGCCAGCTTTCCACGCGCACATTCACACAAATAGAGAGCAAGAAGAGCTTGTATGATAGAAAGATTGCACTTGCGTATATGCGCTTGCGTGTGTGTGCGTGCGTGTATAAATCAGTTATGTGCGCATGCACGTACCCGCGCGTGCACGTGGCGTGTTACCAGTTCCCATATTAGGACTGCACCACTGATGTTCGACTTGCATCAAGGAACCCGGACCATCAACAAATCAATCTTAACTATATCTGTAACTGAGGGGTACAATTCCCTGACTGTATTACTAGATATGATACTTACTACCACTACCTTTGTACTTAATATTCGGCCACCCAGTACACGGCATAAATATATTATCATGAACACTCTCACGTAGATGAAACGGATCCAACACAAATGTACGAATTAGAAACGGGTCTTTATTGCCTACACAGCGATGGTGTGTAGACTAAACACTTAATCACTTAATTACATTTATGAATTGAAATAGTATGCACTTTTATGGCAAGGAGTATTCGTCGGTATATCAATAGATAATGTCCAATCTCTGAAGGCGCAGGTGGTAAATATACGACCTGGAATAGTTAAGGAATAACAGCAATGATACTTTAATGATTATAGGCTGGATACACTAGAGGGGGTTAATCCGGTCGCTTGTAAGCCGACAGGAGTAGGAGGGGGGGGGGGGGGGGGTAGAATCCAGCTGCCTCGTCCGGCCAAGGGTATCCCAGGAGAACCCACTGTAGTGCCGTTCAATGCGCCGGCGATCCTTGGACCACAGATGAAAGCAGGTGGACTCTTTGTGGGCCGGCTCTCTCCGGTCCACGGGGGAGAGATGTGGAGAGACCTCGTCTTGCAGAGCGTCTCCTCACCTTGTGTCCTCTCCAGGGGGGGGGGGTTCCAACACACGGTAGTGTCGGGGGTCTTTATCCATAGAATAATCAAAGTATCCAAAGCATAATCCGTGCCTGGGAAGGCGGGCTGTCGTCGGTAGAATAATCCGGTATACAGGTCCACTCGCTCGTCGGCTCTGGGGCTCCTCGGGTGCAGCTTCACATAGGGTCAACCACCCTGGGTAAGCAGCCAGTTCTCTGCCCGAAACGATGGGGTACTGACTACGGTAGTATTCTCACCGCACGAAGCACTATATATTAACAGACTATTATTAGCTTAATAGACTACGTCCAACTCGACGATATAGTGCCAAATATGACTATTCAAATATTAATATACACAATGTCTCAATACCGATGGTAGGCGAACTTGGCCTTACTCCCACACGTGGCATCGCGGGGAGGCTTTACGTCTGTGACTCTATTGGAGGGTAAGAAACTGGACTGAAAAGAAAGTCCTACTTTAGTAGCGCAGTATATATACGCACTATGAACAAATAGTCCCATTAGTGGTGCGGTAGCCAAATTCCTACGCGGAACTAGGACTTGTTCGTACATGTCGAGCGGTACGTTTGAACTGGGTCTGAGGGGTATGGCAGCCTGGCACCAAGGTCTCGACCAATAGTAGAATGGAGACTATTATGGGATGTTCAGTAGGCTAGAATGGATATTCAATGCATATTGTACAAGGAATATACAAGGGATATCAGGGAATATTAGAGAATATACAAATACAATTAAATATATATATATAAATAAATATATATATTCGGTTTAATCTGGCCCTTCACAACAATATCCATAGGACATACTTGACTCCTATAAGACTGAACAGAATGGGTCTTAAACAAGAGTCCAAATGCTCCTTATGTACAAATGGGGACGAGGGGACATTTATGCACATGTACTGGGACTGCCCACCAGTTAAAATATTCTGGAAAGAGGTGACTCAGCAATTATCAAATCTCTTAACTCTGAATATACCTGTACACCCCTCTGTATTACTGCTGAATGATGTTTTTGAGAATGCAGTACATCCACAGCTAAAGAGATTGGTTTTATCGGGTATCACAGTGGCTAAAAAGCTGATAGCATCACAATGGTTCCAACCGGAAAAAATTTGCCGAAAGGTCTGGATTATTACATATCTCGATGTGATTTATCAAGAAATATCTACAGCAAGAATTTTGGGTCTCAATTAATAAAAAATGAAAATGTGGTTAGAAGTGGTGGAGATAATAAAAGCTAGCATATAATGGTAGTGTTAGGAGCGAGGGATAATGGATGGATTATCCAATGGGGGGTCCGGGAGGGGGGGGTACGAGCTAGAGCATATGTGTGTAGGGTATTAGATAGCAGGTATTGGGGGTATATCCTGTATAAGACATTTAACTATATGGTGATTTCATTGGATGTGCACTGTTAATAATGCTTGTATATCTTATCGTGTGTTGTCATGTTTGTTTATATGTTTGTTTAAAAAATAATAAAAAAATAAAACACAAAAAATTAAATTAATAATTTTTTTTATTTTTTATTAGATTTCATTCAGGTGTATTATTGATACTCTCATTGATACTATGTTTGTTTCTGACTCAAAGTGTGTGTGTGTCTGTGTGAGAGAGATAGAGGGAGAGATAGAGAGGGGGCGTGAGAGAGATGAGGAAGGGGCAAGAGAGAGAGAGCTGGGAGAGTGTGAGAGAGAGGGCAGGGGGGGGGAGTTCTCAGCCCTTGTGTGGGTTAATGTAACAAGTTCCTAACGTTTTCTTTCCCCTATTATTTCATGCACTTTATTCATTGTTTTAAATTATTTTCTTAAGTTATTTTGTGCATCACTCTGTTTTGAATTTGATGCAAATTTGCAATGCATGAGGGTCGTCCTTTTGTGTTAAATGGCTGCATAAAGCAAGCATTTGTTGACTCATGTTGATAAGAGTATTAAAACTTGAAAAATATCAGTTTATGGTAAAAAAAAAAAATGCGATTAAATTGTGATTAATCGCGCGTTAACTATGGACAATCATGCGATTAATCGAGTTAAATATTTTAATCGATTGACAGCACTAATATATATACATATATTATCTTTCAAATGCCCGAGTTCAATTTGGATTTAGTATCACCAGGCGTGCATAAGAACAGATAATGAAATCGACTGTACTTTTTTATTTTCCCCACAGTGCAACCGTTTTTAAACAAATTTCAGATCTAATTGTTCCTACATGTTAACAATAGAGAAGAGAAATGAACTGCCTTTCAATATTTGTCAAAAATGTTACCTTTTGTGGCTTATTATCCCGAATAATAAGTTATTGAAATAATTCATACAGAACTCTGAACCTTGAACCCCATAGAATCTTCCAGGAAGTTTCAGTGGAAGTCTGCTACAAAATGGCAGTAAAAAGACTACAATTCCCATGGTTCAAAATATCCAAAATGCTCACCCTCGTGGATAGAATTGACCAAATCGAAAAGTCGATTTCGAAAATCGAATCGTGAATGTTGTACAGTTACTTTTTTATAATGTAAATCTCCGCCATTTTTCATCCGATTGCAATGCAGTTTTTTGCTAGACGTTCGCAGAAAGGTAGAGAAACAAACTGCGTTCTAATTTATGGCAATAACGTTCAGGTTAGTTCCTGCCGTGAGATATGATCCCCGGAAAAGAAATTACTGAAAAAGAAGTCTGATGATGGACAGGGGCTGGCGTGAGCTGGGAAGTGTAGTTTTTTGAAATTCGAAAGGGATGCCCCGATCACGTTTTTTTCCACCGATCATCTGTTTTTGGTTTTGTTATAGCAGCTGGCAGTATTATACTGTAGGTCTAACACAGGCATTCTCAAAGTCCAGACTAAATTATTTAATCTAATCTTAGAAATTAAGTAAAGTAGGGCAGCTCACCATGAACACTGGAGACGCTGGGTTCGCCTGTTCGAGCCCAGCGCTCCACATTGCTTTCAGTTTAGCTGGTTGTCCATACTAATACACATTGGCAGTATTGGGGGGTGGGAAACTGATGGGTGGGGATCGGGCGTTGTTGACAGTGACTCCTACAGGTCGGTTGGTGCGCCTGCGCAGTAGAATCAGGAAGCGATGGGGGCGGCTCCCCTCCAAAGCGCAGACCCCTGACGTTGAAAGATCGACTGCTGTTACCTCGAGTATCGGAGGGGACTCGTGCTATGTATGACTTAGTCCACATTGCAGCCGGCTTGTGGGAGGCAAGAAACAGCGTTCGAGACGGGAGGGTTGAATTGGATGATACGAAATTGGGATGGGAGAAAAATAGAAAATGGGAGAAAAAGTGGATTAAAAAAAAAAGAAGAAATTAAGTAAAGTGAATAGTACTGGGTGTTAAGCATAACAGCATCTAAGTTAATTTACTTCTGACCATTCTAGTCAAAGTATTTTCCGAGTATCTTCGGAGCGAATGAGAGGATTTGTTGACAAGACGTGTCTGTGAGGGGGAGGGGAGGGGCAATGCGTGCACTGCCCACTCACAGCATGTGTGAGTAGTAGGAGAGAAGACGGCGAGATTCCAACTCTGTTGAGAATTGGATCATGTTTTTCATGCGCGTCATCGATCAGTTTTCGCAATCAACAACTAGAAAGCATTATCGGAATTCCCCAATCTCATATTTATGCTGAATATCGGCCGATACCGGTCGCTGGCCGATCGATCGGGCCATCCATCAAAAGCCCTGGGTCTCTTCTCTCAAAAGACTACACTCAAGTTAGGCTCTGAAAGTGCGCACATCAGCATACAACACCGGGCTGGTGACAGGCAACATGGAAGAACACAAGATGGCAAGATACAACGTCAGGAGAGCAGTAATAGAGGCAAAACGGCGTTACAGGGATAAAGTTGAACTTCAGTTTGAACAGGCTGACTCTAGAGGCATGTGGCAGGGCCTCAGAACAATGACAGACTACAAAGGAACCCCCCTCAAACTGAACAGTGACATCTCCTTAGCAAATGATCTCAACTCCTTCTATGCGAGGTTTGAGGCTGTGAATAACAACACCAGCCTACAAACCACGGCAATGGGGGGGGGGGGGGTCTGCTGATGGAGACTCAGTGTTCAGGGTAACAGAGCATGAGGTGAGACGGATCTTTAAAAAAGTGGATATCAGGAAGGCAGCAGGACCGGACGGCATCCCCGGCCGCGTCCTAAAAGTCTGTGCCGACCAACTGGCCCCGGTATTCACTGACATCTTCAACCTGTCCTTGGAACAGGCTGTCATCCCCACCTGTCTGAAGAAGTCCACCATCATCCCTGTACCCAAAAAATCTACGCCCGCTTGCCTCAACGACTACCGCCCTGTAGCCCTCACCTCCATAGCCATGAAGTGCTTTGAGAAGCTAGTGAAGGGCTACATCTGTTCCTCCCTCCCCATCAACCTGGACCCTCTGCAATTTGCATATCGCCCCAACAGGTCCACGGAGGACGCCATAGCCCATGTGCTGCACACAGCAGCATCACATCTGGACAAGAGGCAGGGGAACTATGTGAGAATGCTGTTCATCGACTACAGCTCAGCATTCAATACCATAGTCCCCTCCAAACTCATAGCCAAGCTCAGGGACCTGGGCTTGAACTATGACCTGTGCCAGTGGGTCTTGGACTTCCTGACGGGCAGACCCCAGGTGGTAAGAGCCGGCAACTGCACCTCCTCATCCATCACGCTCAACATAGGGGCCCCCCAGGGCTGTGTTCTGAGCCCCCTCCTCTACTCCCTGTACACACATGACTGCGTAGCACAGCGGAACAACAACACCATCATCAAATTTGCTGATGACACAGTAGTGGTGGGCCTGATCTCTGCCAACGACGAAAGGGCCTACCTGGAAGAGGTAGAGAACCTGTCACAGTGGTGTCAGGAGAACTGCCTCTCCCTGAACGTCAGCAAAACAAAAGAGATGATTGTGGACTTCAGGAGGTCGGGGGTCAAGGACTACAGCCCCCTCAGCATCGACGGGGCACCGGTTGAGAGAGTGAACAGTTTCAAGTACCTCGGAGCCCACATATCCAAGGACTTGACATGGACCACACACATTGACAGTGTTGTGAAGAAGGCACGACAACGCCTCTACTTCCTCAGGCGCCTAAGGAAGTTCCAAGTCAGTCAGAAGATCCTTAGGAACTTCTACTCATGTACAATAGAGAGCATCCTGACCGGCAACATCACCTCCTGGTTTGGGAATAGCACTGCACAAGACCGTAGCAGACTACAAAGAGTGACACGTTCAGCCGAACGCACAATTGAAGGGGGGCTTCCCACCCTCCAGAACATTTACAACAAGCGGTGCAAGGGGAAGGCTAAGAGAATTATTAAGGACTCGAGCCACCCGAACAACTGCCTCTTTGAACTGCTGCCGTCAGGCAAGCGATACCGGAGTCTTAAGGCGAGCACAGAAAGACTCAGAAGGAGCTTCTATCCCCAGGCCATCAGGCTGCTAAACGAACAATAATCGCTAAACGAAAATAATCACTATGCAACAACCATCAAATGCACACAGCACACACACCCACACGCACACACTCACTCAAACAAACAACACACTGCAGCACCCACTCTCCACACTTTAGATCACACAAACACACTTACACTTTATATTTATTGATAAAGGATTTGCACTACAACTCGTACACCTACTGTGAATTGTACCTAAACTGCACCTCGTCCATTTATGCCTTGCACTATATAGTATTGTATATTAGTACACTGCACAGTATTGTATATTGTATGGTAACTACGTCTACGAACATTGTACATATGTCTAAACTGAACACTGTGACCTCTTTTTTACTCTTTTTTACTTCTAATTTTTACTATGTTTTTATTTCATACTTATCTTGTCATGCACAGTCTCTGGAGCGCAACAGTAAGAAGCATTTTGTACAAAAGTATTCTGTACTTCTGTATGACAACTATTAAAGAAACTTGAAACTTGAAAACTTAGGTTGCGCCAAATCCTCTTGTCAATCCTCGCCTTTTTCCGACTCGATGCCCAGAGTTTTCTATAAACTAGTATTTCCCTAATGACACTTAAAATCATTGGTAAACAAACGTAGTGCTGAAAATATACACTTTGACGGCTGTTTTTGACTGTTAGGGTCTTTACTGTTGGCTACATTTATAAATGTTTTTATTTTCAATTTTCAACATAGAACAAGACATCACAATACAATACCATTAACAATAATAATAATAGTGACACTAACAACAGTAATAACCGCACAAGACAGGCAAACAAGAAAGTAAAAAAAATTTAAAATAATAATAAGTGTGGCTCTCATGTGTGTGCATTATCTTGTGTGCTATATATATGTGTTCTACCTACCCATATGTGCGTGTGCCTTACCTATGTATATGTTTTATGTGTGAATGTATATGTGTGGTGTGAACGTGTGCATGTGACCGTGTATACCCTCTGCAACAATGCCAGTACAATCAGACAAAACAAGGCAGCAGTGGTCCATTGGGAGGTTACTGGTAATGGGGAAATCCGGCGAGTACAGTGGTGGACAGCGCAGGTTACTGTTGGCTACATTTGAAAAAAAAATGTATTCATACATTCTGTAGAGATGGATTTGTGGCGTGATGTCATTGTCGGTCCGGTACCGGACCACTCTGGCTTAAGAGGTTAAAGTGTAGGACTTGGGAGTTGTTATTGGCGGTGAAAGATCTATCCATCCTTACTATAAGGAGGGACTTTCAGGAGGGTGAGTTTGATTTGATTTGGTGTTTTCCAGATAACCATGACCTGATCTCCATGAAGCTGTACCAGCTGACTGTGGTGAAGACTCAAGAGGAGGAGGAGGAAAAGGAGGCCACCATCCCCAGTGTGGACAACATGGAACGCTTCGCCACAGGTGGAGTTTCCACACAGCTCTTGATGAAAGGATTGGACATTTTTTGAGTCGTTTCCAAGTCTTTAAATGTATGGTGTAGGACTCGCCCCCCCAAAAAAGACAAATATTGGTCAAATGAATTATTCGTTTTTTGTTTTATTTATTAAAACAATACATTTTAAATATTAAATGTTTTATTTTCGCGTGTGTACAGCGCAAATTGAGACCACAGGCACTTCAATATGGCCATTATCTGAGCTGCTCTAGCCTCAAATGGTCTGGTGAGACACAACACTAGTAAGCACAGCTTAACCCTTTCACTACCACACTACCAAAGGGTTAACCCTTTCACTGCCACACTACAGAAGGTTAACCCTTTCACTCCCACACGACAAAGGGTTGACCCTTTCACTACCACACTACAGAAGGTTAACCTTTCACTACCACACTACAGAAGGTTAACCTTTCACTACCACACTACAGAAGGTTAACCCTTTCACTGCGACACTACAGAAGGTTAACCCTTTCACTACCACACTACAGAAGGTTAACCCTTTCACTGCGACACTACAGAAGGTTAACCCTTTCACTACCACACTACAGAAGGTTAACCTTTCACTACCACACTACAGAAGGTTAACCCTTTCACTGCGACACTACAGAAGGTTAACCCTTTCACTACCACACTACAGAAGGTTAACCTTTTCACTATCACACTACAGACGGTTAACCTTTCACTACCACACTACAGACTGTTAACCCTATCACTGCCACACGACAAATTGTTAACCCTTTCACTACCACACTACAGAAGGTTGACCTTTCACTACCACACTACAGAAGGTTACCACTTTCACTACCACACCAAAGACTGTTAACCCTTTCACAACCACATTACAGAATGTTAACCCTTTCACTACCACACTACAGACGGTTAAGGTACGGTCGAGAATTTGAACAGGGATGTGTCTATTTATCGACGGACCTATTTATCAGCCAATTTGGGCTTTAAAAACGACAATCAGAATCTGTGCGTCTCCATTTTCATGGCTGATTGTTGGCCAATTGTAGAATTATTCTTAACCTTGCTTACAGTTGCCAAGGGAACAACAGAATAACACTAACAAGGACCTTTTTAGTTCAAAGAAAATATATTTCAGTTCATTCTTCCATTTGATTTTGAGTTTTGTAACTTGGCTGACGATCAACTGCACTCAAACTAGGGATGAGTTAGAATGTTCCAATAGTCGTGCCAGTCTCACATTCGATTTTCATGTCTGAGTCGGAAAAAAAATATATAATTAATAATTTTTTAATGTACATTTCTTTATTAACTTATTTATTTTTATATTTAGAGGCAGCCTAATTGTCATAGCCTAATTGATCTAAAAGATGCACATGCTACCGTTTCTGTTTTGTTTATTAAAACCGGTTGATAGGCCAATGCAATGCTGTTATTATAGGCTACGATGGTGAATGGTGTCAGCTGAGCCAATCAACGTTCTGAAGGATTATCTGAAGTGCCTATTTATGTGCAATACCCTTTGATTTTAATGATCCATTCTATTAAAAAGAATAACTGGCGGTCAGGTGGCGTAGCGGAGATTGTGCTCGTCACCAATGCAAGAGGCTGCGGTCTCGACTCCCAGAGAGTCGGCATTGCCTTGGCTTGGGCTGATCGCTATACTAACTTGTTTGGCTGAGTTAGGGGGAGGGAAGCCGTGGGTGGGTCCTGGGCGTTGTGGACAGCGACCCTTACAGTTCGGTCGGGGCGCCTGCACAGCGAGGGTAGGATCTGGAAAAAGGTAGTGTGACGTTACACTCTCCCGGTGAGAATCTGCGCTGCCAGGTTGGCTGCCGGCTGGCTGCACATGTGTCGGAGGAAAGCATGTGACAGTCTCCGGCCTCCCGGACCAACAGTAGGGGGGGGGGGGGGGGGTGCGCAACAACCAGGAAGGGGGTTGGGAATTGGCATAACGACTAACAGTGGGATGGGAGAAAATCGGAAAAATGAGGGGGAAAAAGATAATAATAAAATAAAAAGAATAACTGAAACTGAATATTTAACTGAATTTAAACGGAAACAAAAATAACAATTTTGTGTTTTTATTTTAAATTTATTTTCGAATATTCGGTCCTAAGAACGGTAGACTATTGGAAGATGATTTTGGTCAGTCATGCACATCACAAACTCAAACCGTTTTCTCTTTGTTAGTGGAGCTGGAGGAGGACGGGATGAGTGGCGTCCAGTTCTTCTTCACCCTCCTCTTCTCCATCATCGGCCTGGGGGTCCTCGGGGTTGTGGCGGTGGTCCTGTACAGTCGCTGGAAGGACAACAGCCGCAAGCGTTTCTACTGATAAAGACTAGAGAGAGACTGATAGTCCGTGTGCACACAGGGAGGAGTGAGTTTTCACAACCTAATTTTTTTTTTATCCATGTACAATACTAGTGATATACTAAAACCCTCATCGAACTGGATTTGTTTTACTGGTGCGAGGTCCTGTTCTGGAATTTTTAGGTGCTATGCGTGTAGTTCTCATTTTATATGAGATCAAATCCTGTCTGTGATTTCATTCAAGTTTACTGCCCTTAGCATGGATGTAAAATGTCATGATTTACACTACCAGCAGCCAAAAAGATTGATTGATTGAATGAACATTTTATTAACAGATTGCAGAATGGGTACATTACAGTACGGCTCAATACACACAATTGTTAAGGAGATGCAGACCAGAGAAAGACTTTCATCTTGTTTACATCAGGGTCCCCCATTTTCTATTCATAATGAATTGTAAGTAAGGGTGCAACTTGCTCCGTGCAATCCATTCTTTGTGGATCTAGCCCTTAATCGGTAAAGCCAAAAATCACAAGGTGTCTGAATTTACATGTTCAAGTAACCTTTCTGCATTGGCCTTTTTGTTGTTTAAATGAACTAATTAGGAGAGTTAATATTAGATATCAAGTGTACATCACTCTTATTTAGTTGATTCAACAACAAACAATACAAAAAGGGTACTTGAAATGTACGTATTTTTTCTTCCACAGTGTACAGAGATGTCAATTCAAACTGATATATATATATATACAATATGAAATAACCTCTTTTCGTTTGCTGAAAGATGGGAGATGGTTTGCTCTGGATATTTACCTTTTCAGACTTGCATGGTAGATTTGTACTGGATTAAAACTACAGCTGCAGTTACAGGACCTCGCCCCAGAAATGAATCCAGGTAAAGGAGGGGCTGCTGCCATAGCTTTACCGAATTTACCTCAAGACAGTCAAAACGACACAGTGGTGGGCCATCTCTGCAAAACACACAAGGCCTTCTTTTGACTTTGGATTGTTGTCTTCAGTGTTCTGGAAGGTAGAAAAGGCATCTTAATGTTGGCTGCTGTGTCTTCAGTGTTCTGGAAGGTAGAAAAGGCATCTTAATGTTGGCTGCTGTGTCTTCAGTGTTTTGGAAGGTAGAAAAGTCATCTTAATGTTGGCTGCTGTGTCTTCAGTGTTCTGGAAGATAGAAAAGGCATCTTAATGTTGGCTGCTGTGTCTTCAGTGTTCTGGAAGGTAGAAAAGGCATCTTAATGTTGGCTGCTGTGTCTTCAGTGTTCTGGAAGGTAGAAAAGGCATCTTAATGTTGGCTGCTGTGCAGACTTAACGGTGTCCTGTGGATCTGTGACCCAGTCATCGGCAAACTATTAATTTGCACTGATATCAAATACCCATTAGGTTACTTTTATTCAACTCCATCTAAACGTGGAATAGAGAGGATGGTGTTGTTGGGGAGGGGGAGGGGGTGGCACTTCAATTCAGCTTATGTAACAAGTTTGGTGGTTCTATGGTTGTGTATTATAGGTGTCACTATACACACTACTCACCCAGGCCGTGGTAGAAGCACCGCTATGCCTCGCTGGCTTATATCACAGCTGGGCACATTTACAGAGACTGAAATGCATGTTTTATCTCATGGGCGACGGTACATAATGTAATTTCATTTTGATCACTCGGAAGCATTTTACATGACTTAAAAATAAAATCTGCTGCACTTATTTGTTAAAGACTTATCCCGAAGTTGTTGAAATGTGTCCAACTTCTCAGTCTGTTTTCGGAGTGCATGCTGACATGTTGAATTGAACATGGCTTTGAGTCAATGAATTGAACGTTTTATTTTACGTTCTAATCAACATGTCCTGAAAATCTACATTTTGATAAGTTTGACCATTTCAACAACTTTGGAGTAAGTGTTTGAGAAATGACATGATGTACTCTCGTCTGGGAGATGTAAAGTTAATTTAGTCTGCTAAATTGAAGATAGCAAAGCATAGCGGTGCATCATACTTTTAAAGAAGGAGTGGGGTAGCCAATAGGACCAATTAAGACTAAAGCTAAGATGGGGTTGCACGGACGAGGATTAAGCCTAGCCCTGGATTTAAAAGTTGCTTTCAGTGGGCATCTCTATTGGGGGGGAAAAAGTAGGGATGCACCGATCCGACTTTTTCAGTCCCGATACCGATACCTGGGGCTTTTGGTATCGGCCGATATCGAGTACCGATTAATTAATAAACTGTATGCCAGGGGGGGCAGGTGGCGCACGGAGATTACGTTCGTCACCAACACCGGGAGACACTAGGATTCGCCTGTTCGAATCCAGCTCCCGCCGTTGCTATCAGCTTGGCTGGCCTCTCACACTGATACAATTGGCTGTATCAGGGGGTAGGAAAGCTGAAGGGTGGGTCCTGGGCGTTGTGGACAGCGACCCCTACAGTTCGGTCGGGGCGCCTGTTCAGCGAGGGTTGGAACTGAGGAGAGATAGTGTGGCCTCCCACACGCTACACTCTCCCCGGTGAGAACCTGCGCGGCCAGGTTGGCCTGCCCCAGGCTGCACATGCGTCTGAGGAAAGCATGTGACAGTCTCCGGTCTCCCGGACCAACAGTAGGGAAAAGTACGCAACAACCAGGAAGGGTGGGATTGGAGAAAAATCGGGAAAAAGGAGGGGAAGAAAGATAAAAAAAAAAAAAAAAAAACTGTATGCCTCACTGTGTGGAAGAGACATGGGATCATTATTTTGTGCAAGGCAACATCAGGCTTGACTTAAAACATTACTTTCCTAACTTAGTGAAAAGAAATGTAACAAATTAACACATAGATATAAATGTACTGAATTGTTATTTATTTAAATTAAATAACTACAAAAAAAAATGTATAATAAAATTGTCTCCCATACCCGATCTAGCTATTTTAGTCATATCAATATCGGATCAGTGCATCCCTTGAAAAAAGTCCTTACTAGGCCTAATCCAAGTCTGAAACCAGCCCTAGATGTTATGTCCTAGTATTAAACATTTGGGCTACACCAACATTTTCTATCAAATATTCACACTACTCACCTTTACTGAAGTCAAGTTACTGCCAGTTAATCAATTTATGTGATTATCAATGTTTTATCCTAGATACATTTTTAACAATAATTTAACCATGTAGCCTTTTTGTCTAGCGCACACCGGACTCTTAACTAAAAGAATAAACTATGATTAGTTTGGCACTAATTTCATCAGACCTGTGAATAAGAGAAATATTTATTCTTGGCTAATTCATGTACCCGTGGTCTTAGTTTTCTTTGTTTTCATTTTTTTTGTTTTGTTTATCTGTGTAACATGTCAGCCATTTGCATTTGCTAGTGATTAATTGTTTTTCTTTGTTGATCGTTTTCATTTTGGCGTGGTCTTTTTGTAAAAAAAAAAAAGCAACAACAATGCTCATGGTCTTCACTGTCCATCCCCATTGTAATTGAGTCAACTGTGAATTTGAGCGTTCATAAAAGAATGTATGAACGCTGTCGCTGTGTAAAGGTCCAGCTGCAACGTAGCGTGGTTTGCAAAAGAAAACTGTTAGGGTTTTTTCAGTTTGTTTTGTTTTTGCTGCCTCTTGCATGCTGCTGCCTTCATCTGAGATCCAAGAGCCGTATGCACAAAGAAGTCCATGTTGTCGTCACTCGAGTTTACTTTCAGGGTTGTTTTTGTTTTTTGTTTTTGTAGTTGTTCACTGTATGTTGAGGATAGTGTAAGTAATTTATTGTGCCACAAGCCATCTCAAAACTATGTAGACATACAAGTACAATGCTCACTGTGTAAATGGTGATGTGTAGTTGAAGTACAATGCTGACTGTGTAAATGGTGATGTGTAGCTGATGAAAATGTGAATGCTGTGCAGCTTTAACCCTTTCACTACCACACTACAGAAGGTTAACCCTTTCACTACCACACTACAGAAGGGTAACCTTTCACTACCACACTACAGGCGGTTAACCGTCTAGTGTGGTAGTGAAAGGGTTAACCCTTTGTCGTGTGGCAGTGAAAGGGTTAACCCTTTGTCGTGTGGCAGTGAAAGGGTTAACCTGCATTGTCGCAGTGAAGGGGTTAACCCTGTGGTAGTGAAAGGGTTAAATCAAAGCTCTGAAAACTTATATTTTAATAATCTATCGAGTATAAAGTGGTTTCTTGTTGGTGTTTGTGAAGAGTATTATGATGCACTTTTTGTGTCAGATCTTTTTGAATAAAAGTTTCTATGATCTTGTTAATTTTGAATTTTTTTTACACCCCCTCTGTCTATACAGTACATAGACATTGCAAAATTAGGCTTAATAGATCAAATGCAAATTGCAAAACAAGGTTTACATTTATATATATGGATAAATATATATTGTGGTTGGAAATATCATGTTCATAGTTCTGTTATAAATACATATTCTCTGCACAGCCTGGACTAGTTAATATAGTTAACTAGTATACAGCTCAGACACGAGGGCGACAGTCTTAACAGTGTTCTTAAAACAACGGCCAAGGCCCAAGACAGCTTGACTTAGATATGACATTTGGCCTTGTCTCCAGTCTTGTGTGAGACACGACAAACCCCCTAAACACATCTTTGTTTACTTTTCTTGCCGTATCTGTTATTAATTTGTCATCTTTTGTTCGTCATGTCAACTATGTATTTATTGTAAGTCTGACCAGAGCTCGCTCTCACTTTTCCTGGTCAGAGGCTTTTGTTACACTTGTCTCTGATTTGTAAACTGAGGACATTTTCTGTGATCACGGAAAATAAACCTATGTTCATTTTTTACAACTTGACTCATCTGAATTTCTACAGCTCACTGTCTCGGCTCATTTAAAATATTCCACAATATATATATATATATATATATATATATACCGTACTTTTCGCACTATAAGCCGCACCTGACTATAAGCCGCAGCAGCTAAATTGAATGATGTGTACATATATAAGCCGCACTGGACTATAAGCCGCAGGTGTTTTAATGTTTAATTACCATATGTAAGGGTTCGTGCACAGAGGGGATTGTCACAATACTGTCGGACAAATAACAAGAATTAACTCATTTACAAGTTGTATTAAGTTTAGCAAATAAGGGAACAGATAAATAACATTTCAATGCAGTAAAAAAAGCAATATTTTAGGGTTTGGTCCACATATAAGCCGCACCGTTATATAAGCCGCAGGGTCGAAAAATGGGGGAAAAAGCCGCGGCTTATAGTCCGAAAAGTACGGTATATGGAAACAAACCGCTTCTATCAGATTTCAGGTGGGTCCAGACTAAATGCCCCTCCTAGTTCCCTCCTCCAGCCACTGAAATGGCTGAATAGACTCGTCTACATACTGTTTTGGTTCCACAATCGACTCATTAAACTGTCCCTTTGTTGCCCCTGCCCTTCCGCCCATGTCTCCTCCTCTTGTCACATGTTGGCAGTCAACACTGTGACTGTCAGGAATAACACCAGACAGACCAAAGAGATTCTGCATCTGCATGACAGGAGTATTGCAGTGACGGGTAAGTTAGAGATTTAATGAGTTTCCTTTATTTAATTTTTTCCATTTCACACAGAACCAGGTTTGTGTTAATTTAGTGCAACTCATTCTTAGCGGTTTGTTTGGAGAACCAGATGGGTGGAGTTCACTGCTTTTCAGGACATTTCAGACAGTGTTGGGTAAGTTGTCAATTGCAGAAAATGTATTTACTTTCAAATGATCAATTATCATTATTTCTGCCTTATAGTGTCCTATGGATGCAAACCCCACCCATGCGGTACTCAAAACGGTTTAAAATAAACGCCAATAATGTTTAGCAAATACTGTTTGACCTAGATCTCATTGGAACTGTATTGTTATACTGTATATGCATAGCCTACTATACTATAGGTACAGTAAATAAGTACAATAGGTGTAGTAAATATGTATTGTGCTGCGTATCATTATTGTGTATAATTTTCACTTTGAGTTTTATACACTGTTGGAAAGAGGGAAGAAATAACAGTTTTCAAACAATCTTTCACTGCTCTGTTGAATATTAAGTGTCACCTAACCATATTTTGAGAGTCTCCCTCAAAGTTACACAGGCTAATACAGTTGAATAAGACCACTGTAAAGGGCCGGTAACTACATATTCTATATTATATTCTAAAATTATAAACAAGATGTACAAATTATGAAAATCCAGACACTGTTGAGCAAAATACAACAAAATGGCCAAACATCAACATAGTGATGAAAAATACCACTTATTGCATTGTCATTTCAACTTCACATCGTGACCTTTTCAATGTTTTACGTTTCTTTTTCATATTGCCAGTTTTTCACTTTAAAAACGTGATCGTGAATATCTGGGCTACCACACGCTGTAACTAAGCTGCTTAACCCTTTCACTACCAAAGGGTTAACCCTTTCACTGCGACAATACAGACGTTTTTTTTTTTTTTTATAATACAGAATACAATACAGAAGGTTAACCCTTTCACTGCCACACAACAAAGGGTTAACCCTTTCACAACCAACAACGGTTAACCCGTCTGTAGTGTGGTAGTGAAAGGTTAACCTTCTGTAGTGTGGTAGTGAAAGGGTTAAAGAAAATCTAATTGCGTAGAAGCCCACTGAAGCCATTTGTGGGCTAACATTTCTCCAGGCACCGGGTGTTGTTGTCACACCAAACAGGGCTGTCTTGTAAACACGGTCTCTGCCATCAATACGACCATCAGGTTCACTTGTTTTACACTCTCACTAGATTTGAGAGGCTTTTTTTTTTTTTTTTCCAGTAATTTGATATCAGCTTTTATAGCATTCTGGTGAGAATTTGACACCCACTTATATCTGATTTAGGTCTGAACAGAGGGAGATCGTCGGTGAGGAAGGATGAAACGCTCCTGCGTGAATTGCATGAAAACCATGATGATTTTCCTCAACTTCATTTGCTGGGTGCGTCGCGTTTAAAGATTCATTGTCTAGATGGCCTCAGCCTTGAGAAAACCCGCCTGTTCGTGAAGGCCTATGGCCTCTAGTCTTCTCCCGGTCCCATCATTGTTAATATCTGTTGTGGAATATCTTTTAAATTAGCCAAACAGTGAAACTGTAAAAATTCAATGAGTCAAATTGTATCAAAAATAGAACATTGTTTATTTCTGTTTCTGTGGCCACAGAAAGAGTATCCTCAGTTTACAATCAGAGACAATCAGAGCGTCTGACCAGAAAGTGAGAAAGAGCTCTGGTCAGACTTACAATTAAGTACCAGCTGGGAATGACAAATGAAAACAAATATGTGTTTAGGGGGTTTGTCGTGTCTCACACAAGACTGGAGACCAGGCCAAATGTCATATCTAAGTCGAGCTGTCTTGGGCCTTGGCCGTTGTTTTAAGAACACTGTTAAGACTGTCACCCTAGTCCTAGTGTCTGAGCTGTATACTAGTTAACTATATTAACTAGTCCAGGCTGTACAGAGAATATGTATTTATAACAGAACTATGAACATGATAATATTTCCGACCACATTTTCTGTTTCTGTTTTATTTGTCATTTGGTTGCCTTGTAAAGTGTCCTTTGGGTTTCATGAAAGGCCCTATATAAATCCAAGCTGTTATTATTATTATTATTATTATTATTATTATTATTATTATTATTATTATTATTATTATAGTTATATCATCATTTGACATGAGGACTGTGTAGACTCAACCATCAAGTAGAATTCTCCCACCTGTTTTCAGTTGATCTGGTTATCGATCGGCGTATCTTCCTCTATAGATATGCACAGTTTTTTTTTTTAATACAATCAGTGGTGCAGTCGTAATATGGGAACTGCCCGGACGCCACGTGCACGCATGCGCACAGAACAGATGATTATTATGCAGAATAAATAGTAGGAAACATGTTTGTATAGGAAATTACTAGTTTTAGTTTAGTTTTTGTAAATATTGCCTTGAAATAGAGAAGCTGAAAAAGGTAGCAGAATGTAGCCTTCAATATATAAAGAAATTATATTGTCAACAGATATGGTTGAAAAACAAACAATGTTTTAAATGTAATTGTAGTTACAATTACTTAAACTAGAAAAGTAAATACAAACTAAATTAACAATGTAACTTAGTTTACAGAAGGACAGTTTCCTTCTGAAGCACAACTTAATGCCTCATCCTTGATCCTTCCAGTCGGGACCATTGTCACATAGTGAGAGGTTCCACAGCCCAAGCAAACCCCCACCAATTGGTACAGGCTTGTATTTTGGTTTGGCTCTTCTCGTTCTTTGTTATGCTATCGGTATCCTATTATTATGCAAAGTCTAGGTGATAGATAAGTGCCGGCCGCCGGGTACTTGGCGCACGGCGCGACGAGTCCAGTGACAATTGTGAACGCATTTTTGTGTGCGCGTGCGTGCACTTCTGCTCAGCGAACTACTAGGACGGCGTGGTACCGCGTCCACCCACCACTGCATCCCTGAATACAATCACAACTTGGGTCCTTTTTTCCCCCCTGGCGCATGTTCGTCTCCAGCTGTGTGGTGCGTTCGTGGTGGCGTTCGGAGAGTTCCAGATGATGCATTCCAAGTACAGCTCCTTGATCACCTCCTTCTGGCCCATCTACCCCGCCAACACCCTGGTGGTCACGGGCACCATCGTGACCTGTGTCTGTTTCCTGGGCGTCATGGGCGGGCTGAAGGAGAACCGCTGCATGCTCGTCTCAGTGAGTCGGTGGTCCTCGCGTCTCGGCTCTCATCGTCTGAGACAAACACCACTTTAGAATCAGAACCAGAAAGGTCTTTATTGCCCAAGTGGTTTTCACATACAAGGAATTTGCTTCTGTAGTTTTTGGTGCGACATTGGTGGACAGACATTAACAGACGGTAAGATAAAATGAAATATGAATTAAGTTAAGCACAATAGAATAGAATAGAATTGTGGAATAAAATATAGGCCAGGGCTGTACAACTGTAAATAAAGAGGTTGAATAATATTAAATGGGATATAAATTAAATATAGCACAATAGAATATAGTACAATACAAATAAAATAGGAATAGGCCAGGGCTGTGCAATTGGGCAGTTATGTGCAAAGAGTATGAGTCAGTGAAGTATGAACACAGGTATGTTTGGTTAGAACAAACATGGGAACTCGTATGTGGTTGTTCTGATGCTGACTAGGTGGTTTTGTTGTGATTTGTAGTTCTTCATTCTGCTGTTCATACTGATGCTGGTGGAGCTGGCCATGGGCTGCGTGTTCCTGGTTTATGACAGAAAGGTACACACACACACACACACACACACCTATGGATCCTGTTCACTTCTAATTGGATTCGTGATCACATAAATATAATGCTACACTTATGTTAAAGCGTTACCATCCCAGCAGAAATAGAGCTCTGCATCCATTTTCCTGCCCATGTAGCACAACAAAGGTTTTCCATAGACTCCCAGAGGCACCAGCAGCTTCAAGATGAATCCATATGTAACGGATGTCATATCGTCACCTTACACTTCGATGCCCCGAGGACGTTTCGAACTCGGGTCTCCCACGCCGCGGGCAACAGCACAGACCGCTATATACCAAGAAGTGAACTCACTTCTTTGTAACGTGTCTGTGTCATTTGAGGATGAGAGTGAGTTTAACCCATAGTGCACCGCTACTCACCCCAGTCACTTCACAACATGAGAGTGAGTTTAACCCATAGCACCGCTACTCACCCCAGTCACTTCACAACATGAGAGTGAGTTTAACCCACAGCACCGCTACTCACCCCAGTCACTTCACAACATGAGAGTGAGTTTAACCCATAGCACCGCTACTCACCCCAGTCACTTCACAACATGAGAGTGAGTTTAACCCATAGCACCGCTACTCACCCCAGTCACTTCACAACATGAGAGTGAGTTTAACCCATAGCACCGCTACTCACCCCAGTCACTTCACAACATGAGAGTGAGTTTAACCCATAGCACCGCTACTCACCCCAGTCACTTCACAACATGAGAGTGAGTTTAACCCATAGCACCGCTACTCACCCCAGTCACTTCACAACATGAGAGTGAGTTTAACCCACAGCACCGCTACTCACCCCAGTCACTTCACAACATGAGATGAGTTTAACCCATAGCACCGCTACTCACCCCAGTCACTTCACAACATGAGAGTGAGTTTAACCCACAGCACCGCTACTCACCCCAGTCACTTCACAACATGAGATGAGTTTAACCCATAGCACCGCTACTCACCCCAGTCACTTCACAACATGAGAGTGAGTTTAACCCATAGCACCGCTACTCACCCCAGTCACTTCACAACATGAGAGTGAGTTTAACCCATAGCACCGCTACTCGCCCCAGCCACTTCACAACATGAGTGAGTTTAACCCAGAGCACCGCTACTCACCCCAGTCACTTCACAACATCATAAGTCCTTTGTGACTGCGCTTCACGGTACCATCCGTTACACATACAAATAATAATAATAATAAAAGATATTTCCCAGCCTCTGATTGGCAGGTGATTTTGCACGTGATGTGTACTTTTTGGACCAGGAACACAATGGTGATTGTGTTGGAACGTGACCTCAGGAACGCCACTTGGCAGGCAGGCGGGGAAAAAACATCAGATTGACCACAAACAGCAGCTCCCTGCATCAACAACCAATCACATGTTTTAGTGTCCTGCCAAGTGGTGTTCCCGGGGACCACCTTCGGCATTCAGATTCGGCTCAAACAAGGGACTAAACATGTTTCGCAATTATGCCACATCAATGTGGAACGCCCTATCCACAGCCGTAACAAACATTTTAATCCCTACCCACATTCAAAACCGCTCTCAAAGAGCACCTACGGGAGGCTGCAATTCGAAACTGGCCACGTAAATGTCCAAACCCCCCCCTACCCACCCCCCCCCCCCCCTTCTAATGGACAGTCTCTTCCCCACCGTATGTATATATTTTCTCCCGCCCACCCACCCCCTCCTAATGGGCAGTCTCCTCCCCACCGTATGTATATTTCTCTCCCACCCACCCACCCCCTCCTAATGGGCAGTCTCCTCCCCACCGTATGTATATTTCTCTCCCACCCACCCACCCCCTCCTAATGGACAGTCTCCTCCCCATCATATGTATATATTTTCTGTTAGGATCTCTGGGTAACAGTACTGTATATTTGCATATCGTATATGTCACAAATGTAACAGTACTATATACCTGTATGTCATGTATGTCCCTATGTCATAAATGTTATGATGTCATGATGTCATGTATGTCATAAATGTCACTATGAATTGAAAATGGGGGACCCTGATGTAAACAAGACAAACGTCTTTCTCTGGTCTGCATCCCCTTAACAATTGTGTGTATTGAGCCGTACTGTATTGTACCCATTCTGCAATCTGTTAAATAAAGTTTTCATTCATTCATTCACCTAAGACCACCACCACGTTCCACGTCAGAAAGTACACACTATGTACGAAACCACATTGAAAAGTGATGCAAAGCTTGCTCTATTTATGCTGGGGAGGTAAACTCACTCTTGCTCATTTCTGAAGTTGCCTACTGCAGATTTGAACGAATGAATGAATGAAAGATTTTTACTTTCTAACAAGTATAAAAAAACAAATATATATCTGTTCATTTGACATATACAAAAGATAATTAAAAAAAGACAACAAAAAGAGAAACAGATAAATAAATCATAGTCTACCCTGTTCGAAAAAGGAGTAGGAAGAAGTACACACTTTTTAAAATTCCTACCCCTTTTTAACTATCACAAATTATATAGTTTTATTCTATTGCAAATTGTATGTATAAACGCTGTATCCCTATACAATCCAATACATTTATATTTAAATACATTTATATATAAATATACATATAATATATACTAAATAAATACCATATGATATACATCATTTCTTCTATTTTCTATTTACATCTTACACCCAATCAACACACTTCCTCTTTTTTAACTGATTTTTGTTTGTACTCTGTTTTTAGCTCTAATTCCAGACTGTTCTGCAAGTCCACCCCACAGATTGACATGCACATACTTTTTATTTTGGTTCTGACACTGAGCTGCCTACTGCAGCTTTAAATCACAGTATAAACAACAGCCCGGTTCATGTTTGTATTTTGGTCTACAATACATTCACAAATGTCGGCATACTCTTGCTGTCAAATACCAGTCGGCCTGGGGAGGTGTAGTGGTTACGTCATTGCTGTTTCCGGCCGGTCCACCATCTTGAAAACGCAATGTATTTTCCCATGCTCATTTCTAAATCGTCTCGTTTAAAACAAATAAAGCATGAACATTTGCATGGTGTACCTTTCTGTGCATATTCATCCACAATCTATAGCTCAACATGAAAATATTAGCAATTAATCGTAAAAGAAAATCGCCACATTTTATTTCAACCCAAAATGCTTAAACAATAATGTTAGTGATAGAAGGGAACTAATTTTGTGCAAAAATGGAAAGCTTTTCAATGTTCATAAGGTAGGATTGTTACAATAGCCGATAATCCATTTTCCCAATGATAAATCCCTATACGGGTGGACCTCGCGGGCGGTCCAAAGTGACGTCAGACTACACCTCCTACACTGTTTTTTCTGTGGAGTCTTCACGTCCAGTGTGAGGTATGAAAGCAGTTGTAATGTTTGATCATCTCTGTTGTGCAGATTGACACGTTCTTTAAGGACGACCTAATGCGAAGCTTGGAGACGTACAAGCACTCCCCTCCAGATGCCAACCTGACCATTAAAGAGGATTTCGATGAACTCCAGTACCTTGTTGAGTATTATTCAGTTTCACTGCCTTATCGGCTTATCGAATGTATAGTGTAGCCTACTACCTATTTGATATCATCAGTGGTGGAAGAAGTACACAGTTCTTTTACTTAATGGAACACACCAACTTCATGGGAAATGCGATTACCGACTTCTCCACTGTCAGGCAAGAAGATAGATGCCAATTTCCTCTCTGTGCCTTCAGTAGAAAGCTATCTGACTGCAAGCTAGTCTAGTTAAGGACAGCTTAGGATAGCTAGCCTAGCTGTTGGCTAAAAACACCTCCCGGAGTATTAAGCTTGGCTAGCTGGTTCATATCCGCGTCCATTCATTTGTGCTAAGCTAGGCTAGCTTACAGCCGGATAGCTTTCTACTGAACTCACAGAGAGGAAATTGTTATCTATCTTCTTGTCTGACTCCGGAGTAGACGATAAGCACATTTCCAATAATGTTGTTGTGTTCCTTTTAAGTAAAAATACCCAGATAAAATAGTAGTCTGGTAAAAGTAAAAGTCCTCCATTAAAAATTCTACTTAGGTAAAAGTGGAAAGGTATTTGATATTGGATGTCCTCGTGTATCAAAAGTAAAAGTACATACTGTATTCTATATGACGTTCTTATATTTCATTGCTTGGGATCATTCGATCCATGACTACTTACTGTCATGCACTAATAATACTAACCTACACTGTAGCACTCAACACTTTGATGAACATTGTTACTCAGCTGATAGAGTTGTGCCCTTCCTGCTGACTTGTCGTACAGAACTTGTAAGTCGCTTTGGATAAAAGCGTCAGCTAAATGACTAAATGTAAATTAAGGTCATATTGAAGTGGTCAGTTTTATGCTGACTCTGATAGCTAGATACAGTACGTACTGTATATGTGCGTAATGACTCGTTCCAGCAACAGTAAGCTTCTATTATTCAAATTACTTTTATTAGGAGATTGCGGATATGCGCTGGCCCCCTGGTTCATGAAAGGAAGAGACCTTTCGTAAATTTGTTCTTACGAACTACTTACGAAGATAGTTACGAAGATAGTTACTAAGATAGTTACGAATATAGCTATGAAGATAGTTACGTACACTTTCGATCACGAGGTCCAATGTTTCTCTTTAAGCCATGTAATACCACTAATAAAAACATAAAAAACATGCATGTCTCTGTTGCTAAAGGCAGTTTCCTTTTGTCTTGTGTCCAGTTTCAGTGTTGTGGAGTTAACAGCGAGGCCGACTGGGAGCCGGGAAACGTACCCATCTCGTGCTGCATTGAGGACCCTTGTGACATCACCCCCCAGACCAACTGGAAAGAGGTGTGTGTGTCAGTATTATCTAAAAAATAAAAAATAAACATAACTTACATTTATAGGATAAACAACTGTATATAAAACGTTTTCTTTCAGGGCTGTCATAGGAAACTGAGAAATTGGTTTGCCAGAAACTTCCTGAGTACCGGAGCCGGCGTGGTCACCCTGTTCATCATACAGGTGACCTGTTTGTTTTCCCTCCCTTTATCATATTCACACTGTGGCCATTTTGCTCCTATGTCATGCTCAGGTCGGGATTCCCTTCCAATCCGCTCCCGTCCACAAAATGGCCACTGTGTGAATATGGTCAATAATGCATGGTTTTCCTCTTTCCTGGTCCATTCACTGTGATTTAATTGGAATCTAGGAACTAGTTACGTGTTATCTTTGCATTGCACCTAGTTTGTGGACGTTGGTTACTGATACATGTCCCTCTTTGTCTTTGTTTTCAGTTAATTTGCTTGTGTTTCACTGTCCCCCTCTTTTGCCACTTCTGCCGAAATGGACAAGGTTACAAGTGAAGAAGAACCCCATGACAACTGCAATGAAATCACAATTCAACAATGAATTCACAATTCATCACAATTCAACAATGAATTTACAATTCATCACAATTCAACAATAAATTCACAATTCAACAATGAATTAACAATTCACGTCTTTCTACTATTACCCTGCCCATACCTGTGCCTCCCCTCCTCCCCTCCCCCATGCTGCTATGATGCCCAAATTTCCCCAAGGGGATCAATAAAGGAATATTATTATCTGATCTTAGAAGCCTTTCTGTTTAAAGAAAGTACAATGTGAAGCAGAACAGCGAGAGGGTCACGTTCTTTAGCTGCTAAAGACTTTTATTATAAAGACAATTATTATTAAGCCCATGATATATTCAATATGGGAGCTGATATTGTTATGCTGAATCTGAACCTGCCTTTTTGTATTATTTGTGATTTATCTATGTTAGAATGCATAATTATGATGATCAACCCCCCCCCCCCCATACTATGTGTTCACATAGTATGTGTGTATATACTACAGGATGTCCATGTGTGATTCTTAAATCTGCGTGACTATCTACCACAAGAAGGTTCCTATTTGTCACTAAATATAAACCAATGTGTCACAGACTATTTCTCAGCATTGTATACTTATTACTTGCATGTGGCTGCCAGTGTCATCTGTCCTCTGTTTCGCATGCTATGTGTCCAAAAATAAGGAAGTGAAAAAGTGTGTGCACTGCACACCCAGTCTGTCTTTAACACTTGTGATGAGAACGGAGAGTACAGCCGACCACAAAGTTCACTCTACGGCTGAACAGAAGTTAAAGTCTTGAATTCTCGAAAATAAAGGGAATCGACAGTTCATCTGCTGAGGTAAGGCTTTACCTTTTTATACCAAAGATCTGTACCATCGATTCAACCTCAAGCGTCTGACTTTAGGATCCCCTATTAAAGGTCACCAGACCTTTCTTCTACTGATGCTGTAAAGTTGTCATGTTGGACTGAAGCCTCTCTCTCTCTGATGCTCAACTTAGCATATAGATCATACTATATCTCTGGTGAATTAGAGGGGAACCAACAGAGTATCTATTAGCAGAACATTTATATCTGCTCATTATTATACCCACATACAATGACGATGTTTGGTGCCTTAAAGAAAGGAAATTACCTTCCATTGAAAAGAAAGGGGAACTCCAACGTGTTCCGCTACATTGAGACAGCGATGTTTACTGTTATCTGTTGACCAAAAGGTACAAGGTGGGAAACCAACAGCTTTGGGAAATTGTATTATTTGAAGGTAAACCAAAAGGGGTAAGAAAAAGAGTAGTAGGCCTGTGTGAAAACCCCTTCACTCCATTCTTCAAGTTTTTATTTCAAATTAAGATTTACATGAAGTGTCACGTCCTTAAAACCCATTGGAAGCCCAATATTTAATTTTATTTAATTTTGTTTAATAGTAGTATAGTAGTATATTAAATGGAGTTTATATTTTGAAATATTTTATTGTATATCTAATTGCATTGAATGCAAGTGATACATGCTCAACGTTTTCAGGAGAATCTACACAGAAAATGTCAACGTTTTGAGGATAATCTACACAAGAAATGTCCCCTTACATTTTCTGGAACCTTTTTCAGAAATACTTTTTTGAAGTCTTTGTATTAAAAACAAGAATTGAATGGTTCATCTATAAAGTGCCAGAGAATGAGATTGAATAATTTACATGTGGTGTAAAATAAAAGGATTATTATGTATATATCGAACCCTTATTTTAATAAAGGATAGCTGTTTGAAATGCATTTGGTGAATTCATAGGAAACTATAAACAGGAAGTGAGATACTGCTTCTCGTCTGCTGCTGATCGTGTGTGAGGTGGAAACATCTGACTCATGTTCTGCCTGGTCACATCTTTGTGACATTATTCCACATCACAAGAAGAGCAAGAAAAATGATCTCTGACCCCACTCACCCCAATAGTATCTAGCTGCAGAACGACAACCCACCCGCTGAGGACCCACCCGTCCAGGACCCTCGCTTCCATTGGCTGATTTGGGTCACGTGACCGTCCCACCCAATGGCTGAATTGGAGTATTACACTGCGAGCATTGGCTGATTTGGGTCACGTGACCGTCCCACCCAATGGCTGAATTGGAGTATTGCACTGCGGGATTGATTGATTTATTGATTGAAAACTTTAACAGATTGCAGAATGGGTACAGTGACCGTCACAGGCCCGGATCGATTGATTGATTGATTGATTGAAAACTTTATTAACAGATTGCAGAATGGGTACAGTGACTGTCACAGGCCCGGATTGATTGATTGATTGATTGATTGAAAACTTTAACAGATTGTCGAATGGGTACAGTGACCGTCACAGGCCCGGATTGATTGATTGATTGATTGAAAACTTTAACAGATTGCAGAATGGGTACAGTGACCGTCACAGGCCCGGATTGATTGATTGAAAACTTTATTAACAGATTGCAGAATGGGTATAGAGGTGTGATAGGTGTGAGAGGTGTGATAGGTGGGATCGGTGTGAGCGGTGTGAGAGGTGTGATAGGTGGGATCGGTGTGATAGGTGGGATCACACCGATCCCACCTATCACACCTATCACACCTCTCACACCTCTACTGTAGCAACCCCCCTTTGTAATTATGTATTTTGTAGTATGTATGTAAGTGATGTTATGTTCTATGTTGGAACAATGCTGTAACTGCACTGAAAACCAATTCCACCAGCCTGGCTGGGTGGTCATTAAAGAATCTAATCTAATCTACTTTGGATAACTTTTCTTCTTAATTCTTTTGTCCTCCAGGTCTGAAGAGAGGTCTTGAACAATGGCTCAAGGTTCAGGTTGCCTCAAGTGCCTGAAGATCACCATGTGTGCCGTCAACTTCCTGTGTTTTGTACGTGGCTCCGGTGTCCAGCTTGAGACCAGTGTCTTCAGTCTGAGAGAATTATTCACACTGAAGAATTATAATAATAATAATAATAATAATTATAATAATAATTTGTGGAGCACTTTTCAAAAGGAACTTCCAAAGGGCTATACGGGAACAAACCCTTTCACTGCCACACTACCAAAATTGTTAACCCTTTCACAGCCACACTGCAGAAGGTTAACCCTTTCACTACCATAACCGTCTGTAGTGTGGTAGTGAAAGGTTAACCTTCTGCAGTGTTGGTTGATTGAAAATGTTATTAACAGATTGCAGAATGGGTACAGTACAGTACGGCTCAATACACACAATTGTTAAGAATGAATGAATGAAAACTTTATTTAACAGATTGCAGAATGGGTACAATACAGTACGGCTCAATACATACAATTGTTAAGGGGATGCAGACCTGAGAAAGACGTTTGTCTTGTTTCCATCAGGGTCCCCCATTTTCAATTCATATAGACATTTATGACATACACAACATACATGACATTTATGGCATAGGGACATATAGGTATTTAGTACTGATACATTTGTGACATAACCGGTATTCAAATATACAGTACTGTTACCCCTAGATCCTGACAGAGTATATACATATGATGGGGAGGGGACTGTACATTAGGAGGGGGTGGGTGGGTGGGAGAGAAATATACATACGGCGGGGAGGGAATATATACATGCGGTGGGGAGGAGACTGTCTATTAGGAGGTGGTGGGGGATGCAGACCAGAGAAAGACTTTCGTCTTGTTTACATCAGGGTCCCCCATTTTCAATTCATCATGACATTTATGACATACATGACATACAGATAGACAGTACTGTTTAAGAGACAGGGTTTCTAAAAGAGTATATACATTTGAGGGGGAAGAAACTACATTGGAGGGGGGGCGGGGGGGTTGGACATTTACAGGGGCCAGTTTCGAATTGCAGCCTCCCGTAGGTGCTTTCACATTCCTTTACAGCCTTGGGTAGGGCGTTCCACATTGATGTGGCATAATTGCAAAACGTGTTTAGTCCCTTGTTTGAGCCGAATCTGGGTTTAACATGATTTGTGGAGCTTCCTCTGGTGTTGTGGTCGTGGTATTCACTGACCTTTGGGAAGTATTTTGACATGTACATGGGTACCTTGGTCGTGTAGTGTATCTTGTAGACCAGGCCCATTGCAAGTTGCTGTACTCTGTCGTCTACTCTAAGCCATCCTAGGTTGTCAAAGTGGGCAGCGGTGAGGTGGGTTCTAGGAGTAAGGTCAAGCAGTAGTCTCACCAGTTTGTTTTGTGATGTTTGTAATCTTGTTTTTAGTGCCTTTGAGGTGCTTTGGTACCATGAGGTGCAAGCATAGTCGTAGTACCCTTGAATGAGTGCTCCTGCCAGAGTCTTCAGGGTATTCTTGTTTACCAGAGAGGAGATCCGGTACAAGAATCTAGTTCGTTGGTTGACTTTTTTTTTATTACCTTGGATGCCATTTTGTCACAGGAAAGATTTGCCTCTAGGATGGAACCCAGGTATGTAATTTCATCTTTCCTTGTGACAATATTGTCACCCACTGTAACTGAGAAGCCGTTGGTCTTGCTGAGTTTGTTATTTGATCCAAAGAGAATGGACTCTGTTTTACCCAGGTGTAATGATAGTTTGTTATCAGCGAGCCAGTGTGGTAGTGAAAGGGTTGAGGCATGAATCCATGCTGTTCTAGGATCCACAGGGGTCAGATGTGTGGCACGGTGGTGTTTGGATGGCTCCAGTCCTAATAAATAATATTAATATTACTATGACTACTAATTCATACCTCTTTAATGTGCATATTTTAACTGTAGGCCTACTTTGTGTGTGTGTGTGTTAGATGTGTGGCACAGCAGTGTTTGGATGACTAGTTATTTTAATTGTATGTTGTGTGTGTGTTATATCTGTGTATTTTAATTGTATGTTTGTCAGGTGTGTGTATTTTAATTCTGTGTGTGTGTTAGATGTGTGTATTTTAATTGTACGTTGTGTCTGTTTTAATTCTGTGTGTGTTAGATGTGTGTATTTTAATTGTACGCTTTGTGTGTGTGTTAGATTTGTGGCACGGCAGTGTTCGGCTTCGGGGTTTACATGATGATGCACTTCAGGATCTCCTCCCTCGTCCCCAGCTTGGCCAGCCTGAACGTGGCCGGCATGCTCTTCATCACCGGCATCATCATCACCTGCGTCTCCTTCCTGGGCTTCCTGGGGGCGCTGAAGGAGAACCGCTGTCTCCTCATGACGGTGCGTTAAACCAGGCGTCTTTACGACCAAGTCCGGCTCGCAGTGTCATGTGGCACGTGTCTCAAGTCGAGTTCCAAGACATTAAAGAGGCATTTCGCAAAATAGATTTAATTTTTATCCTATCGTTCGGTTCCGAGGAGGACATTATTTCAAACCTTTATTTTAACTTGAAAGGTGAGGTTTCCCTCATTACAGTCACGTGGAATGTATTCAGCAATGAGCACAAAAGAAAAAGCACATCAAATCACAATAACAAGACTAGGCAAAAAGCAAGGATAACAAATCTATTAAAAACACGTTGATTGAGGTTGGAGATCAAGGTTTTAAACTCTGCAACAGAGGGGATAATCTCAAGCTTTAATAAGGACTGTTGGAGTTCATTCCATGAGCTAGAGGGGCATCATAGCAAAATGCAGATTTACCCTGTTCAGAGCAAATGTAACATTCGGATGGCCTGCACATTTGCCCTCGTCTGTCGCCGTCACGCTGTGTTATTGTCTATGAACCAACACATCGGTTGGAATCTAAAATGACCCCCTATGAATGAATGACACCCTACTTGGCCTATATTACATGCTTCCAATTTCGGGTTATAAGACCAAACAGCCAACGAGTGTTAAGTTTTGAAAAAGTTACCACCTCCGGTTTCGCCTCCCGGTGACCAGTCACATAAAAAATGTAATAAAAAATTATTTCAGTGTGTTCAAAACTCTATTACATTAGCACTCAGCGTGATTCTTCCTGTTGTCGAAGCAAATTCAGAATGTTTCCTTTCAAGAGAGGCCAGACTTGTGCATAAATGGTTCAATAGCACAGTGGCGTTTTTATGTCACTTTAAAAAATATATAGAATATTTAGAAGTGGTGGGCTCTGAGGGCCAAGCTAAAAGGACTTTGATTACCCCTGCCCACTTTGACAACCTAGGATGGCTTAGAGTAGACGACAGAGTACAGCAACTTGCAATGGGCCTGGTCTACAAGATACACTACACGACCAAGGTACCCATGTACATGTCAAAATACTTCCCAACGGTCAGTGAATACCACAATCACAACACCAGAGGGAGCTCCACAAATCATGTTAAACCCAGATTCGGCTCAAACAAGGGACTAAACACGTTTCGCAATTATGCCACATCAATGTGGAACGCCCTACCCAAAGCTGTAAAGGAATGTGGATCACTACCCACTTTCAAAAACACTCTCAAAGAACACCTACGGGAGACTGCAATTCGAAACTGGCCCCTGTAAATGTCCTAACCCAACCCCCTCCAATGTACAGTAAATTACCAAGTATGGTTTTGTCAATATTCCAATGTACAGTTTTGCTTGTACAGTTGTACAGTGTCTGGTCTGCATCCCCTTAACAATTATTGAGCTGTACTGTACTGTACCCATTCTGCAATCTGTTAATAAAGTTTTCAATCAATCAAGAAGAGAAAAGAAACACATCATGTTTAGATGGGGGGATGGCGCCATCCTCAGGAAAAACATGCACAAACTTTGGAGACAAGAATATAATAGTAAGCTTACTTTTACGTGAATGTCAATTTAAATTATAATTAGGGAAGGGAGGGGGTTGAAATGTGTTTTTGTCCTGTGTTACTGTCTGTGAATGAATGAATTAATGAAAATTTTATTTAACAGATTGCAGAATGGGTACAAATAATACAGTACGGCTCAATACACACAATTGTTATGGGGATGCAGACCAGAGAAAGACGTTTGTCTTGTTTACATCAGGGTCCCCCATTTTCAATTCATAGTGACATGTATGACATACACAACATACATGACATTTATGGCATAGGGACGAGGGGCCTCCAAAAAAAGAAAAGTAAAAAAAAAAGAATTGGGGCCTCTTGTGACGAGGGGCCTCCAAAAGGCCTCTAGTGACGAGGGGCCTCCAAAAAAATTAAACAAATGTTGGGGCCTCTATGACGAGGGGCCTCAAAAGAAATTTCAATAAGATTAAAAAAAATTAAAAAAAAAAAAAAAATTGGAGGCCCCTCGTCACTAGAGGCCCACGGGCCGCGGCCCGGACGGCCCGGTCGTTAATCAGGCCCTGATCATCACCAGTGATTAACATGAGAACCGGACATAACGTGCACCCAGATTGAAGATAAGATTGAAATGACTTAATCACTTGATAATGATGAGTCATTATTTATAATAATAATAATAATAAACTTTATTTTTATAGCACCTTTCATACAGAAATTGCAGCTCAAAGTGCTTCACAACAGAAAAAGACAGGCATAAAATGAGCACATAAAGTGCAGACATACACAGTAAATTTCGCAGAGTACAGTGTACTCAGTTTGAGTAAAATGTACTCAGTTTGAGTAAAATTTACTCTGCGAAATTTACTGCGTATAAAATCAGTTTTTCACATAAGTGAAAGCATTCGTCCATAATTGTAAATAATTACTTCTCATTACCAGGTAATTTCTAGTCATTCCTATGCTATTACACGGTACTAACCCTGTACTTTATGTACTCTTATATGAAGTACTACAGTATATAGATCTACATTGAGTTAATAGTGTGATGGTGGTGGGTTGTTGTTTTTGTTTTTTTTGTTGGTGGTTTTTACCATCACTGAATATTTTGTTAAAGTTCCATACAAGTGAATGGAAAACAAAAAGGTGAGAATTTGTGATCAGTTTGTGTTTATTAATATTATTTTATATTCTCTGCTGGATTCCAGTTTTTCCTCCTGCTGTTCGTTGTGATGGTGGTGGAGCTGGCTGCAGCCTGCCTGCTGCTGGTCTACGAGAAAGAGGTAACTAATCAGCAGGGGTGTAAAAAGTACCCAGAAATTGGGCGGCTACGTGGCTTAGTGGGCAAGGCGCTCGCCACGAATGACGGAGACGCTGGGCTTGCCTGTTCGAGCCCAGCGCTCCACATTGCTTTCAGTTTAGCTGGTCGTTCATGATACTAATACACATTGGCCGTATTAGGGGGTGGGAAACTGATGGGTGGGGATCGGGCGTTGTGGACAGCGACTCCTACAGGTCGGTTGGTGCGCCTGCGCAGTAGAATCAGGAAGTGTCGGGGGCAGCGTGAGCCTCCCACGCGTTACTCCTCGCCACTGAGAGATCGAGCTGCGCAGGTGAAAAGATGCGACTGCTGTTACCTCAAGTACCGGAGGGGACTTGTGCTATGTATGACTTAGTCCACATTGCAGCCGGCTTGTGGGAGGCAAGAAACAGCGTTCGTGACAGGGGAGGGTTGAATTGGATGATACGAAATTGGGATGGGAGAAAAATATAGAAAAATGGGAGAAAAAGTGGATAAAAAAAAAAGTACCCAGAAATTATACGTGAAAGTATGGGTACCGTCTCAAAATCTGACTCAAGTAAAAGTCAAAGTATCTGGCTAAAAACACATTTGAGTAAAAGTCAAAAAGTCCTACTTTTAAATGTACTTAAGTACTAAAAAGTAAAAGTTTTTTTTTTTAAAGGGATAGACCAGGGGTCTCAAACTCATTCCATCGTGGGCCAAGTTTTCATTTTAACTATACATTGATTGCACCAGGTGAGTTAGTTGAAGAGGTGAGCCAATTAGTGAAATCATCAGCTGGTGTTTAGGCAAGGCTGGAATGAAACCAAGCATACACTCTGCCCACAATGGAATGTGTTCTGCGATAGACAATGCTGAAATGAAAGAACAGAGGACACTTTTTTTGCATTAAAATGATTTAATGCACTTCTCCATTGAAGGTAAACTAACATGGACGGCATTCACATCACAGCATGAATAATATCACAATATTAAAAACAGAATGGTGTATCCTGAATAATATCACAATATTAACCACAGCATACTGGATTATCCTGAATAATATCACAATATTAAAGGCAGAATACTGGAGTACCCTGAATAATATCACAATATTAAAGACAGAATACTGGAGTACCCCGAATAATATCACAATATTAAAGACAGAATACTGGAGTACCCTGAATAATATCACAATATTAACCACAGCATAATGCGGATCTGACTGTCTATTCTTCTGATAGCAGGTTGTAACTGAGGGGTACAATTCCCTGACTGTATTGAATAATAATATCATTAAACCACTACTGCGTTATGTACATTACTACTGGCAACACACCCACAATAACACGGCTTCACAAGAAATACTGTTTAGAAGAATATTTATTAGCAGCACGAAGATTATCTTACATTACTTATCAAGATTGAGAGTTGCGCTTGTAAGGCGAAGAATGTGCATGAATAGGTCAAGAGCGTAAGTCCATGAGCATATTACGCAGGAGATAATTAATACCACCTGTATCATAAGAATTATATATGGTACACTAGTAGATCAGCTGGAGATACTAAAGGGGTCCCTCCGGTTGTAAGCCAGCAGGGGAGAGGATTTGTCGGTAGCAGAAAGTCTGGGTCAACGAGGAATAAGGAGACTCCAGGTACAGGAGACAGTGCAATAATCCCTTGATCCGTAGACGAACAACAGCTATTCTCCGGTATGCAGTGCCGCATGGAGGAAAGCTAGCCAGCCTCAGAGTACTAGAGGCGGGCTCGACGGTGCTCCTCACAGGGTAAATCCCACACAACAGTGGGTGTAGACGATTCTCCGCTCCAACAGCTACAGGACCAAAGCAAATATAATCCAGCCGAAAAGGGCTCTGTAGTCGTCGGGGTAGGTTATCCAGTGTACATATCCACACGGTTCTCGTCTAGGGCTCCTCGGATGACGGCACCAGGTTAAGCCGCCCAGCCTGGATAAGCACACTAGCTCGGTACGATGAAACGTTGGTAATGCTGGTCACTGTAGAACGGTAGCCGCACGATACACTATACATAATAGACTATTACTTAATAATAGAATAGGTCGAACTCGACGATACAGCGTTAAACTCTGACACTTCAGCTATCAATTCGCACGCGGTCTCAAGGCTCTATTTCGGGGCAAAACGGGCCCACTTCACAGCACGTTGTATCGTGGTGTGAGGCTTCAACTTATTGGGTAACTAACTGCTGTATCCACCTGCGACGTATTTATACGTAAGGTGAACAATCTAGTACCAGCCTTATTTCTGTCTCGTATTCTTGCGCAGAACCGGGCATGTCCAGGCATGTCTCAGCGGTGACTTTGAACTAGACATTGGGGGGTATGGCCGTGGCGCCTAGGGGATCGCTGTCCAATAGGAGAACGAATATTATGGTCTGTCCCGTACCAGGTAAAGGGATATTCCGTGTATATGTACAAAGAATATACAAGGGATATCAAACGATATACAAATAGTATACATGGGATCTCAAGCAATAAATATATATTCGGTTTAATCTGACCCTTTGTAACACAGGTGTTTAATCAAAGATCCCCGCTTTCTAGTGTTGCACAAGGACCAATCAGCATGAGTATGGGCGGGTTAATTTTCCATTGATGGGGATTTGATTGGCTGTTTACCTGCGGTCGCAGGATTAATAACGTTAACACTTTAACTGCCGTCATTCCCCGCCATGCTCAAGTTGCCGAGGACGCCGGAACTCGTCTTTGATATCAATATTTCAAAAATCTGTGATCGGAATCATATTTCCCCTCTGCAGCCTTGACACACAGTTCTGATCTCCTCTCAATCCTCTAGCGGTTCAAGAGCGCCATCTGGTGGCCGATCGGCAGATCGAAAAACCGGATGTCAACCTTTAACCCGGCAGGACTCACTCCATATGTGGTCCGGGCACTCGCTAATGTTAGAGAGACTCAGTCTTCACACAGTGAACGATCGGTGGAAATAACTCGAAAAAACAACATGATTTGGACGTATATACTATTATACAACCTGGAAATAGATCCGGTATTTCGACATCCCATAATTGAAAACTGTCTACTCCACGCTGATCGCCCAACGGCCCGAGGAGACTGGGGTGAGTTTTAGCGTTATATTCTAACGTGTTCTTTACTAACTGCTATGATGAACATATGACCCACATTAGATGAATGGTATAACGTTGCCCACGGAATTATAAACGCCCCCTCGCCCATCCGGTCAACATCAGATGACGTGTAGTAAATTCTAGAAGTACAGTACGTCCAATTGAAATTTTTGATCTCGCACAGATTCCTACCAAACTGTATTTCATCATCAATATAATGCATTTGGGGCTATAAATCACGTTCTGGAGAAAGCTGCAGAAAGAGATGAAAACATACTTATACTTTAGACCATATTTTAGTATGAATATGTGAATGAAAAAGTTTAACGTTGCTACACCATGAACAATACATATAGGACCTTGAATGGGCCCTAATAATGGCAATCTAGCAATAGAATTTTAAAAGTTATAGCCCTGCAAAGAAGGGGAACTTCTCCATGTTAAATAGAGCTGGCAACGGATGGTATATCATGAATTTAACCTTAGGCAATCAAAGTGTTAACGTTAGTTCGGCCAGATAAACAATTAAAATATACTAATTAAAATGGTTGGACCTGTGAGATTTGTACTTTGTAGGTCTGCATTTTAAATGTAAGGAGTAAAAAGTATGTTTTTTTTCTCTGAAATGTAATGGAGTAAAAGTACAAAGTATACAAACCTAATAATACTCGAGTAAAGTACAAATCCCCCAAAACAGTACTTAAGTATCCAAGTGTCCAAGTGGCAAATTAACCAATCAGACGCCTCTTCGGTACATCCAAGTGGCAAATTAACCAATCAGACGCCTCTTCGGTACATCCAAGTGGCAAATTGTGGGAGTTGTAGTAGTGATTATAATGGGTTGCCCAATTTGTATTTTGTGTCGCTCAAAACAGGAGTGAGAGAGTTGATCCTTTCACTACCACACTACAGAAGGTTAACCCTTTCACTACCACACTACAGAAGGTTAACCTTTCACTACCACACTACAGAAGGTTACCCCTTTCACTACCACACTACAGAAGGTTAACCTTTCACTACCACACTACAGAAGGTTAACCTTTCACTACCACACTACAGAAGGTTAACCCTTTCACTACCACACTACAGGTTAGCCTTTCACTACCACACTACAGAAGGTTAACCCTTTCACTACCACACTACAGGTTAGCCTTTCACTACCACAATACAGAAGGTTAACCTTTCACTACCACACTACAGAAGGTTAACCTTTCACTACCACACTACAGACAGTTGTAAAAAGTAAAAGTTTTTTTTAAAGGGATAGACCTGTAGTGTGGTAGTGAAAGGGTTAACCTGCCGTGTGGTTGTGAATGTGTTAACCCTTTTGTCGTGTGGCAGTGAAAGGGTTAACCTTCTGTATTGTAGCAGTGAAATGGTTAACCCTTTGGTAGTGTGGTGGTGAAAGGGTTAATGTATGTGATGCTCCTCAGTGCGCTGGGAGAACGAGCCGCGGGAGTTGTGTTACTGATATCGTGTTCCTTACTGCTTCAGATCGGTGAATTCCTGGAAAATGATCTCACGAACAGCCTGGCAGAAAAAAGTGGAAATTCATCAGCCATAATGGATGACTGGGACCTGGTCCAGAAAACAGTATGTGAAATACAGAGGAACGCATTATAACCTTAGTCTACATTATGAAATAGGGCTGATAGTCCTATAGGGAGGTGTAGTGGTTACTTCCTGGTCTATAGGGAGGTGTAGTGGTTACTTCCTGGTCTATAGGGAGGTATGCATGATTTTTTCCCGTAGCCTATGTTTGCGGAGACGCTCTCTGATTGGCTAGCCGCGTACAGCGAAGACCCTCTCTGATTGGTTTAGCGCCGAAGGGTCTCTTCCGCCTTGTACATATATATTCTCTGCTTCAAAGTGGTTATGCTTTGGCCCTCTTTCGACGTGGGTTATGCTTAGAGTTAGGGTTAAGGTTAAGGTTAGGGTTAAGGTTAAGGTTAAGGTTAGGGTTAAGGTTAGGGAACAACATATCTGTTGTAGCCAATTTAATGATTTTCTGTTTTTATGTTACTGTATGAAGGCACCGTGTCATCATGAAAGTGTTGACCAATTAGCAGGCAGTGGGCTCAGGAGGCGGGGCTCATGTGTGCTCAGGTGCAATCTATATGTATGGGTTCACAGGTGTGCAGCGGCAGGGAATTTGGGTAATATTCACAGGGAAGCCACACTATCTTTTTACCGTGTTCGTTTGTTTGTTTTCAGTTACATTGAGTCACTTTTTGAGTTTATTTTGTATGCTTATATTTTGTCCACACCGCAAGTAGTAATAAAACACTCTCAACAGTGACCAAGGAGAAGACATCATTTTATTATCAACAAGCATCACGCGTAGGAAAGAGCTTCACCCAGTATTCCCTCACTGGCAACATTTCTTGTTAGGTTGCCCTTACAATATCAATTGTTGTTGAATATGCGGAAGAGACCCTTCGGCGCTAAACCAATCAGAGAGGGTCTTCGCTGTACGCGGCTAGCCAATCAGAGAGCGTCTCCGCAAACATAGGCTACGGAAAAAAATCATGCGGGAGGTATAGACCACCGTAACACTTCCGGGATTCTGAAATCAGGGAGGAGATTGCGGGGGTCAAATGAATGAATGTGGACGAGGGCCGTGATGTAAGTGGTTGCCGATACGGCTGTGGGGGTGCTAGAGACATGATCGAATAGACGTTTATGCGCCTCGCTCTCCTGAACATGGCGTGACCCATAACTAATCGATCAGAACTAAATCGGCAGAGAAAAAGCCCATTTTAAAGCACCTATTCCGCATGGACATGCGCAGAGTGCCCATGGAGTCTGGACGACGCGAGATGACGCTCGAATGAATGTGGACTGTTCTATCAGAGGGGGGAGCTTCGATGGCCAGTGTCCTTTCAGCTGAACAGGATAATGAAAAAATTATCCCACTAAATGGCCAGACGCGTCTTATGGCGACATCTACAATTACCTCATTGAGTCTCCAGGTAGACTAATGTTTATATTTAAGTGCAGCGGTCTGTAGCCACTTACATGACCATCGAAGCTCCCCCCTCTGATAGAACAGTCCACATTCATTCGAGCGTCATCTCGCGTCGTCCAGACTCCATGGGCACTCTGCGCATGTCCATGCGGAATAGGTGCTTTAAAATGGGCTTTTTCTCTGCCGATTTAGTTCTGATCGATTAGTTATGGGTCACGCCGTGTTCAGGAGAGCGAGGCGCATAAACGTCTATTCGATCATGTCTCTAGCACCCCCACAGCCGTATCGGCAACCACTTACATCACGGCTCTCGTCCACATTCATTCATTTGACCCCCGCAATCTCCTCCCTGATTTCAATGTAACGCGGAAGTGTAGTGGTCTTGTTACTTCCTGGTCTATAGGGAGGTGTAGCTAGTGGTTTACGTCATTGTTGTTTCTGGCGCAGTCCACCTCGCTTGAAATTGCAATGTATTTCCAATGGACACATTTCTAAATCGTCTCGTTTTTAAAACAAATAAAGCATGAACATTGCTTAATAAAAAATGCTTAATAAACAATAATGTTAGTGATAGAAGGGAACTCATTTTGTGCAAAAATGGAAAGCTTGCCAATGTTCATGAGGCAGAATTATCCCCCCCGTTGGTTACTGGCAAAAACTACACTCCGCTGCATATACATTTATTTGGAACAACAAACGCCCACGAATAAAAAGATCCACTGCACAGAGAAATAAAACCGACGGGGGTTTAGCCTTTCCAGACTTCAACTATTACTTTAAAGCGTTAATTCTCTTTAAGACCACTGATCACCTGGTTTGATTCTCAAGCATCGGTATCCTGGAGACCATTAGAGGAGAACATAGTGGCACCACATAGACTGCAGGATATAGTGTACACCAACTTATCAATTAAGCAATGCAACTTGAGATTTGGCCCTCTTATTACACATGTGATCCGGATATGGCGTGACACACAGAAAAAGTGTACTAACCACCATAAATGGCACAGGCATTCTCCCCTATTTAATAACAATGTACTCCTTATTGCACAACAACCTATCAGATATCCTGGATGGGAAAAGAAAGACATACACACATTGGGGGATATCTTCGATGACCATGGTCTCTACAGTTATCAAGATATATTCAACAAATTTTACCTCACCAGCTCCACTTATCTCTTCTATCTACAAATAAGAGCAGCTTTGAGGGCTCACGGAGTCCCATTAGATATTCCACTTGAGCACCACAGATTTCACAAATTCTTTTATGACAAGGAGACGTCGAGAGGCTTCGTCTCTGACTTTTATCGCCACTTACTTACGTCCTCATATGAGGTCCTTCCTCTAGACTCGGTTTGGAGGAAGGATATCCCAAACCTGGAAGTAGATTTTGATTGGGATGCAGTCTGGGAAAATGTTCGGCTATCATCACGCAACCCAGATCACCAACAGATTAATCTTAATTTTGTTCATAGGACTTACCTGACTCCTAGACGTTTGCACCTAATGGGTCTCAGACAGGACTCTCGATGCTCCTTGTGTTCAAACGGTGCTATTGGTACATATATGCATATGTATTGGGAATGCCCTCCTGTCGAGACTTTCTGGGAAAAAGTAACCACTCAATTATCAGAATTTTTATCTCTGACCATACCTACACTGCCTTCTGTATTGTTGTTGAATGATGTTTCTCAGTTATCGACCTCTGTACATGTAAAGAGACTCATTTTGGCCGGTCTTACGGCTGCCAAAAAGTTGATAGCGTCACGCTGGATTCAACCGGATAAAATGTGCCGGAAGGTATGGGTTCTTACCTATCCCGATGTGATTTATCTAGAGATATCCACTGCACGAATGTTAGGTGTTAATGAAGCCAGCATAGCAGTCTGGGTAGCTGTGGTGGAGAAGATAAAGGAACACATATAAATTTGTAATTTTCTGATGTTAAATGAAGTAGTGGATGTATAGTCCAAGTGGGGGTCCTGAGGGGGTGGGGGGGGGGGGGGGGGGGGGGGAAGGGGAGAGCGAGGAAGAGCGAGCAAGAGCCCATGCATTGTATTTATTATTTTTATGTCTTTTAATCTACATTCATTCTGATTTAATTACTGGACTGTCATTATTGTTATTATTATTTCTGTTACTGTCCTGTGATTTATCATTGATTATTACTGTTACTGTATTGTTTGTCTTGTTTCATGTTAAAAAAAGGGAAAATAAAAAATATTTGTTAAAAAAAAAAACTAGGCAGAATTATTACAATAGCCGATAATACATTTTCCCAATGATAAATCCCTATACGGGTGGACCGCGCAGGAAACTAAAGTGACGTCAGACTACACCTCCCTATAGGAAACTAAAGTAACGTCAGACTACACCTCCCTATAGGAAACTAAAGTGACGTCAGACTACACCTCCCTATAGGAAACTAAAGTGACGTCAGACTACACCTCCCTATAGGAAACTAAAGTGACGTCAGACTACACCTCCCTATAGGAAACTAAAGTAACGTCAGACTACACCTCCCTACAGGAAACTAAAGTGACGTCAGACTACACCTCCCTATAGGAAACTAAAGTGACGTCAGACTACACCTCCCTATAGGAAACTAAAGTGACGTCAGACTACACCTCCCTATAGGAAACTAAAGTGACGTCAGACTACACCTCCCTATAGGAAACTAAAGTGACGTCAGACTACACCTCCCTATAGGAAACTAAAGTGACGTCAGACTACACCTCCCTATAGGAAACTAAAGTGACGTCAGACTACACCTCCCTATAGGAAACTAAAGTGACGTCAGACTACACCTCCCTATAGCCTATCTGATGTGGAATAATTTGACCAGATATTATTCACAGCGGCGGACAACATTATTTGATTAAGGATAAAGTTTACTGACAGAATGACAATGTTGCAACATGGAGACCTACACTGTAAAAAATAACAGTTTTTTCACAGGAAATTCACTTTTATTTGACAGATTACTTCTGTTTTTCTACTTTAAGTGTAAATGCCATAAAAATACAGTAAATTACCTTTTATCAAAATATTAACCATTAAATAAAGGTTGTAAATGTATTTGATTTTACTGTAATTTGAGAGTAAGTATTTGGCGACCATTGATGCCAGACATTTACCGTTTCCTTGCAGCTTTCTTTACCTTACAGTGTAGAATGGTGAGCTAACAAAGTATTTATACAAGAGACAAAACAAGTGGAGCATTGATGTACATAATATGAATTATAGATATGATGTACAGACTATAAGGGAATGATGTAGATATACTGTAAGGCTATATGTGTGCATATGTATGTACATGCTGGAGGCTGTATGTGTGTGGGTGCATGCATTATGTGTGTGCTAGAGAGAAAGAGAGCTACCCATTTGTCACTGATTGTGCCTTTAAGACAGATTTCTCACAGAATAATTTAAGATATTTGAGAATGTCAATTCTAAATGACAGTTTAATTATGATCGTACTGTATCACACCTGCCCAGTACCATAACATGCAGTCAATATCATGAAAACCAGTTTGATTATGTGATTTTCCATACCTAGGCAAATATTGTGATGTACTGTATCATTATCGACAAAGGTCCTTCTGAATATCGTGATATTGATTTTCTTATATACCACCAAGCCCTATATTCTGAAACATGAACTAGTGGTAATTTCCCTTTTATGTGTTGTAGTTCAAATGTTGTGGAGTTCATAACGTGTCGGACTGGGGGCCTAAGACGCCTGCTTCCTGCTGCTCCGCGGCCCCGTGTGGCCCACACCACCCCGTCTACCAGACTCAGGTTGGAATCCTAGTATAATAATTCATTTATTTTGTATAGCGCTTTTCAATGACCCAAAGTTGCTGACAATAGGCAAAAAAATTAAGAAACAAATAAACAGAAACATAGAATCACAGGGAAACAAGGAACAATATAAATATACAAGAACATAAAGGTTGGAATCATAGTAATAATAATAATAATAATAATAATAATAATTCATTTATTTTGTATAGCGCTTTTCAATGACCCAAAGTCGCTGACAATAGGCAAAAAAACTAAGAAACAAATAAACAGAAACATAGAATCACAGGGAAACAAGGAACAATATAAATACACAAGAACATAAAACCACAAGTAAACAGACAACAAATACAGGAGCCAGTAGGGGAGACCGTCGGGAAGTAAGGGAAGGGAAACCGAGGAGAGAAAGTAGGGCAGGGAAAAGGGGGTGGTAGGTCGTTAGAGGAGGGTGGTTATGGTATATAGTAGATTGTCGCCATGCTCTCTGTTGACAAGAGTCCGATTTCTGACCCAAACAATAAGATATATCTTGTTAAGACACATGATGCATCTACAGTATAAAGCCATGTCAAACTAAAAACAATCATCTCATTGTGACATACGTTACTGTATTCGTTCCAGGGTTGCTTTGATAAGCTGAAGGTTTGGTTTGAGGAGAACTTCCTAACCACTGGTATCACCGTCATCGTCCTCTGTGTAATTGAGGTAAACACGACCTCCCATACAACCTGAATCAGCCATTGATATGTAATGTAATGAAATGTGATTAAATATTAAACCCATGAATGCTGCTTATCTCAAAGTGACACGATGGAGAAAATAATTCACCTGAATATATCTTTTTGTTTCTGTGTTTCTAGGTCTTGGCGATGTGTTTCGCCATTACTTTATGCTGCCACATTAGCACATCTGGACTCGGCTACACAAGTTATAGAAGTCGCTCTTTCTGAATCACCATAAGTTCAGTCCCGTCTCTTTAGTATCTTCATGGTAATTCACTGCTCTTTGGTTCCATGTGTAACAAGATCAGGTGATGTAAATACTCCTTTTGCCACTGGTTTGAATGAGCTATTGTGTCTGTAGAATATGTGTACCAATTAGGTATTGTGGTATAATATAATGTTCTCATTTAAATATATTCCCCTCCCCTTTCTCCCCTTGCCTGTGCCCCCCCCCCCCCCCCCTCTCTGTGGAGTGGGACACCCCCCCCTTTTTCTCCCCAATCCTGTGCCCCTCTCCCCAAACCTGTATTCCCCCCCCCCCCCATTTGACCTATCAAATGGGACCACATCCCCCCCTTGTTAACTATATAAGTCTCCCTCCAAGACCAATCCAGGTCTCTTTACCTGGGTCATTTCAGCTGATCACGTGGGGCGAGAGCCTCAGCCATTCTCTTTATGTAATCTATCTGTTTGGTTAATAAACCTTGTTATTATCCAAACCTCGGTTGACTGAGAACATTCTTCTTCAGAATATCCCACAGTATTTTACATATTTAATTTCTATATGAGTAAATGTTTTACATCATTCATTGTGTAGATTTGTTGTTTGTATGTTTTCTGTCTGTTTTACCACGTTGATCCACTGAGATAACCTTATGATTCAAGAATATTCAGAGGGGTAAAAATCCACAACTACAGTAACAATCTCTGTATTGACTGAGATCCGGGTATATAAGCTTTGTTGTTGGCAGGCATGTGGAACATCATAGTCCTGCTTTGTTTTTTACAGGGGTCGACCCTTATGAATACCGTAATTCCTCTAATAGTAACCCCGGCTTGTATTTGTTTCAACTGTAGCGGGTACCAGGCTTGTATTAGGAGGAGGCCTGTATAAGAGGGAGGCCTATATTTCAATTTTTCAAACGGATCATAATGAATAAATCAACATTTTGTGTCAGTTTGAACCCAGTAAAATGTACTGGGTTCATTTATTGAAACCAAGTACTGTATGAAATAGTAAACAGTGCAATTACAGGTGGTCACTGGTCATTTCAACGTTTTCAAAGTGAAATCAAGTAACTAGCTCAGTATGCAGCTCAGTATATTAGTAACCCGGCTTGTATTAGGAGGCCGGCTTATAATTGCTTAGCTCAAGAGCGCACCCGGCCATTAATAGAGACCCGGCTTGTATTTGAGACCCGGTTACTATTAGAGGAATTACGGTAATAATTTAATTGACAAAGAACTTTACAAGTCTTATTTTTTATTCTCATAAAGGGCGATGTTTTCCAATCTCATTATGTAAAGACTGTACATTGGGGCTGTTGTGTTGATTTGGAGCAGAGCTCGTCAACTTTAAGGTGATGTACTGTATGTATAACATTTGTATCCCAAGCGATATGGATTGGTGTTGAGGAAGATCCTTTTGGATCCAAACGTCTTTTTAATAAAGTTCTAGTTGCAAGCTTAAGACCTCTCTTTGTGTCATTAGTCTTCAAACTGTTTCAGGAGGAAATGCAATGTAGCCACCTGCGATCAGCACTTCCTGTCATCGTCAAGCAGGCAGCCCACAGGGCGGGGCTGTGCATTTAACCACTTCCTCTTTTGGTAGTTGGATTGATTGATTGAAAACTTTATTAACAGATTGCAGAATGGGTACAGTACAGTACAGCTCAATACATACAATTGTTAAAGGGATGCAGACCAGAGAAAGACTTTTGTCTTGTTTACATCAGGGTCCCCCATTTTCAATTCATCATAACATATATGACATACACATTTATGACATACCAGATTTGCAAATACAGTACTGTTTGTGATACAAAAAGAGTCCAGAAAAGAGAGTATATACATTTGACGTAGAAACTGTACATTGGAGGAGGTTGGGTAGGTGGGGTGGGTGGGGGGACTGTACTTTGGAGGTGGTTGGGTGGGGGTTGGGTAGGAGGGGTGGGACACTGTACAAGCAAAACTGTACATTGGTTGACAAAACCATACTTCATTTACTGTACATTGGAGGGGGTTGGGTTGGGACATTTACAGGGGCCAGTTTCGAATTGCAGTCTCCCGTAGGTGTTCTCTCAGAGTGTTTTTTTTTTGTGATCAAATTTTTCAGAACTATTTCAAGAACTACAGTATTTCAAGAACAATGTCCCAGTAATATGAGATTAGATTCAAATTTCTTGTCATTATACAACACAAGTACAGTACAACAAAAATAAGTTTGGCATCCAACCAGAGTGCAAATGTAGCAGTAAAGTGCAACAGAAATATACAATGTACAGGTGATTAAACTGGGTACAAAATATACAAATTAGTACTACTAGGACTATGTGCAGGTAAGTACAGACAGGTGTGGATAGGTATGTGCGGTGAGAATAAATATACAGTATATACAGCATTATTGAACATTCTATACAGAGCCATGGGTTATATGCAGGTGTACAAGCAAGTATAGAGGGGTTATATGCAGGTATACTCGGGACAAATATGTATATATATCTGCAGTAAATATACATGTGAATATGCGGTATATACCACATTGCTATCATACAGAGTATGAGTAGACAATGAAAGCAATAGGTATAAATTGGGTATAGGCAACAGCTCAGAGTAGTACAGACGATGAGCTCCTTGATTTTCTTGGTGAGGGCCAGGTTGTTGTCTGGACACCATGCCGCCATGGACCTCCCTATAGGCCGACTCATCGTCGTTTTTGATGAGGCCCACCACCGTTGTGTGATCTGAAAATAATAATTATGGTGTTGGTGCCATGTATAGGATAGTGCAGTCGTGGGTTGAGAGGGAGTAGAGAAGGGGGCTCAGCACACAGCCTTGCGGGACGTCAGTGTTCAGGGTGAAGGTGAGGTCGTCTATCCTAACGAACTGAGGTCTGTTCGTTAAGGAAGTCTAGTATCCAGTTGCAGACAGAGGGGTTGATATCAAGGTCCTTGGTTTCCACAAGGTCACCGAGTTCGGAGATGAGTTTGGAGGGGATGATGGTGTTGAATGCTGAGCTGAAGTCGATGAACAGCATTCTCACATGGGTGTCGCTCTCATCCAGATGGGAGCGGGCGGAATGAAGCGCTGAGGAGATGGCGTCCTCTACAGTGTCATTTAAATCCAGTACACTGTCAAATTCAGCAAATAATCTCCTTGTGGTCCACTAGCTGTCTGTTGTGTGCAGCGCTGAAAGAGAAACCCTGTGTTGGTACACAGCCCTGCCCCTAACCCTGTTGGTACACAGCCCTGCCTCTAACCCTGTTGGTACACAGCCCTGCCCCTAACCCTGTTGGTACACAGCCCTGCCCCTAACCCTGTTGGTACACAGCCCTGCCCCTAACCCTGTTGGTACACAGCCCTGCCCCTAACCCTGTTGGTACACAGCCCTGCCTCTAAAGGGGAAACACAGTGGCTCAGACAGAGACACAATATTCCAGCCAATCAGCAACAGGGATTGGTGCTCGACAGGTTGGGATGAGAGAAAGGGGGCAGTAGGAGCCGGTAGAAAGGGGCGGTCAATTTGGCACATACCAAAGCGTAAATCGTTCTCCAGAATCACTGACTCCACCCTTTAAATACCAATCTGCAAAACATGGGTTACTTCCTTTATCCAACTATATAAACGTCTGCTTTATGTAAATACTAAGACAATTTTCGAAAGAAACGACGATAAAACAAAAAGGATGACTGCGAAAGAGCATAAGTATTCCACAGTTTTATTTAAAGAATAAAATCCTGCATCAATATTTTAAGACAAAAAAAAAACTAAAAAAATACTAAGATTTTTCCTTTACATTTTAAAATAATTTGTTCTTTTTTGAAACCATCACACAAAAAATAGAAACAAGTACAATTTTGTAATAAAAAAAAAAAAAAAAAAAAAAAAACTGTACACAGCAGAATATACCATTTATTGCAAACTGAACACCCCTGATACCTCAGAAACTATAAACACAATTATTGCAATTCACCTAGAGATATGCAAAAAAAGAAAAAAAAACCCTACTCCGATACAGCTTGCTTGCTCCTTCTCTCTTCTGCTCCAAAATAGACAGCTGTTGTTGGTCTGGTTGCCTCCCTCCCTCCCACACAGCGCCCCTGCACGTATGCAGAGACAGCAGCACAGTCAGTGGTATCTTTACAACAGGGGGACTTCCAGTGAAAAGTGGCACTTTGTTTCCCCGTTTCTCTACGCAGATACCACACAGGACACAAAACACGTCACATGATGGATTGGACTGAGCTGAAATGTCCCAATATTCTCATGGAAATCAAGTCCTCTCACACTCATACAGAGTCCCTCCAAAGTGATGCACTTAAAAATCAAAGTCAATTCATATACGAAACCTAGTTTGACATTATGGATTTCTTTATTTCTTTTTAGTTTCTACTGGTTCTATTTAAGAAAAAACAAGAGGAGTTGATTTGGAAAGATAGGTTTCATCCCCACAGCCTGTGGGGTCATTGAGAGACAACACACTCAGGACAGGAGATCCGAGAGGAACGTGTACCTCAGGTGGAGGCTAAACATCCCAGTTACTTTCTTTTCAACGAACGCCACCGCCAGCGTAATGAAGCGCTGCTCTATCAACTACATACAGCGGGTCAGTCCGATGCCTAGTTTGTGTCTTAGATGTTATCAAGAGGAAGAAAAACAAACAAACAGAAAAACGAATTAATTTAGGAGCAGATGGAGACAGTACCGTGCCTGAACATTCTTGTTAGAGAGAGAACCCAAACCATGACTTAAATGTTGCAAAGAGCGATCTCCCTCTGTAAACATTTAATCATCCCCCCCAAAATAAAAGGTCCATGATCGCAGATTTAAGAACATCTGCAAAAGACAAGTTACATCAATAAATAAGAAATGAAGTCTCCCCCGACCCTAATCCACAAGCCCCTTCCCCCTCCAGACAAAACCAAATCCATAACCCAACCGTTAAAACCACCGACATAATTGGAATGAGTAAAACAACCGAGGGTACCCAGCCCCCCTACATTTTAAAAACATTAAAGACATCTAGGTTCAAACACCTGGTTCTACTGCTTAGAGAGGGGGGAAAAAGCTGTCGGCTCCGTTTGTTCAGTAACCAATCCACACGGTGACGTTCTGCACCAGGTCGATCACATCAAGTACAGTATTGAGAAACCACGCCCTCTACTGGCAAGCCACTGCCCAGCTCACAGAACCACAGGTGCAGACACACTCACAGAACCACAGGTGCACACGCGCACACACACACAGCCTTAATGGTTAACCATCACAGTTACTGTTAGTTCAAATTATACCAAAGCCTGACACTAAAGAAGAAACGTTAGTCATGTTGTACGATAAACAGAATGAAGCGCGGCTCGTTCTCCCAGCACAGAGGAGCATCACATCCATTGACCCTTTCACGGCCACACGACAAAGGGTTAACCCTTTCACAACCACACTACAGAAGGTTAACCTTTCACTACCACACGGTTAACCGTCTGTAGTGTGGTAGTGAAAGGTTAACGGTCTGTAGTGTGGTAGTGAAAGGTTAACCTTCTGTAGTGTGGTTGTGAAAGGGTTAACTCGTCTCACTCCTGTTTTGAGCGACACAAAATACAAAGTGGGCAATCCATTATAAATCACTACAACTAGAAAAACTAACATAAAAAAAATCTTTTTTTATGTGTAACCAGAGTTAAGCGATCGGTTGAACGGTATTATTATAATCTGGACTGTCACAGTACAGTATTGCTGCAACTAGGCTACAATCGTTCAATATCTTAATTTTTTTCCTGTTACCTTTTTATAATTCTTTTTATTTTAAGGGCAACTTCCTCAAAATCAATACCGATTTATCATGCACATGGTTTCACAAATATCCGCAAACTCCAAATAGTTTTGTATTGAATGAATGGCTTTGATGTTAAACATGATATGTTAATTACAGCTTGGAGGGATTGCTGCATTTCTTTTCATCTACATCATTTCATTGAGCAGTAATTAAAAACAACACATGGATTGACATCACTGGACGACATCAAACCCCAACTTTCAATAACTGCCAAACCAAATGGGGGGTTATGTGTGAAATTATGTGCATAATAAAAGAAAACAGTAGAGTTATTTTAAAGGTTTGAAAAGGAAATCGTAGCCAGACGGTTGATAGCTCGAATACCCCGGACACGCTGGGGGTAGGGGAAACTGTGACAGGGGAAAGTATTGCTCTCGTTTCAATAACTACCGTTTTAAGTGTCCTTGAGCACAAGACGTTTAACCTCTAAACTACAGTTACTCAGTGGCCAACAGAACAAGCCGTTGGTTGCGTCGGTGTGTATATGTAGAATCCTAGCTCACCTCAACAATACTACCCCTAGGGCATCGACATTCTTCATCAACATCCCTGCTTATAAAAACGAAAAAAAGGGGGTTATAAATAACCATATAAAACTACATAATGCAACAAATATGGCTTATATTTGTTTCAGTCAGGAATAGTTGAACCCTGTCACTTAAAAAAAAAAGCTAATATCGGAGAACATACGCCAGATGCCACAACACTTTCAAAGGGAACCAAAAACATCCACAGATACTAAAGGGCCAAGAGGAAACCTAGAAACACTTTCCACTTCAACACTGCCAGACTGCTTCAGAGATTACAAAAGAAACAGAGATCAAACTACAGGGTGTGGTCAAGACAAGGAAAACGGCAATATGAAGTGCCGCCGTTTGTGCAGGATCCTGACGGCACTGGTCCTCGGCGAGGAGTGTTCCCACGGAAGACGGGTTTAGTTCTAATCACTACTACTGACCATTCCGAGTGTTCACCGACATCCCATGGTGCACGTCTTTTCTCGGCGGGCAGTGTCTTCCCGGGATGACGATTCCCCCCGATCCACAAGGCACGAGTGGTCACCCGGGTTAAAGGAGCACGGTTTTGCGTTCTTGGGTTATATGCCGAGGCTTTTCCTCACCGAACCCGCTATAATCCCACTCCGGCGTCACCTTTAACCTCTACGTGACAAGCGGACGAAAGCCCCCCGGCACCACCGTTACAGATGCCACAGGGAAGTCTTTATTCTGGTGCTTCCTTCGATTTGACCAAACCCTGTAGTTAAGGAACACGCCAACTGCCAACTTTTTGGTAAATTTGCCATCTACCTTGGAGTTAGACATGCATTAGGCTTAGGGAACAGCCGCACCATTAGCCTAGCTTAGCTATTCACTGGAAGTAGTGTGCCAGTGTAGCCTAGTTCCCAACAGTCACGAAATACACTCCAAAACGTTCCTGTAAACATGTTGTGACCTGTGTATTTACCACATGGGGAAAAATAATAATAAGACATTTTACAGTATATATTCTGGATATTTTTTTTGCCGAACCACTGCTGCCTGGCCGCAGTTATTTCATCACCCCAAAAGCCCAGTTAAAAAAAAGAAAAACAGGGCTTTTGAAAGAAAATGTAAACAAAAATAATTTTATAATAATGTAAATACACATGTTTACAGGAACGTTTTGGAGTTGTATTTGGAGTGCATTTCGTGACTGTTGGGACCTAGGCTACACTGGCACATCTACTTCCAGTGAATGATGCAGCTGGTTTTCACCACTTTAGCCAGAAGCCAGTACATTGTGTGCGTGTGTCAAAGATGCTCACAGCGTGACAAAAAATAGCATAAACCCGACCGACTGTTACCAATAGGTAAGAAAACACAATCCTAACAGGACAATCCGGATCACATCGTTGCAGATGCTGAACGGCGTCAGGAACAACACGCCCAGGAGAGAACTGAACCGAGCTCTCCCTCTCTCTTCCATCGCCATCGGTCAGTTCCCTGCGCTAGTGTTCGATGGACGACAACCGGCGGGTTTTTTGAGGCGCCTTGACGCACGCGGGGCCCCGGCGACACATTCAACAGCAACGATACTAGTGGGAGAGAAAGTTGTGTCTGGCTCGCTGACAAGCGTGGCTGCTGCCTCAAGGTGCAGTGCAGAGAGAGAGAAGATGAACCGACGATATTCTATTAAGACTACTGGTTTTTATGTGGTCTCACAGTCTACGGGAAAGATTCCATAGAGATCTGTACAGCCTTAGAAAGAAGAATGGTACTGAAGAGCCTACATGGCTCCAGCAGTATATGCATCTATGCTTTACCACATCCTCCTCATCATGGTAAAAATTACAATAACTTAAAAAAAGAAAGAAAAACATGGATCACGAGCAAAAAGTCATCTCTCCTGGAGCTCAAAAACATACAATTCTGATCAAACTAGTTAAAAGAATCTGCGGAATGAGAAATCCATCTGCCAAGTGTCAGGAGGAGGGGGGGGCATCTGAGCAGGAGCAGAATGTGTTGACCAATGGATCTGAGGGGGGGGGGGGGGGTAGTGGGTCAACCGGTAGGGGTGGATTACGCTGTGTTTCTCTAACAAAGGGTAGGCGGAGTCAGAGCAGTGAGAGGGTGAGGATGTATTTGTACGTGTGGCTGTGTGTTTATGTCTGTTCTCCATCAGGTGGCTGTGTCGTCTGGCGGAGAAGCTCCGGGTGCAGAGGTCGTGGGGTGGGTGGGTACTGCAGCATTGGCAGGGTGATGGTCTCTCAGCCTGGTGAGGGCGGGGCAGGGCGGGGCTGGCAGCTCAGAGGGGCATGAGCCGGGTGGTGTGGAATAGGAGCGGGTTCAGGTCCTCGGCGTGGACGGCCCGGTGGAGGGAGGGCTCCGACGCACTCCGCTCGAATTTTGGCAACAGGTCCTGGACCTGCTCGATGGACACCAGGATCTGTGGCGGAGGGGAGGAGGAGACGCGTCAGTACAGAGAGGAGTGCCGTTCCAACGTCACGGGCGTCGCGCTCGGCTCATTGCGTGACTTGATCAGGGTTCCCCACAGACATTGCAAAATGAATTTCAAGGACTTTCAAAATACTTTTCCAAGCACTATTTTTGATTTTAAAAGGGCATTTAAAAGGATACAATTCACTTTTAAATGCAGTTTTTTTTTTATAGAAAAAAAAAAACGGATCCAATATTTATGGCTTAAAAACCAATTTCCGACAATTAGTTACACTTTAAATAAAAAATACAAATGTCTTGATTCAAAACTATTTTCGCATGGATGAACAAAACGTTCAATGCGAATGGTTGATTTGAATTAAACCTTGTTAAAAAAATGGGCTGTTTTAAAGGAATTCCAGGTCTCGACTTTTATTAAATTTATTTTGTGCGAACCCTGCTTGATATACAATACTGGGTTCATGTTAGATATTCTCACAATTAACGTTTTTAAGCTGGGCTGGTGGTTTCTTCTTTAGTATGAGAATTATATAGATAAGAAGCTCCACTTCATATCAATGTGGTGTGAAAACTGTGATCATTTGTTAAGTTAGATCTGCTTATGGCCATCATTGATATCACAATATGTTTTTAATACTTTTTATTGCATACTTCACATACATATTTAGTTATATGAAACAAATTGGCTGTCAAAGTTAACGCGGTATTAACGCGTTATCACCTGGTTTTATTGACGGCACTATTTTTTTTAACTCACGATTAACAAAAAAAATTTAACTTTTTTTTTTACTAGACTTCACTCGGGTGTATTATTGATGCTCTCATTGATACTATGTTTGTTTCTGAAGTGTGTGTGTGAGAGAGAGAGAGGGGGTGTGTGTGATTACTCCGCCCTTGTGTGGGTGAATGTAACAAGTTCCTAACGTTTTCTTTCCCCTATTATTTCATGCACACTTTATTCATTGTTTTAAATTATTATTTTCTTTTAAGTTATTTTGTGCATCACTCTGTTTTGAATTTGATGCAAATTTGCAATGCATGTGGGTCATCCTTTTGTGTTAAATGGCTGCATAAAGCAAGCATTTGTTGACTCGCATGTTGATAAGAGTATTAAAACTTGGAACTTGAAAAAGATCTGTTTAACACTTTCAGTGCCTTTGATTAACATTGATTTACCCCGTTGAATGCCACCATCTACTTCAATGTTAGCGTTAAAAGCGCCTAATCTATGTTTTAAATTATGGCTATGTGTCTAATCTGCCCCGTCGCTTATCAATGACTCGTTCGCAGTCAACATTGTCGAAGCGGATTGTTTTTTTATCTGTTCATTTTCGTTTTATAGCATTTTGAAAAGCCCTCGTTTTCAAGGAAAATATAAAGATTCCATGATAAGACATTTACTGGAATATTCTAGAATACACAAAAACGTTGTCATTTTTCAGCATATTTATGAATCGTTTTCAAATAAACGCTAGATTATCGATAGTATATGTGTACGTATGCACGCTATAGACGCAAGCTGAAAAATCAATTATCTTATTTCCTCATCAGCGATCACAGCCAAACAGCCACATCACACATAGGGCAAAAGCTTATATCGCCGTGAAAAAGGGTCTGATTATCCTAAGACTGGTAAAATAGATTCCTTACCTTAGATCAGATGTTCTCCAAAAAGAGTATTCCAATTCCTGATTGCCATTCCAAATATCGATCAAGCTTATTGATTGATTATTGGCTGCTGTAAATATATATTTCAGGCTGATTTCCGTCCCGTGAGCAGATCGCTCTTGAGCAGACTGCTCGCCAGCACAAGGAGCCAGTTGGCTCCCCCCCAGAGATCTACAGATCCCAGGTCAGTCTAAGGCTTCTAAGCGACTGACCTGCAGTTACACAGGGATAGCCGATAGGGGGCGCTTTTTTCCAATCTGAGCTCCTGTAGGGGCTGGTGTACCAACGGGAGACTCGGTTGATGAAATATGAATTCAGATCGCTAATAAAAAAAGAACACGATATTTGTCGTCGTGGGCACTCAATGGGGGAGCTGATAAAACGAGATATGTTGTCCGTGGCACTGAAAGGGTTATGGTTAAAAAAGAAAGTGCGATTAATCACGAGTTAACTATGGACAATCATGCGATTAATTGAGTTAAATATTTTAATCGATTGACGGCACTATAATTCAGCGATATTTTACGTTTTATATATTGTGTGACAAACAAATATACCATTTACAAACTGATGTGACCTATATCAAATATGTACGTATGTATTTCTTTCCTATTGGCAAATAAAAGAAGAAAAGGACAGTTTGCCCTCACCTGTGGAAACAGGGGTCTCTCATCCCGTTTGAACTTCAGGCAGTCAATGATTAGCCTCTTCATCGACTTGGGCGACATAGTGATCAGCTTAGTGAGGTCCGGAGACAAGTAGCCACACCCGACCATGAAGATTATCTGAAAAGCAAAATCATGAATGGTGACCATCTACTACCATCTGATACCTTAACACGATCTGATGACTGTGTCAATCGTGAGACTAAACTATGAATATACTTGATGGATAAAGATTAGTAGCCATGCTAAAGGCTTAATTAAGACTTCCATGTCGGCTCTTTAGCTGCGGTGGTACCAGCGTTTTTAGTTCCACACAGCCTTTTCTTCTTTTTTTTTATCCACTTTTTCTCCTTATTTTCTATTTTTCTCCCATCCCAATTTCGCTGTTTCCAATTCTCCCCTCCCCTGTCTTGAACGTTGCTCGCATATGCCCCCCACAGGTCGGCCGTAGGGAGGATAGAAGCCTTGCATGACGTGTCCCCTCCGGTAGGAGGCAGCCTGTCATATCTTTTCACCTACCAGTGCGGACTCTCATTGGCGAGGTGTAACATGTGGGAGGCTCACACTACCTCCGCTATTTCCTGTCTCTGCTGTGCAGGCGTCCCCCAACCGACCTGTAGGAGTCGCTGTCCACAACGTCCAGATTACCACCCATCGACTTCCACCCGCTGACTCTGCCAATTGAGTTAGTATGACAGCCGGCCCAAGCCGAAACATGACACTCCAATTCACAATGATCAGCGCTAATTACCACACACCGTTAAAGCGACGCTATTTACGTCTTCAGGGATTTGGTGGTAACTAAGCGCATTTATAAAGGGGTGTCATTGCCAGCGTCTCAGGTGTTCATGACAGCAGTAATTGTTGCCAGGCGAAGGCATCGTAATGCCAGGCGTGCTTGCGAAAGCATATTTCTAATGAGAATATCACTTTTTGTGTTATGTATTGCTCTTGCTGCTTGTTTTTTTATGTCTTCATTATGTAAAGCACTTTGGACTGCAATGCTTGTGTGAAAGGGTTGCTATATAAATAAAGTTTATTATTATTATTGACTGCATTCACGTTCCAATTGTACCACCAAGCGAAAACAAACAAATAGGAAGCAAACGTATTCAATCAACACAGGTAGTGTGTGCAATGCCAGTAATATAATAACGAATGTGGTCGCCAAATTCCCTGGGTCTGTGCACGACAGCAACATTTTTAGGAACAGCAGTATGTACGGAATGATGCAAGACATGGATGACACAAACGTTTGTGCTGTAATATTCATTGCCAATGTGTTGGGAAAAGTATGTGCTTTTGTATAGGTGATGAGGGCTACCAACTCCATGCCATGCCTGATGACGCCTGTGCTGTGCGTAATCCTGCCAATGTTGGAGAGGCGGCGTACAATCGGGTTCACATCAGAATGCACCGAGCGCACATTTGGCATCTTAAAAATCCGGCTTAGATGCCTGGGCCCTCATTTATCAATAATGCGTAGAAAGTGTTCTATTTTCGTTCCTAAGCACGGAATTTAGAATGTCTCTACGCACAGAAAAATCTGGATTTATCAAACGTGCGTACACAGGCACACCTGCAAGTACTCCGTGTTGATAAATGCCACTTGTTCTACACTCCGCGCTCGTGCACGATTTTAAGTATTTGCATACAGAACCGCCCGTAATTAACCATATACGGTAATGAAACACCCCATGAAATGTGGAAAAATTTACTAAGCCGAGCGAACGCGTGTTATGGGAGAAATATGTGACAGGCTGACAGACGTGTACACGGTGATGTCGGATATGATATCTATTAACTTCCTAAAGACCATTGCTGCCAGCGCAAAACACTAATAAAGACCGTTAACCACTGTTTGCCGTTGGTGTCATTAATAACCATGGTGGAATATGAATGCCTTTTTTCGTTTTGTTCTTTTAAAATTTGATTAATACCCAGGGATTAAAGTTCTGTCAATTTGATTCCAAATCGCGACGGATTTTCCGTAAATGTTCTACCTGCATGGTTTAATGTGATTTGTAGAGGCATACAATCTATTTTGATTTTGGTATTAGGTAGCCTATATAAATTATATATAATAGCATAGCCTACATTATGCAACAGTAATTTGCGCATAACGCATATGCACAGAGCCCCGCGAAGCCTGCATACAGTAAATGAACTTGATCGTTAATATAACTGTTGTCCTTTGAAGGATGTCGAGGTTTTTCAATGTATGTAATGTATATATTGGGGGAGATGACAGCATCTAACGGTGCTAGGTCAGAAAGGTAGATGTGCAGAGGAGGAGGATGGTAGAGAGAATGTCAGCAGCAGACTAGGGCTTCAAGGTCATTTAGCTTGTTAAACATAAACACTGATAGGGACAGAGAACAGTGCAGGAATGGTCAGAGAGAGAGTTGCCATGGCAGCGTCAAATAGTAACGAGGAAAGGGGGCCGGCCCCATTGCTAGGGCGAAGACGTTATGATGAGAGTTTCCTTCCGGGGTAAGTTAGACCTAGACACGAAGCTAACGCGAGCGGACGTGGATCAGAGACCTTCCATCCCTCCCTCACCCTCGGTGGGGGAGGGGAGATGAGATGACACATCATCATTTAGCTTCGGCTAACGGGAGAAGGGTTTTTGGCTAAAGGCAAGGCCTTAGCCACCATTGGACTGAACAGCTAACGGGAAAAGGGTTCTTGGCTAAAGGCAAGGCCTTAGCCACCATTGGACTGAACAGCGGAAGAGACGATAGAATAATGAATTTAATTTCCATCAAAGACTTTTTCACGGACAATACGAAATGCGTAACATCTGAGGCTTTTGTTTATGTAATAAACAACGTTTCCAAGAAAGGTACTCCGCTGACGGTGTGAATTATTATGATTACGGATCGCATTAACCTGTTCCACTCGACGGGGTCGGTACCGACCCCTTTTGACATTATAATCATATAGGCATATTTTTATGAATGATGAAAATAATTTGTGATTTTAAAATCAACCGTTTTCAAGTATTAACATCACCACTATGTCACAAATGCATGTAGAATGTAAAACGTTAGGTTGGCAATAGTTTAGCAATAGGTTAAAAGTGTACTTATATCGTTTTAAGTTTTCGATATGCAATCGCCTATCTGACCCGGAACCGGAAATGGAAATGTTGAACCATGGGAATTGTAGTTTATTTGCGGCCATTTTGTAGAGGAGATTGGGCCAGCGTTGAAATTTATCCGATCTACACTTCCTGTCACATACTATGGTGGTTCAAAGTTCAGTGTTCTGAATTAATCATATCAATAATTGTTATGATTCGCGATAAGCTACAAAAGGTAACGTTTTTGACAAATATTGAAACGCAGTCAGTTTCTCCTCACTATTGTTACCATGTAGGAACAGTTAGATCTGAAATTAGTTTCAAAATGGTTACACTGTGGGGGAAATAAAAAAGTACAGTCGATTACAGTAAATATCAGTATCTGTTATTATGCACGCCTGGTGATACTATATCCAAATTGAACTCGGCCATTTGAAAGATATATATATATATATATATAAATGTGCGAATTGGCTATAATAAGGTAATGTATAAGCATATATTCTATATTCTATAATAATATTTCAAATTGCATTGGTCCGGATGGGAGAATTCAGTACTGTATATACAGAACCTTCAGTTTTATCATCTTCAGTTTATTAATTTCCTTAGATCTTTTTTACACATGATCTCAAGAGGGTACTGAATGAGTTCAGTGGTAGTTTTTTAAGTTTGGTCATTATAATCATGGTGTTATTCACTGTCAAAGATGAAAAGAAAAATCATAATTCATATTTTCCTTTGTTTCATCACAATTTAAGCAAGCCTAGTAATAGACACAATATTTCTGACACTGAGAATACATTCACTGAGGTCCATAGATATACCTAGATACCAAGAATATGCAAATAGCCCTTGTAGAAGTGGAGCAATATTCCATTTACCTAGGTATACATTTTATGCAGATTTTCACCTGGGGTGGAACAGGTTTTAAAGGGGAATGACCACAATGTACAGCCAGTATGAGAAGACGTCGGAGAAATAAAACACAACGCAGAAATCACCAGAGCCAACGACGAAGAAGTGATAAGGGGCTGATTGTGGTTTGCCAGGATCTTTCACCTTGTATCTTTACGCGTATGAAAACATTTAATAATATGTATAGGCTATAGGCCCTCGTTTGGCCATAATAGCCTATTCTCAAATGGCTAAATCTCCTCGCTGACTGACCCAGTATAGCATATATCTAGGGCTGTCTTAAATACTTCGAAGCTTCAAAGCTTCGTTCGATGGGCATGGGATTCGAATATGAAAATAAAATTTGATTATAAAAAAGAAAAATGCGATATATATATATATATTTTTTTTGCAAAATCAACTCTGCCTCTCTTTGTTAACTACAACAAGCAATGCCGTTTGATATTTAAGATGAGGTCGGACTCGGCACTGACAGATTTGTGTTCATTGTGCTGCTTTTATAAAGCCTCAAATGACGGCTTACAATATTTCATGAAAACAAAGTGTTTCGTTTGTGATTTAAAAAGGTTTAAACTTTACAGCACTGACAAAGTTGAACAAAGTGCTGTACAAGTCCCACAACATAAAAAAAAATATATATATATAAAAAATTAAAAAAATTTATTCTCGAAGCGTCGAATTAAAATCGAATCTCGGCCCCGAAGCTTCGAATTCCAAAAAAATAATCAAAGGTCAGCCCTACCTATATCATATTCCTATATGTCCCCAAGGAATCGTGGGGCTCTGGGGAAGAAAGGTTGGGAACCCCTGCTAGTATAGCCTATCCTTTATAATGTTATAGGCTATTTTATTTACAGTACGTAGTCTATTTATGATTTTATGAAGCTGCTATAGGAGGCTTCTCGGCTACGAATTAAAGCCATGATTGAAAATAATGTACTTCCTTTCTTGACAATAGCCTACTATAACAATAATACGAGAGCATACAAGAACAATGAATCTCACTGCCATGTAGCCTGCCTATATGTGATCAATAAATAAACTTGAATTCCATCACGTTCACGTCTGTGTGCGGGAGCTCACAAGGCTGTTGTCACAATCAGGGTTTCCGTTAGAAAAAATTGTTGCCGGCCTCAGTGTCCGGTAGATTTCAATCTACCGGTCAAATGAGAGAAATTCTGGTCAGAGTTTATTGAGCTTAAAAACAATTGATAGGCAAAAGAATGACAACAAAACAAAAGAATGACATCATCAAGGCATGTAGATTTATAATATTTTTACTTAAAACTAGGCTACTTTTGCGTATAAAGTCATTATATTCCAAATAAAATAAGTCCAGAGACTCGTGCTGCTGCCGACTTTAAATCAAATAGGTGTCTGTGGGCAGTCGCCCGACATTAATAAACAACAGTCTGTTATATAATCACATTTTTATGAGCTAACGAATTCCGTTATATTGGACATTTGTATTAATTATATCAAGCGAAGAACTGAGAAATTTGACAGAGAGAGACGGCAACATTATCGTGGGTTTGCGTGACGACTCTCTCTCTCTCCACCTCCCAATGACTTATTTGCGAGGAGTATGTCGATGCAGAGCAGCAGATTCAGCTGTTATTGGCTCTTTTCTGGGGACCGCACAGCAGCGCCCCCCACCCAACATTGAATTGAAAATGGCTGAATTGGAGTACTGCTGGAGTACTGCATTGTGCTGCTGCTGCTCCGGCTCTGCAGCTTCACAAAAGTTTGCACACCCAGCACTAAGCTCTCGCTGACAACGTCGTTGTCATTATTAGAAGCAACGATGAAACAAATGTAATGATTGTTTCGTTCATCGCATAGGCTATTTAATTTTAGCCTATTTTAATACAATTCAAATAATCAAATTGTGCTTAAGACTCAGGGAATTATTTTCACCGGACATTAAGACCGGAGAGATTAAATATGTCGGACTTCAACAGATTTTGCCGGTCAAATAATTGTAATTACCGGCTAACGGAAACACTGGTCACAATGTAAATAAAAACGTGCACTGAAAAGTTACAGTACCGTAATTTTCGGACTATAAGGCACACCTGAATATAAGCCGCAGCAGCTAAATTGAATGATGTGTACACATATAAGCCGCACTGGACTATAAGCCACAGGTGTTTTAATGTTTAATTAAAGCAGTAGGTGGCGATGTAGTTCAAACATGAAGGCCATTTTCAACCAATCAGAAGGGTCGAACACTTCCTACATTTCCTGCTCAAAAACAGAAACCCACCATCTTTAAATTACCTCGCGTGAACATTTAGCAACATAGCATTTATTTTTCAGCAAGAAACAAAGTGCAATAAAAGTGCAATAAACAAAAAAGGATACATTCACTGTGTGTTCTGCCTCATTTGTTGATGAAACAAAACCAACATCAACACAATTTACCACCAAGAGCGGAGAGTTTAGTCTCACAAAAAGATCTCTGATGTTGTTAGCTACATGCTAATGTGATTGGCATTTTCCATATAAATAGTTAGCATTTGAGGCTGGCGTACATTAACGTTAACGCTAGTAGAATAAATGGATGAAAACGTTATTTAACAGATTGCAGAATGGGTACAATACAATACGGCTCAATACAAACAATTGTTAAGGGGATGCAGACTGTTGTAGTTTGGACTGGGTTCCTTATAACAATAACTTGACAACACATCAGCCGCAGCTACTTGGGACAGCTCTGCTGTAAACACTGGAAATAATATCGGGTTACTCTGCCCACATGCAACCACTGCAACCGGGATGCGCGCAAAACCTCACCCTGGACTCCGGTTGTAAAAGAACACGGTTGCAGTGTTCCAAAAACCCGGTTGCGTGTGGGCGAACAGTGCAACCGCGCACATTAAGGCTTGGTTACATAACACCCCGCATTCGCGTGGACAGGGCCCCGTTAGCTGTACAAATCCATAGATTAGCCGCATCGTTATATAAGCCGCAGGGTCGAAAAATGGGAAAAAAGGCGCGGCTTATAGTCCGGAAATTTGTCTAGTTTCCTTAAACGCTAACGCTATTAAATACAAATATACAGTTTAGGTTAAAATAAGAATATGACGGGGCGCCCTCGTGGCGCATACCATAGTGCCTCGAGCACCTACGCGGCCGCCCCGGGTTCAATCCCAGCTCCAGTCTGTATTTGTCGCATGTCTTCCCCACATCTCCTCTCGTTGGCCCTCTCCTCTGTCGGTCCTGCGTGACCAATAAAGCTGTAAAAAAAGCTAAAAAAAATAATAATAATAAGAATATGACTTGGCCTGGAAAAAAAGGAAATTGCACGCTCCATGGTGACTCTTTCTTGTGCGCGAGTGTGCCCGCTGTAGATGCGCTCCTGTTGGGGTTGATCAGAGGAGTCATCCATGGCTTCAGTAGATAGCCCCGATCCCCTGCATTTATGTGATATTTTAATTACAGATACCCCAGTAATAACATTACAATTTAATTAAATAAAATGTAATTCCTCCCGGCTACCAGCAATGACTTATCAGCCAAATGCAACGATAAACCATGATGCATTCATTTAGGAAAAACCTATTCCAAATGCTATTTATAGGGTTTGACAATAATTACACTAATGTCGCTATTTTACAATTAACTATAATGAATTACGGGTCATACCGAACACGTCAGTGTTGAAACTAATGCACGAAAGCTTGTAGTTTTCTTATTCTACCGCTTGGCGCCATATACGCACGGTCTGAGCTGTGCGTAGATATACGCACAATCTCAAGTACACGTTCAAATTGATAAGTCCCACACTTTGCTTAGAAATGATTGTACGCACGGTTTATGCACATATCTGTGCGTACACACCATTGATAAATGAGGGCCCTGGATCGTAGCGGTGGACAATGTTATATATTCCCCCCAAAGCACATCACTCCTTTGGCTGCTGGGTTAGGTAATAATCACAATCAAGAGAAGATAACCCGCACACTTGTATGCTCCAGAATAAACTTTAAATTTATAACATTTCGTCAGGTCCATGAGTAGACACTGGAAAGTATATGATAATGCGGGTTCTATTCTCTTAACTAAACATTAAATACAACTTTTTCACTCAAAAAAAATTCCTAAATGACTATATTTTCACTGGCACGGTGCCTTACTTCGGTCTAAAGATTCAGCACCATGGACAGGTCTGCTCAAAATAATTTATTTGGGGATGACATGAAGCCCTCCGATCCGGTCTAGATGACATCAAATGCTGGATGGCACAAAATGTCCTACAACATAACCATTCTAAATGTGAAATCCTCCTTTTCGGCCCCCCAAACCAAACCAGTGTTATCGCCAGCAGCCTGGGTAACCTCTCTGCCCTAGTTCAGCCCTTCGTGAAAAACCTGGGGGTGTTCTTCAACCCCGAATTTAGCTTCAATAGGCAGCTCGTGGTGAAGGGGTGTTTTTTCCAGCTTCGGTCCATAGCTAGGATCAATGCCATTCTCTCCCCCTCAGACCGAGAGTCATTCACGCCTTCATATCTTCACGACTTGATTATTGTAACTCCCTGTACCTGGGGCTTAATAAGTCGACCATAGCCCGCCTACAGTTACCCCACAACGCCGCTGCTAGATTGCTCACAGGTACTCAGAAGAGAGCTCATATCACCCCTGTTCTTGCCTCCCTTCACTGGCTCCCGGTGCGCTACAGGATAGAATTCAAGGTTCTCCTATTCGTTTATAAAGCTCTTAAATGGTAAGGGCCCCTTTTAACTAAGAGACCTCCTCACCCCCTATACCAACATCAGGGCCCTCAGATCTGTTGATAAGGGTCTCCTAACCACCCGTAGGTCCAACTTAAAGTCTAGGGGGGGGGGGCATGCTTTTGCTGTCGCAGCCCCTGACCTCTGGAACAGCAGAGAAAGATGGTGACAAAAACAAAGGATGCAGTGTCATGAAAATACAAATTAAGCAAGCTCTATACATTACGAAATACAATACGAAATAAACTAAATACAAATGGTAAAAAATACTGTTCCGTCTATGCCTCATTTCGGGTTTATTTTTCCCCCTTCCTGATATCTGCCAACAGCGCTGCCAGGTACTAACAGCTCCGCGAGCCAACTGCGCTGGAGCAAATCAGGAGCAAATTGCACACCTATGGGCGTGTTTGCACTAGTATATCATCCGCGCAATATCTTTAGTAAATCGGTTTCTAAAGACAGAGCAGATAGGGTGCTATTAGCGCCGCATGCAATCCATTATTTGTTTGTGGCGCCTCAGTGTCTCACCTGGTCTCTGTTGTTGATGTTGGAATAAGGCAGGGTCCCTGACATCAACTCAAAGAGCACCACTCCGTAGCCGTAGACGTCGGACTGGAACGTGTAGGGGTTGGCGTCCTTCATGCGGATCACCTCAGGAGCCTAGGGAACGCGCAGAAGCCACAGGTCATTACTCACTTCTAGCAATATGATAGATATTTATTAGGGATGTTCAATATTGGCTTTTTTACCGATATCCGATATACCGATATTGTCCAACTCTTAATATCCGATACCGATATCAACAGATACCGATATATGCGGGTTTCCCCTCCAAAAAAACTGATGAGTCAATATTACATCTTTACTAAATGGCGCCAGCGTTATTGACAATTTTAGCGATGTTTGTAGACCCATCGTGTGTTCTGTATTATAGCTATGGAGACAATAGTATGGCTCATTTGACAGGCATTGTTCATAGTCCATTACTGACTAATTAGTTCATTTCTACAAACTGTAGTTTGTTACACGCTACACGCTAAACCCCTACATTTCCAGAATAATCCAGTCTTTTTCCATAGATCGCGAGATATGAGACATTATATGCAATAAGCCCAAATCGTTCTGGTTGATCGCCTGAAGCTCCAAATACTCCCAAATCAAAAAGGTATATACCATGTACATATGTGCATTCACAAAATCATCAAGGGGGGGGGGGGGTCATTTTAACTCAAAACTGTGATCGTGTTTGTCAAGCATGTTTCACGTCCGGTAAAACACAGAACTGTGACCGTTACAAAACATGTTTCAGGTTCGGTAAAGTAGACATAGAATATACCTTACCTTAGCCAGAAGGTATTCCAAAAAGAATAGGGATGTCTGATATTATCGGCCTACCGATATTGGCATAAGAATGTGATATCGGAAAATATCGGTTTAAAAAAATATATATATATATATATTTTTTAACATTTATTTAACCTTTATTTACCCAGGCAAGCAAGTAAGAACAAATTATTATTTTATTTATTGTCAAAGTATGCATAATTTTGTGTTAATTACACGACAAGAGATATGTAATGTTAATTACCTGAAATTATTCCGTTTTGGGGGGGGGGGGAAACCCTGCATAATCGGTATCGGAAATCAAGAGTTAGACAATATCGGTAAAAAACCCAATATCGAACATCCTTAAAAAAGAATAATTCCAAGTGATCCAAGTGTATATGTCTATACATGTTTATATGGGAAATACGCTTCAGGCAACAACATTTCGAGGTGATCGCCGTGTGTCTCCGTTCATGCAGGAGGAGCCCTTGCCAAAAAAAGAAAAAGTGTATCCACTCCAAGCCATTCCAGTTCAAAGGTAGGCGATACTGCCACCTGGTGATATCCGATCGCCATTGCAATTCCAACGTAGGTAGATGAATCATAGACACCTAGATGGGTCCGGCTGACAGTAAAGAACGGGGATCAGAGGAAAAAATCAAAGGACCAAGTTGAAATCTCTGGGTTTTGGCGTCAACGCATTGGCGAGATAACCCGAGATTTTCTCGGGTATGGCAGAGAAAGAGTTAAGAGGTTAACCCTTTCACTGCTGCACTACCAAACGGTTAACCCTTTCACTGCGACAATTCACAGGTTAACCCTTTTACTGCTACACAACAGCCGGTTAACCCTTTCACTGTCAGACAGAAGGTAGTGTGATAGTAAAGGGTTGGTTGACCTTCTGTCGTGTGGCAGTGAAAGGGTTAAAGTAAAACATGAGAAAAACACACGAGAGCGCCTCACCATCCAGAGAATGGACCCGCTGGGCTGCTCCACCTGCTGGGAGCCGGTCCACCGGGACTTCACCGTGGCCAGGCCGAAGTCCCCGATCTTCACCGTCCAGCCCTCGTGCAGAAAGATGTCTAGAGACCAGAGTTAAGGAGACGTGCCAACAACAGACCACTGCCAACAACAGGTTGACCGGCTGTAGTGCGGTAGTGAAAGGGTTAACCCATTGTCGTGTGGCAGTGAAAGAGTCAACCTTCTGTAGTGTGGTAGTTAAAGTGTTAACATTCTGTATTGTTGCAGTGAAAGGGTTAACCTTCTGTATTGTCGCAGTGAAAGGGTTAACCTTCTGTATTGTCACAGTGAAAGGGTTAACCCTTTGGTAGAGTGGTAGTGAAAGGGTTAATGTCATATTTTACAAATCAACTTCACAGATCAATTCACTTGGATGCTCTTCAGATTATCATAACTAAAAATGAAGAGGCAATTGATTCCAGTATAAATGATTGTACAGGAGTAATTGATTCCAGTATACATTGTACAGGAGTAATTGATTCCAGTATACATGATTGTACAGGAGTAATTGATTCCAGTATACATGATTGTACAGGAGTAATTGATTCCAGTATACATTGTACAGGAGTAATTGATTCCAGTATACATGATTGTACAGGAGTAATTGATTCCAGTATACATTGTACAGGAGTAATTGATTCCAGTATACATGATTGTACAGGAGTAATTGATTCCAGTATACATGATTGTACAGGAGTAATTGATTCCAGTATACATGATTGTACAGGAGTATGACCCAGTTGGTCTAAAACCCATGTAATTACATGAAGTAATTGCTAAGACAGTGACTTCCTCCACAGTCTGACCCCACAGAGGAGCGACGAACTATAAAATGATTCTGGTTCGTATGTGTGATTAAGAGAAACTATAGCTCCCTGCAGACCAAGGTGTTCAAATGAGTCAGTGTTTGGCTAACAGATGCAGTGTAATCAACAGCCCAGTTTCATCTCCGTCTGACCAGCCATGAACAATTATACAGATGACACCAGGTTTAGAAATTAACTTTTTTCCCCCAGGGCTTTTTTTGTCCCCCTTAATTGATTTTCAGGGCTTTTTTTGTATTTCTGGGGCACTGAACTTTTATGATGAAAAAGGTTATTAAACATCCTTATCATTCAAAAAATACAACTCAATTAATGACCTCATTTTGTGGCTGCGGCTGTCCTGGTGGCGTGAATATTAAAGGCAACCAACTTGTGTTCGGCTTTTCTCTGATTGGCCGCGCCCCCCCGCCCCCACGCGCAGGCAAGCGCAGCCGTCCCACGTCCCAAATGAAATCCAAAGAGCAAGCGCGGCAGCGCGGCAGCGCGGGCAACCAACTTCTGTAGTGTTGGGCTGCTGTTCCAACGCACTTGTGTTGGGCTGTGGTAGCAGTGGAGCGTGGAGCGCTGCTGACTGATTATTATGTTTCGCGTTTTTAACAACCAACGGTAGATTCACTCGTCACTGTACATGTATAAACAAAGCCCATACAGTTATGAAATAATAAACACTGTTAGGACTCGCAATAATAAACACTGTTACGACTATATATATACTAGACTAGACTAGACACATAGCCATAATTTAAGATATAGTTTATGTATTCGCAAATATGAGAGCTCTGTCATTGAAGTGGGTGGTGGCAGTGTAACAACGTTCACCCTGATGTAAAGTAGCGATTTTTATTGTTTTGTCATGACAACCCAATTACATAATCCAACATATGTGTAAAGAAACAACATATTCCAGTTAACGGAATATTTTTTAATGATTCATTACGGTATAAATTAGGTTAACTAGAGCCAGCGGGGCAATGCGGTTGTTCATTCACCGGCTTCAGTGCGCCGCCCGCGGCTTGACTCGGTTCAGCGTTCACCCTGATGTAAAGTAGCGATTTTTATTGTTTTGTCATGACAACCCAATTACATAATCCAACATATGTGTAAAGAAACAACATATTCCAGTTAACGGAATATTTTTTAATGATTCATTACGGTATAAATTAGGTTAACTGGAGCTGTGGAAACTATTATCTTAAATTATGGCTATGTGTCTAATATGGCTGTCTCAAACACAAGGACCTGGGGGAGCCTCATGCGCATGCGCGGCTCTCTGCCGCGACTCTCTTGTCTCTCTTGTCTCTCTTGCCGCAAGGCCGCGTGCTAGTGGATTGATTGATTGGCCGTGTGGCCAATCAGAGAAACGCTGAACGAAAAGCTGAACACAAGTTGGTTGCCTTTAATATTCACGCGTCCTGGTGGTGCAAAGCGCCAACAAGAACCTAAACTCACTTTAGGTTAGTTGTAACGTTAGTTTAGGTTCGTGTTAACGTTAGATAATGTACAAAATAAACGTATTTCCGCTGCTATATAGACATCGCTCTTTTATTTTGGAACCCCCCCAACCGGAAGTTGTTACCCTCGTTATCTGCTTGAGTGTCCGGTTGTTGTTTTTCGTTAGCTACAGCTACTGTTTTCTAAATTGGGGAGGCTTTTAATCGTCAAGGTAAGAGGATTTTAAGTCATGGTATCCATAAACTTCAATCGGTTCGGATCCTTTCGTGACTATGAGGAACTTGAGGGTACAAGTCTGACCCACTTCCAGTGATGAAGCTAAGCTAACGGAGCGGGCGTTCCCTAAGCCTACTGCACGCACAGAGACAACAAAGGTATGCATCTTCTCGTCCAACTCCAGGGAAGATGGCAAATAAGCTAATTTCCCAAAATGTTGGCGTTTTCCTTTAAGCTAATAAAGGATACTCGTCACAACCACAGCAGAGGACTCACGTATTTGTACTGTGAAGTAACACGACAATGACAAACGTGTTGTTTTTTATTTTTTTTATCCTCTCTTTCTCCGATTTTCCTGTTTTTTCTCCCCGTCCCAATTTATTCGTTGTGCCAATTCCCCCCCCCCCCCCCCCCCCCCCCGTCCCCTACCTGGTTGTTGTGCGCATGTTCTCCTACTGGTCGGTGCAAGGGAACCCTGAAGTCATCCGCACGCTTCCTCCGACACGTGCGGCAACAGCCAGTGACTCTTTTTTCACCTACACGCGAGGACTCTCATTGGTGAAGTGTAACGCGTGGGAGGTCACGCTGCCTTCATCAATTCCTGCCTTTCGCTGAGCAAGGCCCAGACCTGACCTGTAGGCGTCGCTGTCCACAACGCCAGTTCACCACCCACGACTTGCCCTCCCCCTAACCCAGCCAAACGAGTTAGTATGACGAGCACAATCTCCGCTACGCCACCTGATCGCTATGTTTTTCTTTTTGACATACTTGCGGCACACGGAACAAGTTAACAACTCACCACTGTCTACAGCCCCTGCATAATACTGTAGCCTAGCCAGTCTCTTGAAACTATCTTCAAACTTCCACTGCTCTGGAAACTTTCTTTTGTCAGGTGGTCCCACTCATCCTTTTCGTCTGAGAAAGCCGCAGTGGGTTTTCTTTTTAGCGGCCGGCTTACTCCTTCCATATGGTTCCACATATTTATAACTCATTAACGTTATTAAGCTAACGTTAGCTAATCAGGCGTAACGTTACAGTGCAAGCAGTGTAAACAAGGAGATTGACGCGCGAGGAGAGATCGAGGGCTACAAAAAAGGCGACTGTCCTTTATTTTACATTACTATTTTGTTCAAATCTGCCCGCCATTGGCGCTTTGTGGGTGCTTATTTTGTTACCTGTATATATATATATATATATATATATATATATAATTGGTAAACTGTTGGGGGCTTTTTTTGCCCCCCTTAACTGATTTGAGGGCATTTGGTCAATTTTTTGGGGCATTTTGCCCCAAGCCCCCGTTAATTTCGAACCCTGGATGACACACACACACACACTGCCGAGTTATGCAACAAGACCAAATGAACAGCACATAGAAAAAGGATACTGTTTGATTTTAGATCTCGATGAATTATATTCTTGGCATGAAGATAACTGAAAGAAAAGGAAGAGAACAAAGTGATAATCATTACATCTCTAGATCCCAAAATAAGGGATAGTATATATAGTCAGATTTTTAATATAGCCTATATTTATTATGTATATTATGATGACTAATAATCTGCACCTTTATTTATACCATTTCATTTTCTCATATTTTATATTCAGATTAAATGTTATTGCCTATAGGGAGGTGTAGTCTGACATCACTTTAGTTTCATGTGCGGTCCACTCGTATTAGAGATTTATCATTAGGAAAATGTATTATCGGCTATTGTAATAATTCTGCCTCATGAACATTGGCAAGCTTTCCATTTGTGCACAAAACGAGTTCCCTTCTATCACTAACATGATTGTTTAAGCATTTTGGTTGAAATAAAATTACACGTAATTATTTTATGATTAATTGCAAATTGTTTCATGTTGCGCTATAGATTGTGGATGAATACACAGAAAGGTACACCATGCCAATGTTCATGCTTTATTTGTTTAAACCAAACGATTTAGAAATGTGTCCGTTGGAAATACATTGCAATATGGATGAAAACCTTACGTTTAAGTCTCACACATAGACAAACTTGTATCGAAGCTGAAGCTTAAACTTGGTTTATTTTTCAGAAACATGTCCCGTTTTTCACTTAAAGTGAGAAGTCACCTGATCTCAATCACCTTCTTACCACTACTCGATTATGGTGATTTACTCTACATGCATGCACCTGATCAGTACCTCAGAAAGCTGGATACTGTTTACCATTCTGCCTTACACTTTGTTACGGGATGTGGCAATCGAGTGCACCACTGCACCCTATATGCCACGATTTTCACGATGGCTCTCTCTTGTGCACAAAGCTCTGCTTAAGCTGGTTCCCTCGTTCCTAAGCGTGTTTCTGTGCACTAAGCAATACAGGTATGCCCTTCGTTCCCAAGATGCTCTGAAATGGGATGTTCTCTATGAGAACTGAATTGGGAAAAAGGGCTTTTAAATATGCTGCTCCTTCATCTTGGAACAAGCTACAAGAGGACCTAAAATTGCCAGGACTGGTCACCCTCTGAGAATTTTAAACCATCTTAAAAACCTATGAACTCAGTTCCCTCGGACAGTGCAACTGTGTTTGATAACTTGCCTAAAATTGGATCTTGCTGTGAATGTTTTATCTATTTTATTGTGATGTTCTTTTTATGTTGAAACTTTCTGCTGCCTTGCTTGGCCAGATCGCTCTTGAAAAAGAGATTTTAATCTCAATGATGCTTATCTGGTTAAATAAAGGATTTGATTGATTGATTGATTTCAAGCAAGGTGGACCGGCCGGAAACAACAATGACGTAACTACTACACCTCCCTATATGTAGACTGCAGTTACTCTACAAGAGCCTTGGCGTGCATCTAAAGAGCAGGCCTTACTCCATGCCCTGTGCAGTCTGTCTGGCCACGTCGATGCGCCGCATGGTGTCGAACTTGGTCTCTGTGACGTGCAGGTGTCGGTACAGGCTGCTGCCTTCGCACCACTGGGTGATGATGGCGAACTCGGGCTTAGTCATGAAGCCCATGAACAGCAGAATGTTGACGTGGCGTGTCTTCCTGCAGAGAGAGGAAAGCCAATAGAAGTCAAACAAATGGGAATAAATTAGTATATGAACTTAAGGGGTTAGATGTACTTTCACGTTTATTTGAATCGTTAGAATCATAAGCCAGTTATATATGTGATGCCTCTGTAACTACGAATATAATGCAGGACTGATACAATACATTTTATTTATTTCTGTAAATTTGATTTAAAAAATAAATCTTTACAAAATAACCACATGCCTCATGACTGCTTTTTGATAATCCTGTGTGAACTAATACAAATGAAAGACACTTTCTCTTTTCTCCCTTTATTTGGAAGTGTTTGTTAGTCAAGCCCACGTGTAAAGCAGGGTCTGGTTAACCCTGCCTGGTTAACCCTTTCACTGCGACAATACACAGAAGGTTAACCCTTTCACTGCCACACAACAGCCAGTTAACCCTTTCACTGCCACACGACAGAAGGTTAACCCTTTACGGTCGCCGTCGGTTGTGTGATAGTAAAGTGTTAACCTTCTGTCGTGTGGCAGTGAAAGGGTTAAAAGTACCTTAATTCGGTACCCATCCCTACTCACCGTAGGACTTGCATCTCGTTCTTGAAGGCCTGCAGCTGCTCGGGCGTGGGCTCCGTCACCTTGAGGATCTTGATGGCCACGTCTCCGTGCCACTTGCCCTTGTAGACGGTTCCGAAGGAGCCCGCGCCGATCCTCTTCTGGATGGTGACCTCCCGCGAGTGGACCTCCCAGTAGTAACTCGAGTCTCTATAGCCGGCACGCTGACCAAACAAGACACCCGTACTTAACACTTTGGATGCCAGCCATGCGGAGCGCTAAAAGCCTCCGTATGCCAGCACCCACTTCAATGATAGAGCTCTCATATTTGCAAATGCATAATCTATGTCTTAAATTATGGCTGTGTGTCTAATGCGACCAGGGGAGGAAATTAGGCCACTTTACTCGCCAAATGAGAGTATTTTTTAGGTTTGGCGAGTGATTCATGAAGACCACTCGCCAGTCTGGCGAGTATACAAAAAAAAAAACATTCTGCAATCACTGCACTGGCAAACGGTGCGCGTCTTCTGAGTGCTCGCTTTAGTTGACAGTGCCACGAGAGCACTGCACAAGACCACCCGCGGACATATAATGTTTAATAAAAGTTTGCGCAGTACTGGCCAACCCGCGGACATATAATGATAAAAGTCCTGCGTTACTAGGCTAGCCATCAGGAGCACTCTCAAACGGATAACGTTAAACACAGCAGAAGATGGGAAACAGACAGACTGACCAACGGGGAACTGCATCCAACCCTAGCACAACCCTCGAGTATAAGTTACTAAGGACACATTTAAATCACAGAGGTGTAATGTTAGTCTACTGGAACTGTATACAGTGGTTAGCTTCTAGTTAGCGTTTTAGCGATAGCTGCTTGCTAGCTAACGTTAGCCCTGTGTGCTCAAAGCAGCCAGCTAGGTGTATCTGTTATGACTATAATGTTTCCAAAAAAGCACCGGACTACGACGTAAGGTTAGACATTTTATTTCATGCTCAAAAGCCCCTGGCTTGCACATCGCAGTCACGAAAGGGGCTAGCTAAGCTCAACCAGTGCACTGTGCACAACAGCACACCAACCCAACTGACGTTACCACAACACTTGACGGTACTTCACAGCACTGTCGTAAGACCACCGTGCTGTCTTAAAGGCACAGTGTGCCTACCCAGATGCATTACACAACATTGACGAGGCTTGACAACCGAGGTTCAAAGTTAACTTGATTGATTGATTGAAAACTTTATTAACAGATTGCAGAATGGGTACAATACAGTACGGCTCAATACACACAATTGTTAAGGGGATGCAGCCCAGAGAAAGACTTTCGTCTTGTTTACATCAGGGTCCCCCATTTTCAATTAATCATAACATATGACATACAGATAGACTACTGCTACATCTATACATTTCACATCTATCTATACACTTCACAACATACTTCGGTTTTTTTCTTTCACTGCCCAACCCAGTCCAACCCAGCATCTTTCACTGCCCAGTTCAGCCCAACCCAGTCCAGAATAGATACCTCTTTCATGTTAATATGTTTTATGCTAATATTGTGAAGAGTAGAGATGAATGTTTTATGCTAATAAATATTTTAAAGAGTAGAGACACGTGTGATTATTTTACTATGATTGAAAATCAATTTAGACGAAGACATACAAAGAAGTAATTATCACAATTAGCGATTTTTTTTGTCTGGTAAAAAATCTGTTTGGCTGGTAAAAAAAATCAGATACTCGCCAGTTGGCTGGTAAGCCAAAAAGTTAGTTTCCTCCCCTGAATGCGACCGTCGCTTGTCAATGACTTGTTTGCAGTCAACATTGTCTAAACGGATATATATATATTTTTTTTTAATAATCGGTTAATTTCCGTTTTATACCATTTTGAAAAACGCTAGTTTTATGAAACTTCCAGAAGATTTAGAAGCTTCTGTGATAATCGCCCTCTAGTGGAATATACTGGAATACACAAAAAACGTTCTGCCTATTTATGAATCGTTTTCAAATAAACGCTAGATTATCGATAGTATGTGTACTTATGCATGCGATAGAAGCGGGCTGAAAAATCGATTGACCATTTCCTGATCAGCACACACACACACACACACACACATTGATATCTCTGTGAAAAAAGCTCTGATTATCCTAAGACTGGTCAAATAGATTCCTTACCTCAGATCAGATGTTCTCCAAAAAGATTATTCCAATTCCCGATCGCCATTCCAAATATCGATCGCATTTATTGATCCAATGCTGGGTGGTCGAAACACCGATTCCACGCTGTTCTGATGGGCCACAATGAATCCGATCGGCTCGCGTTACATGGCTGAGAAGTAAAATGTGGATTCCGGATTTCCCCCCCCCCCCCCATCCGTTTTCATTGAGTCCATTCCAAACGGGTGCATTACCATCCGGGAGACGATAGGGGGCGGTATTTTCCCAATGGAGCTCAGACATAGACCCAGTGTTAACGGGAGGCTAGATTGATGAAATATGAATGGAAATCGTTAATAAAAAACGAAACGATTAAATGACGAGATTTCTCGACGTTGGCACTCAACGGTCGGCATGAACAAACGAGAAATGCCGTCGCTGGCACTCAAAAGTGTTAACATACACCGCTCTCCAAGAGATACTGTATCGTTTAGGAATGTGTATGACTGACAAATCTTTTTGGAATAGGCTACTGTTCTTAACACTTTGAGTGCCAGCGACAAGATTTCTCATTAGTTCATGCCAACCGTTGAGTGCCAATGACGAGAAATCTCGTCGTTTAATAGTTTTTATTAGCGATTTCCATTCATATTTCATCAATCTAGCCTCACGTTACCACTGGAACTCTCGCTGAGCTCCATTGGGAAAATACCGCCCCCTATCGTCTCTCCGGATGGTATTGCACCCCATTGGATTGGATTGAATGAAACGCATGGGGAAAAAAGAGTCCGGAATCCACATTTTACCTCTCAGGCATGTAACCTGATCCTACTGCAGTCATCGCCCACCATCAGAACAGTGGAGAATAAGTGTTTCCAGTACCCAGCGTTGGATCAATAAACGCGATCGATATTTGGAATGGCGATCAGGAATTGGAATAATCTTTTTGGAGAACATCTGATCTGAGGTAAGGAATCGATTTACCAGTCTTGGGATAATCAGAGCTATTTTCACAGATATATCAACGTGTCCCGTATGTGTGTGTGTGTGTGTGCGATCAGGAAATAAGAGAATCGATTTTTCAGCCCGCTTCTATAGCGTGCATAAGTACACATATACTATCGATAATCTAGCGTTTATTTGAAAACGATTCATAAATAGGCAGAAAAATGTCAATGTGTTTTGTGTATTCCAGTGTATTCCAGTAAAGGGCGATTATCACAGAATCTAAATTTTTTTCTGAAACTTTCAAAAAATGAGCGTTTTTCAAAATGGTATAAAACGGAAATTAATTGATTAAAAAACAATCCGTTTTGACAATGTTGACTGTAAACAAGTCATTGATAAGCGACGGTCATATTAGACACATAGCCATAATTTAAGATATAGTTTTCTGCGTTCACAAATGTGAGCGTTCTGTCATTGAATAGACCGTTGGCACGCAACAGGGTTCCTAGGCACAGCACTGCTGGCACGGAAAGTGTTAAGACCGAATATTTTGAAAATTGTTAAATTCAGTTCAAATGTTCAGTTTCAGTTCAATTCAGTTATTCTTTTTAATAGAATGGATCATTCAAATCAAAGGGTATTGCACATAAATAGGCACTTCAGATAATCCTTCAGAACGTTGATTGGCTCAGCTGACCGACAATAAATAATTAAATTAAAAATAAATAATTAAATTAAAAACGTCACCTCAAACTTCGATGCCCCGAGGGAGTTTCGAACACGGGTCTCCCACGCCGCGTGCAACAGCACAGACCGCTATACCAAGAAGTGAACTCACTGCTTTGTAACGTGTCTATGTGTCTTTTGAGGATGATCACCCCAGCCCTTCATGACTGCGCTTCACGATACCATCCGTTACATATATTATAATTATATATATATTTTTCGACTAAGACATGAAAATCGAATGTGGAGACAACTACCGTACTTTTCGGACTATAAGCCGCACCTTTTTTCCCCATTTTTCGACCCTGCGGCTTATATAACGGTGCGGCTTATATGTGACTCGACGTGACCAAACCCGAAAATGTAAAAATCGAAATATTGCTTTTTTGACTGCATTGAAATGTTATTTATCTGTTCCCTTATTTGCTAAACTTAATACAACTTATAAATTAGTTAATTCTTATTTGTCCGACAGTATTGTGTCCCAATGCTAATTACATATGGTAATTAAACATTAAAACACCTGCGGCTTATAGTCCAGTGCGGCTTATATATGTACACATCAGTCAATTTAGCTGCTGCGGCTTATAGTCGGGTGCGGCTTATAGTGCGAAAAGTACGGTATTCGAAAAATTCGAACTCATCCCTACTATCGTTAGGATAATTTCCAAAGTAATTTTCTGGCCAAATTGAGATTTCTGCCTAACTGTATTCTCCTCACACTGCTGCATCACCCTGGCTGGGTGCCTATGTCTTCAGCCAATCAGAACGCTTGTTACGTAAAAGAATCCCCATCTGCCTAACTCACTCGTGTGACTTGTGCATTTTAACGTTACATACACAGACGCCGATCGCATGACATAGGCAAGTAAAACAAATGCCTTAGTGTGTGTGGAGGAAAAAAATGCCTAAGTCACGACATATTTGGTTTAAAAGTCATCTTATTTAGTTACGCAATGGTTGTTGTGTTTTTGTATTTTTGCAAACTTGTCGATACACCTTGTGGAACTTATTTTCAAAATATAAATAAAAATCTTGTACACATTTGCTGGAAAATGTTTGTTTTTTTGACAATTATCGTATGAGGCTAACGCTATGCTTCATGAAACGACGAGGTCAAAGCGTCCGGTGAAAACATACCCCTCTCTTCTTGTCATCGGACGAGGAGGGCTTGCGCTCCTTGTGCTCTGAAGGGGACTTGGGGGGTCTCCTGCCGGGGGAGCCCAGAGAAGAGGGGGGGCTGGTGGAGGGCTTCGGTGAGGGCTCAGGACCTGCGAGAAAAAACGGGCCGACAAAATGAGGAGATGGGAGACGGAGACAAAGAGGACAATACCACCAAATGACACGCCATTTACAATATAGGGATTATTTTGGTACTGAAGAGAGAATCAAAATCCTACCCATTGTATTGTTGATTTTTAGTGCTTCCTAAAAAAAAAGAAAGAAACGAAAAAGAAAAAAGAAAGAAAAAAACACGAGAAAATAATAATTTTACATTGTGATCTTGCGATATCCGTGGGATCATATGAATGCATGACTAGTAGGTTAAAAGGTGTAAATGTGTCAACGGTGAGTGACCTCTATGATGCTGGTGCCGGCGGGGCCCACGTTGGCGATCATGTGGACGTTGGGCGTGGACGTGGAGCGGTGCCTCTGCAGGGACTGGCCGTCTCCGCCGGACATGGGGAAGCGGAAGGCCGACTGCGGGGAGAGCAGCTCCATCCTGGGAGGCGAGGCGCATCATGCGAGGTGACAATCGAAGAGTGAGTTAACTACAGACATATTCCCAAAACCTTATCTTTGGAGACTAAAGACCTTTTGCCGGTCGTTTGAATATGAGTGAGTCATATTCACGGTGAACAAGAGCTTACCCAGAAGGATCAGGGGTTAAGGCTATGTCGCTCTGGGATATGGAATTATCTGGCAATAGTATGGATATTTGAGGGTACTCATCTGTGCCGGGGTGGGGCACAAACCTGGACACAATGCACAACATGTGAGAACGCATGCAACACGAGAGACACGACGACACAAAGGGTCAGACATGGAGAGATGAAAAGCAGGGCTGTACCAAAATCATTTGAAGGTTCAATCATAAACGTAGGTAGGTATTCAAAAACGAACATTTTACCAGGCAACGTTTGTACTCTTTATTATCCATGTATTCATTAATTAGCTTATGTCCTTAATTGGCAATCGTTGCCACGTAGTGCTGTTTGACAACAGCCTAGCTTGTCAGAATGACATCCAGCTGTGCATGTGTGAGTGAGCACGTTCAAGTGGCAATTGTGCCAACGAGGCAATCTAACAAAAAGATGCCCAAAGGATTTATTTTTTAAGTGATGATCATTAGGTTCAGCAACAACGCTCATTTAAAAAAAAGGGACATTTTGTAGTTTTTTTTTTACCTGTATCCTATCGTTCTGTTGCGGGGAGGATGTGATAATTGGACATAAACCCCCCCCCCTTTAAAGTGTAAAGTCGACACTAGAGGCTTAGTAACTACTAGTTTGTTTGTAACTAAATCAGCTACTAAAATTGGTTGCACCGTGATTATTTAGAACATGACTAGTTTGGATGTAAAGTCATAACTAAGGCAAGAGGCCTTACTTTCTACTGGATTGTTGTGTATGCAATTAATGAAAAATATTATACTGTGTGGCAGAAACACTGCTCTTATACCATTAGCGAGTATAGTTCTGTGACATTGTATGATTCACACCTACCCTAGGACATGTGCAACTATTTAGTTGTTACTTAGACGTGAGTCTACGTTTGAACTTACACACAGCTGGTGCAACAGGCTGCTGACCTCTAAGGAACTGCAGACGCCATTTCCTCGTGGTGACATGTAAAGAATAGGGGCGCGATGTGCCCCGAGCTCTCAAGACGCAACACGTCGAGACGCTTTGTGTCTGATTATCACACGTCCTCCTCACAACAGAACGACAGCATTCAGGTAAAAAAATAAATGACAAAACGGCCCTTTAAAAAGGAAACCAAATATGGGGACATAAAATATGATGTGGCAAATACCCGACACTGCATTCAGAAACCTTGTTGGAAGCGTTGCATGGTGAAAGAAAGGACACTTGGTACAGCTCTACTCATCATGTTAGATTGTGGACTTTAGGGCTGTGCCCAATGTAATTCTTATTTTTTTTACATTCAAAGCTTCTATTGAAGTTTTCGAATGAAGCTTCGAATGTCTGTCATCATCTTTTATGACATAATCATAAACAATTTAAATTAAAAAAAATAATAAATCCTCAAACAAAATCCTCAATTTGAATAAAGTGATTCGTCTGATTAAATGTGTCTTTTTAATTTTTTTTTATTAAATCAACTTTCTTTAATGAATATAACTTGTCAGTTTCATCAACATAAATAATCCAATAAGGGCACGGTTGGTACGAAAGTGATGGTGACGTCTTGATGGAGCGCCGAGCGCCAAGCGGATGCAGATCATTTATGATCAATGTTTTATTTAAATCTTTATGACGAGTCATATACTATAATATAGTATAATACTATAATATTAGTGTAGCCTAATCTTTATCTGCAACTGTGAAGAAAACCCCCATTGGTTTAAACAGAATGAATAGACACATACAAAATTTAAATAAATATATATATATTTGGAATGTTGATTTATAATTCGAATGTCAACGTTATGAATGAAGCTTCGAAGCTTGGAACTATTGGGTACAGCCCTAGTGGACTTCATGTCAAACTCACCTCATGTCCACGCAGACCGTAGGAACCTTGCTGCTACAGTGCTGGTGAAATTTGTAGCCGCAGGTCTGACATCTGAAGCCATTAAACAGGAACTTGTGGCAGAAGTCACAGTAGGCCAACTTGAAGAAGGTTTTCCGCACCTACAGATTAACAGGTCAGAGTTCATTTTCTAGAGTGACAACAATGTCCATTAAATACTAATGCAATGAGATACATACTGTATGTGGCAATAAGGCTGGATATCGAAACTCTACTTTTATGGTATTGAACAAATTGCATCAATACTATCAAGTATCCAAAAACGCTGGGTCATTCGATACCAATTTTTACACCAGAGTAGTTAATCTCATTAGCATCAGTGAGCCAATAAGCATGTTTGTTCCAAGATATAAGGCTGGTGAGGTGAGATTGGCTGTTTTTTCAGTTCAACCAATTCCCAAAACACAAAAAGGCCTCCGATTGGCTCATACAGCACACTGTCACACACATAACTCAGCAAAGTAAGGTATCAGAGGGGGGGGGGGGCAATATAATTTTGTTATTGTGGTCGAATCACAGGTATTGGTATCAGGAAACATTGCAAACGATACACAGCCCTAAGTGGCAGCAGTCACTTACGAAGTTGTGCATGGTGAGGGGAACATCGTCCAACACCTCGACCAGTAGCTCCTCTCCTACCAGGGGAGTAATGTCAGTGTTCCATTCAGTCAGTTTCTTGCGACTGGGGACAGTGTAAACACAAAAAGACCAACACGTGAGAAATGAACCGTCACTGACCACTGACCATAAATTCACCAATAAAGGAAGTCGGAGAACATTTCATACTTTAAATAAAACACACACAAAAACAAATAAGACTGGGAAATGTAACACCATTTGGCTGCTACATTTGTCAATTCCACCAGCCACTTAGCAGGTGTTCTAGGTAGATCTAGCTGGTACAAAATTCAGATTACATTTGAGCAGAAATAGAGTATGTACCAGATTACTGGTGATATGAACTGTGATATGTTATAGTAACCTGTAAACAAACTGTAACTGTATGATATGCAGATGTGAACACAACTGAATAATGAACAGAGTGACTCAGAACAATTGCTTGCTGCATCCCGTCTAACATGGATGTGGGTGTCGTGGAATGCACACACCATCACCCCCTATATGGAGTGGGAGAGTGCATTCAGTACAATGATGCAATCTTACCCTTCTAGGAGGCGAAATACAGCACAGCAATCCTGGCTTAGGCCTCTCACTTTTAGGGCTTTGTCGAGACTGTCATACACAGTCTGCCCTGGGCGAACAGTCACCTAGAAACGTAAAACAATATTTGAACAAGTGTGACTTTGACACTCTGTGGTCAAGTACGTACAGATGCCTGCCGCTCATTTTAAGGTCATACACTCCTCAACACCAAGTATCACGAGACTAATGGGCCTAGTGCATGGATGCACTAGTGACTGTGTGATGATTTTAGATCAGTGTTCACGTGTCAAAATGGCAAAGAAAATCCACAGCAGATTATCAAATGTTACAAATGATAGTAGGTTTCACAAAGAAAGTGTGAATAAGTGATGGGATGGATGGAGGCAGGACACCAGCTGGGAGAAATAACACCATCTTAGTCATCATTACCAGATTGTGAAATATAACAAGTCTGATGAAAGCAATGTCCCCCAACAGTGTTTAAATTAACTATTTTATAGAGAGAAGAACAACGCTATATAACTGACCATATTCACACGGCAAGGTGGGAACAGAGTGCTTCACCAAGGCCACAGGACTGTGGAAAGAACCGGCAGACTAGGCCTAGCCCAAAAACAAACGGCCCCAAAACTGTTGGAAAGAAAAATGCTAACCTCACACAGAAAATAGACTGCATACTGATTGGAGATTCCACAACAAGGTATGTGGAGATGGCAAACACAGAAAATATCTGTCTAGACAATACATCTGTGAAAGAGCTGGCCGAATTACTTCCAACACTAATCAGACCGGGAATAACAAAAATTGTCATTCACTCTGGATCGTTTGACATCCTGCGAAAGAAGACTGGCACAGAGACTTTGAAAGACGATTTCACACGTTTAATGAACACACTAGACAAACATCAGTCTGTGTACATAGACACTGATGTGTCCATCAGTGGACCAATTGCATGCTTTCGCAGAGGACAAGAAGCATTCAGTCGACTCCTAAATTTTAATTCATGGTTAGGGGCTGCATGTCTTGTACACGGCTTGAAATTAATTGACAACTTCAATGTTTTCTGGAATAACCCAAGAAATTGCTTCTTCCCAAATCGCTTAGGTTCAAAGCTCCTAGCAGCAAACATGCGTCATGCCTAGAGCTTCCGCGGTATTGATATTTTCCTTACCGCACAAATTTGCGAAATATTTCCTACCGCCGCGGTTATTACCGCACAGTGCGCACAATTAGCCATGTCCGAGGGCTTGCAGCAAGCCAGAGTTTAACAGTTTAAATCAATCAATCAATCAATAACAACATTAACCATACTCTCGTTGCGTCTATTCTGCCAAAGCTAACGTTACCTCTCATTGTGTATTCTACAAAGCAACCCGGGTTTAACGTTACCTCTCGTGTATATCGGCTGACGGTAGTATTAGGCTAATAACAACAACAAACTTAACACATCAGCGATCTTGTTGTGACACTAAACTCTCCGCTCGGTGGTAAATTGGGTTGATGTCGGTTTTGTTTCATCAATAAATAAGGCAGAATACACAGTGAATCCATTCTTTTTTGTTTATTGCACTTGGTTCTGTCGCAAACAAATCCTGAAATGCATCCTTAGCGAGGCAGTAAAGATGGCGGCGTTCTGTTTTTGTTCAGAGCCTCCAAACTGTGACGCGTCTCTATTCTGACCAGTCAGTGGTCTGCAATGTTTCACATGACTTTTCTGGTACCACTTCTACCCAATAGGGTCGCTTGGAACCGAGTAGGGTATATCTGCAAAGCCGCAAGCCGCAAGCCAACTTTATTATTATGATAAAAAACAGCGGTGACGCGGTATTCAGCCTAACTCTGCGGTGAGCGTGATGCAACAGCGATACCGCGGTAATGCGGTTATCGCGGCAGCTCTAGTCATGCCTTGATGGCCTCCAAGAATATTAAGCTCATACCAGCACGAGAGATAGTCATGAAGGACACAATCTCACCACGAAGTGCAGCAGCACAAGGCGCCCCCCCCCCCCCCCCCATATAACACAAGGCCATCTCGTCTGATCAAATGTCCCCGAAAGCACAGTACAGTCAGTGCAGTGCAGTATAGCACAATTGCCATGCCATCTCTCAAAACATACCAGTAATCATAACCAGCCAATGGCATGGTGAAAAATATACGCCATCAATGCGTTTACCTGCTATTAACCTCAGGGCCATCACGGTCAAGCCAAAGCAGACCTCCTCTAAAGAAGTCCAACAAATAAAATTAGCTTTCCTAAATGTCAGATCACTGAATAATAAAACATTCTTAGTAAATGATCTGATTAAAGAAAATAACTTAGATTGCATCTGCCTAGTAGAGACATGGCTAAATAATGACACAGCTACATCAATAATGATAGAAGCTTGTCCACCAGACTATAACTTTTTTCAAATACCCAGAAAAAATAAAAGGGGCGGAGGAGTTGCAGCAATCTTCTCCTCAAAAGAATCACAGAACTAGGCGAGTTCATGTCAATGGAATATCTTGCCATTGAACTAAAAACAGAATCAACTATTATTGTCACAATATACCGCCCGCCTAGACACTCACCAATATTTATACAGGAGCTCTCTGAACTGATCTCACTATGTGTTACCGGATATGATAAGGTGATCCTAAATGGAGACTTGAACATCCATTTTAATAAGAAAACAGACTCAAACTATAGAACTAAAAAATCTACTGGATAGCTTTGACCTAATACAGCATATAACAAATGCAACTCACAGTGTTGTGAAGGATCAGATTAAACCGAATATGTATATTTATTTATATATATATATTTAATTGTATTTGTATATCGTTTGATATCCCCTGTATATTCCTTGTACAATATGCATTGAATATCCCTTTAGTCTACTAAACAGCCCATAATAGTTTCATTCTACCATTGGACGAGAACCTGGCGCCAGGTTGCCATACCCCTAGGTCCAAGTTCAATCGTGCCGCCTAACATGTCGTGGCAAGCCCCGGTTCCGCGCAGTAATATGTCGGGCGAAATACGAATGGTACTATTTGTTCATAGCGCATATATATATGGCGCAAGTAAAGTAGAACTTTCTTTTAGTCCAGTTCTTTACCCTCCAACAGAGTGACAGACGCAAAGCCTCCCCACGACGCACGTGCGGTGTAGTAAGGCCTACTTGGCCCAGAATAGGCATTGAGATAGCGTGTAGATTAATAATTGAATAGTCATAGTTTGGCACTATACCGTCGAGTTGGACGTATTCTATTAAGCTAATAATAGTCTATTTATGTATGGTGCATCGTTCGGTTAGAGTTCTAAAGTTATCAGTACCCCCATCGTTCCTGACGTTATCTGGACGCTTAACCAGGCTGGTCAGACCCCTAGTGGTGATTGCATCCGAGGAGCTCCGGGCCAAGAGCGACTGGACCTGTATATTGGATTACTCTACCCGGACGACGGCGAGCCTTCCACGGCTTGGATTATGCTTTGTGTGCTTTGATTATTCCATGGATAAAGGCCAACACTGCGGAGTGTTGGAACTACCCCCCGGAGAGGACTCCAGGTGAGACGGCGCTCTACACCAGTGAGGTCGCCTCACGTCTCTCCGTTGTGGACCGGCAGATACCGTCCACAGAGGGTCCAGCTGTATTCGTCTGCGGTCCGAGGTTCTGTGGGCACCGTGTCCAAGACTTTGGATTCTCCCAAGACACCGTCGGCCAGATGGGATACCGCCAGCGGCTTCTCTAACCCCCCCCTCCTACTGTCTTACAACCAGCGGGACCCCCCCCCCCCTTAGTGTATCCAGCTATAATCATTTAAGTACCATCGCTATCGTTTCCTAAATATTCCAGGTTGTATACTTACTCCCTGCGTAACCAGAGATTGGACATTCAATGTTGATTTACCTACGAATACTCATTTGCCATAAAAGTGCATATTTCATATTTCAAATCATAAATGTAATTAAGTGATCGTTGTATACACCCTTTGCTGTATTAAACCTTCGATTTGGTACATTTGTGTGGATTCGTTTCATCAGGTGGGAAAGTGTTCATCATACTTATATCTTGTACTGGGTGGCCAGAAGTTAAAGTACATGAGGTAGTGGTATTAAATATCATATCTAACAATACAGTCAGGGAATTGTACCCCTCAGTTACAATTGGTCCTTCGAGCCGGATGGTAACTAGTGTAATATTAATATAGTGTTATTAATATCGAAATGGCCTATGATGAACACTCCACGAAACGATCCTCCTAACCTAGAACGCCCGCGGCGCAGACGACAGACACCTCAGTACTTAGAGGCTTACACTGTCAGTCAACTACCTAGCCTTCGACAAACGGTAAACGCGGTAAAAGTAGAAAGTAAAATTATGTCTGACCTTAACGACCAGGTTTCCCCGACCACAGAGGCCCTAGTAGGTCCTAATGTAACTGACCAAGCTCACGGTGGGGACCAGGAGGGAATTGACATGCCTTTACCCCCCGCCACTACCCAAGAAGTAGTCCCCGACCAGCCCCGGGAGGAAGACAACCCTACAGAGAGAGAACTCTGCACGGAAGAAGAGGAGGAGAGCGCCGAGGAACTAGAGCTCCAGGACTCCCCAACGAGTACCCCCAGGAGCGGCTCACGCAGGAGCGGCTCGCCTCCACAACCGCCTTCCCCCAGAGAAGCGGCGAGGATGCTACAACAGGCGTTCCTCGTCCGCCTGACAGCCTCTACCGAACGCGATCGACTTCAGGGTGAACGCGACCGTCTCCAAGCACAGGCGCTTAGCGAGCACAAACATTTTACTATTGAAAGAGAACGCCTCCAAGCGCAGCGACGGAGCGAAGAAGAGCGCATACGCCGGGAGATGAGACGCCGGGAGATGAGACGCCTTCAGACGGAAATTAATATGGTAAGAGACCGGGCCGCAGCAGACCGCGCCGCCGCCGCAGCAGAGCGCGCCGCCGCCGAAGCCCAGCGCGTCGCTGACTATGCCCGAAGAGAAGCAGAGCGCGCCGCAGCCGAAGCCCAGCGCGCCGCTGACTATGCCCAAAGAGAAGCAGAGCGCAACATCGATCTCATCCAGCGCCAAGCCGAGCGCGACAGACTACAAGCCGAGCGCGACAAGTTAATGGCGCAGCTAAGGAAGCGGCTGATGATCCCCAGGGCAACACCCTCTCCCTCCACCAGGGGTTCAAGGAACTCGTCGAGACAACAGTCAAGAGCAGCGCCTCCTAACCGAGCAAGCGACCCTGAACTTGACCGACAGACCAAGCCTATACCCCCCGCAGACCCCCTTCCCCGACCGGTCCAAGCGAGACCCAGCTACAAGGAAGGAGCGGCATACACTGCGGAGAAGCAAGATAAACGACTACAGGATCTGGAAGACCTGATAGAGGAAGAAGAGGGAGAGGAGGAGAACCAGGCCCGACGACAGCACAGTACTCCACCGGACCAGGAGGTCCAGTGCAGCCCAGGCTATAACCCCGCGGCGCTGCGCTACAGACCCCCGACTCTATTCACGGGTGAGCACGACGCACGACCAGCCCCGAGGAATAGCACCTGGACCAGCTGGCTATGGTACCCTGTCGGTACCAGCCCACAGAGAGGTGCAAGAGGGGACTCGCCTAGGAGGTCTCTCCCCCAACACTCGCCGACGTATCAGCCATCCACGGCGTCATACACTGCCAGCAGCGAGACCTGGATGGCGACAATCCCAGGAGAAGCCCAAGAAATGACACTAGGACTAGTCTGGCGCTTCAAAACAGACTCGCTCCACTATAGACACAAACCCTTGGCTCCAGAGCAGGGAAGGTCGACGGCGATACCGACCACCAGACGGAGTGTGTACAGAACACTCGCCAGACAATATGACCCGTTGGGATGTATTCTACCTTACACCACCAGGGCAAAGATGATTGTACGAGCACTATGGGATAAGGACCAGGGCTGGGACGACCCAATACCCGCACACCTTGCCTCAACATGGAGAGAGTGGGAGACGGAACTCCGCTCACTCCCAGGTGTCAATATACGCCGCAGCTACTTCCCATCCACAGTGAGGCCAGAGACATGCGAGATTGAGCTACACGTCTTCAGCGACGCCTCCGAAGTAGCCTACGGATCGGTGGCCTACTTGCGTGCCCAAGAGATGGGAGGAAAGATACACACTGCTTTCATCCTGGCCCGCTCAAGAATAGCCCCACGTAAGCAACAATCTATCCCACGTCTAGAGCTCTGCGCAGCCCTCGCAGGAGCGCATCTAGCCACGTTAATCCAACGTGAACTCACCATTCCGGTGCATAGAACAATCTTGTGGTCAGATTCCACGACAGTACTCACATGGATCAAGTCTGATTCATGCAGATACAAAGTCTTCGTGGGAGTCAGAGTCACCGAGATTCAAGAGTTAACAGAAGAAGCAAGCTGGCGGTATGTGGACACCAAACACAACCCAGCTGACGTCATCACCCGGGGAATGTCTCTGGATGACCTAACCCGTCGCAACATCTACAGTGACGGACCAGCATTCCTCAAGCTCCCGGAAGGAGATTGGCCTACGCCCACCCCGAGGGAAGCAAGTAACGAGGAGGCTGAGAACAAGAAACCTATGTTCTGTGGACTGAGCACTGTCGCCTCCACAGACCCCAACATAGATGACTGCATTACCCTAGAGAGTGCGCAGCAAAGAACATTCCTGCGGCACCACCCAGAGATTCAGTCCACCACTGACATGTCAGCAGCTGACTACGAAGAAGCAGAACTTCTTCTACTACAACGAGCCCAGAGAGACTCGTTCCCCGATGAGCTAGACTGTCTACAGGGAGGAAACCCTGTCCCATCAGACAGCAGACTGATTCACCTGGCACCAGAGAGTGACGCCCATAATCTCATCAGAGTGGGTGGTCGCCTGCGGAGAGCCCCCGATCTACCAGATGACATTAAGCACCCGATCGTCTTGAACAGCCGACACAAGGTCACAGAGCTGATCATAAAGAAATACGACGAGGATGTACACCACGCAGGAGCAGAGAGTCTTCGCGGAGATCAGACATCGTTATTGGATATTGCAAGGGAGAGAAGCAGTACGGCGCTTCCAGCGAACCTGTCTAGACTGCCGTAAGTGGCGCGCGCAGCCCAGCATACCACGGATGGCTGACCTACCCCCCTGTCGCCTCCGAATCGGCGACAAGCCATTCCACTCCACAGGCATGGACTGCTTTGGCCCGTTGTATATAAAGAGAGGAAGAGGCACCGAGAAGCGGTGGGGTATTGTATTCAAATGCATGACCACCAGAGCTATACATATCGAGCTCCTTCCGACCATGAGCACAGACTCATTCCTTATGGCCTTCCGGAGATTCACATCACGGAAAGGAAAACCGTCTACATTGTTGTCTGATCACGGGACCAACTTCAAAGGCGGAGAAAGAGAGCTGAGAGAGAGCTTCCAAGCTATGGGCCCAGAACTTAAGACCCACCTCGCTCCAGCCCAGATTGACTTCCAGTTTAATCCCCCGAACGCACCCCACTTCGGTGGAACCTGGGAACGAGAAGTACGTTCTATAAAGACAGCCCTGTACGCCGTACTCGGAGCCCAGACTGTGGCGGAGGAAGTCCTAATGACAGTCCTCACGGAGATCGAGGGAGTATTGAACTCAAAGCCCCTCGGTTACGTCTCCAGTGATGTAGCAGATGTCGACCCAGTCACCCCCAACACACTCCTAATGGGGCGGCTGGACCCCGCGCTACCCCAGACAATGTACAGGCCTGAAGAAGCGAACGGCCGAAGAATGTGGAGGTACAGCCAAGTACTAACCGACAAGTTTTGGAGCAGCTTCCTACTTCACTACCTACCGTCTCTACAGACCCGCCAGAAGTGGGTAAAAGAGAGAGACAATTTGACAGAAGGAACAGTCGTCATGATTATTGACCAGTCACTACCCAGAGCTATGTGGCCGGCTGGCCGCGTAAGCAAAGTGATCACCGGTGCCGATGGCAAGGTCCGAGCAGCTGAAGTACTCGTCCAAGGGCGCACCTACACACGTCCCGTGGCGAGGCTCATAGAACTGCCCCGACTCCCAGATACTATCGATGATGACCATGACCCTATGACTTTGTGAGTTGACTGACCCTTACAGCGGACCTTGAGTGGTAGACAGTGCAGTTAATCTGTCTCTGTTTAGCTAATTAGGTGGGACTAATTAGGGGGCGGCTGTTGTGAAGGATCAGATTAAACCGAATATGTATATTTATTTATATATATTTAATTGTATTTGTATATAGTTTGATATCCCCTGTATATTCCTTGTACAATATGCATTGAATATCCCTTTAGTCTACTAAACAGCCCATAATAGTTTCATTCTACCATTGGACGAGAACCTGGCGCCAGGTTGCCATACCCCTAGGTCCAAGTTCAATCGTGCCGCCTAACATGTCGTGGCAAGCCCCGGTTCCGCGCAGTAATATGTCGGGCGAAATACGAATGGTACTATTTGTTCATAGCGCATATATATATGGCGCAAGTAAAGTAGAACTTTCTTTTAGTCCAGTTCTTTACCCTCCAACAGAGTGACAGACGCAAAGCCTCCCCACGACGCACGTGCGGTGTAGTAAGGCCTACTTGGCCCAGAATAGGCATTGAGATAGCGTGTAGATTAATAATTGAATAGTCATAGTTTGGCACTATACCGTCGAGTTGGACGTATTCTATTAAGCTAATAATAGTCTATTTATGTATGGTGCATCGTTCGGTTAGAGTTCTAAAGTTATCAGTACCCCCATCGTTCCTGACGTTATCTGGACGCTTAACCAGGCTGGTCAGACCCCTAGTGGTGATTGCATCCGAGGAGCTCCGGGCCAAGAGCGACTGGACCTGTATATTGGATTACTCTACCCGGACGACGGCGAGCCTTCCACGGCTTGGATTATGCTTTGTGTGCTTTGATTATTCCATGGATAAAGGCCAACACTGCGGAGTGTTGGAACTACCCCCCGGAGAGGACTCCAGGTGAGACGGCGCTCTACACCAGTGAGGTCGCCTCACGTCTCTCCGTTGTGGACCGGCAGATACCGTCCACAGAGGGTCCAGCTGTATTCGTCTGCGGTCCGAGGTTCTGTGGGCACCGTGTCCAAGACTTTGGATTCTCCCAAGACACCGTCGGCCAGATGGGATACCGCCAGCGGCTTCTCTAACCCCCCCCTCCTACTGTCTTACAACCAGCGGGACCCCCCCCCCCCCTTAGTGTATCCAGCTATAATCATTTAAGTACCATCGCTATCGTTTCCTAAATATTCCAGGTTGTATACTTACTCCCTGCGTAACCAGAGATTGGACATTCAATGTTGATTTACCTACGAATACTCATTTGCCATAAAAGTGCATATTTCATATTTCAAATCATAAATGTAATTAAGTGATCGTTGTATACACCCTTTGCTGTATTAAACCTTCGATTTGGTACATTTGTGTGGATTCGTTTCATCAGGTGGGAAAGTGTTCATCATACTTATATCTTGTACTGGGTGGCCAGAAGTTAAAGTACATGAGGTAGTGGTATTAAATATCATATCTAACAATACAGTCAGGGAATTGTACCCCTCAGTTACACACAGGCTTGGGAATACACTAGACTTAGTTATAACAACAACTGGGCTAAGCATAACAAATATCTCAATAACTGAATTACCTCTCTCCGACCATCACTGTATATTTTTTGACACTCAAATAACCCTTACTAAAACAAAAAAAGAAATCATAGTTAACACTTTCCGTGCCACTCACGAGATTTCTCGTTTTTTTTTATAGGTGGTTGAATGCCACTCACGAGATTTCTCGGATTTTTTATTTTATTTTTTTTGTAGCGATCTGAAAAATTATTGCATCACCCGAGCCTACCCGAGTATAGCCGAGGGGCGCCGGCGATCACTGTGGAAAAAAGCGCCCCCTGTCGTCTCCCAGATGACATAAGTGATTTTGGAATGGACTCAATGAAAATGAATGGGGAAAAAAATCCGGTACTCCACATTTTCCAGTTCACTGATCCAGCCGGGGTTACCACAGTTCATTCTGGAACCTCAGATCCCCGTTGATCATGGAGATCTACAGTATCGCGTTGGATCCATACATGTTTTCGAATGGTGATCAGGAATTGGAATATACCAGTTGGATACCATCTGATGTCAGGTAAGGACTCTATGTTATCAGTGTTAGGATAATCAGAGTAAGTTTGATGAAGTTATAAGCTGTTTTGTGAAATGTCCTCTTTCGGTTTCACTGTAAAAGTCTGTGAGGAAATCAACGGAGCGATTATCAGTGCGCGGCCGTAATGTGCTTGCGTGCACGTATAATATTGATCATCTAGCGTTTATTTGAAAACGATTCATAAAAAGGCTGACGAATATCAACGTTATGGAATATTCCACTAAAAGACGATTTTCATAGAATGCTCCAGAATGAGCTGTTTTTATATCAAAACGGGGGCTTTTCTAACTGCTCTGAAACGGAAACGACGCGATAAAAAAACAATCTGCCTTCACAGCACTGACTGGAAAATAGTATTTGATAATGCGATGGGCAGATTAGACACATAGCCATCATTTAAAACATAGATTAGGCGATATTAACGTTAACATTGGCGCCGATGGTGGCATTCAGCGGTAAAACGGAAAACCAGGCGTGGCGCTCAAAGTGTTAAAAAGAGGCTCTTAAACGACAAAGCTGAATCAAAGTTCATTGATCTTATCAGACTACATGAACCACACAATCATGACAGCTCTCTAAATGAAATGGTAGAAAATCTCAATGATGCAATGTCATCTATATTAAATTCTGTCGCCCCATTAAAAACGAAAAAGAAGAAAACTAGAGCCTCGCCCTGGTTAAACTATAATACGGTCAACGAAGAAAAAAGGAAATGTCGTGCAGCGGAGCGAAAATGGAGAAAAACAAAAACCACCATATGCTGTGATATATACAAAGATGCTTTAACTGCTTATAATAAAACCATCCGCTTAGCAAGGAAAGATTACTTCTCTAAAATCATTACAGAAAATGCTGGAAACTCCAGAATCCTCTTTTCCACTATTAATGTACCGTACTTTTCTGACTATAAGCCGCGACTTTTTCCCCCATTTTTCGACCCTGCGGCTTATATAACGGTGCGGCTTATATGTGACTCGACGTGACCAACCCGAAAATGTTAAAATCAAAATATTGCTTTTTTGACTGCATTGAAATGTTATTGATCTGTTCCCTTATTTGCTAAACTTAATACAACTTGTAAATGAGTTCATTCTTGTTATTTGTCTGACAGTATTGTGTCCCAATGCTAATTACATATGGTAATTAAACATTAAAACACCTGCGGCTTATAGTCCAGTGCGGCTTATATAAGTTATATATGTACACATCATTCAATTTAGCTGCTGCGGCTTATAGTCAGGTGCGGCTTATAGTGCGAAAAGTACGGTACTACTCAACACTGCCCCTACACCTCCTCAGTCATCAACGGTTAAGTGTGAAGAACTTGCACTATTCTTTAACAACAAAATAACCTTGATCAGGGCCAGCATTACTCATGATGGAAATAAAGCTGATTGCGGCAAACCGTGCAATGTAACCATGAGAAGTTTCACATGCATCACATTAGATGTACTCTGCAAAACTGTCTCAGAATGTAACTCCTCCACCTCAGACATTGACCCTATACCTACAGCTTTCTTCAAACGGGTATTTAATAGTGTTTCAAGTCCTGTGCTAGATATCATAAACACTTCCCTTAGGACTGGTATTTTCCCGGATGCCTTTAAAACAGCAGTTGTAAAGCCATTACTAAAAAAAACTAACATGGATAGTAATGAAATGGCAAATTATCGTCCAATATCCAACCTACCATTCATTAGTAAAGTACTTGAAAAGATAGTTTCAGTTCAAATAAATTCCTTTCTTGAAGAAAACAACATCTTAGAAGAAATTTCAGTCAGGATTCAGAAAATATCATAGCACTGAAACTGCCCTCACCAAAATAATCAGTGACCTCAGACTAAACTCTGACGAGAATAAGATCTCCATCCTTATCCTGTTAGATCTCAGTGCAGCATTTGATACAATCGATAACGATATTCTAATCGATCGTCTTGAAAACCATGTCGGTTTCTCAGAACATGTGCTGGGCTGGTTTAAAACATACATCAGAGGGAGGAAATTCTATGTTAAACTAGGAGATCACATGTCTGATATATACGACAACAACTATGGAGTTGCACAAGGGAGTTGCTTAGGTCCTTTACTCTTCTCCCTTTACATGTTACCGCTGGGTGATATCATCAGAGAACATAATGTAGATTTTAGGGATGTCCCGATCGCCTTTTTTTGCTTCCGATCCGATCCCGATCATATGATTTTAAATATCTATCGATCCGATCGTTTCCGATCCGATCTTTCACATTAGTAATCAATTTTGACGCATTTTTGTCAGAAACTGGCAGAGTGAGACAAGCCCATCTGTTGCCTATAATAGGGCGCGAGAGCGGAGGCTTTTGTTATTACATTCACCCTGAGAAATGTGCTTCTGCTTCATATGAGAAATATTAAAAGTTTCAATATATGTTTGCACATTAGTATACATTCAGTGTTCGACTTACGTAATGGTCCATTCTGGTCTGAAACGCCGATGATAATCCTCAGTCACGTAACGTTATCCTCCAGTTGAAAAGTTAGTCTGAAAACTTCGCCTCCAGCCTGCTGCTTCATGAGTTTTTCCTCCACGCGGAATCTCCTCCTTGCAAACATTGCAACTGGCTTGACTCTCTATTTTAAAATGCTTAGTTCCAAACCTCTGACATTAAGTCTAGCTGCTCAAGTCAGTGGATATTAACCGTGTTTCGGGAGCGACGTGTTGTTGTTGTGATGTGGTCGCGACTCGCGTGTAGCGTCTAAATTAAAGGGAATGTTTGTTGCAACGGTGAAAATTAAAGGGGAATGTGTTTGTTGTGGATAATTATTCTGCTCTGTGTGACAATAAATACATTAATGATGATATATTATATGTAATTTAAAACCAAAACTAAGGCCTCCGTATGAGTTTAAGACGTGGACATGGTCATGTTTGTTGAATAAAATTTTTCTTTTTTTGACTGCCGATTTTTATTATTATTTTTTCCCGATCCCCGATACTCTGAAAAGCACGTGATCGACGCCGATTCCGATCACGTGATCGGATCGGGACATCCCTAGTAGATTTCCATAGCTATGCGGATGATACACAACTGTACATATCTGCTGAACCAAATGATACAGCGATTAGCTCCATTACAGACTGCTTACTGGCAATAAATAAATGGATGAGTAAGAACTTCCTGAAACTAAACGAGAACAAAACTGAAATTCTAATTATCGGCTCCAAAACTAGAAAAGAAACATTATCGATCGTCTTGAAAACCATGTCGGTTTCTCAGAACATGTGCTGGGCTGGTTTAAAACATACATCAGAGGGAGGAAATTCTATGTTAAACTAGGAGATCACATGTCTGATATATACGACAACAACTATGGAGTTGCACAAGGGAGTTGCTTAGGTCCTTTACTCTTCTCCCTTTACATGTTACCGCTGGGTGATATCATCAGAGAACATAATGTAGATTTCCATAGCTATGCGGATGATACACAACTGTACATATCTGCTGAACCAAATGATACAGCGATTAGCTCCATTACAGACTGCTTACTGGCAATAAATAAATGGATGAGTAAGAACTACCTGAAACTAAACAAGAACAAAACTGAAATTCTAATTATCGGCTCCAAAACTAAAAAAGAAACATTAATAAAGAACCTGGTGGGACTAACCCCTTGGATCAAATCTGAGGTCACTAGTCTTGGGGTTATCATAGATTCAGAACTGAACTTCAATTCTCATATTAGCAAAGTGACGAAAACATCGTTCTTCCATCTCAGAAATATAGCACAAGTACGACCATTTATTAATCAGAACGATGCTGAGAAGCTAATTCATGCATTCATATCTAGCCGGTTAGACTACTGTAATGCACTTTTCACAGGTCTCCCTAAGAAAACCACAGAGAGGCTTCAGCTAATCCAAAACTCTGCAGCCTGACTGCTAACTAGAACCAAAAGGAGAGAGCACATTAGTCCAGTCTTAGCTGCTTTACACTGGCTTCCTGTAACATTTAGAATTGACTTTAAGGTCCTTCTCCTTACATACAAAGCTCTAAATGGACAGGGACCTAGCTACATCGCCAACACTCTAATAAATTACACACCAGCAAGAACACTGCGATCATCAGCTGCTGGACTACTAGAGGCTCCCAGAAGCAGTCAAAAGAGGATCGGTAATGCAGCCTTTATCAACTATGCCCCAAAACTATGGAACAAACTACCCCAAAACATCAGGGAAGCCAACTCGCTAGACATCTTTAAAAGACAGCTTAAAACCTATCTCTTTGCTCAGGTATTTCACTGATAGATATCTGCTACCACCTAGTGGCAAGAGGAAACATCAGGGATATCCTGACACAACTTGTATTTACCTGCACTATTCTTACCCTGCCTACTCTTATACACTGCCTATCAAATTCATGTGTCGGTTATTGCACTTTTTACTTCTTACTGATGACTATTTTTAAACTGAATCATTTTAAACTATTTTTATTATTTGCTAGATCCAAATGTGAAACACTGTGATTATTTGTTCATGCAATAGGTCCCACTATTTAGTATGGGTTCGAGTCCCTGTGATCTAATATCACTAAAGTTACAGTGTGGGTTCGAGTCCCTGTGATCTAGTATCACTAAAGTTACAGTGTGGGTTCGAGTCCCTGTGATCTAGTATCACTAAAGTTACAGTGTGGGTTCGAGTCCCTGTGATCTAGTATCACTAAAGTTACAGTGTGGGTTCGAGTCCCTGTGATCTAGTATCACTAAAGTTACAGTGTGGGTTCGAGTCCCTGTGATCTAGTATCACTAAAGTTACAGTGTGGGTTCGAGTCCCTGTGATCTAGTATCACTAAAGTTACAGTGTGGGTTCGTGTCCCTGTGATCTAATATCACTAAAGTTACAGCTATATGTACTGGGAAGTATGTTGGGAATTACAGGAGTATTACTGAATAGAGAGCCTATTAGGATGCTAGATCCTAATGTGAAACACTGTGATTTGCCATATCTTGCTATGCTCGCTCATGCCTGTATTTTTTATGTCCGTTCTATTTTATAATTTTTTTTACTATTTTTAAACTGAATCATTTTAAACTATTTTTACTATTTGTGTTACTGAAAACTGTAAGCGGAGAGCCTATTGGGATGCTAGATCCTAATGTGAAACACTGTGATTCTACCTGTCTATCTTTTTATGCTCGCTTATGCCTGTATTTTTTACTGTTGTGAAGCACTTTGAACTGCAACCTCTGTATGAAAAGTGCTATACAAATAAAGTTATTATTATTATTATTATTATAATGGTCACAATATAATATTCACACCTTCTCGTTTAAAACACCAATAAATAATATGGCTTTATTCTTCCAATCCGGGTTCTGTACTGAGAATCTAACTTCAGTTAGCAAATCCAAACATCTCACCACTGTCCTCTGTTTATTGGGGAGGTAGACTCGGATGGTGCCCCCACCCCGGGGCACATCCTCTGGACTGGTCTCCCCCGAGGAGGAGCAGGAGGAGGAGGTGGAGGACATGACGAGTGGCAGGAGGAGCTGGGGAGAGGCAGCACTGAGACACGTCACCTGCAGGAGAGCTTCATGCACTGGGGGTCCAGGAGAGCAAGCCCTTCACCTAGAACCTGTGACCGCATGGAAACAACAAAGGTTTTCAATATGCTGTCAAAGTATTTCTGCTCATGGGGATGGGGGGTGTCATTCAGTATCATCACAAGGTGTCGACATCAATACCAGTTCTAAAGCAACATCTGGGGGCCTTTCTCTATGCTACAGAAAGGCATGGGTCTATTTCTTCATCATAACAAATAAGTTGCCCGTGCATCCTTCAGTACCTGCTGCATAATTACCATAACATTCTCAATGTATTTTCTAGATTAGATTCAAATGTAGTCATAATAATACAGCACAAGTACAATACAATGACAATATGTTTGGCATTCAACCAGAGTGCAAATGTAACAGTAAAGTGCAATAGTAATATACAACGTACAGGTGATGAAACTGGGTATAAAACATATAAATGACTACAGAGTATAGTGCTAATCAGATGTATGTACAGAGTTGTAGTATTAATATGTACAGTGATGCAGGTATAAAGACACATTGGTAATAAGTCATACTGGCCAGCAGCGTAACTAGTAAGAGCAGGTCAGGGATATGTACAGATATATAGTATCCACAGATATGTAAAAAGGATTATATGCAGGTATACAGACAGATGTGGATAATTGTACATGCTATCAGAGTTATATGCAGATGTATACGTAGGTATGTAGAAGGATTAGAGATCAAATTACTTAAGAGATTAAGAACTTATCCCACAGTAATAACCCAACATTTTGATATATCTTTAAATGTATGACAACATTCGCAGCACCACCACCAATAAATGGCAAGCGATAATAGTGACTATACACACTTTTGAGTTCCATATTTCCAGGTATTGCCTATTCATATTCAAAGGCAATATTCGTGTATATTCTACCAAGTCAGATAAGTATTAGATTCTATTATTAACTGTACATTTAAAATAGAAAGAGAACGATCACACTCCTGAGTGAGAGAAGACTACTCATTGCATCGCATCTCTGTTTACAGCGTTACACAACAAGCTGAAAAAACGTTGACGAAAAGCTAAATAACCCACAACAGTGACTCACAAATACAAAAAAAATAATGATCAGCCAGCCTCATATTTATGTTGAACCGTCACGACAGCAGTGGACGTTACAAACCAGCAAACTTGATTGATTGAAAACTTTATTAACAGATTGCAGAATGGGTACAGTACAGTACAGCTCAATACACACAATTGTTAAGGGGATGCAGACCAGAGAAAGACTTTAGTCTTGTTTACATCAGGGTCCCCCATTTAACTACTAACGTTACTACTATGATGCTATCTTACGTTAGCACACTAGCTTAGCATGGGATCCGACTGCTAAGCAATTTGACATTTCGAAACGTCGGGGGCCATGTTTGTGTCTCCGTGCTCAAAATGAGAAGACTTTAGGTGACCAGCCAACTACTTTTAATAACAGTTTGATGGGGTGACAATATCATGTCGACGACTCAAAGTTATTTATAGCTCTTTAATTCCCGTCAGATGTTCACGCAGCCCGGCGAGCTGCTCTCCGTGAGACCGGAGGGGGAGAGGGATTATCGAGCTAACGTTAGTTAGCCCGTCGGACAGTTAGCTAGCATGCTAACGGGAGCTGGTGGGGGTAACAACTCAACGCGTCGGCTTGTAATCGACTTCTCTAATGTCTTTGATTTACAACGATAGCTTAGTTGAAGTTGGATGCATATTACAGCACATCTTATGATGCTATTTACTAGGACACGAGAGGAGAAATGACCCATTAACAAACTATTTAATGCAGTTTGACTCCGAGATAAAGTCTTACCTGGAGCCGCCATCTTGAATTCTCTCTCAATCTAAAGACGGATCTGTCAAGAGTTTCCGGGAAAGCGGAAAACCTCAGTGAAGCACGTCGCTCATTGGCTTATTCTCACAGCCACGCTCTCTCATTGGACAACACTAGTGATACATTTTGTAAGGGGCGGGAGTTGCAAATAAACACTTTTTTGCCATTAACTCTTTCACTGCCACGGGTGACTGTAGGTAGTGTGATGGTAAAGGGTTAACCTTCTGTAGTGCGGCAGTGAATAGTGAAAGTGTTCAAAGAGAACTGTTTCATTGACATCGATGTATATATACAGGTGCAGCTCGATAAATTTGAATATCGTGGAAAAGTTATTTTATTTCAGTAATTCAATTCAAAAAGCGAAACTCAATGTAGATTATAGATTCATTACACACAAAGTGAAATATTTCAAGCCTTTGTTTTAATTTGGATGATTATGTCTTACAGCTCATGAAAGCCCAAACTTCTGCATGAAAAGTATGTTCAGTACTTGGTTGGGGCTCCTTTTGCACAAATGACTGCATCAATACAGCTAAATATATAGACTTTTCCACGATATTCTAATTTATTGAGCTGCACCTGTATTCTGTGAAATGTGGCACAGGGAGGTTAACAGTTCTCTAGAAATACTAGTAACTAGCACACTCAGTTGGTGATAAGACATTGCTTAACCTTCTGTGTATTGTCGCAGTGAAAGGGTTAACCATTTGGTAGTGCAGCAGTGAAAGGGTTAAGCAAGTGATTCATGATCCTTTGGTAGAAATGCATTGGTATGAAAAAATATTTTTAAAAGCAATTTGAAGCAAGTTGGATCAGAAATAGATTTTTATTATAAAACACAATTCCATGCCAATTACGATATGCAAAGTAAAAACGTTATTAAGTATTGTCCAGGATGTAATGTCATTGCTCTGTTTTTGTATTTTATTTGTTTTATGTTTGGGGGACTGAGGATGAAAATGAGCATATCTTGCTAAATCCTGTGTATTTACAGTGCATTATACATGTTATCCCTTCCAAATAAACGAATAAATGAATTTTTTTTTAATGAAATTCACCCCATTCACTGCAGCCATTTTGCTCTTATGTCATGCTTGGGTTCCTAACCTGAGCACGACATAAGAACAAAATGGCCACTGTGTGAATATGGTCAATAGCCAATCAAGATAAACGATCAAAGAATGCAAAGATGAACAGAACATTTAATAGTAATTCTTTTTACTAGTCAGACTAGACATCATCTGATCCTCCTACTCCAGACTGAGGACCTTCCTCTTCTTGGCTGTGTGTGTAAATGCGTGGTGACGCCACTCCACATCTGCCGTGCTCTCGTTTTCCAGGGTCCCAAGTTTGATCATGTACACTAGAGGAAAGGAAGACAAAATGAGCTTGTAAACACAGTCACAAAGACAAAACATAAACATGTTACAGGAGAGAGAGGAGGTAGACACTGAACCATACTTACATTTCAGTTCAAATCTAGGGCCCACTTCCGTCAGCGCAACATTCCTGTGGTCTGTATTCTTATACGTGTGATGCCTGTGATGAGAATGACAATAACCTAACGTTAACATTCTAACTGGAACAAAACAGTCTAAACTGTAACATTTAAAGGGGAACACCACTCAAATTAAACATTTGAATGTGTTATTTCCAGTGATGGGAATAACGGCGCTATAAGTAATGGCGTTACTAACGGCATTAGTTTTTTCAGTAACGAGTAATCTAACGGATTACTCTTCCAATCTTAATAACGCTGTTAGCGTTACTGCAAAAAAATTTGGCGCGTTACTATGAATGAACCTGTTTCTTTCATCAGACAGATCTCTGCGCCGAGAGGCAATAATATGTTCTTCCTTGTTTAGTGGGCAGTGCGCGAGCCAAGCATACATGCTGACGATTGGCTGAGGCTGAGTAAAATGTCATGGTAAGCCAATCAAAGGTAGAGGTGGGCGGGTCTAACGCATCGAGAGTCTGAGCCACAACACAAGCGATTCAGTCAGCGGAGACCGCGGGTCTGTGTAGTGTACAGTACAAATAATCTAAAACGAATCCAACGGAACAACATAATAAGCGAGCAGTCAGCGTGAGACAGAGGTTCACTCTTGTGTTGCAGCGCAGGGCAGTAGTGGCTCTACTGCTGACAGGCTCAACCATAGATATATATCTATGGGCTCAACATAGTGCTGCACTTCCTGGTTTAATAGCACAGTCTGGTGCGCAGAGATATATATCTGTATGTCTGCATGTCTTAAATGTCATGATTAGATTGGTTTAGAATGATTCGATTAGATTCTTATATCTGTATGTTGTGTATGTCATGAATTGAAAATGGGGGACCCTGATGTAAACAAGACGAAAGTCTTTCTCTGATCTGCATCCCCTTAACAATTGTGTGTATTGAGCCGTACTGTATTGTACCCATTCTGCAATCTGTTAATTAAAATGTTCAATCAATCAGTATATATTTGTTATTTATTTTTGGTATAGTGCTTAAAGTGGAAATGAAGCAGTGAGCAATGTGATCCTAGTTTGTTTGTTGTGTACCTTGTGTAAGACAGGGTTCTATAATCAAATGTGAAATCTATCTTATTTGTCTGAAAAATCAAATATAATATCCCTGTTTTCAACATGGGCGCCGCCATTTTGTTGCTGACGTCATGGCTGACGTCATGGAGCTTGTTTGGTGTATACACTGCTGGTTAGTTGCCTATAGTGAATGGGTCAGTCGGTAAATAAAACGTTGCCTACAAAACAACGGGACCGCGGTGGTTCTGTTTGTATTGCTCCTGGCTGTTCAAACTAATTTTACCATGTGAGAGAGGAAAGTTGGTTAATTTCCACAAACTACCAGTGAAAAAAACAGTGTTGTTGGCATGTTGGCTCAGGCTGGCTGCACTCAGGCGGCGTGATCAGCCTGTTGGACAGGGAAGGAGGATCTGCAGCGAACACTTCATTGCCTCGGATTATGTTGTTGGGGGTGGAAGGTTTGTCCAGAAGACCACTAATCAGCTGAAGCCTGATGCGGTTCCCTCGGTCTTCGACAGACAGACCGGCGTTAGCTCTCGGGAGCGATCGCTAGCTAGTTGGCACCAGCCGGGGACCGGCGTTAGCAACCGGGAGCGTCGCGGAGCATTCAGCCTTCTGGCTACCTAGATCCACTTCAACCAGCCGAGCGTCGGGAGCTCCAGCAGCTTGTCGATGTGCTAATAGCCTGGAGCCAGCTACCGTTAGCTTGCAGAGGCTCCAGCACACCGACAAGCTGTGTAGCCAGCTACCGTTAGCTTGCAGAGGCTATTAGCACACCGACAAGCTGTGTAGCCAGCAGGCTGAATGCTCCGCGACGCTGGTTGAAGTGGATCTAGGTAGCCAGCAGGCTGAATGCTCCGCGACGCTCCCGGTTGCTAACGCCGGTCCCCGGCTGGTGCTAACTAGCTAGCGATCGCTCCCGGTTGCTAACGCCGGTCCCCGGCTGGTGCTAACTAGCTAGCGATCGCTCCCGAGAGCTAACGCCGGTCCCCGGCTGGTGCTAACTAGCTAGCGATCGCTCCCGAGAGCTAACGCCGGTCCCCGGCTGGTGCCAACTAGCTAGCGATCGCTCCCGAGAGCTAACGCCGGTCTGTCTGTCGAAGACCGAGGGAACCGCATCAGGCTTCAGCTGATTAGTGGTCTTCTGGACAAACCTTCCACCCCCAACAACATAATCCGAGGCAATGAAGTGTTCTCTGGGGATCTTCATTCCCTGTCCAACAGGCTGATCACGCCGCCTGAGTGCAGCCAGCCTGAGCCAACATGCCAACAACACTGTTTTTTTCACTGGTAGTTTGTGGAAATTAACCAACTTTCCTCTCTCTCACATGGTAAAATTAGTTTGAACAGCCAGGAGCAATACAAACAGAACCACCGCGGTCCCGTTGTTTTGTAGGCAACATTTTATTTACCGACTGACCCATTCACTATAGGCAACTAACCAGCAGTGTATACACCAAACAAGCTCCATGACGTCAGCAACAAAATGGCCGCGCCCATAATGCTAAATGCTTCAGAAATGCACACAACAAATCGTTTTTTCTTAGAAACTGCTTATTTTTATAACGTGATTTCTTCTGTGGCTTATCTAAATACTAATGTGATGCTATGAATATGTATTTATCGCACTGCTTCATTTCCACTGCATAATTTAATGTTGCCCAGTTGTGGCCTGTTGAGGGGCAATACATATCAAAAGTTCCAAAACATCTATTGTATTTGTATGATCCACTAATATATAAACATAGTAATTATAATATCTACATACATGGCATTTGATTGGAGGCTAGTCTCACTTTGTCCCACAGCAACATTAAAATAGTTTAGATTTGTGTATGTTGTTTATGTAAAAAAATATATATCTTGAAAGTAACGCAATAGTTACTTTCTGAAGTAACTAGTTACTTCTATAATTTGTAACTGAGTAAGTAATTTAGTTACTTTTTGGAAGAAGTAACTAGTAACTGTAACTAGTTACTTTTTAAAAGTAACTTGCCCAACACTGGTTATTTCCATGGCCGAAGAAGGTTGAATCAATATTTTGTGAACATGAGCTACCAAAGCCAGAAAAGAAAGAATCAAACGTGTCCAAACATGAGACAATTCAAACTGATGTATAAGGAAATGATGTTCACGAGGTACAGGGATGAGGAAGGGACTTGATATTCACGAGTGTTTACATTTTTATTTTATTTCTTTCATGTTTTACATATATAGTTTTTTGTTTTTAGTTTTTGCATATATATATATATATATATTTTCTTTTTTATGTTTTAAAATAGTACACTCATTTGAGTAGTGGAAAAGGGGTAGGATTAAATAAGTGTATACTTCTTCCTACTCCTTTTCGAACATGTAGATTGAGTTGTGTTTTGCTTTTGTTATTGTTTGTTTGTATTCATTGCATGTTCGAAATAAAGATTTCAAATCAAAAATCAAAACTTGTGATGTCATCCAAGTATAAAGTCAATGACAATGAATGGAAGAGTGATTACATAGACTAGTGGTCGACCGATATGGGATTTTCAAGGGGCGGATGCTGATATTTAGAGAGCAGGGCGGCTGATGGGCGATATATAATGCTGATATGTTTTTATTTTATTTTAATACAACAATTAAATAATAACAAATGACAGAATTGGGAAATTAGCTTATCGTCTTCTCCAGAGAGAGACAAGAAGATGGATACCAGTTTCCTCTCTGTGCGTTCAGTAGAAAGCTATCCGGCTGCACGTTTTCATTGTGCTAAGCTAGGCTAACATGCGGCCAGATAGCTTTCTACTGAACGCACAGAGAGGAAACTGGTATCCATCTTCTTGTCTCTCTCTGGAGAAGACGGTAAGCTAATTTCCCACAAATTTGGCATGTTCCTTTAACATTCATTTTAACACTACTGTTATTGTCCGTCTGCATCGTCTCTGTTTGCTTAAGCAGATCTCCACTGTCTCTGCAGTGCACTTATTTTAAACTGTTCATTAGCACAGCCTGCTCATATCATCCACAGAGTGACTAACGTTAGAGGTGACAACAATGTGACAGAGCAGATTCTGTCCCACAAAGCCACTACTATCTCGCATTAACACATTCCCGCCAACAACGAGTATACTCGTTATTGGCCGCCAATCAAATAATGCCAACAACGAGTATACTCGTTATTTGATCGTTATTTCTTTTATTCGCTATTTCCATTCATAAATCATCCAGGAAGGCTGTGTAACCATATGGAATGACTCTGAGATCGCAAAAGTACAATACCTCCGCCTGGTGGTATGCGGTCGATGTTGCACCCCCTTTGTGACTCTGTATGTGGCTGTGTATCATTGAAATTCATCCGGGCGGAGTTTTCGAGTAGCCTGGGCCGCGTGTATTGTAGCATGTATAGGGACGAAATGCCAATGGATTAAGTATAATATGCGTTGCGGCCTATTACTAGCCTCAGAGGAATTACCCTAAACCGCTCTAAAACCATACTTATATTCACCACGGTATAAAACGGGAATGTATGGATGGAAAAAGATTCCTTTTTCACATCTTGAACGATAGATACTCGATATCAAATGGGCCATAGTACTGCATCCATAGCTATAATATTTAAATAGTTATAGCCCTGAAAACAAGGTGAGCGACTCCCATCGTTTACAGCGGTGGCGGTAGCTACTACAGGATGAGGCTTATCCCCGGCGCTGATTTGAGTTAAACACTGTGCCCAGTTAGCTTGGTGTATTGAAGCAGAGACACACACAAGCAAAGAAAGCTTAAAAAATAAGTAAAAAGGTTACTTTTGGGTACAGGCACAATGCTTGATATATAACATTTTATTATTTTACTAGTCATTTTGTAATATTTTGGTATAATGCTAATGTAATGGGTTGGGTTGGATGGGTGTGTGCGGGTGAATTATGTTTGATTATGTTATGTATATTGGTTTGTATGTTTGTTATTGTTGTTTTTATTATTTTATTATGTTGTTTGTTTGTATTTATTGTTTTGTGTGGACCCCAGGAAGAGTAGCTGTTGCCATTTGTAACAGCTAATGGGGATCCAAATAAACGTAAACACACAGACAGACGCACACAAATAAACTTAAACACACACACACACACACACACAAGACAGACACACACACACACACACTATGTGTCTGCAGACAGTATTTGTTGATCGGCCTCTTGAGCTCAGGAATTAGCCAACGCAGATTATCTCAAAATGTCAAATATCAGCCAGATTAACCGGTCTATCACTAATGTGGACCCACAGAATGTCTGATCCAAATGAGCTTTATTCCATTGTGTTCTCAGTTCTGAAACTGAAAATGTACCTATTAACCCTTTCACTAGTCTACCACACTAAAGGTTAACCTTCTGTAGTGTGGTGGTAGTGAAAGGGTTAACCGTCTGTAGTGTGGTAGTGAAAGGGTTAACCTTCTGTAGTGTGGTTGTGAAAGGGTTAACTCATTGGTAGTGTGGTAGTGAAAGAACATTCCCTGGGTGCTCGGTGTATAAAATATGTCCCAATGCATTGTCTATGGAGCAGCTTCAGACTTTATACTTTTTTTTTGTCTACTTTTTCTCCCATTTAAAATTTTTCTCCCATCCCAATTTCATATCGTCCAATTCTACCCTCCCCTGTCTCGAACACTGTTAGGCCATGCCTCCCACAAGCCGGCTGCAATGTGGACGAAGCCTTACATCACGTGTCCCCTCCGGTACTCGAGGAAGCAGCCGTCGCATCTTTTCACCTGCACAGCGCGATCTCTCAGCGTCGGGGGGTCTGCGTGGGAGGGGCACGCCGCCCCCGTCACTTCCCGATTCTGCTGCGCAGCCGCACCAACCGACCTGTAGGAGTCGCTGTCCACAACGTCCGATCCCCACACATCAGCTTCCCACCCCCTAATACTGCCAATTGTATTAGTATGAACGACCAGCCAAGCTGATAGCAATGCGGAGAGCTGGGCTCGAACCCAGCGTCTCCTGCATTGGTGGTGAGCGCCTTGCCCACTGCACCACCTAGCCGCCCCAGACTTTATACTTGATGACATCACACGTTTAGTTTTTGAATTCTGAAAGAGTTCCCCTTTAACACATTCATCGCCATAAACGAAGTAACTCTTTATTGGCCGCCATGCGTTGAGCGTTAACTCGTTTTTGCGATCGTTATTTCGTTTATTCGCTATATCTATTCATAATTCATAGCTGCAGCCTCTGGTATCCCCTTCAGAGCCTGTCTGAGCTGGCAGACAGTCAACACCGCCCTCTACTGCCAGGCGGAGCTATTGCATCTCATTGAAAATGGGCTGTTGTGTTTTAGGAGGCGATCTGAGCCGGGCGGGCGGGGTTTAAATACTCAAGCGAGCCAGTTCTATATAAGGATGGCATTGAACAGTAACTCCGCCCGCCCGTCATTGTGAAACGGTCGGTAGTGTGGTACAGACCTCCACGAGCATTATTTGGATGATCTCTTTTGCATTACATAACATCAGATACAAGGTAAGAAGATTATATATAAATTTGATCGTTATTTATACCCCGATCACAGCTATCTGTGTGGACCGTGTATGGCTGTTTACCGTTGGGTAGGGGGGGGGCGAGCGCCCCGCTACAAAGGTATTTTCATGTATGGACGAGGAGACATAATACTGATAATCTAGCAGTGATTTCAGGATGGTTAGATAATCAGCCGAAAAATTTAAACGTGATGACTGGATTACAGTAAAATGCCCTTTTCTCGCCTTTTTCCTGGAATTACTGAAAAACACCCAAACCATACTCTATTCAAAACGGTATAAAACGGAAATGTACGGATGAAAAAACAATCCGTCTCTGGCATGTTGACTAGAAGCAACTCACTGAGACCCGACAGCGTTATTAGACCCATAGATTTTAAGCACTCAAATGTCACAGTCTAAAACTATATCCATTCAATAAAGACCTGGCGATGAATGGGGTATCAGCGCCCCCTGCTGATGGCTGTCAATGTGTTAAGCTTGCCAGTGTATTGACCTGAATGAGATGAAATCCTCTTGGTTAGCAAAGGTCATGACACGCTTGCTGTCTTCTTTAGGGACCGGAAACAGGTATTTAAGGATGTTGGATACCTGGAGTTGAGGCAGAATAAAAAATGAATAATGTTCTATTTAATAAAATAAAATTCTATTAATAATCACAGGTAAACTGTTGGAAGGTAATGTACAGTACATGCATGTCCTGTGAAGAGTGAAGAAGAAGAACCCGGTCTCTCTTACCCTCTGGCCGAGCCGTGAGGAGAAGTTGTGGAAGATGAGGTGAGGATAGGCTTCAGACATGGTGCCTATATCCGGAACATCGTGTCTCATCACCACACTGTAAAGGGTGAAGTAGGCTGTGGGTCCGAAAGGTAAGTGGCAAACCACCATCGCGTCTGCAAGCACAGGTAAACAAGTTTAAACACCGCCAGACAAAATGCACCGTTTAACCCTTTCACTACCAAATGATTAAAGTCAACATGAAATGGCATTATTTATGTTTTTAGCTTTTCTATTCCCCCTGGTTGTCGCACTGCCGTATTGATGGTGTGGGGACTGGGGAGGGTGTAGACCAGGGCTATTCAACTGGCGGCCCATTCTGACCGGCCCGCAAAAAATTACATGATAATTAGAAGAATTTTTTTTTTGTTTTACTTTTCATGTCAACGTTCACACGCACAATTGAGCCAAAAGTCACTACATTTTTTGTATCCACTTTTTCTCCCATTTTCTATTTTTCTCCCATCCCAATTTCGTATCATCCAATTCAACCCTCCCCTGTCACGAACGCTGTTTCTTGCCTCCCACAAGCCGGCTGCAATGTGGACTAAGTCATACATAGCACGAGTCCCCTCCGATACTTGAGGTAACAGCAGTCGCATCTTTTCACCTGCGCAGCTCGATCTCTCAGTGGCGAGGAGTAACGCGTGGGAGGCTCACGCTGCCCCCGACACTTCCTGATTCTACTGCGCAGGCGCACCAACCGACCTGTAGGAGTCGCTGTCCACAACGCCCGATCCCCACCCATCAGTTTCCCACTCCCTAATACGGCCAATGTGTATTAGTACGGACGACCAGCTAAACTGAAAGCAATGTAGAGCGCTGGGCTCGAACAGGCGAGCCCAGTGTCTCCAGTATTCGTGGCGAGCGCATTGCCCACTACGCCACGTAGCCGCCCCAAAAGTCACTCAATTAATGACAGATTTCATTGATAAATTGAGGGAAAACTTTGCAAGTCGATTTGATGAATTTGACATGCCCAGAGAATTGATGCATTTTGTGAGCATTTAGCTGCTATTTCCACAAAAGGACAAGAGTTCCTTGCATCACTTCACATTGATGAAGGTCTCCTGCAACTTGAAATAATTGACATGCAAGCATCATCTGCTCTGAAGCAGGCACTTGAGAATGAATCCACCACAACATTTTGGATAAAGTGTATTCATGTCAACACATTCCCCAAAATAAAAACGCTGGCAATATCTGTGCTAACAATGTTTGGCTCAACATACACCTGTGAATCCAGTTTCTCTCACATGAATGCCATTAAAACAAGCAACCGTGCCTCATTGACAAATGAGCATTTGCGGGTAGCCCTCACTTCCTATGACCCCTCTTTCTCTGCCATTGCCCAGTCAAAGAAGTGCAATCTCTCTCATTAGATGTGTGTAAGTAGGCTAGGCCTGTCTGCCCCCCCCCTGATGTTTGAGAGTTAAGAGTGGACAATAAGTGCTAATAAGATGCTGTGATTTGCTGTTGTTGCACAGACATGAAGCACTTTTTCATAAGCTCAGCTGCACTATAAATGTGTTTTTTGTTCAAGTGTTGATGTTAGAATGTTCAGATGCACATCATGCACTTGTTTGTTTTTTATTTAATTGTTTAAGAGGAGATGTTGCAGTTGTTGCACAGTCATAAGCAACAAGCACTTTTTGCAGGAGATGTTGCAGATGTGGCACATAAATGAAGCACTTTTTTTGAAAAGTATACTACTTTTGCAATGTAGTTAAATAAAAGTTGTGAAAATGTGGTTGCGTGTTGTGTCAAGTGTACATATATTCATAGCACGGGGAGGCGCCGTGGCAGTCCGGCCCCTGGCCCCTTGGGTTTCTGACAATGTGGCCCCCTGAACAATTTAGTTGAATAGCCCTGGTGTAGACTACTAACTAGGGGTGTAAAGGTGCACGTATCCGGTGTGTACCGTACCGAACGGCTGTGTAGTGTACAGAACGAATACAACGGTATGTTAACCACTGACGGCCGTGTGTTTTTTTCACAATCTAATATAATTATTATTATAATTTTTTTTCTTTTACAAGTCGATTATTAATTTCAATATAGAATATTCGTTGACAGCCCTACAAGTACAATTAGTTACTGCACACTACATCACCCCTGAGTGGAACATGGAAAGCCAAACTTTCCCCCACTGTACCGAAAACTGTACCGAACCTTGACTTCAAAACAGAGGTACGTACCGTACCGTGGTTTTTGTGTACCGTTACACCCCTACTACTAACAAATGCCTCCTCACATACGCCAGCCGCTTCTTTTCACCCGACAGCGAGGACTGCACTGGGAAAGTGTGCAGAGGTTCATGCCATCTCCCCCAGATACCCTCCCCGCGGAACGGGTTCCCCGACCGACCAGGACTAATACCCCACCGGCTTCCCACCCGCAAACATCACCAATTGTGTTGGTAGGGATGACTGACCAAGGTACCCGCTGACAGCAAGAATCGAACCCTGGGTTTCTGCGGTGGTTAGGGATGGGAATCGAAATCAATTAGGAACCGGTTCCTAATTGGCCGATGCCTGGAACCGTGTGGCTCCCGTGACTTTCGATTCCCTTATCGCTGCCTACAGTTGCGCAATAATGTTAGCCGTTAGCATGTAGCCATGGCAGACTCTATTTGATTCCTTAATGGCTCGAAATTGCCTGGGTTTTGGTAATATGCTCCCGAAATGCTCCTGCTGTTTGGCTACTTCTATGTGCAGTGAAAACTACTTGAATGCTTTAGAACCTAGTCATTGATTTAGATCAGGCTGAGCTAAAATTAGCCGCGGAGCTAACGTGAGCTAACGCTATTTAATCAAGCTCACAAAGAGAGATAAACAGCTGACAGCGGATAGTACAGGTACAAATACAATAAAACAGCAGGTGGGGGCTGTTGTGTAAACCTTGTACTCTTTAGTTCACATATAATGAGAGACGGAATGTTTGTTTACAAGACTGTAAGCCAGGAAGTACAGTGGTGCAACATACAAATGTGTCCGTGTAGCAACACAAGCCAATACCTTATAGGACAGGGGCCCGGGGAGCTCTCTCTCTCTCTCTGTGTGTGTGTGTGTGTGTGTGTGTGTGTGTGTGTGTGTGTGTGTGTGTGTGAGAGAGAGAGTGTGTGAGTGAGAGACAGAAGTCAGAGGAATAACAACCTGTTATTCAATAGATTAAATTAGTTTAAGAATAAAAAAATAAATAAATTTTAAGAGAATCTCAAATACATTATTTTATTTAAGTGTAGGCTATAGTTAATGTTTTATTTTTTACAGTTTTTGTATTTTTCTGACATGGGGGCTCAACAATAAATGACAATCAGAAATGTCAAGTTGCATGTTATTCTAACCAGCTTAGACCCCTACGCTCTGCATCTTCTGGCCGCCTCAGACCTACTCCTATCCGAGCTCCGGGAGGGTCATCAAAGAGAAGTCGCCTATTCTCAGTCCTTGCCCCACAATGGTGGAATGAACTACCCACCCCAGTTAGGACAGCCGAAACCCATCCAATCTTTCGCCGTCGACTAAAGACGCACTTCTTCAACCATTATCTGAATAAAAAAAAATATATCTAACCCTAACTAACCGTACTGTCATGCACTTGTCCTAATAAACTAACCTACACTTTAGCACTCAACACTTTGATGAACATTGTTGCTCAGCTGATAAGAGTTGTGCCATTCCTGATGGCTTGTCGTACAGAACTTGTAAGTCGCTTTGGATAAAAGCGTCAGCTAAATGACTAAATGTAGTTCTGTTGCATTTTCAATTTATTTATTTAAATTATAAATTGATCAGGTATCGATAAGGGAATCGATAAAGAATCGAATCGATAAGCAGAATCGATAATGGAATCGTATCGATAAAATCCTATCAATTCCCATCCCTAGCGGTGGTAGGAGTGCTTAGACCTCTACACTACCCAGCCCTGGTAATGTGATTTGATGTGTCTACAAATTAAATGGGCTGTCCTTTATAGAGCCTTGGCCGAGCATTTATAGCCCCTTTTTGACTGCAGAAATGTCTCCAGGAAGTAGGGACATTTTTAAGAACTTTGCAGGAACCAGGGTCTAACAGAAGTTCTGAGGACATTATTTTACCCCCCAAAAAGCCCCTGCTCTGGGGGTAGAACTTACTCAAAGTGCAGGAACTTTGGGAGTGGTGCTTGCAGTGCTGAATATTCTGATATTCTCGCAAGATTTTATTTCAAACAGCACTTAAGTTGCCAGTGCAGTCTGTTGTACGTCCCTGTGATCAATGTGAAGACCAATATAAGGGAAAATAGTATGCGGGGAACATTGGTCTGTTCATTTAACTGTGATCATGAAGATCTGATCAGAAAAATGTGTCCTTCAGTGTTCTAGTGAGACACTGGAATGCCTAGAAATATATAAATATATTGAATTAAGGGGAATGCCAACAGAGATATCCCCATACCGTTTTCAAAAATATTGCCCTAGGATTGATAATGTCATTGCAGTGACTCCTGAAATTGAGAAAAGGGAAATACACGTTCACCTCCATTAGACTCTGCTAGGGTGTTGCCCTCTTTTAAGGCGGCCAGAGTACATCTCAAAGACAATTATACCCTGGTGAATCACACATAGAAACAATACAAAAATAAAAATAGATAACCATTCAAATAAACAGGTCTACCTGGCTGTCCTCTGGTTTCATGGAAGATAATGAGGTCTGTGACATTGTTAGCTTTGCAGGCTTGAACCAGGACGTTAATCTCAGCGTTTCCCCTGTTCATGCGCTGAGCTCCAGGAAACATCAACTTCATCTCCTGTGGAAGACGTTACACATTATCAGCAACTATCTATAGGACAGGGTTCCCACAGACATTGCAAAATGAAATTCAAGGACTTTCAAGTATTTTTCCAAGCACTATTTTTCATTTTAAAAAGGGGCATTTAAAAGGATACAAAACCTCTTAACACGCAACGGCCCGTCCCTCTTGAGGACGATTTGCCCACCGGTGCGACGCGCCACTTTGCCGACCTCTAGCGGGTGTGCATATTTATTTTTATACAATATATATATAGAAATCGAAATATATATACCCTATTTGTTGCCTGTCGATTGCCATTTCAGGCGACAAAATCCGTTCAGCGGTTCTCGAGTTACATGCCGATATGTGAGGCGTGCGCCAAAGTCTTTAGCAGACGTTTTATTTTTTCTAATACCACTCCCGACACTCTAGCTCCATCAATCATTTGGCGATCTCGAAGATTATTGGACAGGGTTGTAACCAATGAGTGTGGCTTTCCAATGATATCCCACGTGGGGATGAGCGAATCAGGGATCTAGGTGAAAGGTCACGAGCGAAAACAGGAAGTAAAAAATTTGCCAAATGCATTAGAGTCTATGAGAAAATGGAAACCTGCAGACCTTTTTTTCTTTCTCACATTAGACCAAAATCGGTCTAAATCACTAATTTCTCAACGGATTTTTATGAAATTTAGACATACACTTTTGGATATTGCAACTACTACGGAAAAACGTAAGTTCAGACCTATGTTACTCTATTTCATTAGCACTAAACGTGAATTTGCTTTATTGTATCTAACTTCTTTTCACCGGACTTTATTGTATAGAAACTTCAGAATGTTATCTTTCAAAAGAGACCAGGTGTGCATGTGCTATAAATATAAAGTATAGTATTTTGGTTTGCAAAAGAAGTATGCAGTCCTCAAGTAAAAAAAATAGCCTTTTTTGGGGGCGCCAGTTAAGAGGTTAAATGCTGTTTTTATAGGGAAGAAAATCTGATCCAATATTTATGGCTTAAAAAAACTATTTCCGACAATTAGTTACACTTTAAATTAAAACAATTAAATGTCTCAATTCAGAATTTTTTTATCATGGATGAACAAAACTCTCTTGTATCACCAACATAGCATGTAGCCAGAATAAGAAAACGGTTGACCTTGGCGAACATTCTCAGCCGGGAGCTGGGGTCTCTTGACGTAGTGACCATTATCTTAGGGTCCTCCACTCCTGCCCATTTGTACTCATCATCCATATGGGAGCTGACGCCTAGACCGAGAACACTCAGTTAATGGCAGACATATCACAAGAGATAAAGTGAATAGCAGTGATAAGATTGGTGCCGATTCAAAAGAGACAAGGGCCTTGCCTTCTGCGCCCTCATCGTCGTACTCCAGTAGCTGTTGTAACTGAACGGCTTCTCTGCGAACCTCAGTTGGGATGAGACGATTGTCTGCAGAAAGGAAGAGGGGGAAAAAAATTTAACTATAATAAATATCACAATTCTTGTTATTTATTACAAGCATTTCAAACTAGAGCTATTTCAGAATTGGTGGCGTTTCCATGCAGCCCGTTTGGCCATAATCCGTTCACTACCACACTACAGAAGGTTAACCCGTTCACTACCACACTACAGAAGGTTAACCATCTGTAGTGTGGTAGTGAAAGGGTTAACCTTCTGCAGTGGTTGTGAAAGGGTTAACCATTTGTCGTGTGGCAGTGAAAGGGTTAACCTTCTGTATTGTCTGTGAAAGGGTTAACCCTTTGGTCGTGTGGTAGTGAAAGGGTTAATACTAAAAAAAAATCAATGTTGTCAATCAATCAATCTAATCTCATGAGGCATTGAGCGGATTAACCAGACCCTACCGTCGAGAGCAGACTTTAACTTCTGTTTCTTCTCCTCTATTGTCCTCACTCTGTCCTCCTGGGCCTTCCTGTACAGATACTCCCTCCTCTGTCTCACCTCTCGACGAAGCTGAAACATTACACCAACCAAACCGGTGAATGGACATATGGACCTAACTCAAACACTGCCCCCCCCTTTTTCTCGATCCTCCAATTGCAACTGTTGCTTCGTCCGAGGGACAGAGGAGGGGGCAGGGTTTGAGTTAGTTCCATTGTGTGAGCAGTGAGCACAATTCTATAGCCTACTTTACTTACTGTTGACAAGTGAAGCTATATTATATTCATAAAAGGGAAACGGTTGTCAGGGAAGACGGGGAGAACACTGAAGTGGAACGTAAACAACATGTTATGTAGCATAACATTAGAATCAGCTGAGGAATGGGCTGAATTCATTCTTGATTGAACAACAAAAATCCAAAAGCCTTCAGTTCTATTTATTCATTTATTATTATCATATATATATATTTATTTTATAATTCTTGTAATTATAAGTCTTGAAGAAAAGCAATGCCCATATCTAAAAAATATGACTTGGCAAGGGTAATACATATAAATATAATGAATATCACTATCTTCAAAATAAATTACATTTGTATAATAATTATATAACAATATAGCCTAGATATCATGATCATGTTTGATCACGACACGTATTTGAATTGATGTTCATAGTGAACCCAGCATGGTCATGGAAGTGTGATATAATGTCAAGCTGAAACTTCATTTGGCATTCTCAAACATTTCAGCAATCAGTCAGTGAGAAATCTGACTCAAGAATGATCTTTTGACATTGAATTAGACAGAAAAGTGTGTACCCCTAAGACAAATCCAACGTTATAATAACACACATAAATGATACTGTATATTGCCTATCTCTACCTTAAACTGTAGCTACCGTCTTGCACAATTAAATTTGCAATAATATTGAGAGTTGATGAATATTAATTAGTCCTCATGTGACGTCATCAGCCCAATGATAGATGGAAAAAATAGCATAGCCATAAAAGATGGAGGTCAAATGTTATTTATATTACTTAACTTAGTTAAAAAATTATTTAAACAATGCATTACAACCAAGTAACATTTTAGTTTTGATTGATTGAACATTGTATTAACAGATTGCAGAATGGGTACAGTACAGTACAGCTCAATACACAATTGTTAAGGGGATGCAGACCAGAGAAAGACTTTCGTCTTGTTTACATCAGGGTCCCCCATTTTCAATTCATCATATGACATACACGACATACAGATTAACTAAGTTAACTAAGGAACAACAATGTAATTGACTGTGACAAGAGTTCAACCAGTACGTTATAATGTTAGGTGCAATACTTAGATTAACTAAACGTTAGCTTCCTAAAACAGGTTTGATTTTGGGCTAATGTTAAGACTGATATGTAACGTTACAGCTCAATTAAAGTTAGCAAGCAGCGCTAACACGAGCCACGTTAGTATTCTAGCTTGCTAGCTCATTTTATTCCAAGATTGCCAACAATGTTTTATTTTAACGTTCGCTTACATCTACATAGTCTACATGATATGAAAACGTGGTGTGAAAAAGACCATCTTTAACTCACCATGATGTTGCCTTAATGCCTTTAGTCACAAACACACACACGTGGGCTACCCGGAAACACGTATAAGGACGGTTTTCATTGGTTTACAGAACAGCCAATGACGCCGCTGGGTACTGGTTTACAGGCTGATTGATATTTCAGAATAAAAGTAGTTGTAAAATAAAAGTCACCTGGCATACTGAAATCAATCTCTCTCTCTCTCTCTCTCTCTCTCTCTCTCTCTCTCTCTCTCTCTCTCTCTCTCTCTCTCTCTCTCTCTCTCTCTCTCTCTCTCTCTCAATGAATGAATGAAAACTTTATTTAACAGATTGCAGAATGGGTACAATACAGTACGGCTCAATACACACAATTGTTAAGGGGATGCAGACCTGAGAAAGACGTTTGTCTTGTTTCCATCAGGGTCCCCCATTTTCAATTCATATAGACATTTATGACATACACAACATACATGACATTTATGGCATAGGGACATATAGGTATTTAGTACTGATACATTTGTGACATAAACGGTATTCAAATATACAGTACTGTTACCCCTAGATCCTGACAGAGTATATATGATGGGGAGGGGACTGTACATTAGGAGGGGGTGGGTGGGTGGGAGAGAAATATACATACGGCGGGGAGGGAATATATACATGCGGTGGGGAGGAGACTGTCTATTAGGAGGTGGTGGGGGTTTTGGGCATTTACGGTGGCCAGTTTCGAATTGCAGCCTCCCGTAGGTGCTCTTTAAGAGCGGTTTTGAATGTGGGTAGTACAACTGTACAACTGTACAAGCAAAACTGTACATTGGAATATTGACAACCATACTAGGTAATTTACTGTACGTTGGAGGGGGTTGGGGGGGAACACTGTACAAACAAGCAAAACTGTACATTGGAATATTGACAAAACCATACTAGGTAAATTACTGTACATTGGAGGGGGTCATGTGACATGTGCGCCAATCGTGGGACTGCAAGTTTTTGGACGGTTAAGCTTAGGCGCTCTTTCGAAGTTGGTTAAGGTTAGAGTTTGTCTTAGACTCGTTAGAGCATGGCGATAGAACGCCTGCCCTGTGTGAGAAGTTGGTCTAGAACACAGCCCAATCGCTGAACACACAGGAGAGGAGAATGGAGCGTTTTCAAGGGGTTTTAATTGCACACAGCAGTTCAACAGGAATTGAGTGAAGTACGCTCGTGCTGTGACAATGACACCCTGATTCCAAACTCTAACCATAACCAACTGCGAAAGAGTCGCCTAAGCTTAACCAGTGATAAACTAGGCGTTAGGTAGTTTGCAGGCTGTTAGACCCGGAAATAGGCGCAGAACTTGCCGTCCCACGATTGGCGCACATGTCACATGACCAGAAACGCGCGTGGCCAATCAGAGCGCAAAACTCGAACGCGGAAACACGAATTTGTTGTGGAAAGCATAGACAAGGACTGGTCAGATGAACCCAGTGGTACACACAGGTTGAAGAAACATGGCTTGGATTCAAAACCAAATTCACAACAATACTTAACAACATGGCACCCTGTCACGTTTTAGACTCAAACGTGAAAGTTGTAAAAGATACTTAAAGATATAAGAGATGAAACACTTTTGAAGGTATTTATTATAAAAAGTTAAACAAGCAATGTAATATAAAAGTGAATAAGCAAAGTATTTATACAAGGTGAATATAGCAAGGTACAATTGAAATCTAGATTGTTACAACCGGCCGGTCGAGTATATAAAAGAAAGGAAAAAAGTCAAGTCATTGTGGGTCAGTCCAGCATGTCTCGTCCATGGAGTCCAGTCAGTCCGTGCAGCAGTCAAAGCAGAAAAAGTAGAAGTGAAGCCCAGTGGTTTCTCTGTCAGGGTGTTTTATTGGCCCCCTAGTCCAGTGTGTATGTGGTCTTTGTCCTGAGTGCACGTTGTGTGTCTGTGTGTATTGGTCCGCCTGTATGTCCGCCGTGCATGAGTGCGTGGAACGCACATTTACGTGCAAGTTTGTGCGTGTGTGTCTCTATGATAACGATCTGTGATTTAATGGAGTCTGGAATATGTGACCAGTGGATGACCTGGTCGTATATTAGTTGGCTTGTGGCATTTTGTCATAATGAGTTGCACTGTGTGCGCGTTGAGAGCGAGGGTGTATGTATGTGTGTGTGTGTGTGTGTGTGTGTGTGTGTGTGTGTAGGTTTGTGTGTGTGTGCTTTGAGAGTGTGGGGGTGTGGATGTGTGTGTGTGTGTGTGTGTGAGCTTGTCCTATGTGTAAGTGTGTGTGTATCTGGTGTGTGTATGCTTGTGTGTGAGAGGGACGGAACCATGCACCAGGGGTCAGCTGCAGGTCACTGATCTGTGAGTGGTCTGGCTGTGCCAGAGAGAGAGAACCCAAGGGAACTAGGTTTTGCATAGTGTAATAATGGGAGAATGTCTTCTGCTATAAATCTGTTACCTGTTTACCTATCCACTTCGTGCCTAGTGGCACATAAGGCCTTCACAGAGCTTTTCCACTTCTCTCGGTCAGCTGCCATTGTTCTTGCTTCAGGCCATGAGCTCCACCCTGCCTCTTTTCTTTCTTTCTCTACTGTGCGTCTCCAGGTAGTCTTTGGTCTTCCTTTTCTTCTTTTCCCTTCTGGTGCCCAAGTCATTGATATGTTGCAGTCGTTGTTGTGGTCTTGCCTCAGTATGTGTCCTATCATCTTCCATCTTCGCCACTTCACTTCCTTGCTCAACGGCTTCATGTCGGCTCTTTCTAGTAGCTCTACGGTGCTGATGCGGTCTTGCCACTGGATTTTGAGGATTCTTCTGAGGCATCTGTTATGGAACACGTCGACTGATTTGTTGTCTCCCTTGTTCATCTTCCATGTTTCACATCCATACAGTAGGACTGGCACAACCAGTGTTTTGTACAATCTCAGCTTTATAAATCTACATGATTATAATACATGTCATATTTCAACAGTCCCCCCTTCCCTACCTTTAGGTAGGGAAAAAATGAAATAGAAGGGGGACCTTATGCAAAATCATCAACAAACAACCAAACAATAAAAAAAAAACCACACCCAACCGGCCGACCCAATCCACACCGTAAAAAGCACAAGAGTTGGTAGAGAAATGGCACAATCATCAACCTCTCCACCTGTCACATCAAACAGAGTCCTCTGCATGTGGCCAAAAACCTCCTGAGACAATCCACGGCCTAGAATGTACGGCCTATTAAAGAACACACATGAATAATAACTTGCTTAATACTATGACATAATTGGAGGATAAAAGGCACACATCGTCCCATAGTCCCGATATATGGTGACGGCCCTCGGCGCAGCTCACAGCACATCAGACTCACTGTGAGTTGTTAAACAGAACATAACAGTTTAAACAGAACATAACAGTGTACAAGAGCAATCAAGCGGAAAAAGGAGAACCAGCCACACAAACTCCGGCGGGGGGGTCGTGGCCACAACCCCCTCACCAGAGCAAATGTGAACTTGGTCCGCCACTGTCAAAACAACTGCATGAAAACAAAACGACACGTCAAAACAGGAAACAAATGATCTACACAATATCTACTTCTAAAGGACACAGGAATTGGTGACCACCCTAATGTTCCTACCAACACCTAGCAAGAACAAGGCTGCGGATGAAACATAAACACATACCACAGACCTCAACCTCACTAAGCATGAACCTGTTAAAAGGACAAAAAAAATCTAAAACTGAAGTCCAGGAAAAAACATCCTTGGCACAGGACACCGCCGTCCGACGTCCGCGATGGATCTCAGCACATCTCTGGACATATTTCTAATCACAATGTTCAACGTATGGGATGACCAACACTAATACATCAGACTTGCACGCAACCTAGTTGGGCTTGTGGAGTGTGACCACATAAATTTGGGGGCCCAGAGGAGAGAGAGAATTTGGTGCGGTCAATGAGAGGGACAGAGAGAGATGAGAGTAGGAGACAGAGTCCTATAATATGAGGCTTCTTCTCCCGGTACAGGCACAGGAGAGTCCATGTCATCTGGTGAGGAGAGACTAGGCATAGCTTCCTCCCACATCTGGATATCACGATCCGGTAATACGTGGCAATGGACAGCTCCACTTCCTGCACAGTCAGTGGGGGAGAAACGGGGGAGGAGGAGTAGAAGAGGGGAGGAGAGATAGCACCGTGGTGGGGACTGTCATGGCTCTTGGTAGAATACTGAGAGATGGCTTTTTAGGAGGATACAGACGTCTTTTCAGGAGGATACAGAGAGATGTAGCAGCGGTGCACGTCCTCTGTCAACCTCAGTGAGCGTCCATCCCAACGGCCGCTCCCTTCAACATTGGAAAGAAGGAGGAGTCCTTGTCCTCGGTAAGTGCAGCAGCAACCACCCTTCAGGATGATAAGAGCACTAGCATCAGTGACACAAACATATCCGACAAAGACAGACCCGTATTCGTCCAAACCGCTCCATGGCTTCACCGCGGGGGGTCCTCTGTACCACTGCTCCGTGCTAGCCCATGACCCCAGGTCGCCAGGCCCAGCAGGACCTCGACCACAGAGCCGTCGGGGGATGTAACGTCACTACTTAGTGTTCCAATGTCTCATACTCCACCTCCTCTCCTCCATGAGCTTCCGGACCTGTTACTGTCAGTGTGGTCCAGCTGCCACCATGGCCCGTCCCACCATGGCCCGTCCCACCATGGCCCGTCCCCCCTTGACAGAGGATATCCATGGCTGAGTATTGGGTCCGTGTGGGATCAAGTCCGCTGCCCGCCCCAGAGTCACAGAGAGAGAGAGAGAGAGAGAGAGAGAGAGAGAGAGAGAGAGAAGAATAGAACAGCAGCCCTCCCCGCCAACATTACCAATCAATCCAACACATTAAAATGACATCCAGACAGAGATTACAATAAAACGGCAAACTTAAAATGAACCAGACTCAAAACCCAAAAAGAGTAAAAAGAAAAAATACAAAATCTACACCCAAAAAATTAAAATAACGTAAAATAAGGACCAAATAGGGAGAGAGAGCGAAGCGGAGTGTCGTGTGTGACGTGCGCGCAGTCAGCGTGTGTGTGTATCAGAGTGTGTGTGTTCATGTGTCAGTGTACGTGTGTGTGTGTCAGAGTGTGTGTGTGTATGTGTGCCTGTGTTCGTATTAGGTTGTGTGTGTGTGCAGACAACGTGTGTGTGTGTGTATGTGTGTGTGTGTGTGTGTTGTGATCGTGCGCGCCAGTGTAAGGGCGTGTGCTAGCGAGATTATCAGCGTGTGCGTCAGAGCTTGTAGATGCCAGTGTGTTTCGGGGCGGGACCCGCTGGTAATAACCTCGTTGTGAAAAGGGGCCAAAAAACTCTAGACCTCCCTCGCGGGTTCCCCTGTCCCAACAGTTCCGGGCCCAATGGCCGGGTCTTCCACAGGTAAATTGTCGGGTCTGGAACCTTTTGAGAACCCGATCGGTAATAAGATTTAAAAAGAAGTGAAGAATGAAACACTTTTGAGGTAGTTTTATTATATAAAAATGAATGAACAAGGTATACAAGTAGATAAGATATAAAAAGTGGAATAAACAATAATACTAGTAGTTTGAACACAAAGTGAAATGACCGGCCGGCCACAGTGTGTTCCTCTCAAGAAAAAAGCAGAAGTGTGTCCTGGCTTCCCGCCTCCGATCCCTTTTTCACTCTTCCCCATGGCACGTCATATAATTGGTGTGTGTGTGCCTGCGTGTGTGTTGGTGTGTGTGTGTGTGCATGCTGGTGTGTGTGTGTGTGCTATTGTGTGTTGGTGTGTGTGTGTGTGCATGCTGGTGTGTGTGTGTGTGTTAGAGTGTGTGTGTGTGTATGCTGGTGTGTGTGTGCTATTGTGTGTTGGTGTGTGTGTGTGTGTATGCTATGTGTGTGTGTGTGTGTGTTAGAGTGTGTGTGTGTGTGTATGCTGGTGTGTGTGTGCTATTGTGTGTTGGTGTGTGTGTGTGTGTATGCTATGTGTGTGTGTGTGTGTGTTAGAGTGTGTGTGTGTGTATGCTGTGTGTGTGAAGAGGGGAATGTGTTCTAGGTGTGTGTGTGTTGGAAAGGGAGGGAAAAAGATGTATTGATATGTGTCTTATCGTTTAGTACTTAAACTCTACTTGGCCCCGTCCCCTAATCTCGGGTAATCTTAGTCAAGTCATAATTTAGTTACTTGTGGCATTTCGTGTCAAATTAATTGAGTTAAAGCTATTCGCTCCAACTCTGCAGTCTTGGGAGAATGACTATGCCTTTGTCGTGTGTGTGAGTATTTATGGTCTCTGATTAAGATCTTGGTGCTCTTGTTGTGCCACAGAGAGAGAGGGGGAGAGAGCCAAGAAACCAGGAACTGCTTACATGATTTATACATGTACCCATAGAATGTTTCTGCTATTACTTCCATGATTATACATGTCATAATCTGACAGTCCCCCCTTCCCTACCCACCAGGTAGGGAAAAAATGAAACAGAAGGGGACCCTAAATCAACAACAAACAATCAAACAGTATATAATAAAAAACACACCGGCCGACCCAATCTACACCGCAAAAAGCACAAGAGTCGGTAGAGAAATGGCACAATCATCAACCTCTCCACCTACCACCTCAAACAGAGTCACTGCATGTGGCCAAAAAACCTCCCGAGACAATCCATGGCCTAGAATGCACGGCCCATTAAAGAACACATGAATAATAACATGCTTAATACTATGACATAACTGGAGGATAAAAGGCACACATCGTCCCATAGTCCCGCTATTATGGTAACGGCCCTTGGCGCAGCTCACAGCACATCAGACTCACTGTGAGTTTGTCAAACATAACATAACAGTGTACAATAACAGAACAGTGCATAATAAAACACAACAGTGTATAAAAAAAAAACATAACAGCGTATAAAAAAACATAACAGTGTATATAAAAAAAAAAACATAACAGTGTATATAAAAACATAACAGTGTATAAAAAACATGACAGCGTATAAAAAACATAACAGTGTATAACCCATACCAGGGCGTAGGGCGCCAAAAGGCCCCGTAAAAAACAGAAAAACACAAAAGAAAACGAAACTTCACCGCCGCCCGACGTCCGCGATGGATCACAACTCTACATATCAGACTCGAACGCAACCTTGTGGAGTGTGACCACATACAATGGGGGGCCCAGAGGAGAGAGAGAACCTGGTGCGGGTATAGAGAGATGAGAGAGAGGGTAGAATAGGAGACAGAACAGGCTAGAGGCCTATGACATGAGGCTCCTTCTCCGGCTTGTATGGGATGACCAACACTAATACTAATCAGACCTACACGTAACCTTGTTGGGCTTGCGGAGTGTGACACCTTGTTGGGCTCGCGGAGTGTGACACCTTGTTGGACTTGTGGAGTGTGACACCTTGTTGGACTTGTGGAGTGTGACACCTTGTTGGACTTGTGGAGTGTGACACCTTGTTGGACTTGTGGAGTGTGACCACATACATGTGGGGGCCCAGAGGAGAGAGAGGAATTTGTGCGGGTATAGAGAGATGAGAGAGAGGGTAGAATAGGAGACAGAACAGGCTAGAGGCCTATGACACGAGGCGTCTTCTCCCGGTACCAGGTACAGGAGAGTCCGTGTTATCCGGTGAGGAGAGACCAGGCATAGCCTTCTCCCAATATCTGGATATCACGATCTGGCAACACGTGGCAATGGACAGTCCAGAGGCCTCTCAGCCCTCCTCTTCCTGCACGGTCAGAGAGCAAAGAGGGAACGAAGCAGAGGGGACAGTGGGAGGAGGGGCCGGAGTAGAGAACAGGGGGAATGGGGCAGAGTGGACACTGGGAGGAGGGGCTGGAGCGGGGAATGGAGGGAACGGGGCAGAGGGGACACTGGGAGGAGGGGCTGGAGTGGGGAACGGAGGGAACGGGGCAGAGGGGACAACAGGGGGGAGAGGGGGGCATACGGTGGGGTACACGGCCTGTACACGGGGCATACGGTCTGAGACATACGGGAGAGTGGCAGACTTAAAGGGACATTGCATAGAATTAGGGAGATACACACAAGCATGCACAGAATCAGGGAGATTGCCATGGGCATCTAGTGCTCCTGGTGTAGGATACAGAGAAATGTAGCTCCCGCGATCGTCCTCCGCCAACCTCAGCGAGTGCCCATCCGGCTCGCCTTCTCCCTTTAACAGCGGAAAGAAGGAGGAATCCCTCTCCTTGGACAGTGCAGTAGTAATTAGCCGGTTGGTCAATGAACGGAGACAAGGGATGCAACAACATCCTACCAAGACAAGAACAGAACCGGCAACAGCGAGGGACATAAACATACTGACAAACATAGACTTGTACCGACCAAACCACCTCTCCATCGCTCCACCGAAAGGGTCTGCTGCACCACTGTTCCGCTTAAGCTCATGACTCAAGGTCGTTAAGCCTAACAAGGCCTTGGTCACTGAGCCATCAGGACTGGTGTTATTTGGGAGAAATGTGCAGCATAAGGCCCCGAACATGGAACAGACCCCGCCCCTCTCAGCCATTAACATGTCCAACGCCATCCTATTCTGGAGTGTCATGAGGCTGGTAGCGGAGAGCTGCTCCGCCACCCCCTCAAAAGCCTCCCTCGTGTAATTTATAAAACGCTGTTGATTATAAAATATGTACTGGATCCAATCTAAATTCTTATTAATTGTGGGCCAAACAAAAATAGACTTAAACCCTGCGAGCACTGTGTTCCGGGCCTTGAACTCGTCGGGGACCCCCCTTGGTACGCCTATGGAATCAAGATAAACTCCACTGTCAAAGGAGCCTTTAGGGGCCCTACGCCTGCTACGGCGAGGGCTGGGGCGGAGCACCCTCCCCCCTGCCGCTGTGTTCTCTAATTCCTCAGCAGTATAGGGGATAGCATAAAAGGGCAAAACCAGCTGAACAGGGGCACATACACCTGACCATCTATCGGGGAGAATGGAGTAGAGTATGTCTGTACCGCAATACCACCAGACATCCGTCCTGGCGTAGCGCATCTTTGACAAGTCTCCTGTTGTACTCAGTGTGTTGACACTGTGTTGCGTGTCACATGTCTTTATCTCCCCCACTGCTCTGCTTCCTCTGTCCCTCCTGGTGATACACGTGTACGCCCCCAGATAAGGAGTAAACGGGGGAGCAATGGGGGCCACTCCAACGGGGGGAAAGAGCTTAGCGAGTGCGGTGCAATTGGGTTTAACAGCTATTTTAGTGAGGAACATGTCCAGTAGACACATGAAACCCCCGGGGTCCTCCCGCATGCTCACAGGAAAGGGGACCGTGCCCAATGAGGGCCTGGCTGATGCACAGATTACACATTCAGACACGTCGTTCAGTTTTGCAGTGAACAGCATCCATCTTAACCACATATTTGGCTCAGTATATCCTGTCTCTATGGCTATGGTGTCTTCTACCGAACCCATACGAACATATGTGACTTGTGGATGCTCAGTGGCTAATGGTCTGGGTCGGACTCCTTCTACTAGGGGGGGTGGGGTGTTCGGGGGCCCTATCACCAGTCTAAATGGTCCTGTGAAATCTGGATATCCCACACCCGGAATGCCTACGACCAGATCAACGGCATCCCCCACCTGTGCATTTACGAGGGTGATAACAATGGGGTTACATGAACCTACTTTACAGCTGGGTGGGGGTTGTCCGTTGATCACAGTCAGCCTGTCTTTAAGCGAGCGCCCAGACTCGTCTAATCTCATCTCTGGATCCTGCGTGCGGCCATGGTCCCTGCTCCCCTTAGTGTCCCAAGCTGAGTCTGTGGGGGAACGGCACGGAAGAGCATGGGAAACACAGATGCGTTTATTCAACTGGGAGTATGTAGCATGATTCCCTCTACAGCCAGCCAATATACAAGCGTCAATCAACACTGTTGCTGTCTTCCCTTCCTCAAACCTGACGTCCATAATGTATCTGGCCCTTCTAACCCCGCGTCTTTGGGCGTAGTCACGGGAAGCGGGTTCTTTGATAGTCTGCTGCACTGCACGGGGGTTGGATGAGAAACAATAGCAGAACAGACCAAGGGTAAAAACTAACAGACATCCTAACACCAGACTGATCCTAAGACATGTGAATTTTACATTTTTAGACGCCATTTCCATTTTTTAGGAGGTATCTTACTCCGTAACAAAGTACAGCAAGTAGCAAGGAAAACACTGTGATTGCCAGACTACCCACCACTACCCTACTCAGCTTTACAGAGATATGGCGTACTCCAGTAACGTTTACAACTGCGTTCTGGTGTTGTATTTGGTGAGAAGAAGGGGATGTTATATTAAGGATGTCGTCAAGCGTGTTTTGTCCTATATCAGACAGAATGTCATCAGATATTGCTGATTCTAATAGATCAGGTAGCCAGATTCTCATTACTCTCTTGTTCCAGCACGGCCAAATCGTGTCTAACCTCTCCAAGTTTACGAGAGGGTTCCTGTGCAGGTACACAATGTGTGAGGTGGTGCCAATTAGCTCCTGTTTTACTTTTTACCTTCAGAGCGTGCGAGGTAGCTTCCACTACCAGGGCAGGCTCTTTCCACCTAGGGTCAGTCCACTTTCTTTTGTGCACTTTGACCCTTACCCAGTCACCAGGTTTAACAGGAGTCTGTTCCGGTGCCTCCTCGGCTGGCTCTGCGTTCTGGATCTGTGAAGACAAGACTCGAGTGATTTTAGTGAGAGCCCTAATATAATCTTCCACCTCAATGTCCCATATGTTCAACGCTGGACCAACACCCCCCTCTCTGGGTGGGCCTGGCATTGGTCTACCTGTCATTAGTTCATGGGGAGAAAGGTGAGTTCTCCCACTCTGGGAAGATCTCATGGACATCAGCGCAAGGGGAAGTGCATCCACCCACTTCATCTTAGTCCCATGACAGGCCTTGGCAATTTTCCTCTTCAAAGTTTGGTTTGCTCGTTCTACAAGGCCCTGCGAGGCCGGATGATAAACTGCACCGAATTTGTGTCCTATGCCTAGCTGCTTTTCCACTATTGCCAGTTTGTGACTGGTGAAGTGCGAGCCATTGTCACTCCGGACCAATGTCGGGAGCCCGTGACGGGGGACAAGCTCATTTCTTAGCCACTTAACAACTGTGGCCGCATCCTCTTTCCTACAGGGGATGGCTTCTACCCATCGGGTGAACCTGTCCACTGCAACCAAAATGTACCTATATCCACGTACAACATTCTCAGCTCCCATATCTGTGAAGTCTATGCAGATTTCCTTAAAAGGCGCATCTGGGACAGGGAACCTACCCATAGGACACTTGTAGGTCCTCTTTACATTAAAGGCGTTGCAGGTGTGGCAGTCTGCAATGAAGTTCTCCACTATCTCTTTGAAATATGGATGCCACCAATGCGTCTCTGCCTCTTTAGTAGTTCTCAGTCTGCCCACATGGGTGGGGCCATGTGCCTGCTTTATGATCAGTTGACACAGTTTAGCTGGCGCCACTAGGCGGCCATCATGTGCTCTCCAAATCCCATCAACACATGTAGCTCCCTTCCTCAGCCACTGGTTCTGTTCATATGGACCAGCCTGTCGCTGCAGCTCCCTGATTGATTCCTCTGTCAACTCCAGCTCCTCCGCCTCACGTAAACACATCATCTGACCTTTGTACCCTGCCACAAATTTTGCCGCCTTATCTGCTGCATCATTCCCCTTGGCAATAAATGTGTCTGAACTCTGATGACCTTTACACTTCATGACCCCCACCTCCAGGGGAAGGAGGACTGCTGCCAAAAGATCCCTAAGTGCTTTTGCATGTTTTATTGGTGTGCCTTGAGAGGTAATAAACCCCCGCCTAATCCATTGTGGGCCATCCACGTGCACAGCTATGTGGCCGTACGCAGAGTCAGTGAAGATGTTTGCCCTTTGACCCCGTGCCAGTTCCAATGCTCTTGTCAATGCTATTATTTCAGCCAGTTGAGCAGACGCTGGCTGAGGAATGATGGCAGACTCTATAGTCACATTTCTAGAGTTTCTCTGTTCTACCACGGCATAAGAAGCAATATTCCCATTCTCCCCTGTAGCAGCACCCATCACAAAAGAGAACCATATCCGGCTCTGGTATCGGTTCCTCCCGCAGATCTGACCTGATTTTTAAGTCACGCTCCGCTATGTAGCTGCAGTCATGTGGCTCATGATCATCAGAGGCTAATCCCGAAGCCATGTTAGCTTTTCCGGTCTCGTAGCTAATGTGTGGCTGTGTGAGGGACTCTGAAATTCTGATCTTTCTGACAGGTGAGAATGCAAAAGCCTTAGAGCTCAAAAATGCAACTACACCGTGTGATGTGTTCACCTTCAGAGCGTGACACATGACTACATGAGCTGTCTTTTCAATAGCTCTGGCCAGTGCAGCCAGGTGCCTGGCGCATCCCGTCTGACCCAGCTCTATGTTGTCGAGCTTCGAGCTGTGGTATGTCATCACCCTCCTCTCTCCCCTTTGTTTCTGATACAAGACACCATTCACTACCCCCCCTACTTCAGAAACATCAAGGTAGAATGGTTGTGTATAGTCTGGTGTGCACAAATGCGCAGCTTGTGCCAGCGCCTGCTTGGTCTGAGTGAAGGCCTCTTCGCCCTCCCTTGTCCATTCCAGTTCTGCTGTGAGGTTTCTATTCCCTGCTTCAGCAATCATGTCTCTGAGTGGTTGAGTTAGAGTCACATAGTCTGGCACGTAAGTCCTACTGTACCCAGTGAGGCCTAGGAAGGCCAACATCTGTTGTACTGTCCTCGGTTTACCGTGTGAGAGTATAGATGTTCTCTGTGACGAAGTCAACGACAGGCTGTTAGCTGAGATGAGTCGCCCTAAGAAGGTGACAGTCTTTCTCGCTATTTGTGTCTTTTCTCGCTTCACTTTGTATCCTACCTCGGCGAGTAGTGTCAGTAGGTCAGTGGTGGCTCTTAAACAGGCCTCAGCTGTAGGCGAGGCCAGGATTAAATCATCTACATACATGATCAAATTGACCCCTTCAGGAAGCTGTAAGGTGTCCAGGTCCCTCTTTAGGGCCTGATTGAATAGCCCAGGGCTGTCTTTATAGCCCTGTGGTAGCCTGTTATAGGTGAGTTGACTGCCACCATAGGTAAAGGCAAACATATCTTGTACTTTTGGGTCGAGGGGTAAGCAGAAAAATGCATTTGCTAGATCAATGACTGTGAAGTGGGTGTGTGTTGGATTGATGTTCTGTAGTGCCACATATGGGTCAGGCACAGGAATGTTTTCTGTCATGGTTGCGTTGTTGACCTCTCTTAAGTCATGGACCATTCTCCACCCCCTGTCCCCTGCCTTGGGTACTGGTAGGATAGGTGTATTCCATGGGGATGTGGTGTATCTTAAAACCCCGACCTCCAGGAGCCCCTCGATAGTGTCTTTTATTCCAACAATCTGTTCAGGCTTAAGGCGGTACTGCGGCCGCCAACAGGGATACTGGTCAGGCTTAAGGGTAACTGATACTCCTCTGTGTGTCACACAACCCACATCGAATGGCCCCGTAGTCCACAGTTTGGACGGCACAGCACGCAGCCATGTCTCAGTGTCTGGGTGATCTGTGTGTTCTCGTCCATGGTCACGTTCCAATTCTTGTACCTCCAACAAGCCCTTATCTGTGCCTCTGTGGAGGATTTTCCACATGTTGTTTACGGGGTTTGTGAAGACCTTGGGGAATGCAGTGGGCACCCACTCACAGGTGAGGGCCTCTTTCATCATAAAGCCCAGGGACCTAGCTTCATACCCTACTGCAATCGCTAAGGTGACATGGGGTGTGGCATCTGCGTCTAGAGTGTACCATGTTTGCTGTTCTGGGGTCAGATGTGAATATGCAGCGACCCCTTGGGGACCCACAATAATGTCAGATGTCTGTAATGTCTCAGTGTGGCCTTCTTTGTCTTGCTCCCAGGCCTGTTGATACTCCTCATCAGTCCTCCTAAGATAGTTGTATGTCGAGTGCAGTGGATCTGACGGGGGCCTATACGCCCCTAGGGTATTTATCCATGGTTTCCACATCATATAATGTCTCCGTATTTCTGGCGTGTCAACCTCAGTAGTAAGCAGCCTACTCCAATAGACCTGAGTGATTTCCTGTTGGGCGTCAATTGCCCCTAACATTAATATCCTTTGTCCATAGCGGCGAGTGATGATAGTGTCGTCATGACTTCCCGGGAGTCGCAAAATGATACCATCAGAAGTACAGAAAATGACAGCCCCTATCTTAACTAGGAGGTCTCTGCCCATTAGATTGACTGGGCACTGTGGCGCGTGGAGGAATGAGTGATTTAGGGTTTGACTGCCTATTTGTGTGACCAATGGGGTAGTATATTTCTGTACATCTGCTTTACCCGAAAATCCAACCGTTCTGAGAGTATGAGAGGACAGCGGTGGGACTTTACCCCTGAGACTGTTAAGGACAGAAACTGTAGCCCCTGTATCCACCATTAGTTGGATGTCCTCTCCCTCAATTAGACAGGTGACCATTGGTTCATGAAGTGTGTCACCCGTGGCTGGACCCTCTGGGCCTCTTCATTGTTGGTCATTACCCCATGCAGCCATAGGCAACTGCGCAGCATTGGGTGGCATTGGACCATACTGTGGTTGTGTGTACTGGGGCGGAACTTGTTGCTGACCAGGGTATGCAGGAGGAGTCCAGTAGGGGGAAGGTGGCTGTCCTGCCTGGATGTTCGGCGGACCCATGTTTGATTGATAGCGTAAACCCCCTCTTCCTCTGGGGCCATAAGGTCTCTGGTTTCCCCTGGTGGTTCCCCGTTGGTTGTGACCCCAACAGTTCCGGGCCCAATGACCCCGCATTCCACAGAGATAGCAGGCATCATCCCGCTGCTGCTGCCCGCCCCTCCCCTGTCTGGGCATGGCCCCCCCCCCATACATTGGGTATTGCATGGGGTTGGGCCATTGTTGTTGTTCCATCACATGTCCACCAGGCGCAACTGCCATCTCCGCCTCTTGAGGCTCTTGTTTCAAGGCGGAACCCAATACCATCTGTCTCTTCTCTTTCTTCCCTTGATGTCGCTCACTGTCCTTTTCCGCAACTTGAAACCTCAATAATCTCTTAGCCAGATTTTTCATCTCCTCTTCACTCTCCCCTTGTGCCTTTTGGTTTCTAATGTCATAATGTATGAGAAATGCCCTCCATTCCTCATCAGTTTTCGTGTCCAACCCCACGATATCGTCCAATTTGATACGGACCGGTTCTGGGAGAGCTTTAACTACGGCACTCCTCCACACCATTATTGTGGCCTCAGACTCGTCATACCTCCCCCCTGTACACTCCAACCAAACGTCCTCACACCGTTTAAGAAAGGTGTGAATGTCCTCATTTGATTCCTTTTTTAGGCTGGCTAGTGCAGTGAGTGTCCGATTAGTAGGATAACGGTCCCTTACTGCTGCCCAATAGCGTGGTCTATGTAGATCGAAGTCCTCCTGGTCTTGATGCATATTGCATTGAGCGAGCAGATCGGTCTGCCTAGCAGGCAATCGCCCCTCTATTCTTCCCATCAACGCCCGGAGGTCACCTAAGCACAGGCGATCTCCTGCTGTGTATCTTTCAAGTTCCATTACCCACTTTTGACCACCCTTGGTTAAGGGGGGCAATTTGGCCACTAGGGAGTCCATGTCTCTGTGACTCCATGGCTGATAATAGGGCTGCCCTCCAGGGCTAGCAATCAGTGGGCATTGAGTGGAGAATTTCCCATCCCCCCTTTGTCCCCCCTGGTCTCTGCCACTCGTGGTTGGTGCAAAGGAGTCATAACCTTGATGCTGGATCAGCATTTCTCCTCCGCTAATGTCGTATGACCCCCCCTTCGTTTCACCCCCTCTCGCCTGCATCTTCAGTCTTCCCTTTATCACACTGATCTTTTCCACTTCTCTCGTCTCATGGTGCTCCTCTTCCTGCCTGCTAAACCCCATAACAGGGCTGTAGCCCGTCCTTCTGTTCAGCAGACATTCTGCCTCCCCTGGTTCACTTTCCTCATCTAGAGACACTCCGCTACCGCACGCTGTGCCCTGTTTATCTTTAACCCAGGGTAAAGTTGTGTCAGGTGAGGACCCCCCTTGTCCGGTTCTGTCATGGCGGTTGCCGAGGCCTGTTAACAGGTGTGGGGCATTACGTGTAATCCTGTCAACCTGTTCAACTAATTGTGTCAGTGTACGGTCATTCTCCGTCTCAGCCACCTCTAGGACCCCCGAGGTAATGCGTATCACTGGGGCCTGAAGGGCCTGAATCATCTCCCGACCAGCAGTGGTCCTGTGTGGTGCGTACGCGGGGGGATTTGTGCCATACAGTTCGGAGGCCTGTGCTGCTGCCGGGGTAGGAGGGAGGCCAGGATAGAGAAAGGGGGTCAAAGAGCCGGTCTCTAAAGATAAGTCAATTAGTGGAAGTATCGGAGCTCGTTCCACTGTGAGTACTTTATGAATGGTGGAATTGGCCCGGGCCTGTGTATTGAGTCGGTCCAGCTCATCTATGTCCTTAAACACAGGGCCCACTGCCGTTTGAGTAGGTATTGCGTATTTGAAGTGGAGCAAGAGAGAGGAGACTCTTGTCATACGCCGCTCAGCTTTGTCCAGAGCGGCTTTAGCCTGCCCGATTCTGTGTCTCCCCGCTTTTTCCCATTCTATGGTTTTGACAGTCAATTCCCCTTTCTCATAGTCCAGTATTTCTTGTCTATGTGTCCTCGTAAGGGCAAGTTCGTCATCTTTTGGAAGTAAATTTCTTATTTGCCAGGAAGATATCAATTTGTCCATTTGTTTCTTAACCTTCTTCCTATTTTGAGGCTCAGTCGTCGCATCAAGCCTCAAATTCACCTTTTCTATAACCTGGCCCGTCGTTTGTTGCTCTATATCAGTCATGATTCCACTGTGAGTCAGCCGTAAAAATAAGACAAAATATATAGTATTTATATAAAGAAGTGAGTGCTGGGGGGGGGGGGGGGCAAAGAAAGATCTGTGTGTCTGTGTGTGTGTGTGTATAGTATTTATCTAAATAAGTGAGTGCTGGGGGGGGGGGGGGGGGGCAAAGAAAGATCTGTGTGTGGGTGTGTGTGTGTGTGTATAGTATTTATCTAAATAAGTGAGTGCTGGGGGGGGGGGGGGGGGCAAAGAAAGATCTGTGTGTGTGTGTGTGTGTGTGTGTATAGTATTTATCTAAATAAGTGAGTGCTGGGGGGGGGGGTGGGGGGGCAAAGAAAGATCTGTGTGTGGGTGTGTGTGTGTGTATTTGTGTAAAGCGGGGGATTTTTTTTTTGTGTGTGTGTGTGCGTGTGTGTGTGTGTGTGTGTGTATGTGTGTATGTGTGTGTGTGTGTGTGTGTGTGAAGAGGGGAATGTGTTCTAGGTGTGTGTGTGTGTATGTGTGTGTGTGTGTGTGTGTATGTGTGTATGTGTGTGTGTGTGTGTGTGAAGAGGGGAATGTGTTCTAGGTGTGTGTGTGTGTGTATGTGTGTGTGTGTGTGTGTGTGTGTGTGTGTGTGTGTGTGTGTGTGTGTGTGAAGAGGGGAATGTGTTTTGGGTGTATGTGTGTGTATGTGTGTGTGTGTGTGTGTGTGTATGTGTGTATGTGTGTATGTGTGTGTGTGTGTGCGTGAAGAGGGGAATGTGTTCTAGGTGTGTGTGTGTGTATGTGTGTGTGTGTGTGTGTGTGTGTGTGTGTGTGTGTGTGTGTGTGTGTGTGTGTGTGTGAAGAGGGGAATGTGTTTTGGGTGTATGTGTGTGTATGTGTGTGTGTGTGTGTGTGTGTGTGTGTGTGTGTGTGTGTGTGTGTGTGTGTGTGTGTGTGTGTGTGAAAAAAGAAAGAAAAAAAGGGCGGGAAAAACGTGTGATTCTCTGCTGGGGTAAAATGGAGGGAAGAAATTCACCCCGACCAAGCAGCGCAGCACGACAAAATGATTCAACTGTACCTCTATCCGTTTTGTTTTGTAAATCGATTTAGTATCAATCAGCCAAACGTGGTATTCCAGTCAATAATGGGATTCAGTGTATCATATTAAATGTACTACATATATCGTCTAGACTGCAACAATTTCACGTGTGTGTGAAAAAGCTAATCGAATGAACTAAATGAAATAGTACAGTCTATTTATCCAAACTATTTAGCGTGCCTCTGTACCTTGGGAACTAGTATAAACATGCCAAAGTTGTTCCCCTTATTTGCACCAGTCCAATCTAGGAATAAATGCACCAGTCCAATTTTGAAATAATTGCGCCAGTCCAATCTAGAATTAATGAAAGCGCCAGTCCAATATTGAAATAATTTCGCCAGTCCAATCTAGAATTAATGAAAGCGCCAGTCCAATATTCCCTAATAAACCCAACCCCGTCACGACAGTATCTTAAAGACTCGCATGTTCTTTGAAATTGTCATAATAATCAGCCATGCTCCTACCCGTATATGGGCGGGCTAATTGAAGAATATGACAAGTTTCTCACTCCATTCGAGCCCTTCTGTTAAGATACAATTCAACCACCCACACAATCCCATTTAAAACACACTGCCAATATTCCCCAATAAACCCAACCCCGTCACGACAGTATCTCAAAGACTCGCATGTACTTTGAAATTGTCATAATAATCAGCCAAGCTTCTACCCGTATATGGGCGGGCTAACTGAAGAATATGACAAGTCTCTCACTCCATCCGAGCCTTTCTGTTTAAGATACAACTTAACCACCCAATACAACATCATTTAAAACACACTGCTTTTCATCGAGCACATCCACACAATCAAACCCTTATTGCTCTAACTTGGCAATTGACTAAGCTTGTTTTGCAGACTAGGATTGCAGTAGGCTGACGCAATCAAGAGACTAAATTAGGACAAATTAAGGCTGATGGACCCTAACCGTAATCTATTCGTAATTCCCACGCACTCCAGTCCTGCAATCCATTTTATGTCTACTTAAAACAACTCTGACTATAGGGTCTAAGTCCCTGCTATATCCGTCAGGCCTCCCCGAGGTCTTATCTTTAATAAATGGGTCACTTCTAACTTATGACACTACTTATTGCCTTATTGACTTTTCATTCAACAAACATCAAGCAGTGGGGAAAAAAAGGACAGAATCACACAATAATTGTATTTGATTAGGGTTATGGGGAATTTTTTTTTAATTAATTTGTTAACATTCAAAATAGTACTGTAACTTTGCACCTTGCTCATTCACTTTCAATCAAAAGCATTTATTTGAGTTCACTTTTATCTTTAGCAATTTTTACATTTCATTATAAATTGAAAAAGGTCTCAAACCCACTCCGAGAGTCCCACGGGCGCCACACTTCTTTATTCTATTTTTTTTTTAACCATGCATATTTATTCTTACCTTTCAGTGTTGGTGCCCGTGGTTGTCTCTCACAGCGGGTTTGGCCCACCCCAGGGAAGCCAAATTGTCGGGTCTGGAACCTTTTGAGAACCCGATCAGTAATAAGATTTAAAAAGAAGTGAAGAATGAAACACTTTTGAGGTAGTTTTATTATATAAAAATGAATGAACAAGGTATAAAAGTAGATAAGATATAAAAAGTGGAATAAACAATAATACTAGTAGTTTGAACACAAAGTGAAATGACCGGCCGGCCACAGTGTGTTCCTCTCAAGAAAAAAGCAGAAGTGTGTCCTGGCTTCCCGCCTCTGATCCCTTTTTCACTCTCCCCATGGCACGTCATATAATTGGTGTGTGTGTGCCTGCGTGTGTGTTGGTGTGTGTGTGTGTGCATGCTGGTGTGTGTGTGTGTGCTATTGTGTGTTGGTGTGTGTGTGTGCATGCTGGTGTGTGTGTGTGTGTTAGAGTGTGTGTGTGTGTGTATGCTGGTGTGTGTGTGCTATTGTGTGTTGGTGTGTGTGTGTGTATGCTATGTGTGTGTGTGTGTGTGTTAGAGTGTGTGTGTGTGTATGCTGGTGTGTGTGTGCTATTGTGTGTTGGTGTGTGTGTGTGTGTATGCTATGTGTGTGTGTGTGTGTGTTAGAGTGTGTGTATGCTGTGTGTGTGAAGAGGGGAATGTGTTCTAGGTGTGTGTGTTGGAAAGGGAGGGAAAAAGATTTATTGATATGTGTCTTATCGTTTAGTACTTAAACTCTACTTGGCCCCGTCCCCTAATCTCGGGTAATCTTAGTCAAGTCATAATTTAGTTACTTGTGGCATTTCGTGTCAAATTAATTGAGTTAAAGCTATTCGCTCCAACTCTGCAGTCTTGGGAGAATGACTATGCCTTTGTCGTGTGTGTGAGTATTTATGGTCTCTGATTAAGATCTTGGTGCTCTTGTTGTGCCACAGAGAGAGAGGGGGAGAGAGCCAAGAAACCAGGAACTGCTTACATGATTTATACATGTACCCATAGAATGTTTCTGCTATTACTTCCATGATTATACATGTCATAATCTGACAAAAGCAGTACGTGAGGTTCCGCTGTCGCTCTGCGCCCCCTGTCCCTCGGCGTGCACGTCCAGCCATCTGTCAGTTTGATTACAAAATACAGACACATGACTCGTTGGATGCAAGTGAGAGAGAGAGGGGGACGCGTCCACTCTGCACCATCACACAATAATGCACACTGAAGCCGTGAGCGGTGTAATGCCGCGCATGACTGGGCAGCATGCAGCAGACCTGCCCTCAAAATCCCCAAAACCAAATGCACTGTGCAAGGCAGGTAATCTACAAATCCAAAGATTCATTTAAACTTGTGTAATTCGGCAGTTCAACAAGTCGAAAGTACTAATCCTCTTGGAGTGAAGCTGGATAGCACTCTGTCCTGATCTCAGCATATTAATTATATTGTTTTTAAAATGGGAAGAGCAATCGGTATTTCCAGGAGACGTACTCATGTCAGATAGTGCAACGTTTAATTACACGTCATCTTGACCATCGCTCTGCGATGTGGCACCGCCAGCGGTGACCTCTGTAAGCCCCAGGTTGCCCCGAACTGGGCAGCACGGTTAGTACCAAGGTCTAATGTGAGCCGTATATGCATGCCCGCCGGGCGCCTCTCTTGGCCTAACGTTGAAGACAGATGAGCAGTAAAACTCCTGTAACCATACATAAACAGATCGTTATTTGTAATTTTTTATTTATTTTTTTTATTTGATTTGATTTTGATTTGATATTTTTTATTTTCGTGTCTTACATACAGATGTATGCCCAGCCCATATGGGCTTACAAGACACATAACAATAAGTATATAATAATATACTTTACCAATTACTTAACAAATGACATAGACCAAGACGGCCATAAAAAAAAAACACAAAATACAATAAAACGTAATATAACACAAGCCGTACTCAATGTAAATAAACAGAAAAACAAGGTGAATTCAAATACAATTATATAGGATACAGTGTGTTTTGTCTCAGGTGCCATTAAAATCCTGCAAAACCGAAGATGTCCTCCACAACAATAAAAAAAACTCAACATACAACTCTCAGACTGCCAAAACAAATCTGGGTTTACAATTTGAATTTTCTCAAATAAAGCCCTCCTCAAAGTGGTGTACAAAGGGCAATAAAAAACAAAATGATATTCATCCTCCACCACTCCCAGATCGCATAGAACACACAACCGCTCATGGCTTGTTTGATTTCTTGCACCAGGTCATTAACATAAAGGGCGAATAAAGTAGGAGAAAGCACATCTCCCTGTTTTACACCGAATGGGGTGGGGAACCAGCCGGTCCTAACATCATTCAGCTGCAGACAGGCAGATGGGGCCTTATACAGGCTTTTGATAGCCTTATAAAATAGACCATCAATACCAGAACAGATTAATTTATAGTCCAAAAGCTCTCTATTAATCCAGTCAAAGGCTTTTTTAAAGTCAACAAAACAAACAAATGTATTCTTGCCCTCGTCCAATCTGGCTCTCACCACCGATGATAAAACAAAAACATGATCAATACAAGCTCTCTTAGCCCTAAACCCATTCTGCTCATCCACCAACATTTCATCATATTCTAAGTATTTATTTAATCTATTATTAAGAACACTTGAGTATAACTTAAAAACTGTACTGATCAAACTAATACCTCTGTAATTTAGTGGGACTCTAGGGTCAGGTTTTGCAGATTTGGGGATGGGCTTAATAATGGACTTGTTCCATATCGAGGGGATGGTGCCTGTGTTAAAACAAGTTTGATATAAACAGTGTAATACATTCAGCAGATAGGGAGTTTTAAGGACCTCGTTCGACAACTCCTCAATACCCATAGCTTTCTTCAGTTTCGCTCTGTCCACTACACTCTGTACCTCGTCTAACGTAATGTCACTATTTAATAATTCACAACCTGTAGGGCTATTGCTCATCCCAAGTTCGGCCTCACATTTTAACTTACATATTTCTGTCAGGAAACCATCATCAAATAAAGGGTGACTACTACAAGCATACAGACTACTATAGTCGGTTTCCCACTTTTTCAGAATCTGCTCAGTTTCAAAACATGATTCACCGTTATCAAATACAATCTCCTTTGGGACTGTCTGTTTTTTTTTTTTTCACCGGCCCGAAAGTGTAGGCATAGTACTGAATGATCAGGTAATCTACTATGGATATCAATAAGATTTGCACCTTCAGAGTGTAGTAGTATTTGGTAACCATAGCTAGACATATGTTGCCTGAAACTGGTGTTCAAATCAAACTAATGTGTTTTAGTCTTGTAGAAACATGTCAATTAAAAATAGGTTATCATTAAACCTGATAATGCCCAGAGGGACAAGCTTAGAGAATGTGTGTGTTTGCAGAGACGTGGGCTCACACCAGGAGGTCATTTGCATACTACTGCTGGCAGCTGCAGAACAATAGATCAAGGGGCTGTTAAACTGGTCCTGTGGCTGATTATAGCACCGGAAGCCGGTAGCTCATGCCCCAGGTCTAAACAGGACAACATGTTGCTGCAGCTGCCAGGGGAGGAGCAAGCGTCTCCATTCTCTGTAACACTAAGTACATTTTCAAATGACTATTGGTATACTTGGATTAATTTAATATGAACTACAGAAAATCCTGTTATATTGTGGACATAATCTTGAATCTAATGATATAAAATATGTCAGGTTTATGACGGGGAATCACAGAGTTTGAAATTAGGCCACGTTTGAATCTACATTGGAAAATACTTAAATGTGTGTTTACTGAGGTAGGAGGTTTACCATCAATGTGAAATACCTGCATATCTGACTGTTAGGCTGGACTGATGAGGCTGAATAGAATGGTGTGATTATATGATGTGATTATACTAGCTCAGAGGTAATCACTCAACACAATGTGGTTTTTTAGGTTAAAGAATCTTGGTAAATCATGAGGGAACATATTATTAATGAACGCTAAGTATAAACTGTTTGTAGCTATTCAATGAAAGCCAGAAAGACTGTTAAAGACTTAATCCCCTGTATAGTAAGACTAGTTTTACTTAGGTTGAAACTAGGCTTAAATGGTAATAGACTGTGATACCCATGTAGCATCAAGATAAACTGTTCAATTATGATATCTATGTGTTTAGGTAATCAATCTCAATTCGAATATATATATCTTAAGTTCAATAACTAAAATATTATGTTAGTTAGATGGTGTTTGTTCTTTGGTTGAAAAACAAGGGAAATAAGAGGGTGGGCCCTCCTCCGTTTTCAAATACTCGGTGCAGGCCTGGGATTGGAGGAACACGTCTGGTGATGTCACTCTGGTGACATCACGAGAGACTCCAGGCTTTTGATATAAGAGGTGGGTGTTGTGACGGTGGGAGGACACTCTGACACGGAACCACAAGGACAACACCCCACCTTTTTCACACAGCAGACGATGCGGCAGAGGAGACTCAAGAGACAAAGAACTTTTTGGAGGGAGAATAGACTTCTTTGTTCATCAGCCAGAGAACAAAGCCCATCAACAACTTATCAAACTATCATTATTTAATCTGTCTTCTTAGTAAGGACGAGCGGCATAGGGCTCCGGTACCTTGAATCTTTTATAGTGTTCTGTATTGTAATTTGTATACACTCTTAACTTTGATTAAACAGCTGTCAGTACACCTTCTCCTCCATTTCTCCTGCTGCTCCGCTGGTCGTCAAACAAAGACCATTTGGTCTTATTGGTAGTACAAAGGTTTTTAGGGGAACCATACACAACGCAGAGGCCAGTTGGTTCTGATCTTATCAGAACCAGAACAGAAGCCTTTACTACTTCAATTTGGTGCCGTCGACCACCCGGGAACCAGAAGCGGCCTTGAATTGAGATTTTTTTCCGACAACAACACTGGATGATTTCAGAAAAGCTGCCGAAGGACGTCGACAGCATCAGAACCTGAAAAATAGGTGAGTGTAATGGCGGAATGTGTGGTCGCTCAGTTCGAACCAGGGGTTGACCGAGAATATTACCTCATATAGTATTAGATATGTGAGGCGTTGGGGGGGGCATAACTACTGTAATCATAGTGCGGGTCGAAGCGTCGGACTACATCGAGTTGAAAAGTCCATTGAATCGTGGACTCTGTAAACTGTTGTTGGCAAGATTCGACAGGGCGTATTCTGGGGAATGGAGAGACCTAATCATTTGACCCAGAACCGGACGCAGCGAAGTTGGTAATTTTTTTACGTGTCGGGACAATGGGTGAATTGTGTGTCTATGCTGGCGGGATGGAACGGAGTCCGGCCTGGAGCCGTAACTCAAACGGCAAACGGCGAGGGGCTGATCCATCGGCGGGACATAGGGTCGTTAATACACTAATTCAACATTGTTTGGATCATGTAAATCAGAAGATGTAAGTGCGGGAAGGCGATCGATATGGTACAGGGGGCTTGTTATGAATCACGGGGAATAAGCGAGCCATGGCGTAATATGAGGCGTTAGGTCCTAGCTGGAAATATACGTAGGTTGTAACATGTTAAAGCAGAGACAGCCGTTTCTGTTTCAATTCGACGAATCGTGCTCTCTGCATTTAATATCGACCGAACTAAATGAAGATTATGCCCGCATTAGGGTGTATTTCGAATAGATCAAGACGGCGAGGGGGTTGTCTACAAATTGAGTTTGTGGATTACAGAAGCCCCAAAGTCGAGGGAGATACTTTTTTAGTGCGTGATACTCCGGAACATATTACGAGGCACGTCCGCCGTGATAACCGGCGAACAATAGTACTTGGTAGCAATTCGGTTGAAAGACTGGTTGTAATCTTAAACATTCAGTATAGTTAAAGTGAACGATTGCACTTGATCTCGTTTTTAATAGTCGCGCGGAAGTTAGTGAATAAGGTAAAACGAAATGTGAATTTTTTTAAATGGCCGCGCGGACGTTCTGGTAACAATAGCAAGAGGTCAAAATCTGAATGGATGTTTGTGTTTTTATTTGTGGTTAGGTGTGGCAATATTATGTATGTTTGAATGATGGCTAGGGTTAGGAATGATTGACGAAACGTAAGAGCTTATTGTTGTATTATTATGAAATTTTAATGACCAAACAGCCGTGGGGAAATGTAATAGTTGAACGCCGGTTTTTCGAGGGCCGTTGGAACACAGCAGCAGTTAGCTGCTACATTAGCCTAGGGGGCGACCGGGGGATACTAGTGACGAGGCGGCATAGTTTCGAGTGTATGTAGTCGATCGGTAGTATCGTGGGACTACGGGGATGTGTAAGGCACTTTAAAATTTTCAAATTCGACGCGGATAAAGTAGTTGTTTAAGGTATTAAGGGATCGAATGGAGTGAAAGTTTGACCCGGAAGTCGTCCTGGGCACTGCGGAAACGAAGGCGGTGGGGTCAAGCTAGTGTTTTGAGAGGGCCTGTGTGATGTAATGTTTTTATTTTTTGATTAAATCTGTACACTGGCGTTTTGAGAGGATTAGAGTTCTGTTGTAAGGGGAAGTGGTGTTGCGTTAACATTGCGAGGTGTCGGCCCGCGCGGCGGAACGGGACAATGGGCCGTTGGGGAACGTTATTATGGTGTCGTGGGTGAAGCTAAGCTAATGCTAACTAGCCGCGCTAACGGCTAAGGAGTCGCCGGTTGTGACGTCATAGGGGTGCGTGGAGCGATGGACGGGCTGGCTACCTGCGCTGAGCTAAAGCTAACGAAGCTAATATGCTAAGCTACCTGTGCTAACGACATAGCATGACGAGACTCTCGGGAAGTCTCGCGATGCGCGGCCATTTTAGGTGGAGCGCCGTGGTAGCCATTTTAGACGGGGCAAGGGGTAATGATTATAAGGGATTATTATTTTCAAAGTGATGTGGTTGGAACTGCGCTAGGGGGCGGTGGAGGCATATTTAGACTCCCGTCCTAAGCAGATACAGGAAGCGTTTAGCTGGTGCAGTTATGTCGTGTGTGGCTGTGTTACGTTGAAAGAGTGGTTGAAAATATGTCCCTCTTTTAGAACCCCCCCCTCTCTCTCTCTCTCTCTCCTAGAGCCATATGAAATCCGCGTTCACGGAATCGCGGACGGAATCGCGGAATTAACCAATAAAAATGGAATCAACTGCAAAACGTGGAATATTGCAGAATTTGGCCTAATCTGGACTGAAATTTCGTTTTTGGGTGGAACGTTTGGTGCACACGCGACCGGGGAGGCGGGGACGCTACAGCGTGTTACACACAACACAGCCGCGGTGCTCAAGCGTCTCGCTGCTTCAGTGTTAACATCGTCAAGAAGCTAAACAATTCCACAATAAGCCCTCAATTCAGAGCAGAACAGTATCCTAATGACTTTTATGCCTCCAGTGATAAGGTGTTTTGCTAATTCTGTCAACGTTCCGTGGACTGGACCCGCAAAAACACTTGCGACACTATTGTGATTAAATAGCTATAACGTTAGGACGTTTAGCTTCTAGCTAAATCTAGTGCACCCATCCATTTGTTTAATGCAAACGACTGCCCTTTATAAACTAAATACACTTAAATAGCTATGTAACGTTATAGGACTATCTATGGAAATGATAGCTTCTAGAAGTTCTAGCTAAATCTGGTGCACCCATCAATTTGTTTAATGCAAACGATTGTCATTATACACTGCCCTTTATAATCTAAATAAACTTAAATAGCTATGAAACGTTACATTACATAGGACTATAGATGGAAATGATAGCTTCTTGCTAAATCTAGTGCACCCATCCATTTGTTTAATGCAAACTATTGTCATTATACACTGCCCTTTATAATCTAAATAAACTTAAATAGCTATGAAACGTTACAGTACATAGGACTATAGATGGAAATGATAGCTTCTTGCTAAATCTGGTGCACTCATCCATTTGTTTAATGCAAACGATTGCCATTATACACTGTCCTTTATAAACGAAATAAACTAAACTAAAGGTGCCTAAATGATGCATTACTATATTTCATCACAATATAATAGATATAGCTAGGTTACTGACATTGTCATTGTGATAATGTCAGTAGTAGCTAGCTGTATCTATTGTTTACACTTGAAATATGTATTTTTATTTTGTCACAATATTAATTGAAAAATATTGTGTAAAATTGAACTGTATTTCTGAGTTGAAGCACTTAAAAACATTAAATGGACTGTTATATCTTATTCAATTGTGGACATTTATTCATTCCCACTTATTAGACACTATTTCTGATGGTAAAATGAGCATAAAAGGCAAAATACAGAATTCTGAAATATTAAAACGGAAAAAATGGAATTTGGGAAAAAATAAAGTGGAATTTGGAAAATAATAAAACGGATTTCATATGGCTCTACTCTCTCCCTCTCTCTCTCCCTCTCTCCATCTCCCTCTACACCCCCCCTCCTCTCCCTCTCTATCCATTTCTCTCTCTTCTCTCCCTAACCCCCCCCTTCTCTCCCTCTTTCCCTCTTTCTCTCCACCCCCCCCTCCTCTCTCTCTCTCTCCCTCTCTCTCTCCCTCTCTCCATCTCCCTCTACACCCCCCTCCTCTCCCTCTCTATCCATTTCTCTCTCTTCTCTCCCTAACCCCCCCTTCTCTCCCTCTTTCCCTCTTTCTCTCCACACCCCCCCTCCTCTCTCTCTCTCCCTCTCTCTCTCCATCTCCCTCCACACCCCCCCTCCTCTCTCTCTCTCTCCCTCTCTCTCTCTCTCCATCTCCCTCTACACCCCCCCTCCTCTCCCTCTCTATCCATTTCTCTCTCTTCTCTCCCTAACCCCCCCCTCTCTCCCTCTTTCCCTCTTTATCTCCACACCCCCCCCCTCCTCTCCCTCTCTCTCCCTCTCTCCCTCCCTCTCTCTCCCTCTCCACACCCCCCTCTCTCTCTTTTCTCTCTCTCTCCCTGCCCTCCTCGACCTCTCTTCCATTCTCGCTTCCCCCCTCGCCCCCCCACCTCTCTCGCTCTCACTCTCTCTCGCTCTCATTCGTTACCTTGTCATGTTGGGAGCTAGGGTGGCTTATTGTTGGTGGTTTGGTTATGTATAATGTTGTTTTAATGGGTTTTTAAGCTTGACTATATGAGTGTGTATTTGCTGGAGCTTGTGAGTCAGAGCGTTTGAGGAAGCCACCTTTATGGTTAGGTGACTCATGCGGGGTGTGTGTGCAGCTGGGTTAGGCTGGGTCAGGTGTGCGAGTTTACGATGGTGTGAGCTCTCGATGCTCTCTCTTTCTCTCCTATTTGGACTTGTTTAGTGTATATTGTTATTTTATGTAGGTTTCAAATGCAGTTTATTGTTATTTTTTGGGGGTTTCTAGTGCTGGTAGTGGTATTGGCCGGCGTCAGGGCGATGATGTTGTAGCAGCAAGCAGTGGGCCATACTCTCTGGCTCTCACCAGGTCTCCGTGCCAGTGGTTTGGGTGTTGCGTTCATGATGGTGGGCCGTAAGTCGGAGCATGCGTTGAGGACAGGTTAGGGACTCTCCACGCAGATGGACCTGCGTGTGAGGGGTCACTCTGCTCGGCTGCACCTGCGATGGAGGTGTTGGTAGATGAACGAGGCGTGTAATTTTTCTTTTCAGTTTAACGGGGGTGCGGGGACTGCGGACGTCGTGGCGTGGGTGGTAGACAGCTCGTCGTGGCTTGCTGACTGCCTCCGCGCATTGACGGGGATGCGCCATGTGTGCGCTCGTCGAAGCTCGCTGCCACGCTGCGCGCATTGAGTCATATTATGTGTGAATATTTAGGTGGAGGTGGTTAATTTGAGTCGGAGGTGCTGTGTGTGTGCAGCAGTGGTTGAGAGTTGTATGGACTTTGGATATCCTTGAGTAGGAAGCCCGGGGTTTCGTGTTCCAGGTTGCAAACTGGGGGGGACGCCGTGGGCTACAAGTCGGCAGACCAGTGAGATGTCATTGGTCTGCAGGGATTTCAAAATGGGGGTGGTGTCTGCGCCTGTGGTTTAATAAACAGGTTGTGCGGCACTGTTCCAAGCCACGAGAATTCGGTGACATGAGTCACTGAAAATTAATTTCTTTTCTCGTGAGAAGTGGGTCTAACACCTATAGATTAGGTGTTACGGGGGAATGTGTAGTAATTGTGTGCAAAATTATGTGTGAAATATGTGTATTACTGGTATGTAAAATGTGATGTGAGCGGAATACATTTTTAGGCTTTCTCAGATAGAAATAAATAAAGCTACACATAGAAGGAAAGGTTAGAATTAAAGATACACATAGTCATTTGCAGAGCAATAAGAGTTAAAGTGATTTTATTCACCTAAATTACCATATCCAGCACAAATGTTTAGAAATTATAGGCTGTGAATAACAAATTTCTGATTGATCAACAGAAGGAAAAGGCTGATGCGAAATAGGGTTCCCCGGAGTTGTGTGAAGAAGGAGCATGACAACGGGATTGGGAGATCCAGTTTTCCGATGGAGACAACAGAAAACAATTAAGGCCATGTCGTTAAAAATTCAAAAGAAAATTGCACAAACGCTCTCTAAAGTGATATTAGTATAGAAGATGCCCGACATTCCATGCTTAAAGATAAATGATGGATTGTGAAAGGGAAATGCCACTGATAATTAAGTGTATGCTTTTTCTTTCTCTCTTCACAGCTGCTCCAGGGCGGACAGAGGCAGTGCTGACAATTCCAAACTCCAAACAGGGGATCAAATTGACTGTTGAAAGTCGGGGTATAGTATCACACAAAGCGTTTTGTCAATTCCTGTTTGCACCAATAACTCTGAAAGTGTGAGTGATATTAACTCAAGTTTGTAAAAATAGTTTAAATACAGAGAAACTTGCTTTCCAAATGGTGGAATTTGAGTGTATGAGAGCACGTGTGAATGAGTAATATAGAGCAGAGTCACTAACTTTGATAGGAGCAATTAGAAGCAAAAATAGGTTAACCAAAACTGGACAAATAGTCTAGTTCATTAAGCCATAGTGTAATAAATAGAAGCAATATAAAAATGGCCAACAGTAGTCAGGCCAATGGGGGGGGGCATGCCGATAACCTCTGCAGACGTTTCATTGACCGAATTGAACAGTGACGTTAACCTGATTGATTTGAATGTGACTGACTCCCCTCTTGAGACCAGTGTGACGGAGGGACTGGAAATAATGTCTTTAACTCCAACACAGGGGGGTCCTGCGCCAGAACAACAACAAAAGCCAAGGAAAAAACCTTGGCAGTCACGGGGACGAGGTGGAAACAAAAGAGGGAGTGCGAATGGATCCAAAGCACAGTCAATTGTGTGTTGGAGGTGCGGGAATCTCGGCCATATTTCTAAAGACTGTGAGCGGGACTATCTATCCACAACAGGAGGCCCTCGATGGGGGAACAGGAGAGGTGGATACGGGCAAAACCAAGGTCGGTATCAAGTGCAGTGTCCACGGCCCGCAAGCTCCCCCTGTCCAGGACCCCCTCAGCACCAGAGCCAAGATGAGAGGCGGGGCCCAGCGATGGGAAGTCAGACCGCCAGCGCTGAGATGGGGGAAGGGGCGCCGACCTACAGACGACAAACGAGAGCGTTTATAACAGCGTTCGAACGACACGAGGCAGTTCATCGAGACTTAATGAAGACACAACTGGAGATCGGTCAAGCCGCACACGAGACGCAGAGACTGGATCAAGAATGGGCGAGAACGAATGTACTGCTAGATTGTACAGCGATTGGGGTCATGCTTCGGGAGTCGGAATTAGCCGCACACGAGACTCAGAGACTGGAACAAGAACTGGCGAGAAAGACTGCACTGCTAGATGGTACAGCTATTGAGATCATGCTTCGGGCGTCGGAGTTAGGCCGCCGTGATCAAGCAATGCCTTGTGCCCCGTTGCCCGGACAGATAGCTGGGCCTCGACAGGGTGATGGGAGTCTCGGGCGCGGTAGGGTTCCAGACCCCTCCCAACAACAGGCTCAAAGAACTGTGGCGGAACAAAATAGGTACGTGGTTTTCTCCCCAGAACAGGCTCAAGGGGGGCGAGACCAGAAAGGGACTGTCAGAGGTGAGAGCCATGGCGGTAATGGCAGACAGCAAGGACATACTCTGGGCCCGATGACCCCAGGGCCATCCGATTACAGGCGGGGGGCCCACCGGGCCCCACAACCGAGGGAACAAGGACAGGTTTGCTGGATCTGTGGACTGATAGGTCATTTTCAAAGGTCATGTCTGCAGAGGCCACCGGCAGAATAAAAAATATATACAACTGATTAGAATAAAAATGGAATAAATTGAATAAAAAAAATATATGCTACTGATTAGAATAAAAATAGAATAAAAAATAAATAGAGGGGTTAGGTGATTAGGTTATGAGTGGAAGTTACTAAAATGGATGTGTGAGTAATATGGCGTGATGGAGTAACTGACGGATGCGTGTACTAATCGGACTAACAAGAACATCAAATCAAATGGTAAAACAGTTAATATTAGGTATACAATATTAGACAGTGAAATGATGTGACACTGCGGCAGCTAGTGGTCAGTAGATTATCCATGTTTGATCAACATTCAGATTGGTCAAAGGGTGGACTGCATGATTAGGAAATTAAAAAGACCCATAGTTGTTCCTAGGTTGTTATGATATTGATAGATGGACATCAACAATCATGAGTAATAAATATAGGTGTATATTTTTATTTCTGCATATTTTTTCTTTCCTAGTGTGTTACGAGCAATTCCTGACTTAGGCCGGAAGCTTTCATTTTGTTTATTCGGTTGATTTTTCCGTTTTTGTTTCTTAGTTTATACGGGGGTGGATACGCCCCTAGATAATAGGTTAAGTTTGTTTCTGAGAGTGAGTTAAAAAAGAAATGCTCACAAGTTTTGTTTATTGTTTTCAATTATTGTTTTGGGCGGGATCACATCTCCCTGAGTGAGATGGACAAGGCGGCAGTGCTGACCCTTATTAGAGAAGAGGTAGGGCACCACCAGGCACCACACCACACATTATCTTAGGATAATAATGTTTGAAGACATTGTTTCTCTGACAACTTAAAACTGAGTTACATGACTTCCGGTATGAGAGCAGACGGGTAACACACGTGCGAAAGAGCTCCTGGTCAAATGAGTGAAAAAACGGATAAAAAAAGACCCGAAAAGTAATTAAAAAGGAAAATGCTCACGAGAAGTAAGGAAGAGACAACGATTGTGAAGGAAATAGAAATGGAGAACATACGAGAAGGAGAGAATCCGAAGAAACAGAATCCCCGGAGCGAAGCCGAGAAAAGCCAGGCGAAAGAAGGGGGAGGTACCGCTGAGGCAGACACGGTAATGCCAGGATGGGCCGTGAACATGCAGGCCGGGATACTGGAGAACATAACAGCGGCGATAAAACTGAACACGGACACGATAAGGAATGATATTGGGAAGCTACGGGAGGAAAATTGAGGAAGGAACAGGAGGACTTCAGAGGTGAAATGAATACAGAAATCAAAAGTGTGGAGGAGAAGATGGCGGAACAGAACAGAAACGTGACCGAGTTACAGACTAGGACGGCTCACGCGGAGGAATGGAACACGGAGATACACGAGGTATTAACATGTGTGATTCAGAAACAAGAACAGATGGAGACAAAGATGTCGGACATGGAGGGGAGGTCACGGAGAAATAACATCAGAATATGGGGACTGAAAGAAGGAGTCGAAGGGGAATCGGTGACCCTATATGTGGAAAAACTTATCAAAGAACAAATGAAGGAAACGGGACTGGAAAAAATGGAGATACAGAGGGCCCACAGGGCGTTGGCTCCGAGACCACAACCGGACAGACCTCCGAGGGCGGTGATTATTAACTTTCTGAGATTCGAGGTTAAGGAATTGGTACTCAGAACCGCGTGGACCAAGAAGATTGAAATCGAAGGGAAAAGACTATCATTTGATCACGACTACTCGACAGCGGTAGCGATAACACGCAGGTCCTACGCGGGACTGAAGAAAACCCTGAAAGAAAACGGAATGAGATTCCAGTCACCCATGACCTCGCTAAGGATTCACTGGGGGGAAGGAGCGGCGATGTACGCGACGGCACGAGAAGCGGAGCGAGAGATGAGACGGCGAGGGATGAGGATGGCGGAGGACGGAGAAGGAAGGAGGCGGGAGGAACAGACGCGGAGCCTGCAGCAGAGATTGGAAGGAGCCCGCAGATGGATCAGAGTGGAAGACCGGAACCGGAGGGAGGAGAGAGGAGAAGGCGGAGGTGAAACGTGACGGAGCGAGGACGGAGACGGATGAGGAGGCCAGACGGAGAGGAGGCGGGAGGAGACGAACGGATGAGTACACGCACAAGAGATTGAAAAAACTATTCAAATAGAGACAAAGTATAGAAACTGAAATAACATATGCATAAGCACACATTCCCAGGTAGAGGCAGGATATAGAAATGAACGTAACGTATACATGGACACATAATACACAAGCTGATGGAGGAAATAAATGGAAATATAACTAGGTTTGATAGGCGAGACACAGACCATACTGAAACAGATACATAGAAACACGCTGTGAGTAACACAGTTGGGAGGGATTAAGGGGATAAATGGACATCACATAGAAAATAGAGGAGAGGAAAAGAAAATAATAAGGGGTACACGGGAGACACCGAACACGGATATGGGAGGAAGGAGGGACAATGAAACATATGAGTCACATTGAGAGGGAACAAGAAAAGAGGGTCTTTGATCAAAAGGAAGGACAGAGCGCTTTTTGACCAGGAGCTCGAAAGCAAAAAAAAAAACAGTAAGAAAGCTGGACAAATATGACGAGCGATTGGGGGCAAGGGTTTCAAACCCCCAAGCCGTCAGGAGGGGGCCCCTCGCTAGGAGGGCAACTACCCCTCACCCACCAGCAGGGGACAGGGGGGGACACAGGGACCCCCCGAACGCCTTGGGAGCACTTTATGTAAAGTTTATGTTTTTTATTTATGTTAATCATTATATGTATTCGGTGAAGAGAGCGGAGGCTCCAACCGGAGGGGGGGATGAGTGTGACATGGGGGGGACTGACAGACGAAAGAAGAAGAAAGATGACAAGGGTTAAAGGTATAAAAATGATGTCGTTAAACGTTAATGGAATGAATAATGCGATAAAAAGGGGCAAAGTGATGTTGAAATGTAAAAAAAGTGAGATGGAAGTGATTTTTCTGCAGGAGACACATTTGGTAGCACAGGGTCATGAGAAACTGAAGAGATTTGGATATGAAAATGCATACTATAGTTCCTTTGAACAAAACCCGAGGAGAGGAGTAATCACGTTAATCAAAAACACAGTCAAATTTGAATTGATCAAGGAAGTAAGAGACAAGGAGGGAAGGTTTGTTTTGGTGAAGGGGAAAATGGAGGGCCAAATGGTTACGTTAGTAAATGTTTATGCACCCCCAGAGAGTGAGAGGGATTTATATGAGACCATTTTTGACATGATAGTGATGGAACTAGAAGGGATATTGATATGTACGGTTTTAACGTAGTACTGAATCACGACCTAGACACCACGAGTACTAGAAAAGGACGGGCGCCCATCAGTAGATATATGAATATTCAGATGACGGAAATGGGAATTACAGACGTTTGGAGGGAGATGCACGCCATGGACAGGGAATACACACATTACTCACACCCACACGTGACGTATGCGAGAATAGACTACTTTTTGATGACGATGGGGGACAGTTACAGGGCACGGGAGAGCAGTATAGGAGTGGCGGACATATCGGATCACAGTGCCATATATCTGACAGTAGATCTAGAAGGGAGACGGAGGAACACGATTTGGAGACTAAATGTAGGAATATTAAATAACAAAGGGGTGGTGAGTCAGATCAAGGAGGAGATAGCCAGATATAAGGAAGAAAATGACAACGGGGCGGTAGACCCGAACATTCTATGGGACACACTGAAGGTAGTGATAAGGGGGAAATTGATGGAAAAAACAGCAATGCTGAAGAAGGCCAGAACGGAGACATATCACAATCTGATAGGGAAGCTAAAGAAGCTAGAGGGGAGACACCAGATATCAAAAGAACAGGAAACGCTCGGAGAAATCAAAGAAGTAAAGGCCAGGATAAATAGGGAATTATTGACGGAAATAGAAAAGAAAGCGAGGTTCATGAAACAAACGTACTATGAAGGGGGACCAAAAGCGACCAGACTGTTGGCTAGGAGAATTAGAACGCAACAGAAGTTGAACACGATACACACAATAAGGGATACAAAGACTAATGAAATATTGAGGGACCCAGCTGAAATAGAGAGGACATTTAGAGAATACTATGAGAAATTATACACACAGCCAAAAGCAGCGGGAGAAGAGGAAATAGAAACATATCTGGAGAAGCTAGAGTTACCATCGATAGGGAAAGAACAGAATGAAGAGTTAAATAAAATAATTACGGAACAAGAACTGGAAGATGCAATTAGTAGAGCTAAAAACAACAAGTCTCCGGGGAGCGACGGATTCCCATCGGAATTCTACAAGACATTTAGAACTGAATTAGCACCCATGTTAGGGGCGGCGTTCAGACACACGATGGAAGAGGGGAAAATGCCCCCCTCGTGGAAGGAAGCCATAATCACCACGATACCGAAGGAAGGGAAGGATAGGGAACTATGTAGTAGTTTCAGACCTGTGTCCATACTCAACGTAGATTACAAGATGTATACATCGATAATATCAAAAAGATTTGAGACGTTTATGCCAGACATTATAGATGAAGATCAAACTGGATTTATTAAAGGGAGACAGACACAGGACAACGTGAGAAAGACATTACACATAGTAGAGGAGATACAAAAACAAGGGGGTAGCGCGGTACTGATTAGCCTAGATGCAGAAAAAGCGTTCGACAGTGTGAGCTGGACATTTTTATATAAAACATTGATGAGGTTCGGACTGAACGGGAGGGCGATGAAGATGATCAAGGCGCTATATCAAGAGCCGACAGCGAGGGTTAAGGTGAATGGCAGCTTGACGGATAGAATCAGATTAGAGAGGGCTACCAGACAGGGATGTTGTCTCTCACCGACGCTCTTCGCCGTTTTCATAGAACCACTGGCACAACTGATCAGGCAGACCGAGGACATCAAGGGAGTAAGGATAAAGGGAACGGAATATAAACTAGGCTTATTTGCAGACGACGTGATAGTATACATGAGGCAACCAGAAAAGAGCTTCCCGGCACTGATGGACCTACTGAAGGAATATGGTCACTACTCAGGATACAAACTAAACGTGACAAAGACACAGACCTTAGCATGGAACTACTCTCCAACGACGGAAATTAGAGAACAGTACGGGATAAGATGGGACATGGACAAGATTAAATACTTAGGGGTGAACATCACGAGAGGGGTGGAGAAACTGTTTGAGGCGAATTATACACAGATAAATCAGAACATCAAGAGAGACCTAGAGAGATGGACAGTAATGCCCTTGGACTTCAATTCAAGAATAGAGGTCATTAAAATGAACATACTATCAAGGTTACTGTACCTATTCCAGTCACTACCGATACAAATACCACAGAATCAATTCAGGGAGTGGGACAGACTGATATCGAGGTTCATATGGGCGGGGAGAAGACCAAAGGAAGAGGGAGGGATGGCAGTACCCAGCCTACAAGATTATTACTATGCAGCACAACTGAGAGCAGTGACGTGCTGGTGTAACGACAGATATGAGGCAAGATGGAAAGACATTGAAAAAGAAGGGGAGGGATACAAGGTACAAGCTCTGGTGGGGGATAGGGAACTATTTAAAGAAAAAGAGGGACTATTAGATCCAATCACCAAATACACCTTGACCATATGGAACAGAGTAGTAAAAACACACAAATTGGAGAAGCAGTCAGGGGTCCTGAGATGGGTAGCACATGACAAGAGATTCAAACCAGGGAGGTTAGACCATGGATTCAGAAGGTGGGAGGGGGGGGGGGGGGGGCAACAGCAATATGCAAAATGATAGAGAAGGGAGAAATGCAGACACTACAAAAATTAAAGGAGAAATTTGGACTAGAAAACAGGGACCACTTCAGATATCTACAGGTTAGAGACTACTACAACAAAGAAATAAGGGGGGCCAAAGACGAGGAACAGAATGGAATAATAAAGATGATAGTATGGGCATACGAAGGGGGGCAAGGAAGAGTAATATCAGCAATATACCGGGCTATAATGACCAGCAAGGGACACACGACCGATTACATAAGGGAGAAATGGGAGAGAGAGCTAGAGATAGAAATAACAGGGAAGGAATGGGGGAACATATGCGAGGTACAACATTCAACAACAGGATCGAGAATATGGAAAGAATTTGGATGGAAAAACATAATCAGATTCTTTATAACCCCAGAGCTGAAGGGAAAATAAGCACCAACACAAAAAGCATGCTGGAGGATGTGTGGGAAGGAGGGGGCAAATCACACGCACATATTCTGGGGATGTCAGAAGCTGAAGGGGTATTGGGAGGAGATAGGGGAAGCAATGATCAGAATATTAGGATACGGGATACCACAAACAGGACTGGTACTTTACTTAGGAGACCTGACACACGAGGGAATACAAGGGGGGGACAAATATTTAATAAAGATAATGTTGATAGCGGCCAGAAAAGCAATAACGAGACTGTGGTATAAGGAAGACCCACCGACAATAGCAAAATGGGTAGGAATAGTGGAAGAAATACAGGATATGGAAAGGATAACACACATGCTGAGGTTACAGGAAGAGAAATTTGGGGAAAGATGGGGAAAGTGGGAGGATTATAAAAGGAACGAGAACGACATCACAGAGGAAGAACCAAATGCAACACAAGAGAGCGAAGGGTAAAGGAGGAAAGATGTTCAAGCAGGGTCTATGAACGTTAGGTTATGACTATAACCAAGTTCTGTTAGTTAGGGGCGATGCTTGGCATCGCTACTGCACTATCTCGCGTACGTGCACGCGTACTGAATAAACCACAAATGTACCTCTAATACCAGTATTAGTCTGACCACACCCCTCATCAGCTTACCTTCATAAGCAGGTGTGTGGTCACCTGCTCTCCTCCTTCCCAAGCTTTCACCACAAGGTGAGGACAAGGGCTGCAGCGGCGTCCGATGCCAAGCATCGCCCCTAACTAACAGAACTTGGTTATAGTCATAACCTAACGTTCTGTATCGTTAGTGGCTTAGCTTGGCATCGCTACTGCACAAGGGAGGCCAAGCGGAGCCACTTGGCTGACAAATACACCCCGCTGACAGCCCCCCAAAACCATCAGAACAGGGAGGGCCGAGCCCCCCCGACCCCCCCTAATGGAGGGTAGCCCCCCTATTAGGGACGTCACGGGAGGGCGACGGACCCGACCGTGCGAAGAGGCACTCAAGCAACTCAACGCACAGGGTGAGCAGACCGTGGCTTGACCCCACGACTACACACACGCACAACCCGCATGCCACCCGGGAACGAACGGAGGAACAACCTCGTTACTGCCCCCAGAATCACGGGGTCAAGGGCAAACCCAACCCCGTGGCAAGGCCGTAGCAGCGGAGCACGAAGGAAGACCCAGACCCACCAAAAGGACTGGACTCCCTGGAATGGGGGCCCGGAGAAGTCCACGATGCCAGCATCAAGACCCCACCAGGTGGGCACGTAGTGCCCCGCCCCCCACATCGCCAGCGTATTCGGACAAAGGCCCCTCAGTTACTGCACCTGGTATTCCCAGGCGGAACCAACCAGGCCAGAACCTGCCCAGCTTCCGAGATCGGACGAGACCGGGCGTGTTCAGGTCGGTATGGCCGTAAGCCGAGCGGGCCCCGTCCCCCCAATAGTACACCGCCTGGCACACTGACCCTGCAGAATAGGCAGTCAGCATGGCCGTAAGCACACAAAAAAGGTTAACCAACGGAAGCAGGCAGCGCACCGGGGAAAAACCAGGCAACAGGCTGTTAACCCTAGCCTGGAGACTGCGGACGAGACAGGCGCCAGAGGGGACAGCTGAACACAGCCGCCCCGGCGGAAGGAGCGTAAGCTGGCGGTGTTGCATGACCAAGCCTCCATTTAACAACCCCCACCCAGAGGGGTCGAGGCAGAGAAGGCTGACACGATTGGCAGACGTCATGAACGTGCAGGGGCACCCTCAAACGGTGAACCCGGGAGTTGACACTGCTCCAACACACCAGGGAATCAACCACCTCGGTGTTACCCAATGCGGTGGTTGTTCCTATAACCCCTCAAGAAAAAACTCCAAAACACACCTGCGGGTATACACCGGCTATACCGCAGTACAAGTGTTTCAGTTTCCAAAAAGGGTTAACCCAGGCCTACGGGTCGCAAACATCACTTCGGACCGGGCCTGGCGGTACGGGAAGCACAGGGTCACCAGAGGAGGTCAAAAAACCACCCCCACAGGCCCCTCTTCGCCATGCGTGAGAGAGGAGCGAAAAATAATGGAGAACCAGCCCCTAAGCACACCGTACCTGGTATTCCCCGGCGGTCTCCCAACCAAGTACTAACCAGGACCAACCTGTGTAGCGGCCGAGATCCGACGAGATCGAGCGCGTACAGAATGGCATGGCTGTAAGCCATGACGACAGTGCTGAGTAAAAACATACCCAACCAGGGTCTCCATAGCGCTTAACCCTGTGACACCCAGACCGACCTGGCATTTTTCCCCCTGAAAAAAGCCCAAGTCCCTCAGGGTACCAGAACAGCAGATCTGCATCCCCGGCGGACAACGGGTTCAACTGATCTGGACCAGCGTGACCAGAACCAGTCCCGTGCCCTAACCACGCCGACATGCCTACTCCAGGAGAAGGGCAGATATGCGTGTTGATCTTAACATGAAAAGAAGGCGCCACCCAGACGTCGGGACGAACCGCGCCTGGTGGCCCACCCCAAGGGCGTGAGACCCCACTACATATGTTCAGATCCATCCCGTCATCATCCCCCAGACATGAACGAGAATCCGTCGACAACCCACCCAGGTCATGGGATGTGGTCGCCGGAAGAGGAAAAACCCCCATCTCAGTTGCTTTATAAAAACGCTGTTTCAACCACAAGCAACTAAGGCGTGCCAGTCAATCGCCTGTTTACAGCGAGCTAGCACTATACGTGCGTCGGGACACACCCCCATCAATGAACAGGCTATTTAGACCTGTCATTGAATCCCCAAGGCGCCCAGGGGAACGACAAGAGGGGTGTGACACTCCCTAACTCCAACACTTCTGGAATAGAAAGAAGGAAGCATCAACAGTATGTATCCCAGTCTACACAGCCGGGGTAAAAAATGTTCACATTTTTACATCCCACCACCCTCCCATAGGAAAGAGACGGGGATCCCCAGAGAGACTTCCCACGCGAGCTGTACAGATTGAAAAGAATATATTGCACCTTGAGCCATGTAAAAAACTGGTTTTAGGGCCTCCGGGGAAGAGGCACCGAACCCATACACACTCAATAAACGAATTGAATCGAATATACATACAATAGAAAAGGACCCTTCTAGAGGGTCCACTCACTTTGACAATCTGAGGAGGAAGGCTCTGTACTCTGATGGAGGCTTCCTCACATGGAAGAAGGAGTCCGAACTCACAGAAGGCCTGAGTAGGCGCTTGGTGAGGAGGAGCCCTGACCACCCCCCCTGAAAACAGATCCATCACATGGACCTGAACAGCACACGGAAGTCCTACCAACAGAGACGCGCACGGTGACGTACTCTATGGCGGGGGAATTCCTGCGGTGCACACGCCCAATATACCAGGCCGTGGGACCAGGAACTCCCTCCCCCCCCCCCCCCCCCCCCCCGTAACGTGCCGAACCGCCACGTGACGGGAACCTTGAAGGACAGGGGGTGTACCCCTGACCGACAGAACAATGGGGAGAGGAAAGGTTACCAGTTCACCCCTTTACGACCCCACACCCATGATACGACGTAACGACAAAAAGAGAATATGACACAGTCATAGTCAGCTCTATGAAGCGTTTCACAGCTCCACACAGCGCACGAGCTAACCTGCTATCTGATTTTTACTAAGGAAAAACACAGAATAGAGAGGGCTCTAAGAACCCCGGTCCAACATACACATGTGCTTCTGTGGCCAGTACAACCCAGTTGTAGGTCACATGACACACACAACCCATCATCACCTACAAAAAATGGCAAAAACACTCAACAGAGGAACGCCGTTTTTTTCACAATGAGAGAATACATCATTCTTGATTAGTATCGACCACAGGCCTTGCTAAGCACACATGACAGCAACCAAACCAATTTCCCTTTAGGAAATAAGTTTCTCCAGCAGATTTAGCACAACCTCAGCAATCAAGCTGAGAGTTACATCGTATCCCTACCACACAAAAGACACAATTAATGCACAACATGTCTGATAGGAGGTGATAAAGTCCCCAGGGAACCGGGGGGGGAAACACAATCCTCCTATTTTACCCTCAATACGGCCAGTTAAAACAGGAAAACCTGTTAATGTGTGAACTCACTGTTCATTGTCATTACAGTCTGAGAAAGAACATTCTTTTACTCACTCGTCACCAAGCATAGCTTCATAGGTTAGTTGCCTTAGTAGTGAGTACACGGTACACATAAACACCATGATGTTTCTCACACAACAACCAGATCAATACATCACGACCTGCACGGAGAAGCTAACTGCCAGTGACAAAAACAGCTCACACACAACCCGCAACGTATCTCAAATGCATTGCAACAACACACGTTTTGGGAAAAAACACCGTTATTCACAATACATTTAGCAAGGTAAAACCAGAAGACGTGTTATGAGGTCTGGCCAACCCCGTACCTGCCCGGAACGCAGATCAGCGAAGTGCAGTCACAAGCCACCGTAGAACACAGCCGTCCCGTGTTGTTCGATCCGGGCAGCGTCGCCGCTCCACCAGTCGCTACAGTCCTCTTTGTTGACGCAATCCCCGTCTAGGCTCAGGCAGGGTCGACGAACATCCCCTGTCAAGGATGACGTCGTGGTCAAGAGTGTAAAACATGTTAAAATCAAAGCACGTTCAACAGAATAGCATCAAGCTAACGGCTGCTCCAACCGTTCGGGTGCTATTGCTTCCGCTCGCGAGACGCCGATCTACGACGCACGCGATCAGGAGCGAGCTCCCGGCGGCGCGCGAGAAGCCAAGCTACCCCGCGCCAGGCCACCGACCGGCTAACCGTAAGCTATGAACATGTAAACAATGACATAACACTCACCCAGACAGGCCGCCGTTCTGAACCCTCCTCACTTTTTAAGAGAAAAGAGAAAACAAGACGTCAACACCGCTTCACAACGGTGACATTAACACGTCCGGCGGAATCAGCACAGTACCAACTGGCCTGTATAGCTGACTTTGAACATGAATCTGCCGCTATCGCACATTACATGCACATATCCCCTCGTGAAGGAATACTCTCATTTGGATATGAAAGATGGGGTCTTAACACGGTGACAGAGAGAATCCACTCGTCCAGAACACACAGGGATCACCAGTGTCAATGGTCGCGGCCCACTAGTTAAAACTATAATGGTCGCCAGACCAAGGCCTTCTGTCGCCTAGACGGCTAAACAAAGGACCCTAGCCTGGGGCCGGTTTCCATAAACTTTGTCAAGTAGCCCCCATAGCACTAACAGACAAGTGGAGCCCGCCAGCAAACACTACTCACCCAACCTGGAACGCACCGCTCCTCACAACAGCGGCATGTCCGACAGTTCAGCTGTGGCCTGACAGGTTTCACCCCAACAAACACAGCAAGGAACTGCAGTTGAGAAGCATGCAGCGGCGTGCTCCCAATACGAAAACCGGTGGAGGGTTTGTAGAATGATCATCATCTTCTAGACACTCCAGTACGAAGACAATATCGCCGTATTTTCTCGAAAATAGTGAGAGAGAAAATAAAGATATGATGTCAACGTATCCTTGTTTCCCAAGCTGTTCCTAATCCAATTTCTTCCATCATGGTGTCAAGTGTGGGGATCTACCGAGGCACCTCTTCCTTGTGGTGAAAGCGAGAAGGAGGAGAGCAGGTGACCACACACCTGCTTATGAAGGTAAGCTGATGAGGGGTGTGGTCAGACTAATACTGGTATTAGAGGTACATTTGTGGTTTATTCAGTACGCGTGCACGTACGCGAGATAGTGCAGTAGCGATGCCAAGCTAAGCCACTAACGATACAGAACCCATGTCACACACCTGTACTTTAGTTAATATTATCTATTTTGTTTTTGGGATATTACAAGTGCTGAATGCTTTTATACCTTATTATTTATGTCTGTTTAACGGTGTGATATTAAATATTCAGGGATGATGTGGTTTGTGTATGGGTGAAACAAAAGGCAAAGTGAAAGTTAATAAACAAGAGAAAAAAAAAGAAAGGATGAAGGAGAAGGGAAGAAAGAAACTCAAGGAGGGTCTCTGGACCCAGATCACACATACAAACCTTAGTCAGCATTTATTGTCTTTGAGTAGGAATTACCTGTTTATGCCTGTTTAAGGGAGATACACAATCAGCCTTTGTATCAAATACCTAGAAAACAACAGTAGGGGAACCAGACAACTAACCATGTGATACCCATGTAAATATTTATGTGCACTGTTTTTTCTTTTTGTTTTTATTGTGATACTAGTCTCTTCATTTTTTATTATTTATTTTTTGTAAGTGCTGTCTGTCTAAATAAATGTTAATAAAAAATTTAAGTTTAAAAAAAATAAAAAAATATTATTGTTTTGGGCATGTTTTTCTTTGTTTTTGTTTCTTTTCTATATTTTTTCTTAGGAAACCTGACAGGCTGGGAGTGATCTCGACACAGCAGGACTGGGTAGTATATGTCTATATAATGGACTGAGAACAAGGTGAATGGACATGAGCTGGTTCATGGATTTTTGTTCTCCGCCCATTAAAAATCCGGATCTAGGATCTGGGGGTTGTGTCGCGATTGGTGAAAGTGTTGGGAAACATGATTCTCTGTACATTGATAAGCTCAGTAGGTTTTGGTCGCCATTGGCCAAATAGTCTTTGTGTAGGATGTGGACATGTGCAATTGATGATTGGCTTGTGGGGGACTCTGATGGCTTAGTAGAGGCTGGCAGAGCATGTGGAAGATGTGTGTTTAAGGCGGACTGTGATTTGTTGCCGTACGTGTAGGACTACTGGGTGAGAGGTCGTGTCAGTACTGGCTGTCCGGGCCCGGAGGCAGCTGTCCAAGGACGAAGGTATGATGTTTAGAATTTTATTCCACATCAAAGGGTGGTGGGTTATACTGTTTTGACAGCATAATATAATGAGAGCCATGTGAATTTTTCGGAATTTTGAAAATTAACGATCTAGAAGCCATGAAATATATAGATAAATGATTTGGAAAAGAAAGTTGTCAAACTCAGACCAGTAAAGAGTGTCTGAGGGAGGAAAAATATGGACTCTCAATCAATTGTTGTGGTAGAAGTAACCTGCGCTGTCCACCGAAGCGATATATATTCACTGCAGGATACGAATGGGAGATTGGGGAATCAGCAGTCATCCGAGTGTGGTACGAGGGAGACCAAGGACTCCAGCGGTACTGTTGATCCAGGACACTGGCTAGTGTCTACCCAGAGGTCCATGGGGAATCACAACACTGCAGGTACCAAGAGATCCAGGAGAAGCCTAACTCGCAAGCGTTGAGAGTTCCGGCCAACGCAGTGACCGGGTCTGGAGGCTTCGGAGGGGAACGAGAGAGGCCAAACGACAGGCAATCTATGAGGAGACAGGCTGCTAGGCCTCATCATCAACTCCGGCTGTCAACAGACAGGCTGCAAGGCCTTAGCAATTGACCAGGGTGTCAGCAAGCGAAAGGGTGGAGCCGCTATCGCCCCTATCAACGACCAGGCGGAGGGTGGGGAGAATCAAACCTCTTCCACTATTCCGAGGGTCAACGGGGGTTGAGCCAGCGACGACTGCGGGAGACAACAACAACCTCCTCACAGCCGTGACAGCGCCAGAGGGGAGATCTAATCACCCCACCTAAGATCGACGCAACTGACACCCGAGGGAAGAGCTCCTGGTTCAACTGAACTGGCAATACAGCAGGGGGTCATACCCCTATTCGAGTAACAGCACGAGGCACGAGGTCTCGACAGAAGACGGGGTGGGATCGAAAGGCAACTGGCTTTCTGATTCTACCTCCCAGAGTTGGTTGTAGCATTCAGCAGTCTTGAACTGCACCAGCTCTGAGAAATGAGGAGGTGGGCCAGGTCAATCCAGAAAACATTGACCCCCCCCCCCCCTTCTCACTGCTCCAAGTCAGAATTTGACAAACCTCCACTTGAAACCAGTGGAAATTGATCCTGGTACGAAAGAGAGTGTCAAAGACTGCACACGGCGCACAATAATGAAAATAGACTGAAAATAAAGATTTATGGGTGATGATAAGTATACATAAAAAAGAGATGTAGAAAAAATAATGTTGTGTTGATTTTTAAGATCCAAGTGTGGGATGCTGTATGTAATATGATTTAAAATGGTTTATTTATATCCAGGTAGTGGAAAGCAATATGTAGAAGTTGGGATCTATGGTTAACATATAATACTAGCCAATTAAGGATAGTTAAGGGGAGACACTGCAGGTGAATAGGGTAATTTTTTTACTAATAGATATCACAATGAAACTTCCCCAGTTGATTACTTATATTAAAGGGGAACTATCTTATAAATGGCCTTTTTGAGTGTTTAGCATTGTTTCCTAGCTATGTGAACTTATATTAATATGATCTATGTTTCAAAATTCTCATATTGGCGCATTCTTCCAATTCTCCTCTCACAATATTCACCCTCACTGAACTGAGTCGTTTGAAAATGTGCCTATATGTGATGTCATATAGTCACTGCTGCATGTTAATGTTCAAGAGGCGGCGCAGGCCACACAGTGGTTTAGGAGCCCAGGCTCAAAACAGCTCGAGATCTTGAGGTAGAAAAATGCTGTTTTTGAGGACTTGATTAGAAATACAAAACAATGAATAAAAAAAAATATATATTACAGAGGTGTTCCATAGACTCACAGGAATTGTGTAAAAGTGCCCAAATAGTGAAAGAAATAGTAAAATAGTTCCCCTTTAAGACAAGACTTTTTTGTATTACAAGTTTTCTGAAATTGTATGTTTAAATATGCAAATGAGGCATGATCTACTTAAATATGCACTAATTTGCATATAAATGGATAAAGCCATTTTCAAAATTATAGTTTAATTTTGTTGACATATTAGAGCCAAAGGTTATTACAGAGGTGATTTTGGATATCTCTTTTTATCACTCCATAAATCCATACTCCATTCAGTCCATTTTTATGGTAAAATTCCATATTTCGCCATGTTTTTAGGAATAAAATGTCATATAAATCAGGGTATGAATGCGATATCAACAAACCCTTCTGTAAATACCTTCAGAACATAGATATGAATAGAACTGGAAGGTTTGGTGTATGTGAGTGCTACTGAAGTGGAGATTTCTGGCTCAGAGTATGAGGAAAAACTCTTAAAACTCATTTTTGGGAAAACGCCTTCAAAGTTCTGTATTGTAAAATGCCATACTTTTTTTTTTAAACAGTTATTTACAAACACAATACCTAATCAAACCATTAGTAATAGACAACCTAAACACATGTTTGATAACTGAATAATAATAATAATAATGATGTTATTGAACTGAACAGAACTACACACATGCTACAAACAGTGTAGTACAGTGTAGTACCCCCTAATAGGCAAAAAATATTTGAATAGATATCACTATGAAACTTTCCCAATTTGTTATGTACATATAAACTAAGAAAAAATATATTGCAAGTTTTCTGAAATTTATGTTTATATATGCAAATGAGGAACTTCTCCATTAAATATGTGCACATTTATGGATGCAATAAGGCAAAATGATGTAAAATAAACAACTAAATGTGTGTTATTGACGTTTTATTGTCACTAGTTTCATAGAAGACATGTTTAGGAAGCAAAATATAACAAAATCTCAAAATCAACATAAAAAGTATATTTGACTATTCACCTGCAGTGTCTCGCCTTAATCTCTATCCAAGTGTGGACTGTAGTAGTATTTGGTAACCATAGCTAGACATATGTTGCCTGAAACTGGTGTTCAAATCAAACTAATGTGTTTTAGTCTTGTAGAAACATGTCAATTAAAAATAGGTCATCATTAAACCTGATAATGCCCAGAGGGACAAGCTTAGAGAATGTGTGTGTTTGCAGAGACGTGGGCTCACACCAGGAGGTCATTTGCATACTACTGCTGGCAGCTGCAGAACAATAGATCAAGGGGCTGTTAAACTGGTCCTGTGGCTGATTATAGCACAGGAAGCCGGTAGCTCATGCCCCAGGTCTAAACAGGACAACATGTTGCTGCAGCTGCCAGGGGAGGAGCAAGCGTCTCCATTCTCTGTAACACTAAGTACATTTTCAAATGACTATTGGTATACTTGGATTAATTTAATATGAACTACAGAAAATCCTGTTATATTGTGGACATAATCTTGAATCTAATGATATAAAATATGTCAGGTTTATGACGGGGAATCACAGAGTTTGAAATTAGGCCACGTTTGAATCTACATTGGAAAATACTTAAATGTGTGTTTACTGAGGTAGGAGGTTTACCATCAATGTGAAATACCTGCATATCTGACTGTTAGGCTGGACTGATGAGGCTGAATAGAATGGTGTGATTATATGATGTGATTATACTAGCTCAGAGGTAATCACTCAACACAATGTGGTTTTTTAGGTTAAAGAATCTTGGTAAATCATGAGGGAACATATTATTAATGAACGCTAAGTATAAACTGTTTGTAGCTATTCAATGAAAGCCAGAAAGACTGTTAAAGACTTAATCCCCTGTATAGTAAGACTAGTTTTACTTAGGTTGAAACTAGGCTTAAATGGTAATAGACTGTGATACCCATGTAGCATCAAGATAAACTGTTCAATTATGATATCTATGTGTTTAGGTAATCAATCTCAATTCGAATATATATATCTTAAGTTCAATAACTAAAATATTATGTTAGTTAGATGGTGTTTGTTCTTTGGTTGAAAAACAAGGGAAATAAGAGGGTGGGCCCTCCTCCGTTTTCAAATACTCGGTGCAGGCCTGGGATTGGAGGAACACGTCTGGTGATGTCACTCTGGTGACATCACGAGAGACTCCAGGCTTTTGATATAAGAGGTGGGTGTTGTGACGGTGGGAGGACACTCTGACACGGAACCACAAGGACAACACCCCACCTTTTTCACACAGCAGACGATGCGGCAGAGGAGACTCAAGAGACAAAGAACTTTTTGGAGGGAGAATAGACTTCTTTGTTCATCAGCCAGAGAACAAAGCCCATCAACAACTTATCAAACTATCATTATTTAATCTGTCTTCTTAGTAAGGACGAGCGGCATAGGGCTCCGGTACCTTGAATCTTTTATAGTGTTCTGTATTGTAATTTGTATACACTCTTAACTTTGATTAAACAGCTGTCAGTACACCTTCTCCTCCATTTCTCCTGCTGCTCTGCTGGTCGTCAAACAAAGACCATTTGGTCTTATTGGTAGTACAAAGGTTTTTAGGGGAACCATACACAACGCAGAGGCCAGTTGGTTCTGATCTTATCAGAACCAGAACAGAAGCCTTTACTACTTCAATTTGGTGCCGTCGACCACCCGGGAACCAGAAGCGGCCTTGAATTGAGATTTTTTTCCGACAACAACACTGGATGATTTCAGAAAAGCTGCCGAAGGACGTCGACAGCATCAGAACCTGAAAAATAGGTGAGTGTAATGGCGGAATGTGTGGTCGCTCAGTTCGAACCAGGGGTTGACCGAGAATATTACCTCATATAGTATTAGATATGTGAGGCGTTGGGGGGGGCATAACTACTGTAATCATAGTGCGGGTCGAAGCGTCGGACTACATCGAGTTGAAAAGTCCATTGAATCGTGGACTCTGTAAACTGTTGTTGGCAAGATTCGACAGGGCGTATTCTGGGGAATGGAGAGACCTAATCATTTGACCCAGAACCGGACGCAGCGAAGTTGGTAATTTTTTTACGTGTCGGGACAATGGGTGAATTGTGTGTCTATGCTGGCGGGATGGAACGGAGTCCGGCCTGGAGCCGTAACTCAAACGGCAAACGGCGAGGGGCTGATCCATCGGCGGGACATAGGGTCGTTAATACACTAATTCAACATTGTTTGGATCATGTAAATCAGAAGATGTAAGTGCGGGAAGGCGATCGATATGGTACAGGGGGCTTGTTATGAATCACGGGGAATAAGCGAGCCATGGCGTAATATGAGGCGTTAGGTCCTAGCTGGAAATATACGTAGGTTGTAACATGTTAAAGCAGAGACAGCCGTTTCTGTTTCAATTCGACGAATCGTGCTCTCTGCATTTAATATCGACCGAACTAAATGAAGATTATGCCCGCATTAGGGTGTATTTCGAATAGATCAAGACGGCGAGGGGGTTGTCTACAAATTGAGTTTGTGGATTACAGAAGCCCCAAAGTCGAGGGAGATACTTTTTTAGTGCGTGATACTCCGGAACATATTACGAGGCACGTCCGCCGTGATAACCGGCGAACAATAGTACTTGGTAGCAATTCGGTTGAAAGACTGGTTGTAATCTTAAACATTCAGTATAGTTAAAGTGAACGATTGCACTTGATCTCGTTTTTAATAGTCGCGCGGAAGTTAGTGAATAAGGTAAAACGAAATGTGAATTTTTTTAAATGGCCGCGCGGACGTTCTGGTAACAATAGCAAGAGGTCAAAATCTGAATGGATGTTTGTGTTTTTATTTGTGGTTAGGTGTGGCAATATTATGTATGTTTGAATGATGGCTAGGGTTAGGAATGATTGACGAAACGTAAGAGCTTATTGTTGTATTATTATGAAATTTTAATGACCAAACAGCCGTGGGGAAATGTAATAGTTGAACGCCGGTTTTTCGAGGGCCGTTGGAACACAGCAGCAGTTAGCTGCTACATTAGCCTAGGGGGCGACCGGGGGATACTAGTGACGAGGCGGCATAGTTTCGAGTGTATGTAGTCGATCGGTAGTATCGTGGGACTACGGGGATGTGTAAGGCACTTTAAAATTTTCAAATTCGACGCGGATAAAGTAGTTGTTTAAGGTATTAAGGGATCGAATGGAGTGAAAGTTTGACCCGGAAGTCGTCCTGGGCACTGCGGAAACGAAGGCGGTGGGGTCAAGCTAGTGTTTTGAGAGGGCCTGTGTGATGTAATGTTTTTATTTTTTGATTAAATCTGTACACTGGCGTTTTGAGAGGATTAGAGTTCTGTTGTAAGGGGAAGTGGTGTTGCGTTAACATTGCGAGGTGTCGGCCCGCGCGGCGGAACGGGACAATGGGCCGTTGGGGAACGTTATTATGGTGTCGTGGGTGAAGCTAAGCTAATGCTAACTAGCCGCGCTAACGGCTAAGGAGTCGCCGGTTGTGACGTCATAGGGGTGTGTGGAGCGATGGACGGGCTGGCTACCTGCGCTGAGCTAAAGCTAACGAAGCTAATATGCTAAGCTACCTGTGCTAACGACATAGCATGACGAGACTCTCGGGAAGTCTCGCGATGCGCGGCCATTTTAGGTGGAGCGCCGTGGTAGCCATTTTAGACGGGGCAAGGGGTAATGATTATAAGGGATTATTATTTTCAAAGTGATGTGGTTGGAACTGCGCTAGGGGGCGGTGGAGGCATATTTAGACTCCCGTCCTAAGCAGATACAGGAAGCGTTTAGCTGGTGCAGTTATGTCGTGTGTGGCTGTGTTACGTTGAAAGAGTGGTTGAAAATATGTCCCTCTTTTAGAACCCCCCCCTCTCTCTCTCTCTCTCTCCTAGAGCCATATGAAATCCGCGTTCACGGAATCGCGGACGGAATCGCGGAATTAACCAATAAAAATGGAATCAACTGCAAAACGTGGAATATTGCAGAATTTGGCCTAATCTGGACTGAAATTTCGTTTTTGGGTGGAACGTTTGGTGCACACGCGACCGGGGAGGCGGGGACGCTACAGCGTGTTACACACAACACAGCCGCGGTGCTCAAGCGTCTCGCTGCTTCAGTGTTAACATCGTCAAGAAGCTAAACAATTCCACAATAAGCCCTCAATTCAGAGCAGAACAGTATCCTAATGACTTTTATGCCTCCGGTGATAAGGTGTTTTGCTAATTCTGTCAACGTTCCGTGGACTGGACCCGCAAAAACACTTGCGACACTATTGTGATTAAATAGCTATAACGTTAGGACGTTTAGCTTCTAGCTAAATCTAGTGCACCCATCCATTTGTTTAATGCAAACGACTGCCCTTTATAAACTAAATACACTTAAATAGCTATGTAACGTTATAGGACTATCTATGGAAATGATAGCTTCTAGAAGTTCTAGCTAAATCTGGTGCACCCATCAATTTGTTTAATGCAAACGATTGTCATTATACACTGCCCTTTATAATCTAAATAAACTTAAATAGCTATGAAACGTTACATTACATAGGACTATAGATGGAAATGATAGCTTCTTGCTAAATCTAGTGCACCCATCCATTTGTTTAATGCAAACTATTGTCATTATACACTGCCCTTTATAATCTAAATAAACTTAAATAGCTATGAAACGTTACAGTACATAGGACTATAGATGGAAATGATAGCTTCTTGCTAAATCTGGTGCACTCATCCATTTGTTTAATGCAAACGATTGCCATTATACACTGTCCTTTATAAACGAAATAAACTAAACTAAAGGTGCCTAAATGATGCATTACTATATTTCATCACAATATAATAGATATAGCTAGGTTACTGACATTGTCATTGTGATAATGTCAGTAGTAGCTAGCTGTATCTATTGTTTACACTTGAAATATGTATTTTTATTTTGTCACAATATTAATTGAAAAATATTGTGTAAAATTGAACTGTATTTCTGAGTTGAAGCACTTAAAAACATTAAATGGACTGTTATATCTTATTCAATTGTGGACATTTATTCATTCCCACTTATTAGACACTATTTCTGATGGTAAAATGAGCATAAAAGGCAAAATACAGAATTCTGAAATATTAAAACGGAAAAAATGGAATTTGGGAAAAAATAAAGTGGAATTTGGAAAATAATAAAACGGATTTCATATGGCTCTACTCTCTCCCTCTCTCTCTCCCTCTCTCCATCTCCCTCTACACCCCCCCTCCTCTCCCTCTCTATCCATTTCTCTCTCTTCTCTCCCTAACCCCCCCCTTCTCTCCCTCTTTCCCTCTTTCTCTCCACCCCCCCCTCCTCTCTCTCTCTCTCCCTCTCTCTCTCCCTCTCTCCATCTCCCTCTACACCCCCCCTCCTCTCCCTCTCTATCCATTTCTCTCTCTTCTCTCCCTAACCCCCCCTTCTCTCCCTCTTTCCCTCTTTCTCTCCACACCCCCCCTCCTCTCTCTCTCTCCCTCTCTCTCTCCATCTCCCTCCACACCCCCCCTCCTCTCTCTCTCTCTCCCTCTCTCTCTCTCTCCATCTCCCTCTACACCCCCCCTCCTCTCCCTCTCTATCCATTTCTCTCTCTTCTCTCCCTAACCCCCCCCTCTCTCCCTCTTTCCCTCTTTATCTCCACACCCCCCCCCCTCCTCTCCCTCTCTCTCCCTCTCTCCCTCCCTCTCTCTCCCTCTCCACACCCCCCTCTCTCTCTTTTCTCTCTCTCTCCCTGCCCTCCTCGACCTCTCTTCCATTCTCGCTTCCCCCCTCGCCCCCCCACCTCTCTCGCTCTCACTCTCTCTCGCTCTCATTCGTTACCTTGTCATGTTGGGAGCTAGGGTGGCTTATTGTTGGTGGTTTGGTTATGTATAATGTTGTTTTAATGGGTTTTTAAGCTTGACTATATGAGTGTGTATTTGCTGGAGCTTGTGAGTCAGAGCGTTTGAGGAAGCCACCTTTATGGTTAGGTGACTCATGCGGGGTGTGTGTGCAGCTGGGTTAGGCTGGGTCAGGTGTGCGAGTTTACGATGGTGTGAGCTCTCGATGCTCTCTCTTTCTCTCCTATTTGGACTTGTTTAGTGTATATTGTTATTTTATGTAGGTTTCAAATGCAGTTTATTGTTATTTTTTGGGGGTTTCTAGTGCTGGTAGTGGTATTGGCCGGCGTCAGGGCGATGATGTTGTAGCAGCAAGCAGTGGGCCATACTCTCTGGCTCTCACCAGGTCTCCGTGCCAGTGGTTTGGGTGTTGCGTTCATGATGGTGGGCCGTAAGTCGGAGCATGCGTTGAGGACAGGTTAGGGACTCTCCACGCAGATGGACCTGCGTGTGAGGGGTCACTCTGCTCGGCTGCACCTGCGATGGAGGTGTTGGTAGATGAACGAGGCGTGTAATTTTTCTTTTCAGTTTAACGGGGGTGCGGGGACTGCGGACGTCGTGGCGTGGGTGGTAGACAGCTCGTCGTGGCTTGCTGACTGCCTCCGCGCATTGACGGGGATGCGCCATGTGTGCGCTCGTCGAAGCTCGCTGCCACGCTGCGCGCATTGAGTCATATTATGTGTGAATATTTAGGTGGAGGTGGTTAATTTGAGTCGGAGGTGCTGTGTGTGTGCAGCAGTGGTTGAGAGTTGTATGGACTTTGGATATCCTTGAGTAGGAAGCCCGGGGTTTCGTGTTCCAGGTTGCAAACTGGGGGGGACGCCGTGGGCTACAAGTCGGCAGACCAGTGAGATGTCATTGGTCTGCAGGGATTTCAAAATGGGGGTGGTGTCTGCGCCTGTGGTTTAATAAACAGGTTGTGCGGCACTGTTCCAAGCCACGAGAATTCGGTGACATGAGTCACTGAAAATTAATTTCTTTTCTCGTGAGAAGTGGGTCTAACCTATAGATTAGGTGTTACGGGGGAATGTGTAGTAATTGTGTGCAAAATTATGTGTGAAATATGTGTATTACTGGTATGTAAAATGTGATGTGAGCGGAATACATTTTTAGGCTTTCTCAGATAGAAATAAATAAAGCTACACATAGAAGGAAAGGTTAGAATTAAAGATACACATAGTCATTTGCAGAGCAATAAGAGTTAAAGTGATTTTATTCACCTAAATTACCATATCCAGCACAAATGTTTAGAAATTATAGGCTGTGAATAACACATTTCTGATTGATCAACAGAAGGAAAAGGCTGATGCGAAATAGGGTTCCCCGGAGTTGTGTGAAGAAGGAGCATGACAACGGGATTGGGAGATCCAGTTTTCCGATGGAGACAACAGAAAACAATTAAGGCCATGTCGTTAAAAATTCAAAAGAAAATTGCACAAACGCTCTCTAAAGTGATATTAGTATAGAAGATGCCCGACATTCCATGCTTAAAGATAAATGATGGATTGTGAAAGGGAAATGCCACTGATAATTAAGTGTATGCTTTTTCTTTCTCTCTTCACAGCTGCTCCAGGGCGGACAGAGGCAGTGCTGACAATTCCAAACTCCAAACAGGGGATCAAATTGACTGTTGAAAGTCGGGGTATAGTATCACACAAAGCGTTTTGTCAATTCCTGTTTGCACCAATAACTCTGAAAGTGTGAGTGATATTAACTCAAGTTTGTAAAAATAGTTTAAATACAGAGAAACTTGCTTTCCAAATGGTGGAATTTGAGTGTATGAGAGCACGTGTGAATGAGTAATATAGAGCAGAGTCACTAACTTTGATAGGAGCAATTAGAAGCAAAAATAGGTTAACCAAAACTGGACAAATAGTCTAGTTCATTAAGCCATAGTGTAATAAATAGAAGCAATATAAAAATGGCCAACAGTAGTCAGGCCAATGGGGGGGGGCATGCCGATAACCTCTGCAGACGTTTCATTGACCGAATTGAACAGTGACGTTAACCTGATTGATTTGAATGTGACTGACTCCCCTCTTGAGACCAGTGTGACGGAGGGACTGGAAATAATGTCTTTAACTCCAACACAGGGGGGTCCTGCGCCAGAACAACAACAAAAGCCAAGGAAAAAACCTTGGCAGTCACGGGGACGAGGTGGAAACAAAAGAGGGAGTGCGAATGGATCCAAAGCACAGTCAATTGTGTGTTGGAGGTGCGGGAATCTCGGCCATATTTCTAAAGACTGTGAGCGGGACTATCTATCCACAACAGGAGGCCCTCGATGGGGGAACAGGAGAGGTGGATACGGGCAAAACCAAGGTCGGTATCAAGTGCAGTGTCCACGGCCCGCAAGCTCCCCCTGTCCAGGACCCCCTCAGCACCAGAGCCAAGATGAGAGGCGGGGCCCAGCGATGGGAAGTCAGACCGCCAGCGCTGAGATGGGGGAAGGGGCACCGACCTACAGACGACAAACGAGAGCGTTTATAACAGCGTTCGAACGACACGAGGCAGTTCATCGAGACTTAATGAAGACACAACTGGAGATCGGTCAAGCCGCACACGAGACGCAGAGACTGGATCAAGAATGGGCGAGAACGAATGTACTGCTAGATTGTACAGCGATTGGGGTCATGCTTCGGGAGTCGGAATTAGCCGCACACGAGACTCAGAGACTGGAACAAGAACTGGCGAGAAAGACTGCACTGCTAGATGGTACAGCTATTGAGATCATGCTTCGGGCGTCGGAGTTAGGCCGCCGTGATCAAGCAATGCCTTGTGCCCCGTTGCCCGGACAGATAGCTGGGCCTCGACAGGGTGATGGGAGTCTCGGGCGCGGTAGGGTTCCAGACCCCTCCCAACAACAGGCTCAAAGAACTGTGGCGGAACAAAATAGGTACGTGGTTTTCTCCCCAGAACAGGCTCAAGGGGGGCGAGACCAGAAAGGGACTGTCAGAGGTGAGAGCCATGGCGGTAATGGCAGACAGCAAGGACATACTCTGGGCCCGATGACCCCAGGGCCATCCGATTACAGGCGGGGGGCCCACCGGGCCCCACAACCGAGGGAACAAGGACAGGTTTGCTGGATCTGTGGACTGATAGGTCATTTTCAAAGGTCATGTCTGCAGAGGCCGCCGGCAGAATAAAAAATATATACAACTGATTAGAATAAAAATGGAATAAATTGAATAAAAAAAATATATGCTACTGATTAGAATAAAAATAGAATAAAAAATAAATAGAGGGGTTAGGTGATTAGGTTATGAGTGGAAGTTACTAAAATGGATGTGTGAGTAATATGGCGTGATGGAGTAACTGACGGATGCGTGTACTAATCGGACTAACAAGAACATCAAATCAAATGGTAAAACAGTTAATATTAGGTATACAATATTAGACAGTGAAATGATGTGACACTGCGGCAGCTAGTGGTCAGTAGATTATCCATGTTTGATCAACATTCAGATTGGTCAAAGGGTGGACTGCATGATTAGGAAATTAAAAAGACCCATAGTTGTTCCTAGGTTGTTATGATATTGATAGATGGACATCAACAATCATGAGTAATAAATATAGGTGTATATTTTTATTTCTGCATATTTTTTCTTTCCTAGTGTGTTACGAGCAATTCCTGACTTAGGCCGGAAGCTTTCATTTTGTTTATTCGGTTGATTTTTCCGTTTTTGTTTCTTAGTTTATACGGGGGTGGATACGCCCCTAGATAATAGGTTAAGTTTGTTTCTGAGAGTGAGTTAAAAAAGAAATGCTCACAAGTTTTGTTTATTGTTTTCAATTATTGTTTTGGGCGGGATCACATCTCCCTGAGTGAGATGGACAAGGCGGCAGTGCTGACCCTTATTAGAGAAGAGGTAGGGCACCACCAGGCACCACACCACACATTATCTTAGGATAATAATGTTTGAAGACATTGTTTCTCTGACAACTTAAAACTGAGTTACATGACTTCCGGTATGAGAGCAGACGGGTAACACACGTGCGAAAGAGCTCCTGGTCAAATGAGTGAAAAAACGGATAAAAAAAGACCCGAAAAGTAATTAAAAAGGAAAATGCTCACGAGAAGTAAGGAAGAGACAACGATTGTGAAGGAAATAGAAATGGAGAACATACGAGAAGGAGAGAATCCGAAGAAACAGAATCCCCGGAGCGAAGCCGAGAAAAGCCAGGCGAAAGAAGGGGGAGGTACCGCTGAGGCAGACACGGTAATGCCAGGATGGGCCGTGAACATGCAGGCCGGGATACTGGAGAACATAACAGCGGCGATAAAACTGAACACGGACACGATAAGGAATGATATTGGGAAGCTACGGGAGGAATTGAGGAAGGAACAGGAGGACTTCAGAGGTGAAATGAATACAGAAATCAAAAGGGTGGAGGAGAAGATGGCGGAACAGAACAGAAACGTGACCGAGTTACAGACTAGGACGGCTCACGCGGAGGAATGGAACACGGAGATACACGAGGTATTAACATGTGTGATTCAGAAACAAGAACAGATGGAGACAAAGATGTCGGACATGGAGGGGAGGTCACGGAGAAATAACATCAGAATATGGGGACTGAAAGAAGGAGTCGAAGGGGAATCGGTGACCCTATATGTGGAAAAACTTATCAAAGAACAAATGAAGGAAACGGGACTGGAAAAAATGGAGATACAGAGGGCCCACAGGGCGTTGGCTCCGAGACCACAACCGGACAGACCTCCGAGGGCGGTGATTATTAACTTTCTGAGATTCGAGGTTAAGGAATTGGTACTCAGAACCGCGTGGACCAAGAAGATTGAAATCGAAGGGAAAAGACTATCATTTGATCACGACTACTCGACAGCGGTAGCGATAACACGCAGGTCCTACGCGGGACTGAAGAAAACCCTGAAAGAAAACGGAATGAGATTCCAGTCACCCATGACCTCGCTAAGGATTCACTGGGGGGAAGGAGCGGCGATGTACGCGACGGCACGAGAAGCGGAGCGAGAGATGAGACGGCGAGGGATGAGGATGGCGGAGGACGGAGAAGGAAGGAGGCGGGAGGAACAGACGCAGAGCCTGCAGCAGAGATTGGAAGGAGCCCGCAGGTGGATCAGAGTGGAAGACCGAAACCGGAGGGAGGAGAGAGGAGAAGGCGGAGGTGAAACGTGACGGAGCGAGGACGGAGACGGATGAGGAGGCCAGACGGAGAGGAGGCGGGAGGAGACGAACGGATGAGTACACGCACAAGAGATTGAAAAAACTATTCAAATAGAGACAAAGTATAGAAACTGAAATAACATATGCATAAGCACACATTCCCAGGTAGAGGCAGGATATAGAAATGAACGTAACGTATACATGGACACATAATACACAAGCTGATGGAGGAAATAAATGGAAATATAACTAGGTTTGATAGGCGAGACACAGACCATACTGAAACAGATACATAGAAACACGCTGTGAGTAACACAGTTGGGAGGGATTAAGGGGATAAATGGACATCACATAGAAAATAGAGGAGAGGAAAAGAAAATAATAAGGGGTACACGGGGGACACCGCACACGGATATGGGAGGAAGGAGGGACAATGAAACATATGAGTCACATTGAGAGGGAACAAGAAAAGAGGGTCTTTGATCAAAAGGAAGGACAGAGCGCTTTTGACCAGGAGCTCGAAAGCAAAAAAAAAAACAGTAAGAAAGCTGGACAAATATGACGAGCGATTGGGGGCAAGGGTTTCAAACCCCCAAGCCGTCAGGAGGGGGCCCCTCGCTAGGAGGGCAATTACCCCTCACCCACCAGCAGGGGACAGGGGGGGACACAGGGACCCCCCGAACGCCTTGGGAGCACTTTATGTAAAGTTTATGTTTTTTATTTATGTTAATCATTATATGTATTCGGTGAAGAGAGTGGAGGCTCCAACCGGAGGGGGGAATGAGTGTGACATGGGGGGGACTGACAGACGAAAGAAGAAGAAAGATGACAAGGGTTAAAGGTATAAAAATGATGTCGTTAAACGTTAATGGAATGAATAATGCGATAAAAAGGGGCAAAGTGATGTTGAAATGTAAAAAAAGTGAGATGGAAGTGATTTTTCTGCAGGAGACACATTTGGTAGCACAGGGTCATGAGAAACTGAAGAGATTTGGATATGAAAATGCATACTATAGTTCCTTTGAACAAAACCTGAGGAGAGGAGTAATCACGTTAATCAAAAACACAGTCAAATTTGAATTGATCAAGGAAGTAAGAGACAAGGAGGGAAGGTTTGTTTTGGTGAAGGGGAAAATGGAGGGCCAAATGGTTACGTTAGTAAATGTTTATGCACCCCCAGAGAGTGAGAGGGATTTATATGAGACCATTTTGACATGATAGTGATGGAACTAGAAGGGATATTGATATGTACGGGAGATTTTAACGTAGTACTGAATCACGACCTAGACACCACGAGTACTAGAAAAGGACGGGCGCCCATCAGTAGATATATGAATATTCAGATGACGGAAATAAGAATTACAGACGTTTGGAGGGAGATGCACGCCATGGACAGGGAATACACACATTACTCACACCCACACGTGACGTATGCGAGAATAGACTACTTTTTGATGACGACGGGGGACAGTTACAGGGCACGGGAGAGCAGTATAGGAGTGGCGGACATATCGGATCACAGTGCCATATATCTGACAGTAGATCTAGAAGGGAGACGGAGGAACACGATTTGGAGACTAAATGTAGGAATATTAAATAACAAAGGGGTGGTGAGTCAGATCAAGGAGGAGATAGCCAGATATAAGGAAGAAAATGACAACGGGGCGGTAGACCCAAACATTCTATGGGACACACTGAAGGTAGTGATAAGGGGGAAATTGATGGAAAAAACAGCAATGCTGAAGAAGGCCAGAACGGAGACATATCACAATCTGATAGGGAAGCTAAAGAAGCTAGAGGGGAGACACCAGATATCAAAAGAACAGGAAACGCTCGGAGAAATCAAAGAAGTAAAGGCCAGGATAAATAGGGAATTATTGACGGAAATAGAAAAGAAAGCGAGGTTCATGAAACAAACGTACTATGAAGGGGGACCAAAAGCGACCAGACTGTTGGCTAGGAGAATTAGAACGCAACAGAAGTTGAACACGATACACACAATAAGGGATACAAAGACTAATGAAATATTGAGGGACCCAGCTGAAATAGAGAGGACATTTAGAGAATACTATGAGAAATTATACACACAGCCAAAAGCAGCGGGAGAAGAGGAAATAGAAACATATCTGGAGAAGCTAGAGTTACCATCGATAGGGAAAGAACAGAATGAAGAGTTAAATAAAATAATTACGGAACAAGAACTGGAAGATGCAATTAGTAGAGCTAAAAACAACAAGTCTCCGGGGAGCGACGGATTCCCATCGGAATTCTACAAGACATTTAGAACTGAATTAGCACCCATGTTAGGGGCGGCGTTCAGACACACGATGGAAGAGGGGAAAATGCCCCCCTCGTGGAAGGAAGCCATAATCACCACGATACCGAAGGAAGGGAAGGATAGGGAATTGTGTAGTAGTTTCAGACCTGTGTCCATACTCAACGTAGATTACAAGATGTATACATCGATAATATCAAAAAGATTTGAGACGTTTATGCCAGACATTATAGATGAAGATCAAACTGGATTTAATAAAGGGAGACAGACACAGGACAACGTGAGAAAGACATTACACATAGTAGAGGAGATACAAAAACAAGGGGGTAGCGCGGTACTGATTAGCCTAGATGCAGAAAAAGCGTTCGACAGTGTGAGCTGGACATTTTTATATAAAACATTGATGAGGTTCGGACTGAACGGGAGGGCGATGAAGATGATCAAGGCGCTATATCAAGAGCCGACAGCGAGGGTTAAGGTGAATGGCAGCTTGACGGATAGAATCAGATTAGAGAGGGCTACCAGACAGGGATGTTGTCTCTCACCGACGCTCTTCGCCGTTTTCATAGAACCACTGGCACAACTGATCAGGCAGACCGAGGACATCAAGGGAGTAAGGATAAAGGGAACGGAATATAAACTAGGCTTATTTGCAGACGACGTGATAGTATACATGAGGCAACCAGAAAAGAGCTTCCCGGCACTGATGGATCTACTGAAGGAATATGGTCACTACTCAGGATACAAACTAAACGTGACAAAGACACAGACCTTAGCATGGAACTACTCTCCAACGACGGAAATTAGAGAACAGTACGGGATAAGATGGGACATGGACAAGATTAAATACTTAGGGGTGAACATCACGAGAGGGGTGGAGAAACTGTTTGAGGCGAATTATACACAGATAAATCAGAACATCAAGAGAGACCTAGAGAGATGGACAGTAATGCCCTTGGACTTCAATTCAAGAATAGAGGTCATTAAAATGAACATACTATCAAGGTTACTGTACCTATTCCAGTCACTACCGATACAAATACCACAGAATCAATTCAGGGAGTGGGACAGACTGATATCGAGGTTCATATGGGCGGGGAGAAGACCAAAGGAAGAGGGAGGGATGGCAGTACCCAGCCTACAAGATTATTACTATGCAGCACAACTGAGAGCAGTGACGTGCTGGTGTAACGACAGATATGAGGCAAGATGGAAAGACATTGAAAAAGAAGGGGAGGGATACAAGGTACAAGCTCTGGTGGGGGATAGGGAACTATTTAAAGAAAAAGAGGGACTATTAGATCCAATCACCAAATACACCTTGACCATATGGAACAGAGTAGTAAAAACACACAAATTGGAGAAGCAGTCAGGGGTCCTGAGATGGGTAGCACATGACAAGAGATTCAAACCAGGGAGGTTAGACCATGGATTCAGAAGGTGGGAGAGGGGGGGGGGGGCAACAGCAATATGCAAAATGATAGAGAAGGGAGAAATGCAGACACTACAAAAATTAAAGGAGAAATTTGGACTAGAAAACAGGGACCACTTCAGATATCTACAGGTTAGAGACTACTACAACAAAGAAATAAGGGGGGCCAAAGACGAGGAACAGAATGGAATAATAAAGATGATAGTATGGGCATACGAAGGGGGGCAAGGAAGAGTAATATCAGCAATATACCGGGCTATAATGACCAGCAAGGGACACACGACCGATTACATAAGGGAGAAATGGGAGAGAGAGCTAGAGATAGAAATAACAGGGAAGGAATGGGGGAACATATGCGAGGTACAACATTCAACAACAGGATCGAGAATATGGAAAGAATTTGGATGGAAAAACATAATCAGATTCTTTATAACCCCAGAGCTGAAGGGAAAATAAGCACCAACACAAAAAGCATGCTGGAGGATGTGTGGGAAGGAGGGGGCAAATCACACGCACATATTCTGGGGATGTCAGAAGCTGAAGGGGTATTGGGAGGAGATAGGGGAAGCAATGATCAGAATATTAGGATACGGGATACCACAAACAGGACTGGTACTTTACTTAGGAGACCTGACACACGAGGGAATACAAGGGGGGGACAAATATTTAATAAAGATAATGTTGATAGCGGCCAGAAAAGCAATAACGAGACTGTGGTATAAGGAAGACCCACCGACAATAGCAAAATGGGTAGGAATAGTGGAAGAAATACAGGATATGGAAAGGATAACACACATGCTGAGGTTACAGGAAGAGAAATTTGGGGAAAGATGGGGAAAGTGGGAGGATTATAAAAGGAACGAGAACGACATCACAGAGGAAGAACCAAATGCAACACAAGAGAGCGAAGGGTAAAGGAGGAAAGATGTTCAAGCAGGGTCTATGAACCCATGTCACACACCTGTACTTTAGTTAATATTATCTATTTTGTTTTTGGGATATTACAAGTGCTGAATGCTTTTATACCTTATTATTTATGTCTGTTTAACGGTGTGATATTAAATATTCAGGGATGATGTGGTTTGTGTATGGGTGAAACAAAAGGCAAAGTGAAAGTTAATAAACAAGAGAAAAAAAAAGAAAGGACGAAGGAGAAGGGAAGAAAGAAACTCAAGGAGGGTCTCTGGACCCAGATCACACATACAAACCTTAGTCAGCATTTATTGTCTTTGAGTAGGAATTACCTGTTTATGCCTGTTTAAGGGAGATACACAATCAGCCTTTGTATCAAATACCTAGAAAACAACAGTAGGGGAACCAGACAACTAACCATGTGATACCCATGTAAATATTTATGTGCACTGTTTTTTCTTTTTGTTTTTATTGTGATACTAGTCTCTTCATTTTTTATTATTTATTTTTTGTAAGTGCTGTCTGTCTAAATAAATGTTAATAAAAAATTTAAGTTTAAAAAAAATAAAAAAAGATTATTGTTTTGGGCATGTTTTTCTTTGTTTTTGTTTCTTTTCTATATTTTTTCTTAGGAAACCTGACAGGCTGGGAGTGATCTCGACACAGCAGGACTGGGTAGTATATGTCTATATAATGGACTGAGAACAAGGTGAATGGACATGAGCTGGTTCATGGATTTTTGTTCTCCGCCCATTAAAAATCCGGATCTAGGATCTGGGGGTTGTGTCGCGATTGGTGAAAGTGTTGGGAAACATGATTCTCTGTACATTGATAAGCTCAGTAGGTTTTGGTCGCCATTGGCCAAATAGTCTTTGTGTAGGATGTGGACATGTGCAATTGATGATTGGCTTGTGGGGGACTCTGATGGCTTAGTAGAGGCTGGCAGAGCATGTGGAAGATGTGTGTTTAAGGCGGACTGTGATTTGTTGCCGTACGTGTAGGACTACTGGGTGAGAGGTCGTGTCAGTACTGGCTGTCCGGGCCCGGAGGCAGCTGTCCAAGGACGAAGGTATGATGTTTAGAATTTTATTCCACATCAAAGGGTGGTGGGTTATACTGTTTTGACAGCATAATATAATGAGAGCCATGTGAATTTTTCGGAATTTTGAAAATTAACGATCTAGAAGCCATGAAATATATAGATAAATGATTTGGAAAAGAAAGTTGTCAAACTCAGACCAGTAAAGAGTGTCTGAGGGAGGAAAAATATGGACTCTCAATCAATTGTTGTGGGACTGTCTGTTTTTTTTTTTTCACCGGCCCGAAAGTGTAGGCATAGTACTGAATGATCAGGTAATCTACTATGGATATCAATAAGATTTGCACCTTCAGAGTGTAGTAGTATTTGGTAACCATAGCTAGACATATGTTGCCTGAAACTGGTGTTCAAATCAAACTAATGTGTTTTAGTCTTGTAGAAACATGTCAATTAAAAATAGGTTATCATTAAACCTGATAATGCCCAGAGGGACAAGCTTAGAGAATGTGTGTGTTTGCAGAGACGTGGGCTCACACCAGGAGGTCATTTGCATACTACTGCTGGCAGCTGCAGAACAATAGATCAAGGGGCTGTTAAACTGGTCCTGTGGCTGATTATAGCACCGGAAGCCGGTAGCTCATGCCCCAGGTCTAAACAGGACAACATGTTGCTGCAGCTGCCAGGGGAGGAGCAAGCGTCTCCATTCTCTGTAACACTAAGTACATTTTCAAATGACTATTGGTATACTTGGATTAATTTAATATGAACTACAGAAAATCCTGTTATATTGTGAACATAATCTTGAATCTAATGATATAAAATATGTCAGGTTTATGACGGGGAATCACAGAGTTTGAAATTAGGCCACGTTTGAATCTACATTGGAAAATACTTAAATGTGTGTTTACTGAGGTAGGAGGTTTACCATCAATGTGAAATACCTGCATATCTGACTGTTAGGCTGGACTGATGAGGCTGAATAGAATGGTGTGATTATATGATGTGATTATACTAGCTCAGAGGTAATCACTCAACACAATGTGGTTTTTTAGGTTAAAGAATCTTGGTAAATCATGAGGGAACATATTATTAATGAACGCTAAGTATAAACTGTTTGTAGCTATTCAATGAAAGCCAGAAAGACTGTTAAAGACTTAATCCCCTGTATAGTAAGACTAGTTTTACTTAGGTTGAAACTAGGCTTAAATGGTAATAGACTGTGATACCCATGTAGCATCAAGATAAACTGTTCAATTATGATATCTATGTGTTTAGGTAATCAATCTCAATTCGAATATATATATCTTAAGTTCAATAACTAAAATATTATGTTAGTTAGATGGTGTTTGTTCTTTGGTTGAAAAACAAGGGAAATAAGAGGGTGGGCCCTCCTCCGTTTTCAAATACTCGGTGCAGGCCTGGGATTGGAGGAACACGTCTGGTGATGTCACTCTGGTGACATCACGAGAGACTCCAGGCTTTTGATATAAGAGGTGGGTGTTGTGACGGTGGGAGGACACTCTGACATGGAACCACAAGGACAACACCCCACCTTTTTCACACAGCAGACGACGCGGCAGAGGAGACTCAAGAGACAAAGAACTTTTTGGAGGGAGAATAGACTTCTTTGTTCATCAGCCAGAGAACAAAGCCCATCAACAACTTATCAAACTATCATTATTTAATCTGTTTTCTTAGTAAGGACGAGCGGCATAGGGCTCCGGTACCTTGAATCTTTTATAGTGTTCTGTATTGTAATTTGTATACAATCTTAACTTTGATTAAACAGCTGTCAGTACAGCTTCTCCTCCATTTCTCCTGCTGCTCCGCTGGTCGTCAAACAAAGACCATTTGGTCTTATTGGTAGTACAAAGGTTTTTAGGGGAACCATACACAACGCAGAGGACGATCCAGCCGGTTCTGATCTTATCAGAACCAGAACAGAAGCCTTTGCTACTTCAAGAGCCAACAAGTTCAGATGGTGTATAAACACTAAATTCAATGCATGATTTCAAGTCAACGTGAGGAGTTACAATATAGTCCACAACAGCTTTCCCCTTTATAGAAATTGAAGTGAATTTCGTTATAGACAGCTAAATGCATGCTCGTCTCGCATCGGAGCGTGGCGGCGCTCCGATGCGTCTCCCTTTTATCAAAAGCAAAAAACAAAACACCTGGTTTTATCGACCCGCTTCTCCTATTTATAGCAACTGCAGTATCCATATTCCAATTTCATTAACATAATGTTCTATGATTAGTGCAGTGACCGCTTGTCACACCCCCCATCCTGACAACGCACCCGACGCATATCGTTCTTATTCGGGCCGGGCTGAACCGAGCGCAAGGGGCCCACATCGTCCAAAAGAAAACAATGAATGAACAGCCCGCGGCGGCTCCCTGTTGCCCCCGGCGCCGGCAGGAACATGCCTCGACCGAGCGCACATTGCTCCAATAAAATAGGCGGCGCGTCCCAGTATTGTATGCTCTATATTCCAATATGTGCATCTTCATCAATGCAGTCCTGTGTGAATTATGTGCGTCTCCCGCAACGTTACACATCTAGGCACTAACAGTCCCCGCGCCTCGGACCAAAGAAATAATAATAACAACAACAACAACAACATGATGATTATGATGAATTGAAAAAAACGGGGGACCCTTATGCAAACAAGACGAAAGTCCCTCTCCCCCCTTGGCCCTTTGTATGTCACGCAGTCCGCACACTGTGCGTGTAACTATAATTATGTAATAATATAACGCAGGACCTCTTTAGGGGGTCTTTAATCGGCATGGAACGAACTGGACCTTGAGTCTGGAATTAAAGCAATTCCTTTGGTATATATTTCATTCCATGGAAGGTTATGTTTGTCAGAGCCAAACGAATGAACGATGAAAATGATATCTGTATCATACTTTATGGTCTTCGTGCCTTGCGTTTATCAATAATACGTTTATTCATGCATATGTAATACGTGAAAACCCTGATTTATTAGGACGCAGCGGCTGGGAGCAGAAAACGCCCTCAGACACTTGCGGGTTTGCATATGCATAGTCCATATGTGTCTTTAAAGATTTCCAGTTCCAGTGTTATATTGTCCATTTTGCATGTATAACCAGCTATTATATATTTAATTAGAATATCAGAATTCATTATAGAATGATGATCAGTGCGACTGTACCCCACAATATGGTTAATTCGCATTAGAAAAGATAAAGATTGCTGGTTCAACAGTATCTATAAGCGTGGTAATAACGCAGATATTGAGTGCATAATATTTCCGTGAATATGCGCGTGGTGCCCGCCTCCGTATCCAGCCAAAACGAAAACGATTGCTTCCAGCCCACAAGTCGCGCGTCCGTGCTGGGCCGGCAGTGCGCACGGCGGTGTTCAGAGTGGTCGCGAGAAGTCAGACCCCACTTCCCCTATATAGCATATAATAACAATATAATACCCGCTCCCACAACTGCTTATATAGCATAATATAATAATATAATATAATACCCGCCTATCTTTAATGAACTAGATACATTCATCTAATCGTCAACGCATAGTCAGAAACTGCAATGTGAAGAGGGTTCAACCGATTCCGGTTCCACAGACCTCCCCTCCCTCGTGCGGCCGCAACGAAGGATTCAAAAGTCCGCGAAACCAAGACCCCTCCTCGCAGAGCAGCACAACCATGTAATATGAACGATACATACTTCAACAACAATATTAACAATTTTAATATAATGATAATGGTCACCTTACCAAGAACAGTTATAGCAATGCATATATACCATGCATTACTATAGCACTCTACACACACCGTTCACCGACGGCGAGGCCTGGAGCCTGCATCATACAATATCTGACAAATACCACCATGGCAAGGAAACAGCTAACGACCTATGGATATAGCCTCTAAAACATAATAAATATTCCACACATTTGGACATATAACAACACTTAGAATTTAAGAAGCCTGTATAATACAATACACAACACTGAAATATGGGAATAAAACATCGATATAACGTAACTCATAACCTAACCATATCCAATATGGGTATAACGTAACTCATAACCTAACCATATCCAATATGGGTATAACGTAACTCATAACCTAACCATATCCAATATGGGTATAACTGACCTTTTTAATCGACTAAGCTTATTTCGCAGACTAGGATTGCAGTTGGCTGACGCAATTAAGAGACTAAATCAGGACTAATCAAGGCTGATCACCTTTACCGTAACCTGTTCGTAATTCTCACGCACTTCAGACCGTTGGCTGACGCAATTAAGAGACTAAATCAGGACTAATCAAGGCTGATCACCTTTACCGTAACCTGTTCGTAATTCTCACGCACTTCAGACCTACAATCCCATATGTTTTTGTCTATAACTCTGGCTAGGGTCTAAGTCCCTGTACATTACAGCCAGGCCTCCCCGAGGTCTAGGGTTACCCTATACTTAAACAGTGGTATTTCTACCTGTGGCTCCAACTTAAATAAACGACCCCAACTTAAATAAATGGGTCTCTCTAACTTGGTGTAAAAAAAAGACAGAGAGAGAAAGAGAAAGGTGTGAGTGGAAAAAAAATTAAATAAAAAAAAGTTCTAGTATAGATTGCACCTTGCAAATATTCATTTCAACAACACAATTCAATGGGTTTACTTATATTTTTAGCAACTTATTCCCAAGACAATAATGAGAATGCATCCACTCATAACGGCTGTTTTAACTATGCAGATTTCGACTTAACGTAACAGGTTTTTCTGCTTACCTTTTTGAAAGTGGATCCTCTGAGTGGATGTTCAGTCAATATTGTCCGCAAACAGGTTGGTAAGTCTGAATGAATGCCCACCAGGGACGCCAAATTGTCACGTTTTAGACTCAAACGTGAAAGTTGTAAAAGATACTTAAAGATATAAGAGATGAAACACTTTTGAAGGTATTTATTATAAAAAGTTAAACAAGCAATGTAATATAAAAGTGAATAAGCAAAGTATTTATACAAGGTGAATATAGCAAGGTACAATTGAAATCTAGATTGTTACAACCGGCCGGTCGAGTATATAAAAGAAAGGAAAAAAGTCAAGTCATTGTGGGTCAGTCCAGCATGTCTCGTCCGTGGAGTCCAGTCAGTCCGTGCAGCAGTCAAAGCAGAACAAGTAGAAGTGAAGCCCAGTGGTTTCTCTGTCAGGGTGTTTTATTGGCCCCCTAGTCCAGTGTGTATGTGGTCTTTGTCCTGAGTGCACGTTGTGTGTCTGTGTGTATTGGTCCGCCTGTATGTCCGCCGTGCATGAGTGCGTGGAACGCACATTTACGTGCAAGTTTGTGCGTGTGTGTCTCTATGATAACGATCTGTGATTTAATGGAGTCTGGAATATGTGACCAGTGGATGACCTGGTCGTATAATAGTTGGCTTGTGGCATTTTGTCATAATGAGTTGCACTGTGTGCGCGTTGAGAGCGAGGGTGTATGTGTGTGTGTGTGTGTGTGTGTGTGTGTGTGTGTGTGTGTGTGTGTGTGTGTGTGTGTGTGTGTGGGGAAGATGTGTGCGTGTGACGTGTGTGTAGGTTTGTGTGTGTGTGTGCTTTGAGAGTGTGGGGGTGTGGATGTGTGTGTGTGTGTGTGTGTGTGAGCTTGTCCTATGTGTAAGTGTGTGTGTATCTGGTGTGTGTGTATGCTTGTGTGTGAGAGGGACGGAACCATGCACCAGGGGTCAGCTGCAGGTCACTGATCTGTGAGTGGTCTGGCTGTGCCAGAGAGAGAGAACCCAAGGGAACTAGGTTTTGCATAGTGTAATAATGGGAGAATGTCTTCTGCTGAGCCATGGATGCACACTGAAATACTGACCGCTATGTAAACCAGAGACAAAAAATGCTCTGAACTTCATAAAAGTCAGACAAAGCTTTCCAAAAGCTCAAACAGTGAACTCCAAGCCCACGTGGTTGAACTAAAAATTCAAAGAAACAGACTAAGAAATGACGTAAACACCATGATCAAAACCACAAAAAGAAAATTCATCAATGACAACTGAGGAAAACAAAAACAAACCACGTGAACTTTGGAAATTACTCAATAATCAACTAGGCTGCAGCAAAGAAATTAAAACCAGATTTTCAAATATAAACATAACGTCGGACAACACGCTCATCACAGACAAACTGGATGTAGCCAATTACTTAAACATCTTCTTCACAAACATAGCCACAACACTGGTAAACAAACTACCCTCCCACTCAGGGCATTATGGGGTAGAACACATAGTAGCATATACTACAAAAAACTAGGGGTCCGCAAAGACGACTTCAAACTGGAAATGGTAACAACAGATGAGGTACTCAAAAAACTGAGCGCCCTCCAACCTAACAAGGCCACTGGGCACTGGCCATGACAACATCCCCTCCAAATTCCTCAGAGACTCAGCAGCCGCCATCACACCAGTCTTCACACACATAATAAACCTCTCCATAAAACAGGGACACGTCCCCAAGGACTTCAAAATTGCGAGAGTGACACCTCTGCACAAAAATGGCAGCAAATTAGACCCAGGCAACTACCGCCCTGTTTCTATTCTTACCTCCACCTCGAAAGTCATGGAGAAAATAGTCTACGAACAGGTCGAAAAGTACCTAGCGAAAAAAAATCGAATCTACGAATTCCAATCTGGCTTCAGAACATCCCACTTGATTGATTGATTGATTGATTGATTGATTGATTGACAAGTTTATTAACAGATTGCAGAATGGGTACAGTACAGTACAGCTCAATACATACAATTGTTAAGGGGATGCAGACCAGAGAAAGACACTGTACACTGTACATTGGAATACTGACAAAGCCATACTTGGTCATTTACTGTACAACTGGGTTAGGACATTTGTAGGGGCCAGTTTAGAATTGCAGTCTCCCGTAGGTGTTCTTTGAGAGTGTTTTTGAAAGTGGGTAGTGATTCACATTCCTTTACAGCTTTGGGTAGGGCGTTCCACATTGATGTGGCATAATTGCGAAACGTGTTTAGTCCCTTGTTTGAGCCGAATCTGGGTTTAACATGATTTGTGGAGCTCCCTCTGGTGTTGTGATCGTGGTATTCACTGACCTTTGGGAAGTATTTTGACATGTACATGGGTACCTTGGTCGTGTAGTGTATCTTGTAGACCAGGCCCATTGCAAGTTGCTGTACTCTGTTGTCTACTCTAAGCCATCCTAGGTTGTCAAAGTGGGCAGGGGTGAGGTGGGTTCTAGGAGTAAGGTCAAGCAGTAGTCTGACTAGTTTGTTTTGAGATGTTTGTAATTTGTTTTTTAGTGCCTTTGAGGTGCTTTGGTACCATGAGGTGCAAGCATAGTCGTAGTACCCTTGAATGAGTGCTCCTGAGTTTGTTATTTGAACCGAAGAGAATGGACTCTGTTTTGCCCATGTGTAATGATAGTTTGTTGTCGACGAGCCATATGCAGATTTAGCCTAGTTCCGAGCTGAGGGCTTTTTCAACCTGTAACTTGTTCTTGTCAGAGACCAGCAGGGCTGAGTCGTCCGCAAACAGGAACAAGTCCACTGACACATGCCTTCTCTATTTGAACGACCACATCAAACAAGAGGTGGACGCGGGCAAATACTGCGGCATGGTCATGCTGGACCTACAAAAGGCCTTCAACACTGTCAATCACTCAATTTTGATTGACAAGCTAAAAGCAATTGGTTTTGATAGTTTATCAGTGAGCTGGATGCAATCCTACCTTGAGGGGAGAGAACAGATGGTGGAGGTAAACGGTACTCTATCCCTCCCCCTCACAGTGAGCTGTGGTGTTCCACAAGGAAGCATACTAGGACCGCTACTGTTCCTAATTTATGCAAATTACATGTCGTCAGCTTGTGACTGCAACTTGTTCTTGTTCGCGGACGACTCAGCCCTGCTGGTCTCTGACAAGAACAAGTTACAGGGTGAAAAAACCCTCAGCTCAGAACTCGGCAGAATCTGCACCTGGCTCGCTGATAACAAACTATCATTACACCTGGGTAGAACAGAGTCCATTATCTTCGGATCAAATAACAAACTCAGCAAGACTGACGGCTTCTCAGTTAAAGTGGGTGACAATATTGTCACAAGGAAAGATGAAATTACATACCTAGGGTCCATCCTAGAGGCAAATCTTTCCTGTGACAAAATGGCATCCAAGGTAATAAAAAAAAGTCAACCAACAAACTAGATTCTTGTACCGGATCTCCTCTCTGGTAAACAAGAATACCCTGAAGACTCTGGCAGGAGCACTCATCCAAGGGTACTACGACTATGCTTGCACCTCATGGTACCAAAGCACCTCAAAGGCACTAAAAACAAGATTACAAACATCACAAAACAAACTGGTCAGACTACTACTTGACCTCACTCCTAGAACCCACCTCACCCCTGCCCACTTTGACAACCTAGGATGGCTTAGAGTAGACGACAGAGTACAGCAACTTGCAATGGGCCTGGTCTACAAAATACACTATACGACTAAGGTACCCATGTACATGTCAAAATACTTCCCAAAGGTCAGTGAATACCACGACCACAACACCAGAGGAAGCTCAACAAATCATGTTAAACCCAGATTCGGCTCAGACAAGGGACTAAACACGTTTCGCAATTATGCCACATCAATATGGAACGCCCTACCAAAAGCTCTAAAGGAATGTGAATCCCTACCCACATTCAAAACCGCTCTAAAAGAGTACCTACGGGAGGCTGCAATTCGAAACTGTCCACCGTAAATGTCCAAACCCCCCCACCTCCTCCTAATGTACAGTCTCCTCCCCACCGTATGTATATTTCTCTCCCACCCACCCACCCCCTCCTAATGTACAGTCTCCTCCCCACCGTATGTATATATTCACTCCCCACCGTATGTATATTTCTCTTCCACCCACCCACCCCCTCCTAATGTAGTCTCCTCCCCACCGTATGTATATATTCACTCCCCACCGTATGTATATTTCTCTCCCACCCACCTACCCCCTCCTAATGTACAGTCTCCTCCCCACCATATGTATATATTCTCTCCCCACCGTATGTATATTTCTCTCCCACCCACCCACCCCCTCCTAATGTACAGTGTCCTCCCCACCGTATGTATATTTCTCTCCCACCCACCCACCCCCTCCTAATGTACAGTCTCCTCCCCACCGTATGTATATTTCTCTTCCACCCACCCACCCCCTCCTAATGTACAGTCTCATCCCCATCATATGTACGAGGAACATCTCAAAACTCTGCTCCTCACTCACTGGCAGATTCAGAGAAACTCATCCACGCCTTCGTCTCCTCCAGGCTGGATTATTGTAATGCACTCCTCATCGGGATCCCTAGTAAAAACATTCAAAAACTGCAAAACATCCAGAATAGTGCTGCTATAGGATCCTGATGAGGGTGCGCAAACATGACCACATCACCCCCACCGTCACATCACTTCACTGGCTCCCCGTGGAACACAGGATTGAGTACAAGGTCTCCCTCCTCACTCACCAGTGCGTACACGGTGGTGCCCCTGCCTACCTCAAGGAACTCCTCACCCCCCAGTCCTCCTCACACTCCCTCCACTCCGGCAATAGCCTACCTCCTCAAAGCCCCCAGGACTAAGCTGCACACCATGGGCGATCGAGCCTTCTGCTCTGCCGCGCCCAGACTATGGAATGCTCTCCCCAACCACCTGAGAGCACCACAAACTGTTAATACTTTTAAACGTGGACTCAAGACCTACCTTTTTAGAAAGGCCTTTTATTAGTTTTTATGTCTTATTCATATGTTGTTCTGCTATGTGTTCTTCTTTTTTATATATCCATTTGTATTCTATTCTTTTTAACTCTGTAGCACTCTGAGACTCTCAGGAATGTAGGGTGCGTTATAAATTAAATGTATTATTATTATTATTTATTTAAATGTTTTATTCTATACACCAACAACTGAAACTGTCTAAAGTAACTACACAAGTAAAGGGGGGGGGCAGTTGTTTTCAACAATATCATTAGGGGAAGTACTGACAACTTCAGCACTGAGCAGCCTTTGATATGTCTATTGATAAGGTTCTGACAAAACTCACTAAAAAAAAAGAAAAGGAAAAAAAAAGGTAGTTTGTGACAGCACATTTCCTGAAACCCTCTCTGTCGCACTTTAGAAGAGCAACCGTGTTCCTTTTTCGTGTAAAACGTTTGCATTGGAACATCCGATCCTAATTATACTCCTTCAACTTTTCATATGGCTTTTGAGTGCAGGTAAGAGTGACCTTTTGTGTGGCCCTATAGGAAAAAAAATTGGATACTGGTATGTCATTGTGATTCAAATTAATATTTAAAAAAAATAAAACCATACAATAGGGCTAAAATTACCTAGTCTCATTTCTTTATTTTTTATTTTTTTTTACAATACTAAAGAAATGTATTTTTAGCGTTTTTCCAGCTTTTTATTGGTCAGACATGACCGATAGAGGAGAGGGAGAACGGGAGAATGAATGAATGAAAACTTTATTTAACAGATTGCAGAATGGGTACAATACAGTACGGCTCAATACATACAATTGTTAAGGGGATGCAGACCTGAGAAAGACGTTTGTCTTGTTTCCATCAGGGTCCCCCATTTTCAATTCATATAGACATATATGACATACATGACATACAGATAGTCAGTACTGCTACATCTATACATTTATGACATACCAGATTTGCAAATACAGTACTGTTTGTGATACAGAAGGAGTCAAGAAAAGGGAGTATATACATTTGACGTAGAAACTGTACATTGGAGGAGGTTGGGTGGGGGGGGTTGGGTACATTGGGATATTGACAACCATACTGGGTAATTTACATTGGAGGTGGTTGGGGGGGGGGGGGGGGCGGGGGGCACACTGTATAAACAAGTAACACTGTACATTGAGGGGGGGGGGGAGGAGACACTGTACAAACAAACACAATTGTACATTGAACTATTGACAAAACCATACTAGGTAAATGACTGTACATTGGAGGGGGTTGGGTTAGGATATTTACAGGGGCCAGTGTTGAATTGCAGTCTCCCGTAGGTGTCCCTTGAGAGAGGTTTTGAAAGTGGGTAGTGATCCACATTCCTTTACAGCTTTGGGTAGGGCGTTCCACATTGATGTGGCATAATTGCGAAACGTGTTTAGTCCCTTATTTGAGCCGAATCTGGGTTTAACATGATTTGTGGAGCTCCCTCTGGTGTTGTGATCGTGGTATTCACTGACCTTTGGGAAGTATTTTGACATGTACATGGGTACCTTGGTCGTGTAGTGTATCTTGTAGACCAGGCCCATTGCAAGTTGTTGTACTCTGTCGTCTACTCTAAGCCATCCTAGGTTGTCAAAGTGGGCAGGGGTGAGGTGGGTTCTAGGAGTAAGGTCAAGCAGTAGTCTGACCAGTTTGTTTTGAGATGTTTGTAATTTTGTTTTTAGCGCCTTTGAGGTGCTTTGGTACCATGAGGTGCAAGCATAGTCGTAGTACCCCTGAATGAGTGCTCCTGCCAGAGTCTTCAGGGTGTTCTTGTTTACCAGAGAGGAGATCCGGTACAAGAATCGAGTTCGTTGGTTGACTTTTTTTATTACATTGGATGCCATTTTGTCACAGGAGAGATTAGCCTCTAGGATGGAACCCAGGTAGGTAATTTCATCTTTCCTTGTGACAATATTGTCACCCACTGTAACTGAGAAGCCGTCGGTCTTGCTGAGTTTGTTATTTGAACCGAAGAGAATGGACTCTGTTTTGCCCATGTGTAATGATAGTTTGTTATCAGCGAGCCATATGCAGATTCTGCCTAGTTCCGAGCTGAGGGTTTTTTCAACCTGTAACTTGTTCTTGTCAGAGACCAGCAGGGCTGAGTCGTCCGCAAACAGGAACAAGTTGCAGTCACAAGCTGACGACATGTCATTTGCATAAATTAGGAACAGTAGCGGTCCTAGTATGCTTCCTTGTGGAACACCACAGCTCACTGTGAGGGGGGGGGATAGGGTACCGTTTACCTCCACCATCTGTTCCCTCCCCTCAAGGTAGGATTGCATCCAGCTCACTGATAGACTATCAAAACCAATTGCTTTTAGCTTGTCAATCAGAATGGAGTGATTGACCGTGTCAAAGGCCTTTTGTAGGTCCAGCATGACCATGCCGCAGTATTTGCCTGCGTCCACCTCTTGTTTGATGTGGTCATTCAAATAGAGAAGGCATGTGTCAGTGGAGTGGGATGTTCTGAAGCCAGATTGGAATTCGTAGATTAGATTTTTTTCCGCTAGGTACTTTTCGACCTGTTCGTAGACTATTTTTTCCATGACTTTCGAGATGGAGGTGAGAATAGAAACAGGGCGGTAGTTGCCTGGGTCTAATTTGCTGCCCTTTTTGTGCAGAGGGGTCACCCTCGCAATTTTGAAGTCCTTGGGGACGTGTCCCTGTTTTATGGAGAGGTTTATTATGTGTGTGATGATTGGTGTGATGGCGGCTGCTGAGTCTCTGAGGAATTTGGAGGGGATGTTGTCATGGCCAGTGGCCTTGTTAGGTTGGAGGGCGCTCAGTTTATTGAGTACCTCATCTGTTGTTACCATTTCCAGCTTGAAGTCGTCCTTTCGGACCCCTAGGTTTTTGTAGTAAGCTACTATGTGGGGGAGGACATGACCGACAGAGGAGAGGGAGAACGGGAGAAGATGTGGGGGAGGACATGACCGACAGAGGAGAGGGAGAACGGGAGAAGATGTGGGGGAGGACATGACCGACAGAGGAGAGGGAGAACGGGAGAATATGTGGGGGAGGACATGACCGACAGAGGAGGGAGAACGGGAGAAGATGTGGGGGAGGACATGACCGACAGAGGAGAGGGAGAACGGGAGAAGATGTGGGGGAGGACATGACCGACAGAGGAGAGGGAGAACGGGAGAGGATGTGGGGGAGGACATGACCGACAGAGGAGAGGGAGAACGGGAGAAGATGTGGGGGAGGACATGACCGACAGAGGAGAGGGAGAACGGGAGAAGATGTGGGGGAGGACATGACCGACAGAGGAGAGGGAGAACGGGAGAAGATGTGGGGGAGGACATGACCGACAGAGGAGAGGGAGAACGGGAGAAGATGTGGGGGAGGACATGACCGACAGAGGAGAGGGAGAACGGGAGAAGATGTGGGGGAGGACATGACCGACAGAGGAGAGGGAGAACGGGAGAAGATGTGGGGGAGGACATGACCGACAGAGGAGAGGGAGAACGGGAGAAGATGTGGGGGAGGACTTGACCGACAGAGGAGAGGGAGAACGGGAGAAGATGTGGGGAGGACATGACCGACAGAGGAGAGGGAGAACGGGAGAAGATGTGGGGGAGGACATGACCGACAGAGGAGAGGGAGAACGGGAGAAGATGTGGGGGAGGACATGACCGACAGAGGAGAGGGAGAACGGGAGAGGATGTGGGGGAGGACATGACCGACAGAAGAGAGGGAGAACGGGAGAAGATGTGGGGGAGGACATGACCGACAGAGGAGAGGGAGAACGGGAGAAGATGTGGGGGAGGACATGACCGACAGAGGAGAGGGAGAACGGGAGAAGATGTGGGGGAGGACATGACCGACAGAGGAGAGGGAGAACGGGAGAAGATGTGGGGGAGGACATGACCGACAGAGGAGAGGGAGAACGGGAGAAGATGTGAGGGAGGACATGACCGACAGAGGAGAGGGAGAACGGGAGAAGATGTGGGGGAGGACATGACCGACAGAGGAGAGGGAGAACGGGAGAAGATGTGGGGGAGGACATGACCGACAGAGGAGAGGGAGAACGGGAGAAGATGTGGGGGAGGACATGACCGACAGAGGAGAGGGAGAACGGGAGAAGATGTGGGGGAGGACATGACCGACAGAGGAGAGGGAGAAGATGTGGGGGAGGACATGACCGACAGAGGAGAGGGAGAACGGGAGAAGAGGTGGGGGAGGACATGACCGACAGAGGAGAGGGAGAACGGGAGAAGATGTGGGGGAGGACATGACCGACAGAGGAGAGGGAGAACGGGAGAAGATGTGGGGGAGGACATGACCGACAGAGGAGAGGGAGAACGGGAGAAGATGTGGGGGAGGACATGACCGACAGAGGAGAGGGAGAACGGGAGAAAATGTGGGGGAGGACATGACCGACAGAGGAGAGGGAGAACGGGAGAAGATGTGGGGGAGGACATGCGACAAATCTGTCTGGGAGCGGGAGGCGAACCCGGGTCGGCCGCGTGGGTCTGCGAGGCAGTATGTGGTGCGCCACTGGGGCGCCCGCATTCAAATTATTTTAACTCAGAATTTAGGAAAAAAAACAGTTTATGAAGAATGTGTGATTATCTCATTGCTCCGCTGGTACCTTGTTATAAAACTTGAAATCATTCATTAAAGGAACACGCCAACTATTTGGGAAAGTAGCTTATTTGCCATCTACCCTGGAGTTAGACAAGCAGATACATACCCTTTTCTTCTCAGTGCATGCATTAGGCTTAGGGAACAGCCGCACTGTTAGCCTAGCTTAGTGTAGCCTTGTTCCCAACAGTCACGCAATACACTCCAAAACTTTCCTGTAAACATGTTTGGTTGGGGCTAAATAATAAGAGTTGGTTGCAATTCTTAAGAGAAAGTGTCTGATAAGCAAATAGAAAAGAGGTGACAGACAAGAGCAGGGGTCGGAAATGTTCTTGTTAATTAGTGTGCCATATCAACAATATTCCACCCATTTCACTCGACCATACATTTTTATTTTGAGCGAAAAAGAGACGAGGAGAAAGAGGAATCTGTTGAGGGGGATTCGCAAGCTTCATCTAACGAGGCATTGCAAGGGTTAACTGAGGTGGCTAACGTTAACATGGCGGTACTCACGTTACCAAGCTAATGTCGAGCAGCAGTGGCGGACTCATGGCTGTTTGAAGGGCAGGGGCAAAAAGAAAAAAGGGCACCTACTGTACAACATCAGACCCCATCAGCGAGCAAAAAGCTATGATGCGTCATGTATGGTGAAATAGTCCTCATCCTTGATTAAGATTAACATTAGATTAACATTAGATTAACATGTATAGTCCAGGCAATCCAGAATAAAAGTATAACCACACCTCTATGATAAAAACACACAGGGAACAATACACCTTTAAAATGTTTATTTCACAAACACCTCCAAAGAAAATATGTTGGTTATTTTCATGCTATATGTTAAGCTATAAATTACACTTAATTCAAGAAGATTATATGAAAAAAATATGATTTTAAGACCCAAGTGTTCTCATTTGAAAATAACTCTGCATGTCCAGGCACTATTAAGCCAGTGTGTTTAGTTCAGCACAGCTTTTAGCTTTATGTTTTGCTGGCGGGCTCCACTTGTCTGTTAGTGCTATGGGGGCTAGTTGACAATGTTTATGAAAACCGGCCCCAGACTAGGGTCTTTTGTTCAAGCCTCTTAGGCAACAGCGGAAGACCTTGGTCTGAAGCCCATTATAGAAACTAGTGGGCCACGACCATTAACACTGGTGATCCCTGTGTTTTCTGGACGAGTGGATGTTTTCTCTGTCACCGTGTTAGGCCCCATCTTTCATATCCAAATGAGAGTATTCCCTCACGAGGAAATATGGGCATGGATGTTCGTTAGCGGAAGATCTGTGTTCAAGTCAGCTACACAGGCCAGTTGGGTATTGTGCTGGCTCCTTCGGGTGTTGGTAAAATCACCGTTGTAAAACTGTCTTAACATCTTGTTTCTCTTTTCTCTTAAAAAGTGAGGAGGGTTTCAGAACGGCGGCCTGTCTGGGTGAGTGTTATATCATTGTGTACAAGTTCAGGTGATAGCTGCTTAGCTTACGTGCTAGTGGTACTGTTAGCCAGTCAGCTGTTAGCTGCGGCGCTAGCCTGCTGTGATCACTAGGTGGCCTACCTAGGTTAGGCTAGGAAACGTTAGCTTGCTGCTATCGGCCGAGGCCCAGCGCGGGGTGGCTCCGGCCCCTCGCGCGCCGCCGCGGTTCCCAACTCCCCTCTCCCTCATGGGGAGAGGCGGGGGGGATTCGAAGCTCCCCTCTGGTCGCGTGCGCCGTTCACTCAGCGTCTCGCGGGCAGGGGCGGTAGCGGCCGACGGTTAGAACGGCCGTTAGCTTAATGCTACACTGTTGAACGTGCTTTGATTATAACATTTTAAACACTCTTGACTACGACGTCATCTTAGACAGAGGATGTTCGTCGACCCTGCCCTGAGCCAGGATGGCAAGGACTGCGTCAACAAAGGGGACCGTAGCGACGGGTTGGAGCGGCGACGCTGCCCGGGTCGACAACACGGAGCGGCTGTGTTTACTTCGGTGCCTTGAGACTGCACTTCGCTTGATCTGCGCTCCGGGTAGGCTAGGTATGGACCAGACCTTGAACACTTCTTCTTGCTTTCCCTTCTAAATGTTTTGTAAATAACGATGTTTTCCAAAACGAGTGTTGCTGCACTACATTTAGGATACAATGCGAGTTATGTGTGAATTGTCTTGTCACTGGTATTAGCTTCTCCATGCAAAACGGGTTGTTTGTTACAGATGTGGAAATGATCTGGTTTGTTGTGTTGAGAAACATCATGTGTGTTTATGTACTGTGTACTCACAACTAAGGGGGTTAAACTAACCTATAAAGCTATGCTTAGTGACATATGAGTAAAGAATGATTCTTTTCTCAGCCTGTAATGACAATGAACAGTGTGTTCACATATTAACAGGTTTACCTGTTCAACTGGCCGTATTAAGGGTAAAGTAGGAGGCTTGTGTTTCCCCCCGGTTCCCTGGGGACTTCTTCATCCTCCTCTCAGACATGTTGTTGCACTACATTGTGTCACTGTGTGGTAGGGATACGATGTAACCCTTAGCTTGATTGCTGAGGTTGTGCTAAACACTGCTTGAGAAACTTTATTTTCCTAAAAGAAAAGATTGTTTGGTCGCTTTTCGTGTGTGCTTAGCAAGGCCTGTGGCCGATACTAATAGAGAATTATGTATTCTCTCATTATGAAAAACAGCGTTCCTCTGTAGAGTGTTTTTGCCATTTTTTGTAGGTGATGATGGGTTGTGTGTGTCGTGTGACCTACAACTGGGTTGGGCTGGCCACAGAAGCACATGTGTAAGTTTGGTAGCGGGGCTCTTGGAGAGCCCTCTCTATTCTGTGTTTTTTCCTTAGTAAAAATCAGATAGCAGGTTAGCACATGCGCTGTATGAAGCTGTTAGACGCTTCGTGGAGCTGACTATGACTGTGTCATACTCTCTTTTGTCATTACATCGTATCATGGGTGTGGGGTCGTAAAGAAAGGGGTGAACTGGTAACCTTTCCTCCCCTTTTTTCTGTTGGTCAGGGGTAAACCCACCTGTCCTTCAAGGTTCCTGTCACGTTGCGGTTCGGCACGTTACAGGGTGAGGGGGGGGGGGGGGGGGGAGTTTCCTGGTCCCACGCCCTGGAATATTGGGCGTGTGCACCGCAGAAATTCCCCCGCCATAGAGTACGTCACCGTGCGCGTCTCTGTTGGTAGGACTTCCGTGTGCTGTTCAGGTCCATATGATGGATCTGTTTAAAACGGGGGGTGGTCAGGGCTCCTCCTCACGAAGCTCCTATTCGGGCCTTCTGTGAGTTGGGACTCTCCTTCCATGTGAGGGAGCCTCCTCAGAGTACAGAGCCTCCTCCTCAGATTGATAAAGTGAGTGGAACCTCAAGAAGGAGTCCTACTCTATTGTGTGTGTATTCGATTCAATTCGATTATTGAGTGTGTATGGGTTCAGTGCCTCCTCCCCGGAGAGCCCTGAAACCAAACTTTTACATGGCTCAAGGTGCAATATATTCTTTTCAATCTGTACAGCTCGCGTGGGAAGTCTCTCTGGGGATTTCCGTCTCCTCTCTATGGGAGGGTGGTGGAATGTAAAAATATAAACAATTTTTACCCCCGGCCGTGTAGACTGGGATACATACTGTTGGTGCTTCCTTCTTTTCTTTAAAAAGAGTTGGAGTTAGGAAGTATCACACCCCTCTTGTCGTTCCCCTGGGCGCCTTGGGGATTCAATGACAGGTCTAAATAGCCTGTTCATTGATGTGGGTGTGTCCCGACGCACGCATAGTGCTAGCTCGGGGGGGTTCTGTAAACAGGCGACTGACTGGCACGCCTTGGTTGCTTGAGGTTAAAACAGCGTTTTTATAAAGCAACTGGGATGGAGGTTTTTCCTCTTCCGACGACCAAATCCGACGACCTGGTTTGGTTATCGACGGATTCTCGTTCATATCTGGGGGATGATGACGGAATGGATCTAAACATATGTAGAGGGGTCTCACGCCCTGGGGGTGGGACACCGGGCGCGGTTCGCCCCGAACGTCTGGGTGGCGCCTTCTTTTCATGTTTAAGATCAACACGCATATCTGCCCCTTCTTCTGGAGTAGGCATGTCGGCGTGGTTAGGGCACGGGACTGGTTCTGGTCACGCTGGTCCGGATCAGTTGAACCCGTTGTCCGCCGGGGATGCAGATCTGCTGTTCTGGTACCCTGAGGGACTTGGGCTTTTTTCAGGGGGAAAAATGCCAGGTCGGTCCGGGTGTCACAGGGTTAAGCGCTATGGAGACCCTGGTTGGGTACGTTTTTTACTCAGCACTGTCGTAATGGCTTACGGCCATGCCAACCTGTACACGCTCAATCTCGTCAGATCTCGGCCGCTACACAGGTTGGTCCTGGTTAGTACTTGGTTGGGAGACCGCCTGGGAATACCAAGTACGGTGTGCTTGGGGCTGGTTCTCCATTCTTTTTCGCTCTTCTCTCACGCATGGTGAAGAGGGGCCTGTTGGGGTCGTCTTTGACCTCCTCTGGTGACCCTGTGCTTCCCGTATCGCCGGGCCCGGTCCGAAGTAATGTTTCGTCGACCCGTAGGCCTGGGTTAACCCTTTTTTGAAAACTGAAACACTTGTACTGCGGTATAGCCGGTGTATACCCGCAGGTGTGTTTTGGAGTTTTTTCTTGAGGGGTTATAGGAACAACCACCGCATTGGGTAACACCAAGGTGGTTGATTCCCTGGTGTGTTGGAGCAGTGTCAACTCCCGGGTTACCCGGTTGAGGGTGCCCCTGCACGGTCATGACGTCTGCCAATCGTGTCAGCCTTCTCTGCCTCAACCCCTCTGGGTGGGGGTTTTTGAATGGAGGCTTGGTCATGCAACAACGCCAGCATACGCCCCTTCCGCCGGGGCGGCTGTGTTCAGCTGTCCCCTCTGGCGCCTGTCTCGTCCGCAGTCTCCAGGCTAGGATTAACAGCCTGTTGCCTGGTTTTTCCCCGGTGCGCTGCCTGCTTCCGTTGGTTAACCTTTTTTGTGTGCTTACGGCCATGCTGACTGCCTGTTATGCAGGGTCAGTGTGCCAGGCGGTGTACTATTGGGGGGACAGGGCCCGCTCGGCTGAGGGGCCTTTGTCCGAATACGCTGGCGATGTGGGGGGCGGGGTCACTAAGTGCTCACCTGGTGGGGTCTTGATGCTGGCATCATGGACTTCTCCGGGCCCCCATTCCAGGGGGTCCAGTCCCTTTGGTGGGTCTGGGCCTTCCTTCGCGCTCCGCTGCTACAGCCTTGCCACGGGGTTTGGTTTGCCCTTGACCCCGTGATTCTGGGGGCAGTAACGAGGTTGTTCCCTCCGTTCGTTCCCGGGTGGCATGCGGGTTGTGCGTGTGTGTAGTCGTGGGCGTTGAGTTGCTTGAGTGCCTCTTCGCACGGTCGGGTCCGTCGCCCTCCCGGGAAACCTCCAATAGGGGGGGTGCCCTCCATTAGGGTGGGTCGGGGGGGCTCGGCCCTCCCTGTTCTGATGGTTGTGGGGGGCTTTCAGCGGGGTGTATTTGTCGGCCGATGGCTCTCGCTCGGCCTCCCTTGTGCAGAGAGTGACGCCGAGCGAGAGCCATACGATACAGAACGTTAGGTTATGACTATAACCAAGTTCTGGTAGTAGTGGTGACGCTCGGCGTCCGACGCCGCTGCAGCCCTTGATCTCGCCTTGTGGTGAAAGCTTGGGAAGGAGGCGAGTGGGTGGCCCCACCCCTGCTTATATGGGTAAGCTGATAGGGGTGTGGTCAGACAAATATTGGGATTAAAGGTACATTGTGGTCTTTATTCAGTGCGCATGCACGTGTGCGAGGACAGTGCAGAGAGTGACGCCGAGCGTCACCACTACTAACAGAACTTGGTTATAGTCATAACCTAACGTTATTGTTAGCCAGGGGATTGTTTTTATTTTATTATTATAACCCAGTGGTAACTTTCTGTTGAGAATAATTGTCCAGACGGTCAATAAAGTGCCTGAAGAGAAGTCGAACTGCCTCATTCTTCACGAGATCGCCACAGTATGTTTTCAACAAATGGGATTGGGAATTTTAAACGTTATTGTTTCATCATTGGCAACTATTTGAGTATATTACTCAAATACCGTTAAACTAACTTACTCTAACCTAACCTAAAGGATACATTGAAAATAAAATAGGGACAGTGCAGATCGAGAAACATCTAAATGTTAGCTAGATATTAGCCCACATCGGTCCCTTGCAAAAACGCATAAATCTTTTTTATAATGGCCATGTATACTGTAATGTGTTTTATAAGCAGGGTTTAACTATTTGGCAACACCCCTAGACTGTCGTCATCATGGCACCCACTTTGGGAAAGCCTGCCCTAGTAAGCGGCATCACATTTTATCCACTAACAGAGCACTTAAGACATGTTATTTAATTTTCTTGCTATGTTGTCCCATGTGAAGGGCAGCCAATAGGTACACACTAAAAACAGATGGGTCAATTCTATAACCCAATTTCTTGGTTAATCGTGTTGGGTTAAAATTATGGGTTAATTCTCTGAGCATAACCATTATTTGGGTTATTGAGATTTAATTTTGACCCAATTTTGACCCAATTTGTGAGTTATAATAATTATGGGTAAATTTTCTGAGACATAACCCATGTGTTGGGTCAGAGAGCTGGGTGTTTCCGCCGGGATCTGCAAAGCTACACCCCTCCCCCACTGGGAACTATATGTTCCAGTCAGTCAGACGGTCATGTTCACAGTCAACACGGTCCCACGTTCACAGTCAACACGATCCAACAAACCCTCTTCACGATCACGGAAAAGACTTCACTGACTCAAGGTAAGATCTCGTTTCGTTAGCACAGTTTTTATATCTCAACCCATCCATTGTACATATTGCGTCGTGTTAACCATGCACTGTGAATGTTGTGGAACTAAATTAGCTAGCTCTTCACAGCTATCTGTCGCGTCATCAGCTAGCTAGCTAGCTAGCTATCCACCGCAAGTTGCAACTTAGCTACTCATTTCTATAATCGGTTCATCTCTAACCTTGTAAAAATATGTGGTAACCTCTATTAATAAATAAGCCACACGACACGACACGACACATAAATCATTACCGTTCAAGCATGCTACCGAAAGTGACCAAGTCTATGAGTATTACAAAGGTTCTGGCTAGTAGCTAGGCCTAGTTAACCAGTACTAGTAACGTTACTGTTATTGCTAATTTTACCGTGTTTTGGGTTGTAATGATACCAGATTAACTGGAGACTATCTATAGCTGTGTAACGTTATATGATTGATATCTTTATTAACCATATGTGTGTAATAAAGCTGTTGTCCTCTCAATGCGGTGACATAGCTGGTTCGCTAGCTAGCTACATACTGAGATTTAGCGCCATTTTGCGCCATTTTGAGGTCTACATTTCCATCAGCTCTCTAATGTCTCGCGATTCGGGCATCAATTTACAACATCCTATACTAAATTAAGCAGTAGACTGCGGAAGCCAGACATGTGGTGAGGCTTTTTACACCTGAAATCAGTGCTAAATATTCTAGGCTGCTATGTCAGCAAGTATACTTGGCCTATCGTTCACACGTGGCTGAGTACTTGGGCACGCATGAGGCATTAATTAATTGCAGATGTGTTCATTTCCACATTGCTTTCTCTTTTGTTTCAGGCCAGTCTTGATGGACAGCTTTGTCGCAGAAAAGCTTATTGAGTGGCAATTGCCAGAGCTCACAGACAGTTTTAAAGGTGAGAATTTGTACTTTCTTGACCATGAAAATGTTTCCATGACAAAGCAGTATTGTATAGGGTTTCAACACACATGCAGGCACACACACATTATTCTGTTCTTCATCTTGGTTATCTGGTCCTGCCAGCCTGGTCCTGTGTTGGAGTTAGCTGCCACTGGATGGCACTGAAATTACTGTAAAAGTATTTTTGTTTTCTGTCTTTGTCTTTCAGATCAAGATATCGATGAGGAGGCGTTTCACCTTTTAGATGGCGAAACAATCCGGAACCTCATCCCCAAAATAGGCCCCAGGCTCAAGTTTTCAAAACTTTACAGAGAATTTGTAAGTGATCACTAAGTGTTCTAACATCAAGGCAAATGGCGTATACATGCTTTAAATGCAAAAGGCTAATTCCTGGTGATGCCAAGTCTCTCTTTTCACATTTACGAGTAGCACACAATATAAACGCTTCATCCACTTATTTCCAATGTTGTGAGGGAGTTTGTAGCAGAACATTTTCTTTCATTCGGGCTTACAGAAAGCACTTGCAAGGAGAACATAACGATAACCAGGCCCTGGCCCAGCCACCTAACGTACCAAATCAGGCTGCTAATACTTTCAATGCTGAAGAGCTAGTACGGCAAGTTGAGGGTGAACAAATGGCAGAAGATGAAGATAATGATGATGAATGGGACGAACTAGAGCAAGAGGGAATCACAGAGAGAATAGCCCATTTTATAGCTCATCTTAGATCAAAATCTTCCCAGACCTTTACAAATATAAATGTTGTGGTTCAGCAAACCTCAAGTTTAATTGGAGATTTAGTGAGCAGACTACAAACAAAGACCATGTCGCTTTTCAGTCAGTTTGGGCATGATCAAAACCCACAGGTAGAGGAGCTCAGGCAGGACTTTTTAGATGCAGCTAACCCTTTCGAGGGTCTGGAGACAGACTATAAACAGATTAGGTATTTTACTAACTCTGGGAACTTCATCCAGCCAATTGAGGAGTGTTTCTCCGATAACCAAACCTTTGTACAGCGGAGAGACTCTGCCACTGGCACCGTTCGACAAGTTGCTCTGATTGATACCTTTCAGCGTATTCCACTAAAGCGTCTTCTGGTCAAGATACTGGAGCTTCCTGGTGTTTTACAGGCCATGATGGAATGGCAACAGAGAGAGAGTGATGCTCTTCAGGATATATTTGATGGAGATTTCTGTAAAAATCATCCACTCTTTTTGAAAGAGGTGTCAATCCCATTGCTGTTATACAATGATGATTGTGAAACTGTGAACCCCCTCGGGTCAAAGACTGGGGTTCACAAGTTAGGATTTATATATTTTATCTTGAAGAGTTTGCCACCAGACATCCTATCCAATTTGCAGTCACACTTCTTGTTGGCAGTCTATAAATCAGATGATGCAAAAACCTATGGCATTGATGCAGTGTTGCGCCCTATTGTGGAAGAACTAAAGTGTCTTGAGAGGGATGGCATAACTGTTAACACGCCTAGCTTCCAAGGCGTTGTCAAATTCGCCGTTGTTCAGGTAGTGGGAGACAATTTAGGATTGAACGCAATACTTGGTTACATAGAGAGTTTTTCGGGGAACCATGTGTGCCGTTTATGCAAAATACACAGAGATGTCTTGAAAGTACAGACACAGGTAGACGATACGCTGTCCCGAGATGTGAATACTCACGCAGAGGATTTACGGACAGACAACCCCTCTCAGACAGGCCTTAAAAGAGACAGTGTCCTCAACAGTCTGTCTTTTTATCATGTTACGGACAATATGGCACTCGACATAATGCATGACATCCTCGAAGGGGTAGGGCCATACGAATTTAAACTTGTGTTAAATGCACTCATAGAACAAAAGCTTATCTCACTAGATAAGCTAAACTATCGTATCACCAGCTTTGATTATGGATTTTGTGATGTGGGAAACAAGCCCTCTGTAATAAGTAAGAATGATTTAAAGAACCTTGGAAGCCCTCTGCATCAGTCTGCAGCTCAGATGTGGTGTCTACTAAGGTTACTTCCAGTAATGATCGGTGACCTTATCCCTACAGACAATAAGGAATGGGAACTTCTCCTACTCCTATTAATGTGCATGGAGATCATCTTCTCTCCATCTGTTACTCATGCAGCAACACAGTACCTGAGTAAAATCATTGAAGAGCATCACTCTCTTTTCCTGGATCTATTTGCTCTGCATTTGCGCCCAAAACACCATTTCATGCTTCATTATCCAAAAGCAATTCGAACACTTGGACCATTGATCCATTTGTGGGTAATGCGCTTTGAGGCAAGACATGGATTCTTCAAACAAGTCAGTCATGTCACTTGCAACTTCCGCAACATTAGCAAAACCATGGCTTATCGACATCAAATAATGCAATGCTACAGTTTCATGTGTGGGTCTGTGTTAAGCCACAACACAGAAATTGGTCCAGGGTATACTACCTTTCTGGCTCATTTTGAAGGCTATAATGAAATTCAAAGTGGTCTCACAGGAATCCCCCTTTTCGCTGAATTGTATGTACCGGCCAGGGTCACTGTTAAGGGTACAACATACAGACCAGGCATGACAGTGTTTATGTCCTATGACCAAGATGGAGAGCCTCAGTTTGGGCTTATTAAAGCCATTTTGGTTTTAGAGCCATCTGTAAAGCTAGTTGTTCAGAGGTGGGAGACAATGGGGTTTGAGAAGCATTTCTTTGCTTACAGTGTGATCCAAACCAAAGATTTGTTGGCTATCGATGTGAAAGAGCTGCTTGATCATCACCCACTACATGCAGTCCAGTCATACAGAGATGTTGACACAGTATTCATCTCTCTGCGCTATAGACGTTTTTAGACTGTGAATGGCCATCTGAATGGCCACTGCCATTTGTAAATAGTGAGGGAAAAAATCAGGAAAGAAACACTGCCTTGAATTACTAGAAACACAGTGATAGCCTACAGTATATATTCCGAACATATTTTGAATAGTTAGTCTTTAGTTTCATGCTGTGGACTGCCTTACTCTGCTACAACTCTTCGATGACTGAGATACATTGTTGGACTGCTGGGATGGGGAAACTCCTTGGACTACTGAGATGACATTAATTGTTGTAAGTAAGAATGTGTTTAATTAAAATGGTTCTACAACTAAACACTAACCACTTTAAACCCTATGACAAAATAAATCTTCACCAGTATTTAAATGTTTCCATGTGTGTAGGCTATTGGCCATCTTGGGTGTCAATCGGTTAAATGGAAAACGACACTGCTGACTGCAAATATATTTTGTATCTGTACACAACAACTCACTTTAACCTAAAATGCCTCTAAGCTGATAACCTTTCTTTGCTGCAAAAGGCTTCGAATGCTGAGCCACCTGCAACAAGCCTTGTTGCTACCATATCCCCCATGGAGGAATCTGCAGCTTCTGGATCAAGCCAGGAGGTCTCCACCGTAGAGGAATCGAGGGCAGCAGACCAGATTGTGATTCTACGACCGGTTCCACTATTTGTAAGTTGTTCAAGAAGCATGGATGGATCTGGAAGCACTTGGAGCCAGTACATATCTCAGAACTTCAATACTTAAACTAACTCATCTATACTCTTGTCAGTATTTTATTTAGCTAATATTTGACTAGGGTAATGTTTTTAAATATCAAATGTTGACCCTTGATTTGTGACACGTCCGAAATCTGAAGTCCTTGAACGGGTTCTCAGCCTAGGCTCCCGCCTATCCCCTGTGTTTTTGGCGTGAGGCAACAACTTCAGATGTGTAGGCTACACCGCATAGACATGCCGCTAGTACATCACAAGGAAGAAATCTGTATGCTGCCAGAGTTAAATTGGTTGATGGTACTACAGCACATCCTTAACAGCTGTCATGTTTCTGTCATGTCTCTGCAGGATATCGTAGCGGCTCTTTCTGCCGCTCCCAATGGCGGGCAAATTCTGGAGAGCCTGGATAAAGGTGATTCCATCTTCGGAAAGAAAAGAATTGCCATGGTCAAAATACTGGTGGATTTGCTGATCCAAAAGTTTGGAGAGAGGTACGTCAAGTCTAGAGTTGATTAGGAGGCATAACTTGACTCATTTAGAGCTAAAGCGTCCGCTAAAAATGACCCCCAAATGAGAGTTTCATAATGTAATTTGGCTTGTAGGCCTATAGCTTTTTTTATTTTTATTTATTTTATTTATTTATAATATAATAATAAATAATAAATAATATTTATTTAATTATTTATAATATAATAATAAATAATAAATCATATGTATTTAATTATTTATTTAATAATAATTATTATTATTAAATTGTTTTATTAATTAATATTGATTTTATGTATTATTATTATTATTATTATGTATTATTATGTATTATTATTATTATTATTATTATTATTATTATTATTATTATTATATATATATATATATATATATATATATATATATATATATATATATATATATATATATATATATATTTTTTATCCTATCATTCTGATCTATAGCAAGTCATTATATTTGTGCTTTATGTTATACCAGGACTGGTGAAATGTTTCGATCTATGTTTACAGGCCAACCATGGACATAAAAGAGGCCCTGGCAGAATCCTTGGTGCGGACATTCCCATCATTAAACGATGGATCAGACCGTGGCTATGTAAGTTTTCTTCCTCCAGCCTAGTTCATAGAGAAATGGAACATTTGATGAGTAGTAATATTAGTAGAAAATAAGGAGTCATTTTTCTCTCGAATCACATACAGGACACCCAATGTTAACCCGTTGAGTAACAAGTTTTTCTACAACTCAAGTTCAGACCTATGTTGCTCTATTTCAGTAGCACTAAAAGTGAGTTTTCTTTATTGTATCAGAAACTTCAGAATGTAATCTTTCAAAAGAGACCAGGATCATGCATGTGCTATAAGTATAAAGTATAGTATTTTGTGTTGTGTTTGTAAATAGCTGTAAAAAATGTATGGCATTTTACAATACAAAACTTTCCATTCCTGCACGAAAATCAATCAGATCCAATTTGATTGTACTCCAGGTACAGGGTTGATGCATTTTATCCCCCCCCCCC